>NC_134408.1:110444740-111099826 GCF_038048845.1 Mixophyes fleayi
GTTAGCCTGTCGGCAGCATAGGTGTCAATATTTCTTCCATCGGAGATGACTACCGCCACTCATTCTCATGTGCAGAATATATCACATCCAACACTGATATTACATGTGTACTTGATTCCTGCTTTCGTGGAAAGTTGCACAATTCTCTCCATTTCTTTGAAATCGGTCATCAGGACCATAAACAAGTAACATACTCTCAATATATCTCTGGGCTGGCTGAAAGGTTTGATGTATTGAATATTGTTATATCCTGGTGTTTTCTGGTCTTGTTACATAGACTATTCTTTCTCTTATGATACCTCATCCAGATCCATACCATTGCCATTCTCCAAGTACAACAGAGATCGATAGTCTGATCAATATCTCCATACACCAGTAGTAAATGCTGAGTGGAATTTCTGTCTATTTGTATTGATTTAAGGAATTGGTTTAAATTGTTTCTGATGTGTAAAGAAATATTTCCTTATTGATCACATATTTCTCTCTGCTACTGTCCTGTTGTTCTGTCCTGACAGGAACAAGCCTTAAAAATGTGCCTGAAATTTAAATAAAATAGTATTTCGGGAATATGTCCGTATCTTTTATTAGGTTCAAACTTTGTGTTGCCAAAACTTTATTGGACTCTGTTGTGTTCATTGTTTTGCCATACCCTTGCATCTTTATTCTCCTTTCTTTCTGAAATTAATCAAAAATGACATGAGGTCTGATTTGTTTGCATTAATGTAATTTGCTAAGCAGGAGCTCATGACCCACGTCAGTAGTTTTTATTGTATTATTTTTGTTACAGTATTTACAATCTCCAATAACCAGTTATACAGTGTTCACATGGCAACTACTTGTGTTTTCGTAGCAAGCTTCACCTCATCAAGCAGCAGATTCGGGCTTCAATGAGTCTTATTAGGGCAGCTCACGGTAAGACAGGTTGTAATCCCTTAGAACTCTGGAAATGTAACAAAGTTCAATCAAGGGAACTGCTAACAACTTACAGTGTAGAAATAAAATAATGAAATAAAAAACGTACAAATAAGAGATAATAAGCTTACTGCGTTGACAAACACATTTAGATTTAACCAACAAACATTGCATCCAGAACTTTTTACACATTCAAAATAATGCCAGAAGTAACTTCTTATCCCATATAATTCATCTCATACCACCTACAGCAGTATGGAGCATAACATTCCATGCAGGGCCCCATCATCATCAGCTATATATATAGCGCCACTAGACATTTTATTCTGTGGTGAAGGGGGGGGGGGGGGCTGCGGCAATGATGATCCATCCTCCAGAGTCCCCTACGTTGTTATTTTGAGCATCATCATCATCAGCTATTTATATAGCGCCAATAATTCCGCAGCGCTCTATAGAGAACTCCCTCACATCAGTCCCTGCCCCAGTAGAGCTTACAGTCTAAATTCCCTAACATACACACACACAGACCTAGTATGTTTTTGGAGTGTGGGAGGAAATCGGAGCACCCGGAGGAAACTTATGCAAACTTGGGGAGAACATACAAACTCCACACAGATAAGGCCATGGTTGGGAATTGAACTCATGACCCCAGTGCTGCGAGGCAGAAGTGCTAACCACTAAGCCACCATGCTGCCAGCATCCAAGCGTGCCAGGGCAATATATTTGGGCTCTTAGTTCTGAAACTGAAACCCCAAACAGGGCTTCCCATGCTTGTGCCGGCTCCCAGGCATATTGACAAGATCAGAGTGGGGTCCTTGACAACAGGGCTCTCATCAAATTCCTCCCACCTCTGAACCCTATATTCACCACACACCCTGCAACTGCGATAGTTTCTCCATTGCACTAGGTTATAAAAACTAGGTCAAATATCCTGCATAAAAAAATCACTTCAAAAGATGCTCAACAGATGGTACTCATATATTTCCTTATTCAAGATATTCTGTGGTGTTGCAGGGAAAAGCTGGATCCTATAATTCCCATACCTTTGGCAGTGTCTTCACCTTAAATGCCCTGAGATGCAACAAAATATGCAAAATCATCGGAGTGAATAAAAACTACATTTTGTTTCACAATATCATTCATCAAGCAGATAGAACTCCAAAAGTATGCGTATTTGTTTGTCAATACTTCTCTCACTCCGCGCTATTTTGGTAACTCTTTCTCACGTTTAGTAGACTTGGGCTTAATGTATCAAGCTGTGAGTTTCTGACAGGTTTGATAAGTGGAGATGTTGCCTATACCAACCAATCAGATTCTAGTTATCATTTATTTAGTACATTTTACAAAATGATAGCTGGAATCTTAATTGGTTGCCATAGGCACCATCACTACTTATCAAACCCGCTGGAAACTCGCAGCTTGATGCATTTAGACCCTTGGTGTTTGGTGTCTTAAAGAGGACATCCCTGACTCCAGAATCACCTTTAGCAGATACTCCTTTTGTAAGTTCTCTCAATAAAAATGCTTAGTTACCTTAGTTACCTTGCCTTCTGCCTCTATCCTGCCAACATGCCTCTTATAGATTTTACCAGGGGTCCTTGGGGCTCTTTTGTCCGAAGTCTGGGGCCCTTCTGAAGGACATACAGTTACCTCTAAGTAGTAATACCAGACATGCACAACAAGAAACTTGTCACTGTCCTGATTGGATTTTCCCACCCAGCTCATTTTCCTGGTTGTTTCACAATGCACAAAATTAGGCACTGATTGCTTTTACACAGGTGTTTCCAAAACAACCTGAAACATGCTTGACAAACAAGTAGGCAGACTTGCGATTTTGAGGTTCACAAATGATCCTTACTGTATCTCAGTAAATGTAAGTACTGGTATTGTCTAGTAACAATAGACACTCGCTGAGGCTACATGGGGGAGAGTGTGTGCTGTCTTCTCAGCTCCTTACACTGTTGGAGAATGTCAGAACATACTGTAGTGCTGGTCAATAGGAAGCTGTTCCCATGCTTTCCCTAATTATATGAATAATGCATGTAAGCGCAATTACTATAAGTATTTTACAAACTGTAACATGTTATACATTTAAATTACTTGCAGGATGGAAACAGAAGATAGAGTCAGGAGACTATGCAGAAATCGATGCATTGTACAATGTACATCATAGCCAGCCAATGAGATAAATATCAGATCCTCTATACTATAACTACTACAAAGTGAATTAAAACACTTCAGCCTTTTTTTTTTCCTCTTAACTCTCAAAGTCCAAAAATCTACAGTCATTTCTCTTTCAATGTGTAAATGACAGCTACTCCATTCCCCAGTTATTCTCTCCTGTTTCTAACCCCTACTACAAATGCATTAATATTGCTTTTACTGCAGATGCATTTACCGCTAGACTCTTGAAGCCTTTGGTAACCTAATGCCACATTATTCCTTCTGCAAACTCTTATTCTTCTATTATCTGCTGCGTCTCAGCTCCATCTCCTTTTATACTCTACTCCTTGATGCACAGAGCCCCAGTTTTCCTACCTGCAAGACATAAGTGGCCCCCCTCTGTTGGCCCTTGTTCTCATTAGGTGAACTCAGGCGGTCGGCTATTGCACCAAAATTTTGGGAGCACCTAAACTATTGAATAAGTGACGTCATGTTACTCATTTAGTGGTTTTATTTTTTTCTTGGTGCCCCTGCATTGACAGCCAATCCTGCTGGGGAGAGTTAAATTAAACCTACCTTCATTCCTCATTGGCTGACAATGGGGAATGGGAGGGGTTTCATTATTTAGATTAAGATGAGCCACAGCTTGCACACTTTACTACCTGTGATGCTCCCGAGAGCTATTCCACCGTGTCTTTGATAGGCTGGGAGCGGAGTGGTAGGTGATGACTATGTCCACCAGCAGTCCTGCCTGTTCAATGCTGTTAGCCCTCCCTCACACTCCCCTGTTCTTATGCACTCTCAGTTCCTTACACAATGTTCAAAGAGTTAACCTCCAATCACTAGTCTCCCAAAACTGCACTGAGAATTGCATGCAGCTGTAAATCAGTGAATGTGGATTTCTCATTTAATTAAGCTATTACACAGTTTGTGGTGTACTGTAAATTTCCCTGCTGTTGGAACCGTGTGCACAGTGAAGTCAGTAAAGGTCCTCTGCTACAATGATGTTGTAATAGAGAAATGGATAGGGGTAAGAGACATCTAAACACCACCTCCCCAGTAAGGCCACCATCATAAACCGTGGAGATGTCTGCAAGATGTAATCAAGGCCCTCATCTGTCCCACTCATCTATTGACTGCAATACAGAGAGACAACAAACTAATTATTTTGGGTGGTATATACAGCAGTTCAAATTCTGTGCGTAACTGTACAAGACTGAGCCAGATCCATTGACTAGTGCCGAAAGCAGAGTCCATACTAGTGAAAAGTGAACACATTGGTGATAGTTGTACATTACACTGTTGGCAAATGCCTGTGGCTGCATTAATGCAGGGGTGGCAGACTGCGCCATGTTTCATCATGTTATACCATTTTCTTTTTCTTGTGTACGCCGCATGCCAGCCTGAGAAATAAATGTTCATTTTATTTACTGACAGAATACATTTATTTTTATACAAACTGGGCCTGATTTATTAAAGAAAGTAAAGCAAAAAAATTAGTAACTTTGCACCTTGGCAAAACCATGTTGTATTGGAGGGGAGGCAAATTTAAAATGTGATGGCAGATTTATACTTGGGGAAAGTAATGTGTTAGATTATCTTTTAGTTTCAGTGTACAAATAAAGCTATCACATATGTGTGTGCTACATGAAAAAACAGCCAGTATTTATCTTATGTGCAAAACAATAAACTAATTTGCACCCCTTGCATTGTAGCATGGTTCTGTCTAGGAGAAAACTTTCTCCATTTTTTGCTTTATTTTCCTTAATGAATCAGGCCCACTGTGTTGCTGAGGTTGATGGAAAGAAGGAGTGGGGTAAGGAAATGCACAATTTGCTTAGGAGGGCAATAAGTTTATATCTGGGTCTGATGTTCACCACATTTCATCCACAAAGACAAGAAGGGTGATAAGGTGATAATGGTTACACTAATAGAGCCAATGAGTTTGAGAAACAATATAAGATTCATAAAGTTAGAATTCAACCTGAAGGTTACCCTATAGGGTCAGCTCTTATGGCTGGACCTTTCTTTTACTGACTGTCTGCCTGCTGTCACTGGTGCATTCTATTCCTGACCATATGAGAGTGATCATCATTTTTGTTTTAAAAAAACAATCTATTTGACGCCATCTTGTTTCTCTGTTTCCTGTGATCATCTGGACACTTTTTATTCAAGAGATTTTTGCCTTACTTTTCTCTGGCAGTCCATATGTTCCCTTATAGGTTAAAATTTGAGGTAGGATAAACTTATAATATTTGTGCTGTTTTATTTTGTCGCATGTTTCCTGAGACAACGTCTACCCTAATTTCCGACAGTTTGTGTATAGCAGAGCTCCGATCTCTGGTGGCTGGTGTATAGCAGATCGGACTCTGATTGCTGGAAGACGCCATCACAACCCGGCATTCAAATCTTGTACTGCTGTATCCTGCCATTTGTCTGCTGCTAGAAAAAAGAGCTGCTATTGCCCTCAATGACATCTTGCTGACAGCTTCTGGGGCCTGGTTTGTTGAAAATGCAGTCCTGGGGCTCATCTTGTACCTCGGCTGGAGTGGAGGTTGGAATAATTTCAGATAGGTTAATTTCACCTCTTCTCAAACGTACTGCCTCCACCCGAGTTCTGTTCTTTCTTTGGGGTTGCAGATCTTGGCAAGGTCTGCCAGGGGTTGACTCTGGAAAGAAAAACAGAAACAGGTATATATACACAGCGAGAGAGAAACTTGTACAGACTCGGTTACATGCAGAACTGAATGCAAATATTTGCCTTTGATTTTTTTTTTAACACTGACACATGCATAACTAGACCTCAACTTATGCACAGTAATAGACACATTGGTAAACATTAACATACATTAACATACAGAGGGACACACAAGCATAATAAACATCTGATTAGTGTGAGAAATGTGATCCTGAATAGTTTGATTTTAATAGTAAGAGGACATAGGAAGTCGTTTATAGATTAAAAAAAAAAAAGCTGTGGTAGCTTGGGATATGAGGTTTCATTGGAGCATTGATATAATTAATGAAGTGTACCCAGTGAGCACTGCAAAACACCTTGGTCTTGCACTGGTCTGCCTGGATGGAACCCTCAGCACACTTCAAGGTTCAAGGTTACCCTTCACACTTGGGAGATACCTCTGTAACCTAGAAATGCACCTAAGCGTACAGAGAGGGGGAACAATCTCCAGAGACGAACTGTACAAAAGTGTAAGTGTCACATCGATATCCAGCTTCCTTTTTGTCTGTGTGTTTATTTGGAGTATATGAAGCAATAATATAACACAGATGTGAGTCATTACTAAGTTCACTCACCCCTAGTCTGCTCTGTCAAAAACTTCACAAATATGCTTTAGTGGACCAATCTCTCTTTTAAGGTTGGATTGCAATCACCAGAATAAAATAGAAGAGTTCATTTACAGCAAGGAAAGGCAATTTTGCATGTGGGATAAGATTATGTTTTATTGATGATATATTTGTACCACAGAGCGGATCAGAAATGTAAATATCCCTCTTGTATTTTATCTGACACTTTATTGAAAGCTCAGAGACCGAAACACTTTAAATAGGAACCTACTGGTTTCATTTTTATTTCTTATTTTAATGCAGTCTCTGATATTTTCAGCCAAGGCAGATTATTCTAAATGCAGTAAATGTATATTGTGTAATTGCATCATTCAGAGTGACAGATTTTATCATAGGTATTCCAGTAAACAATTTTGTAGTAAGCAATATTTGACATGTAATGCAAATTATTGCATTTATCACACTAACTTTTGATTGTGACACACTCTAATGTTGTTGAGACCATTCAGGGTATGTTTTGGAGAACATAAATATTTCTAGTGCCCCTAAGCCACTGGAAAACAAAGAAGAAAAGTAGAGAAGATCTTAGTCCCATGTATTATATTTTTTAGATATGGGCCATGCCACCTATAAATTGAAGGGTATAGTTATTGAACATATTTCTAAACTGATAGTGGGTATAGGGTCAGGCCCTGTTTACAGCAGGAGACATATTGTATTTTCATGCTATAACTTATAAAAACCAAATGGGAATGAAAGCTAAATTCTTCCTTAAATGTTTTTGTTTCTTTGGGTGAATGTCAATCCCTATTTGCGATGAGCTTAGTATCCATTTTGCAAATTTTTGCTTGCAGAGGTATTTTTTATTGTGTTATGCTGACCACAGCAGACCCTCAACTGTTATTATGGATAAAGGTGCTTTCATCTGTATTAAAAGAAGGGAGGTGAATGCTTATATTAACAATTGTCTGTTTTTGACTTTTTTATGGATTCCTAAAGGTAAGAGTCATGTGGATATGTGCAATTACTGCATACACTATTTGACTTGGCTGGAATACAGTCATTCATCACCAATTGTTAAACACATTGCAAAATTTACTGGGGACAGGCAAGCAAACAAGATAAGATCTCTTGAAGAGATCTGTAAGAAATGAACAATAAATAGTATTTTGCAGGCATTATCTGTGAAACTGTCTCAAGGATGCCACTAATATATTCCCATAATAGCAGAAACAACGGATTCTATAAAATTCAGCTTTTGTTGCATTAGCTAAACACAAGTAAAATATACATGTCTATGCAGCAGAGTTCTCTGTAGAGTGTACAATAGTCTTCAGTATAGAGTACATATGTTTGCTGCCTGTACATTGCTGCCCATGGAAGCTATTTCCAAGTACACTCTGTTGTTGGGCAGGTAAGTATGTTCTGGGTGTCCTCAGAACACTCTATACACACATAGGACACTGCAACTACCCCACTTTGGGAGAATGATCACCTTATTCCTGAAATATCACTACTATGCAGGGGGATGCTGCAGTCCCCATGCAAAAGTGCCGAAAGCTAACAAACAAGCAAAACTGTACTGATATTAGCTCTACCTATCTAGGAAAAATAGAAATCACATATAAAATTCACAAATATAGCCAATTCATATCTATATGTATTTAAAAATTATCCCAATTGAAATAATCATTTTATAAATAAATGAGCACATTTATTAAGATGAATAAAACATATTGTATGTTTTACTCTAAGATTTAGATTTAGCATATATTTATCTAAATTCATAAACAATTCTGTACATATAAGCCAAAAAAAAAAGTCCAAAGGCAAATAGCAGTTTCTTTCTTCTAAACATCTACACCCGAAATGGAATAATCTAGGGTCACGAAACATATAGAGAAAGGGCACTCATGGTGTAGCAAGTAATGTACAATCAATGAACCTGTTGAATGACAGCAGTGTACATTTTTCAAATAAAGATAAAGCTTATCTGTCAAATGCTTGATAGATGTATTCAAACAGAATCCTCAGCTCTAACATATATTTACAACTTTTACGGCCAGGGCTGGGGGAAGATCCTCCCCCCTCAGGTGCTAATGCTCCTGCCACCCTCACTTCTTACCTTAGCAGGTGAGAGAGAAAAGTTGTGGGGGGCATCCTCTGCTCCTGTCAGACTGTGAGTGTAGCGCTAGGCTGTGACATCATTGCCCTGTGCCATACTCACAGCACATTAGGGACATTGAGCAGCAGCAGCCAGCAGCTTCACATGTAAGATGCTGCCAGCTGCTGCGCCACAATGTCAGTGGCTGGCTAGCCGCATGGGGACACCATGGTGACATTAAAAACATTTCATGTAGACTTAGACACATTTCCATTTGCATAGCGTTAGATATGAATTTTACTAGTGCGCATGCATTCAAAAATACTCTGCTTTGGTCTGCATGCACAGCCAGTCCCACCTTATCTATACGAATCCTTATGGAGTCAGATCAGGGAGGCAAGGGGCGTGCAAGTGTAGACTAAGTACAATAAGGGCATGTTCAATAAATGTGACTGATGTAGATCTAGATGCAGACACAGATATGCCTGTCAGGAAACTCTACCCCTGGTATAAGTTACAGAGTGATAATGATGACGGTCAGCTGAGATGCGTCAGACTCAGTATTCTAGGAAGAATGTCTTTTTGTCAGATGCAATTTACATCTGCGTTTTAGGCGGAAATTGCGTCCAAGTGTACATGAGGCTCTCAGTGTTTTAGGTGCCCCCTAAACTATGGTGCCCTATGTGACCGTCTAGGTAAGTCTAACAGTAGCACCAGCTCTGGTATAGCATGGTGAATAGTAAAGAATGAATAAGACAATTATTCTATACTATTTACCATGTAAGATTTTCTTTCTCACCTGTTGTAGTTTTAACATATTTTCGCACTAGTATTATGTAAAAAATGAAAAATGATTGTATTTTGTCATTTAGTTTAATACACAAGTGAGCTTAATATATGCTTGAAACCCATGTAAAATATATCCTTCTATTCAATGATTTGTTGCATATTTATGTCACATGAATCATTTTGTAAGAGTTCCATGAGCAGGTTGCCATGTGTCCTGGAGTCCTCGTTTTTATTACTAAAAATCTTTTTACTCAGACTGTTTATGAATACTTTCCTGGGATTCCAATTCCTTATGTACCCAAATTGATAGTATATGTGGTAACTGTTCTTACAACTGTTTGACAGTAAGAAAATGAAGAAACATGGGGTGGTTTTTATAACCTAAGCAAACACAATGTGACACTGTGTCATGGTTCTGAGATGTTAGGATCTGGTGTGGACAGGAAATGATTAACTGAAGGAAGGTGCCATTAGGAGGTGGACCCTGCACCTTTATAAAGGGCAATTAATCACTACCCACTTGATATAATATTGAGTTTCTACTGTTTTTCCAGTGTTTCCCTCTTAATTCAGATTTCCCTTGTACCTGTTCCTGCTTGTTATATTGACTTAAACGCTTTCTCCAGCCCCTGACCTCAGACTGGGTTTTACTACTCTTTACATGTTTGTGCATATGCCCCCCTGTTCCCCAGCCCAGCCTGCCCCTGCTTCTTACCTATACCACCACTATGCAGTTCATTGTTAGAAACATTCACCGATCCAGTGAGGTGAGACTTGTCACTGTGATCCAGCACTTCTATTTTTCAGCACTGCATAAAGGTTGGACAGTTACACCTGCAACAAGATAGATAATAAATCATCCTCTGCAACTTTCTGGAACCCAGTCTATGCAAGTCTTTACACATGGAGAGCCTAATATTATTTTATAAATTAGGGGAATCCTTTTCCTGATGCAATACTCAACTGTCAGCGAAAGCAACTCAAACTTAGATGGGAAGATCACCTCACGCTATCAACTTGTCATCAAATCCTTCAACTTGTTCGGTTCCAAACAGTGTCGGACTGGGGCATGAAGGGCTCACCGGGGGACTGCAACACTAGGGGCCCACCAGAGGGGGTGTGGCCAGCCATCATAGATGTGTGACCAGACACTAGAGGGGGAGTGGTCAGCTCACAAAGGACAGCTAGCACCATAGTGTAGTATATAAAGAATGTAGTGTTTATATAAAGAGTACACAGTGTTGACCTGCCACTTAGATTAGGCAGAACAGTCACCAAAAATCGTGATTGTCCCACTAGACCAGGCTTGACTACCTTGTGGCACTCCAGGTGTTGTGAAAGTACAAGCCCCAGCATGCTTTGCCAATATATAGCAGCCCATTGCTGGAAGGGTATGCTGGGACTTGTAGTTTCACAACACCTGGAGTGCCACAGGTTAGCCAAGCCTGCACTGCACTAGACTCAGAACATTTGACAGACTGTCCTACCCATTCTTGTCACTTTTACCACCTGTGGCTGCTGGTTTCTTTAGTTTCGGCTTGTCTGGATCCTGGAATGTTGAGGGCCCTATTTGGAAAAAATAATGGGTACATTTAGAAAATTCCAGCCAGCCCCGGCATTAAATAAATAGGACCCACAATTAATACTTAGGCCTTCCTCAAGCCCCAACATTAAATAGTATTCCCATTCAATAAATACACCTGATACCCTCCCTCCAAACAGTGACAGCAATAAATGAATAGCATTTACATTTAATACATCTATTTCCCACAACCATCCCAGCATTAAATAATATTCACATTTAATAAATAGCCCTCCTCCCCAAACTCAGCCCCACATTCAATTATAGACCCAAAACACCTCAGTATTAAACTAAAGGTCCCATCACCCCCTCCCTATAGTGTTCTCTGTGCAGCCCCCCTTCCTATAGTTTAGTATAGAACTGCATCCAACATATAGTTTAGTATAGTCAGCCCCCCTATGCCACACAGTAGTGCCCCCAAACAATATTATGCCACACAGGAGTGCCCCCAATGTTATCCCACACAGTAGTGCCATGTTATGCCACACAGTAGTACCAAAAACTCACAAATGCCACGCTATAGTGTCCCCAATTCATATTATTCCTGCAATAGTGCCGCCCAATTCATATATATATATATATATATATATATATATATATATATATATATATGACACACACGCATATATATATATATATATATATATATATATATATATATACAGTAATAGCACAATATTTATGTTGTATATAATATATGTTGATTGATTGTAGAAGCCTCTCTGCTCCTTGATGCTCCCGGCAGCCTCTCTACTTCTGGTGCTCCCACCGCCGGAAGCATCAGGCAATCAGCTGACAGGGGGAGGGGCGGGTCACATGTTCGCAGCTGCAATCGCATTTGAAAGATGACTGGCTGTCAGTGACAGCAAGTCATCTTTCAAATGCGTTCGCAGCTGGGAACGCATTTGAAGCAGTGGGGACTCCGTGGAGGACAGCGGGCTCCCTAGTGCGGACAACGGGTCCCCAGGGGCAGCTCCGCCCACTTTTAAAAGGGGGTCCCACCGGTGATTTTTCCACTATCCCGTTGGGCAAGTCTGACGCTGGTTCCAAATTAAAACAAGTGTATTATAAGAAATAATACTGTAAACTAAATAGGATATTAGAAATCCCCTTGGTGTTCCATGACTGTATAAAAGCACAGCCTGTGTCCTTATACCTTTTCTTTGTTGGTTATAGAACTCCTCCTTTACTGCTAATGTCCTTATGCTTTAGTAGAGTTACATTTTCTCTATATTTAGCTGAAGCACCGTAGGATCCAGGGTTGGGAAGTGAAAAATTAAAGCCCTCTTCAGATCCTTCACAGTAAATTGAAAAAAACAAAGCTGAGCCTCCGCTAATCAGACACAACTCAGTGCAATCACTGATACTTAACTATAATTATCCATACTACATATATGCTGGGAAGAAGACCAGCACTACCATACCAATCCCTGAGGAAGCTCATCGGCGTTCTAACCACGAGCGAAACGCGTTGGATACACATCTTCATTCAAACTTAAAGATTTTTTCCCTAGCATGCTAGATTTTTGTCTTTATCTTTATTTTCCACAATACAATTGACCAGGCATTGTTTGAGCGCGAAGTTAGCCAGAGTGCGTGTATACGCCACCTCCGCTGTAAACACAGGCTGCGTGCTGCGATCCTCACAAATCTGCAACCGAGTGAGAAGAGAAGCTGCCACATCCCAGGAGGAATCTCCGCTCCACGAATAAACCTCTATTGCCGAACGTCAACATGTAAGTCATCCCGGACCCCTCGTTTTTCATATATTTCTCAGACAGTTCTGGACATTTACACACTGGTCCGTTGAACAATATTTCTGATTTATCCACACTACATCTATACGGGTTCACCGCATACCCAGTGGGCTCATGCTGAAGCCAGGACTGAGACATATTTAGATCTGTGGTTTCTGTTTTGTTTTTTGTTTTTTGTTTTTTGTATTTTGTTTTGTCCTCCATCATTTACTCATTTGTTTTGTTTTTGCACTATGCATGTGCTATTTGCATAATAATTGTTTGGTGCAATTGCACGCATAACATTTTCCGGCCGGAATGTGTTTTATGTACATCATGTATATCATGTTACAATAAATATCCATGATCTTTTACCCCACCTCACTCATTCATTTATTATACATTTCAAACTGATTATCGCCCAGAACCTGATATACATTTATTTAAACCCAGTCTCCTTCTGGGAGGATAGGGATTCCCTCCTATACACCTCAGGTTCGTTTTTTGGCTGCTCCACATATTTAGAGGTAGCGCAACCCACCCTTTCTGTCCATATCCATCTCTATATATTGCTCACTTGTAAGAACTTGAGAAATTACCCCAATGGTCATTAGTATCTTCCCCAGATACAATTAGCAGGTAAAATTAGATCCATTATGCTTGGCAGAAAATACATGGCAAAGAGTGTAAATTTTATCAGTGTCCTTTTTATCTATTGTTTACGTTCGATTCTGACCCTTTGGTTTGCATGTCATTGCAGGAGAAATTGAGATTCATTTGACCAGACAATGTTTTTACAATCTTCAACTGTCCAGTTTTGGTGAGCTTGTCTCTACTGTAGTCTCGGTTTCCTGTTCTTAGATGACAGTAGTGGAACCTGGTGTGTTCTTCTGCTGCTGTAGCCCATCCATTTAAAAGATCATTGTGTTGTGCGTTCAGAGATGATCTTTTACATACCACTGTTGTAACGCATGGTTATTTCAGTTCCTGTCAGCTTGAACCAGTCATGACATTGCCCACTGACCTCTTTCATCAACAAGACATAATCAACCACAGAACGGACACTCGCTTGATGTTTTGTGCACCGTTCTCTGTAAATTCTAGAGATTATTGTATGTGAAAATCCCATCAGATCATCAGTTTCTGCAATACTCAAACCACCCTGTCTGGCACCAACAATCATTCCACAGTCAAAATCATTTAGATTGCATTTCTTCCCCATTCTGCTGTGTGGTCTGAGCAGCTACTGAACCTCTTGCCCATGTCTGCATGCTTATGTGCATTGAGTTGCTGCCACATTGGCTGATTAGATACTTGCATTAACAAACGTGTACCTAATAAAGTGGCCATTGAGTGTAGGTATGTATGTGTAATATATATATATATATATATATATATATATATATATATATATATATATATATCTACTATATAGACATTGAGAGTAGTAAGGATGAATTTAACAAGAGTCAAGGGGGTGGAGAGGGGGGAAAGGGAAGCATAGCCAATAAGGAGTGGCCCTTTTAAAAGCAAAAAGAAATACCTAAGGGAGGCAATAGACTTAAGTGTATGCTTGCAAATGCAAAAAGCCTGACAGGTAAAATGGGGGAGTTAGAACTAGTAGCAATGAATGAGCAGTATGATATTATAGGTATTACGGAGACCTGGTGGGATGATACACATGACTGGGCAGTCAACTTGAAAGGCTATTCTCTGGCTATTCTCTCTTCAGGAGGGATAGGGTAAATAAAAGGGGAGGAGGAGTATGTCTTTATATTAAGCCAGAATTAAAACCAAGTATTCAGGAAGTTATATACTAGAATATTGGTGATAATATAGAGGCATTGTGGGTGGAAATATCCAGCGGAGGAAAAAGTTCAGAGAAGTTGCTGATAGGGATATGCTATAAACCGCCAGATATTAGTACGATTGAGGAAGCCCAACTTCTACAGCAAATTGAAAAGGCTACACAACTAGGTCAAATTTAAATTATGGGGGATTTTAATTATCCGGACATTGATTGGAGTGCTGAGACCTGCGGTACAGCTAGGGGAAATAGGTTTCTGAGCACGCTAAAGGACCATTACATGTCCCAATTGGTAGAGGAACCAACTAGGAAACGGACTATACCGGACCTAGTAATAACAAACAATGTAGACATAATATCAAATATTCAAGTAAAGGAGCACTTGGGAAACAGTGATCATAATATGGTCTCATTTGAAATTAGTTTCCGGTATAAGGGATCAACTAGGACTTTAAACTTTAGAAAGGCAAATTTTAATATGCTAAAGGAGTCTATAAAGAGCATAGACTGGGACAAAGCCTTTGAAGGAAAAAATACGGAAGAAATGTGGGCTGTCTTTAAAATGTTGTTGGAAACATACACGTATAAGTTCATTCCTATGGGAAATAAATGTAAAAGAATTAAGTCTAAACCAATGTGGCTAAATAAAAAGGTAAGGGAAGAAATGCAAAGGAAGAAGCGTGCATTTAAATTGTTTAAGTCTGAAGGGTCAGAGGAGTCCTTCCGTAGGTACAAGGAATGTAATAAAACATGCAAAAAGGAAATTAGATTGGCTAAATTAGAAAATGAAAGGCACGTTGCAAAAGAAAGTAAGACAAACCCCAAAAAGTTTTTTAAGTATATAAATGGCAAAAGGATTAAAAAAGATAATATAAGACCCCTAACAAGTGAGATGGGTGAATTGATAAATGATACTAAGGAAAAAGCAGAGGTATTAAACACATTCTTTTCTTCAGTATTTACCAGAGAGGAACAAATGGCCGGAGTAATACATAAAAATGGAAATGAAACCATGCCATTAATTACTACTTGGTTGTCAGAGGAAGAAGTCCAAAGGCGACTGAAGAATATTAAGATAAATAAAGCTCCAGGTCCAGATGGCATACACCCAAGGGTCCTTATGGAGTTAAACTCGGAAATAGCTAGACCGCTATTCTTAATTTTCAGAGATTCAATCTCATCAGGCTCAGTACCAAGGAATTGGCGAATAGCAGATGTGGTGCCGTTGTTTAAAAAGGGGACGAGATCACAACCAGAGAATTATAGACCTGTAAGCCTGACATCAATAGTGGGGAAACTACTGGAAGGTATTTTAACGGACAGTATTCAGGATTACTTGGTATGCAATAAAATTATTAGTGGGAATCAACATGGATTTGTGAGGGATAGGTCATGTCAAACTAATCTAATTAGTTTCTACGAGGAAGTTAGTGGGAACTTAGACCAGGGCAGGACAGTAGATGTGGTCTACTTAGATTTTGCAAAGGCCTTTGATACAGTGCCACACAAGAGGTTGGTTTACAAATAAGGGAACTGGGTCTAGGAATCAAAATTTGTACTTGGATCGAAAACTGGTTAGAGAATAGGGAACAGAGAGTTGTGATAAATGGAACATTTTCTAATTGGTCAAAAGTCTTAAGTGGAGTACCTCAAGGTTCTGTGTGGGGATCACTCCTTTTTAATATATTTATTAATGACCTTGGTGATGGTTTAGAGAGTAAAGTTTCTATTTTTGCAGATGACACTAAACTCTGTAAGGTAATAAAATCAGAGCAAGATGTAGCTTCTCTACAGAGGGACTTAAATAAACTGGAGGATTGGGCGGCCAAATGGAATATGAGGTTTAACACAGATAAATGTAAGGTTATGCATTCAGGGATCAAAAACAAGAACGCAATCTATAAATTAAATGGAATTAATTTAGGAGAATCTATAATGGAAAAGGATTTGGGAGTGCTCGTAGACAGTAGACTTAGCAATAGTGCTCAATGTCAAGCAGCAGCTGCAAGGGCAAACAAAGTATTGGCATGCATAAAAAGGGGCATAGATGCAAGGGAAGACAGTGTAATTTTGCCACTGTAAAAATCGTTGGTAAGACCTCATCTTGAATATGCAGTACAGTTCTGGGTACCACTCTATAAAAAAGATAATTTGGAACTAGAAAGGGTTCAGAGAAGGGGGCGACAAAATTGATAAAGGGTATGGAGTCATTAAGTTATGAGGAAAGGTTAGCCAGTTTAGGCATGTTTACTTTAGAAAAGAGGCGTCTAAGGGGTGATATGATTACTATGTACAAATACATTAGGGGTCAATACAGAGAGCTTTCATGGGAACTTTTTACCCCAAGGACCATACACAGGACACGTGGTCATCCCCTAAGGTTAGAGGAGAGGAAATTTCACAACCAGCAAAGGAAGGGGTTCTTTACAGTAAGGGCAGTCAAGATATGGAATTCATTGCCAGGGAAGGTTGTGATGGCAGATTCAATAGATATGTTTAAGAAAGGGTTAGACAAATTTTTAGCGGAAAGGTGTATCCAGGGATACGACCGTTAATTTAAAATGAAGGGTAGTAGTGGATATAGGGTAAAAATAGGACTGCAATATTAAGTCTGGGGATATTTTCACAATTGAAACAGATTGGCGGTTGCTTACTCTGGATTAATTTCAAATATAAGTGCAGGATCGTAGGAGATCCAAAATAGGTTGAACTTCATGGACTGGTGTCTTTTTTCAACCTCATCAACTATGTTACTATGTTACTATATAAATGCCTAGTGGCGTGTGTGGAAAAAAAAAAACAAGCTGCAGCGCCACCTGCTGGGCAGAGTTATACACTGACCTATATATTTCTTGAAGGAGAAGTGACAGTTGGGAGTGGTTGGTGGTTGCCGGGGGTGACAGTGGGGAGTTTTTAACACCTTAAGTAGCTTGATGGATGTGGCGATGAAGATGAAGAATGAGGTGATAGAGAAAAATGATGAGGTGGTGACATGTGGACAAAACCACGTTAAAAAAGGGCGCTTGCGTCGGGAAGTAACGCTCTTCCCCTGAGGAGGCCTGGGCTAGGCCCAAATGCATGACAAGAACCTTTTTAACACCTTAAGTAGCTTGATTTGACTAGAATGCATGGGTATCATGCACGGGTTAACTTGTATGTATGTATGTATGTATGTATATATATATATATATATATATATATATATATAATACAGAAAGTATATATAGCTGTTTAAACATATATTAACATCACTGATTATGAGGTGTTAATACCAAGTATACATAAGAAAGATTAAAACATTTTCACCATAGTAACAGTTACATGATGTGAATCATTCTATACACTCTGTTCCAGAATCTCTGAAACTTTAGGCATCTATTGTAAATTTTAAGCATTGTTCCTTCCAATGAACATCCTGTAAAACAGAAGCAAGATCTCCCTGTTGAGACATAGGCAAGTTGCTAAGCATCATGTATCCGCACATTAAGATTTTATAGCATTACTCCAAGAGGCTTATATTAATTGACTTATGAGATACAAGAGACCATATGCCATTTCAATCCCTGAGCTCCTGGGTCTCCTCCAGGTCACTCTGTCACCGAACAGTGTTAGAAATCATATTGAGAATGTATTAAAGTGATCATACATTTGTCTTCAACAGAGATTATTATGATTATATCTCCCCGTGTGCATTTCTTTAGCAGAAAGGATAGACAGAATTATATTATTCTGAATAATCTCATTTCCAGTTTTGGTTCAGTCTAGAATGGTAGAATGACAGATTCCTTTAAGATCCCCCCCAATATCTTTTATCCTATATGATTCTATTATGCAAGCAGATATATGGGCAACAAGTTTGCACAACTGAAATAGAATTATTTAATAACACATAGAGTTTTTAGTTTACAGCGATCCCAGTGACCTAGTGAATTAAAAAGTGGTGTACATAAAGACCTGTGGACAGAGTATGCATCATTCCCTCTCTATCTCCATCCAAACAGAGAGAGAGATAACTTATCTAATTAGCAATTGACCTAACCTTCTGCATAATCACTGTGTCTGGAAATAGGGCTTAATTTACTCATTTTTGCTCGCACCCCATAGGGTGCTGAGTACATGGGGGCATTCTTTGCTGAATTCAGAATAGTCACACTTATTATAAGACATTAAAGATTGCACATTTACAGGGGAGTAATTCCTGAACTTTAAGCCATTTGTTTCCTTCACAAGAGCAGAAAGTGCGTAGGAACAAGGAGGTCAAATAGACACATCTGTGCAAAATTACATGTGCTGATCAATTGTTTTTTTTTTTACACTTATTAGGTTACTGTTTTAGAGTGCAGATAATCCAGAAAGATGGGACATTTGAAGCTGGCCATTGGCATAATGGTTGGCATTGTTGCCTTGCACCACTGGGGCACAGTTTGCATGGAGTTTGTATGTTGGTTTTGGCTTGTACTCCTGTTTCCTTCACAGTCCAGGTTAATCGGATTCTTGTGCTATTGTTCTTATTGCATGTATGTTTGTGTACCTATGGTAGGGACCAATCTGAATGAATAAATGATCTGCATAAAATGTTGGTGCGTATAAATAAATGAAAAAATGAATAATGCTTTAAAATACATAAATGAAACAGTCTAGAAAATAATTTGTTTTAGTAAAAAGCAAAGTAAGTTATTTCAATAGCTCACACATCATAATATATCATATTCTCTCTTACAAGATTGGGAGTACACTCTTTAGCCCTATTGTTAAAGAAACAGTAATCATAAACTTCAAGTAGCTTTAATGTGGAAATATCTGATATTTGTATGTAAATCCCATATCATTTTGATAAATTGTCAAAAAGTATTTCGCCCAGGGGTAGGTTTCCAACCAAAAAGTTTTGCCCTACAAAAGACTTGCAAAAACCGCTTGTTAATATATTTTACCCCCTAATCATAAATCTAAACAATAACCTTAAGACCCCAGACTCTACCTTTATCCATGAACCAAGTTTTAACCCTACCTTTATCCATCAACCAAGCTTTAAGCCTACCTTTATCCATAAACCAAGCTTTAAGCCTACCTTTATCCATGAACCAAGTTTTAACCCTACCTTTATCCATCAACCAAGCTTTAAGCCTACCTTTATCCATAAACCAAGTTTTAACCCTACCTTTATCCATCAACCAAGCTTTAACCCTACCTTTATCCATAAACCAAGCTTTAAGCCTACCTTTATCCATGAACCAAGTTTTAACCCTACCTTTATCCATCAACCAAGCTTTAAGCCTACCTTTATCCATAAACCAAGCTTTAAGCCTACCTTTATCCATCAACCAAGCTTTAAGCCTATCTTTATCCATCAACCAAGCTTTAAGCCTACCTTTATCCATCAACCAAGCTTTAAGCCTACCTTTATCCACCAACCAAGCTTTAAGTCTACCTTTATCCATCAACCAAGCATTAAGCCTACCTTTATCTGTCAACCATGCTTTAAGCCTACCTTTATCCATCAACCAAGCTCTAAGCCTACCTTTATCCATCAACCAAGCTTTAAGCCTACCTTTATACTTCAACCAAGCTCTAAGCCTACCTGTATCTGTCAACCAAGCATTTAGCCTACCTTTATCCATCAACCAAGCATTAAGCCTACCTTTATCCATCAACCAAGCTCTAAGCCTACCTTTATCCATCAACCAAGCTTTAAGCCTACCTTTATACTTCAACCAAGCTCTAAGCCTACCTTTTTGATAAAAAATACATTTTTAAGCAGTAATTCAAGGTTGTTCAGCCACAGCAATTGTGTTCCAGATGTGCTAAAACATTATGAATGTATTTCCAATAACTCTGGTAATCTAGTTGCATCAGGTGTTTTAATCTTAGAAAAAGTAGCTTTCTGATTCCAGTGTCAAAAACCTGGGCAGTCTTGGGAAAACAGGAACCCACTTGAGCCCTGACTTATACTTTAAATTATCCTTAGTAACTGTAACCTAGACCTTACATTATTCTAAGTAACGTAGCTCTAACCTAACCCTTATGTTATCCTAAGTAACCCTAATCCATGCACTAACATTGATGTTACATTGATATTGCCCGTTAAATTCTCAAAATACAAGAAACCTTTCATGCTGTTTAATTGTGCTACAGTAAACATGGCAATTTTATTTTTGTGCTGTAGCGCTGTTTTGTTAAGTTTGGATGCCTTAGTTTTGTAGTATGAATGTAAGAATCCTCTTTTCCAATGTGCCAAGATGTCTGTTTTAAATGGTGGATATCTCTGTACATTTACCTTTAACATTGATAGTACATTTATATGATGTAACAACATAGAAAAACAATACAAACCCTTCTGTAATATGTAAGTATATTATGTTAAAGAAAAACTCCACCTATACTTTAAAACAAATCACCTCCACCTCTCAACTGATATATACAGTTCAATTCCAGGACCCTTGAGGTTTCTGAATATATCCTTACCTTACATCTATAATGGTTAGTTAACCTTGGCTCGACACTCAGGAGAACTTTAAATGAATACAGTGATCAGTGCAATGTTTCCATAACACTGATTGGATAGCTGCTGTGGATAGCTGACTGTTATAGGAAGATGTAAATGTGAGTATGTTGGGAGCAGACGGGTTCCCGGGACATGGGTCCTCTGGTGTTACACCAACAAATGTGAATTACAACTTGCATGTTGCAATGGTTAGAAGATCATTTTTGTGGCTAGGTTCAACCAGTGCTTCCATCACCCATAAAATTACAAAATGTTGAATATTCAAAAATATATGTATCCTTGTTATCTGAGCGCGAGTATAATGCAGGACATTTTTTTAGTTGTAACACAAAATTATTTTTCCATTGAATCTAAAGAAGCTACTATACTTCTATTTGAAAGGAGGGGACTACTAAAGTAGAATTAATGTTGTATTTATTAATTAGTCTTGTGTCAGCATGACTAATTTGTTATTACAATCTCTGCTGCTTGCGGTGAGTGTGAGGCTTGTCATTCATTGGCATAAATGATGTACACTGAAGTGGTATATGTTATGCCTGTTGTTTTCAAAAGATAATTCAGTACTCCAATTTCTACTGCTTACCTCAGGTCAGTCTTTAATGCGAGGCATGATTGAGATCAAATCCTGCTTTGCTGATGAAATAACCAGAAGGCGGTAGTTCTATCTTAGGGGCAATTTGAAACAGCTAGAGTTTTCCATTTTTTTGTCATGTCTGTAGTAAGGAAACAATTTTGTGCTGCAGTACACAGGAAAATAGTTTTGGGATAAACATTATTTTAATACTATGTCCATTCAATCTGCAGCCCTGCAAATAAGTTCCTCATCTCCATTTATCACTGTAAGTCTTTGTGAAATGGGTCAGTATGTGTACTATTTTGTATCCCAGTTTGCAATCACCTTAACATTAAGAAACTCTGTTTAAATAAGTGTTCTGGTGCCCACTCATTAAATATGTTGAAGTTACTGACCCACTTTCATCCAGACAGTAAGCATTTCCCTGCCAGCAATATCCACAGCTCACAAAACTGAAAGCAGAATGTTCTCGTCTCTTCTGCCAAGTTTCAAAAGAACTTGAGTGAAACCTTGGTTGATAATATCCAGTCCTAACCATTCAGCAATTACTGGTGTTGAGTCCAGAGACCTCTGTTACTGTCTTATACTGGACTAATAAAATTCTATAACGGTATTATGGTTCAGTGAAAAACATTTGATTCTTCAAATTAGCACACCAATGGAAAAAGAGGCAGGGCTGGGCAACTTCATTCTAGATCAAGGGTTCTTAACCTTTCTATCAAGGTCCCAAATTAAGTTTATGAATCTACTACACGACAAATGCTTTGGTCTTTAATTAATAATATATGTACTTTTATTTACTTAATGTCATTGACCAATTAAGAATATTGTTAAGGATCCAACTATAAATTGTGTACATGCACATTATAATTTTTAAGTCATGATTAGTAATTAGTATATTAGTTGGCAATACATAATAGGTGGTATATAAGCGGCATAGTGACCTATCCTGTCTCATACGTTAAAGACTAAATGCAGACTAACATACATCCACACTCACATGGTCAGATGCACATAAGACCTGTGTATTGGAAGATCAACTTCATAAATGAACAGGGAATATCGTCCCATCAGTCTAACATGTTTCATACCAGTGTGAGAACATTGTGTTCTATCCTTCTTTTTGTGAATACTATGAAAGTGTTTCGAGCACTGTGGTGGAACTGTCACTGTTACGGGGGGGAGGTGTGTAGTGGCTATAAGTCTGGGAGTTGAGGTCAATATACTGCTGAGGCCCCCGCCTCTTCTTCTGAGCATGTGCAGTGAAGCCCTGTTGCTGGCTTAACCAGCATTTGCCTGCCCTCCAATATGCCAATATGTGCCCCAGTATAGGAGGGTGGTACTAGTATTGCTATTCCATCCTCCAGAGGCCCCGATCTGCTATTCTGAACTTGCACAAGCGATCATCACATGCACAATGAAGCCCCATTTGTACTATTACACCCCTAGTTTTAAGGTATGAGTGCACTTATTAGTAAACTATAAAAAAAGACAATTTTTTAGCATTGCAAAACCACTACTATTTGATAAAAACATGGAAAAAGGCAATACTTTCCAAATTATTTAATAAGACAACGGTAGAAGTTATTATTATTATCATACATTTGTAAGGCAGCGCCATACAGTAGGGAAGACAAGGACATACATAAAACAGGACATACGTAAAACAAGAACAGACAAGGAATGATTGGAGACATGAGAACAAAGGGTATGAAGGATCCTGCTCATTAGAGAGCTTGCATTCTAAAGGGAAGAGGACACAGCTGAAACAAGAGGAGCGAGTGTGGTTCAGAGTGGAGATTGGGATAGTTGTGAGGGTGCATTAGTGTGAATAGTGTTATCAGGGTTGCAAACATGTTCATATATTTTCTCTGCAGCAAGTGCAATTCAGCACAACAGGTTTCGCAGCTGTTTGTGAACAACAACTACTGTAATTTGATATTTTCACTTTGACCTTTTCAGTGCTTGGTTTCAAAATGTCTTTAATGTTACTTGGATAGGTACTTTCTGACTTTTTTCCACAAATATTTGTGTGTGTATTGTTAAGTAAGTCTAGTCGCTATCCAATAACGATTGTCCAATTGCCGTGATGTGGTTCCAAAGCACAATGTGATTTAATAGCCAAAAGTAGCAGAATAACAAGTCAGAATAAAATAAGTACAGCCGTTACTTTTAGCAGGCACTCTGGATCCAGTGTACAGTCATTCAAGTCTGAAAGCTGTGGTCAAGTAGACTGAACACTGGTCCCAGAGCCCCTGCTTATATACAGTCAGTGATACAGTGAAAACAATACAGATGATGTGGCTTGCTTCCATAGGTTCAGGCTTCAGGAAGGTCCAGTGTAATGCAGGTCATTGGCCAGTTCAAGCAATGCCATCCAGGGGTGGGGTCAGCTCTCCAGGAGATGCATACTTAATTGTCCCGCCAAAAACTGGTTTAAACTGGTCTATTAGCATTCCACAGACAATACCATTCTAATCATTTATTCCCTATCATCCATAACTAGCATACGCAATGTGCGATCCTTTCGGTGAATGAACCGGACGTCTGCGGATAAATAGGGAATTAGAATGATACCTGTAACCTGAACCTTTGACCTCACTAACGTGTTTTAACATTATAGTATTTCACCATATAGTAGTTCACCATAAACGCTGCTACATTTCAGTACAAATAACTATGTGTTGCAACTATTTTTAATATGAGCTAATTACAAGTGTGTGTGTTTGTGTAAATGTGTGTAAAATTGACTGCCACATGTTGCGGTTGATTACGCTCCTCCACGCCGTGCCATACCCATAATTTCAGGTCTGCTTTTAGCTATTTATCAACATAGAAAAAATACACTGTGAACCTGGATTGCTAGTGCTACAGCCTTAGTCTCTGATAGTCTCAACAGTTTTATTTATTGCAACTTACTTTGCATATATTAAGGAAAAAGTATCAATTTTGAAAACACTGTATAAATTTAAAGAAAATACTTTTTGACAATGGGATAGCTGAGATGATTTTATTTTACTACAGCACCTCCTTTACACCCTGCACATTTCCCCGTGCTCTTTATGGAGTGTTTATTTGAAGTGCATATAGAACATGGGTTCTGAACTTTTTTCATCAATGTGCAAAATAATATATGTGAATAAGCTTCATAATCCATTGCTCGTGTTTTAAAATAAATGTACTTGATTTTGATTACTTTACTTTACCTAAGTTTAATGCTGTGAAAATACATAGGACAGTATTACACCATGATAAGTCATTAGCATATTAGTTGGCTTAGTAAAGAGAGGATTGTGGGGATTCACTATAAATAGCTTGGACACCCAGGTATTGGGTCTTGACCTTTAGACTAAAACTCCCTGCTGTAGAGTATTATATCATAATACATTGATTATGTTATTCTCTTATAAATGTCTTTAACCTTATATCAAAGGCCACTTATAAGAAAACAGAGATACGTACATCTTAATGTTTTTGACATGTTGGAATGAGCTGATACCTGTTCTGCATGGTCCATGCTGGTAAATGAACGAAGAGTAACTGCAGTAATGAGAGTCTGAATGAGCAGTGAGCAGGTATCACAATTCTCTGCCAGTCAATACATCTCACATTGGAGAATCCAGCAGGTTCACATGTTGCTTTGTGCTATTTGAATAATGGATGAAACACATTGTCTCTGCACTGCTCCAGGGAATTGGGTCTATATCTTCTCACATTGTTAAACATGTTGTAAAACAAGGACCTGTGCAACATTATTTCATGTTGGGTACCAATCTCGGAACACTTAACGCTAAGCTTAAAAATGCAAGGCCTATTGTCTGATTCAGTGACAACACCTGGCTTATTAATACACCGTTTTATCATTTTAATAGTTCCATCTTAACAGAATATAGCTGTGTATGTTATGACAAAAGGGTAATTGGAAGGTTCATGGGGGAATTGAGCACTTTGTAATATTGCAGTGAGTGCAGAAGTTTGTAGAAGTAATTTAAATGCAAAATGAAAATCTCAGAAAAGTGTTGGGAGGAAGATTTCACATTACAGCGATGCATAGATGCAGAGCACAAATAAAAGAGAACATATTACGGGATATGGAAGTGGATCTGAAGCTTTGGAACAACAATATATGCCTCCAATTTCTAAGGAGCTGAAGCTTGCGTGTGTTTTGTGCATATAGGAACTAAAGTTACTGGATTGTTATTTTTTATTTCAAGATTTGCCCCTCGTTACTTCTTTCAGAGTCCAGCTTTCATGATACCTTTCAAAAGATACCTATTATACTAGAAGACAATTCTATTATTTGCTAATAAACCATTTATTATTGCATGAGTGAGTATTTTGCTTTTATGGATCGGCTCTTTACTATTCTCAATAGCTTGCAAGGAATTTAAATGATGTGTCTCCATCAGTGCAATCCACTTGGGCTCAATCTAATGAATAAATGTTTATATTTGTGTTTTTCTGTCATAACAATCCATCTGCTTATAGAGAGCTATCTGCAGGTTAAACCAGTGTCTTTATATAACTTGATCTCTTAAAGGAACCTATTTACATTTACTAAAAAATGTTAACTAAACTCGAGCAAGGTAAAGAGGTTTGACCATTTTTAAGCCAGTTCAAAAGTGTTTGAGCTTGTTCGAGTATATTTTACAGTTTTCAATGTGAATGGAGAGCTTGATCTTCCAACTCGAACTATGGAATCTTCACTATTGAGCTTCCATTTGTGGAAGTCAAACCCAAATTTAACTGGCGCAAAAGTCAAATTTGAACTGGTTTGAATACTGTAATTCAAGCAAATTTGGACCAATCATTAGTAGAAGGAGTATATTACAGGGAGAAGGAGTAGCTTATCTGTTTAGGACACTTACTAATACTGAGAAATGTTCTGTATACCTCTTTTTGAATCCCAATATCAGGTCTCTGACACACTTTCTCCCTGTGTCCCAGGCACCAAATACTGTAATATACGCTCAGTTAGACACGGAAAATGTGTTTGATAAATCCTGCGTGTTTAATGCGTCTTAAAAATCAATCAATAAACAATATTCATTATTTTGAGCTTGGACTAGTCATTTTTTCCCACTGTGTCCCAGGCCTCAAATACTACAATGTAAGCTCTACTCGGCAGGAAAGCTTATAATAAATAATAATTGTTTATAAATAATAAGTTGTACCACCTTACCTGAGAAACTGGTATTACTATTAAGTTCAGCGAGGTTGTTAAAAATGTCATGTTTTATATATTTTCTGACATCAGTAACATTCCAGAATTTCTGATACTCTCTATGTAAACATTGTTTTTAAAATTTAACTACACATTTGTAATGATTACCTTCAGCTAGTGCAGGAAGTGAGAATGCCTCCTGTTGCACCAACATGCAAAAATGTAATTTCTTTTTGCAGGATGAGATTATTTTAATGGGATGGGATGGAGACCATTTATCTATAGGTGTGTTACCGTTTTTGCTGGAGAGTGCACAGCCCTCTTCTTCCTACAAATCATACTTGCCCACTTTCCAGGAATGTCTGGGAGACTCAGAATTCCAGGGAGTTTTCCTTAAATTCCTGGATAGCAGGTCATCCTGCCTCATCATGTCCTTGCCAAGTGAAGAGAGTGGTACAGGTCATTTTGGCCCTGCCCCTGTGGCAGGATGACGCGATTGCAGCATCGCAACACATAGAGGGGTAAAGTGACGTGAATGCCAGCGCCCCCCGCTCCCCTCACTTACCACTTAACTTCTCCTCCAGGAATTCCCGAAGAGGAAAGGGGTAAAGTTGGCAAGTGTGCTGCAACAGGGACTTGATTGTTTCAGCCTGAGAAGGCACCACGGAGTTAGTTTCCCTATACTTTTAATGTGACTTATTTGGAATCATTCAGTTGCACTTCTGCAGGAAAATACATTTCTATGTGCACTGTGATGAATGCAATAAAAGCCTTGAAACACACAAAAATGTATAAAGTTCCAATATCACCTCACTCATGATTGATTTAAGACATAGTTGAGGGCAAATTGAGCAGTGTTTGAGAGGGGGGAAAAAGTTTAAGGGGTTAATCTATCAAGCTGCAGGCTTGAAAAAGTGGAGATGTTACCTATAGCAACCAATCAGATTCTAGCTTTCATTTTGTAGAATGTACTAAATAAATAACTAGAATCTGATTGGTTGCTATAGTCAACATCTCCACTTTTTTGCAAACTCGCAGCTTGATACATTTACCCCTAAAAGTTGTATAAGATTTTCTCTTTTCTTCTCTTTAAATAATAAATGAGATGAGCAGGTTTCCAAAATATAATATTTCTATAGTTTATTAAAAAGATATTATGCATAGATACAGCCATACTGGACGAAACAGACATACGTCCAGGGTCTCAAATGCCAATTGACAATCTATATTTCATTAAGTCATTATTTTATAATGTTACTCCTTATTTTAAAACACACCTTCCCAGCTTACATCACTGCTGGCACTCTAAGTCTCTACCATTAAAGTGACATGTTCTTGGAGGGCCTTTTGGAAGGGTCATCTTGACCTTATGTGGAGCCAATATTTCTTTGGCCTTATCCAGATATTGTGAAATAATGGAAAATTACTAAAAACATGTCTCTTGTTATGTAATATGTGTTTTTCCGTTCTCTTAAAAGCACAAACACAAAATTCAAGTTCATTGGTTCATTCTATTGAACTAATTGGTAATATAGGGTTTTTGTTAATTATTACTTCGACAAAGTTTAAATTAATGAAAGGTTTGTCCTAAAGCAGAAATTTGGGCTTTTTGCAATTTGAAAATTAGTCTTTTCTATTTTACTTGACGTACCTTTATTGCAAATAACATATTGTGGTAGCCCTTCTGTTTAAAATATTTCCCTTTCAGTTTACAAATAAAAAAGTATATATCACTGTACTAGTATCTCTAATGTGAGGGAAATAAGAACATTTTCATGAAAAGCATTATGCCATGGTTTTGCACACAGAAACTAGCTTTCACACCTATGTGCTTTTTAAGCAGCAGTCCCCTGTAAATATGAGGTGTTTTACTTTGACTTAAAGCGCGATGTTTCTTGAAAGAAGACACACTGTTTTGTTTTTCCTTAGTATTTGAATTCGAACAGCTATTATTACAGTTTACTCAGTATCATGTGATTATCATGGAAACTAGGCACGTGACATATGATGTAGTTAGCATAGAAGATCTGTAAATACCCCTCTTCTCAGCATGTGTGATGGTCCTGCTGGTGGCCTGGTCTGATGACCATATGCAGTTTACCCCAGCTAGCTGGTGGATACCAGCAAGTGAGAGCACTGGGCCAGCTCCTCTTTCTCCAGTACAGTAAGCATTAACGGTTGCTATGGTGTACATTTATAGAAGCACCTCCTCCTGCAAGTTACATACTACTGCCAGGATCAGTAGTTCCACAGACACACACAGGTTTCTCAACTTCTGATGCATCCTCACAATTTGTTAGGAGCTTGTCTCTTTCAAGACCTTAGTTTAGCCTTTCTGCCTCTATATAGCGGCTTCACCTCACTATAGGAGCCCTTCTCGGGGGGCTCTCCAAATGGAGCCTCTCCCTCTGTCTCACACAGCCTCTCTGTCTTCAGCGACTTTCCCAAATAGCCATATTGCACCATGTAGCGACCCTTCCTCACTATGGGAGCAGGTCTCAGGGGGCTATCTCCATGGGAGTGCACAGTAAAAGGTTTTCTCCTTCCTCCTCATGCTGCTTCCCTGTGGTGTTAGTTGTTTGGTGTTGGGATACCTCTGAAGGTGGGGATTCTCCATGATGGTCTCACATAATGGGCTTTACTTGATGGGGCCTTTCCCCGTTGTATAATATCACTGGCCCATGGCAGAAACTTCACTCTGGCTCAAACATGCTGGGGGAACCACAAACTCAAAAAATAATATTGGGACTCTTGTCACCCCCCTAGTGGAGTCATAAACTGGTTCCCTTCCGCATCTACCACACACCCCCCTTTTTGCCGGGGACCCACGACCACCTATCTATCTTTCATGGGCAAACCAGAGCCTTTCCCCACCTGACTTGTTCAGCTAGCCACATTTGATGCAAAAGCTGACCATGCCTCTCCTCATGGAGATGCCGCTATTCTCATCGCCATGACTGCACTTGCAAGGCTGCTGCCTCACCTCTGCTATGCCCTCCCGATTATCTTGTCTGCCATCGCTGGCAATGCTGGGGGCATTACATTTGCACTCCTTCCCCCTCCCTCCTCCTTTTTCTGCCATCATGTGAGGTTCCATGACTGACTGGCTCAGATTTAGAGTTCAGGTTACACTTTCCTGTGAGGAAGCAGAAATCACTATTTCCTAACGTGAGATAGATATTTTTTTTTTATGATACTGCTTAATTCTGCACATGTTTATTTTCCAATTAAATGTATACAAAATGCATTAAAAGTACAGATGACCTATTTTTTGTCATATTTTATATGTGTTTATCAAGTGTTTTTTTGCCAGAGTAAGAAATGAACAATAATTGTACTGGGAACCTTGATCCAACCCATCTAGTACAAAGTGGGACTATAGTAAATTGCTTTCATATTTTTTTTTTATATAGGGAATAGGATAGTTAAATGTTGCACACAAAGTCTTTACCCATGATAGCCCATGATAAAATGCACAAGAGAAACAATTAAAAAGACACATTCATTTTAATTATCATTTATTTATAGGGTGCCACAAAGCCCCACAACACCGTACATGGTAGTAGTACAGGCAAGGTAGACATAGGTTCTTCATTAGTTCAGAATTTAAGATAGTCCAGTACAATGCAGGTCATAGGTCAGTTCAAATGATTCTTCTCCAAAGGTGGGGGCAACTCACTCCAACAACTTTTTTTACGTTTATGTGTCTTGCCTTAGGAAACCACCGAAAATCTGGTTTAAACTAACCCATTAACAGAGCATTTTTGAGTATTAATTTTATACTAATTATAACTAGCGATCGCAATGTGCAATCGCTTATCCAATGATACCGGATTCCTGCTGGTCAATTGTGGATTAATATAAGACCAAACACAATACATTTCTTATGACCCGAACTCTAAATATTTTTAATGTAGGTTTACCTTTATGTATTAAATCTCTAATTTCTTTATATTATCAACAAAAGAATGAGAGTTTGAAACTTTAATATAAGTGAACTATTTAAAAATGTAGGCGCGAATGTAGATGTATTTACTGTATTTTCCTATGTGATTGCATATTTAATCTCTGTACGCCGTTACGTACAAATCGCAATCGCACAGGAAACTATAACAATCGATAGTTATTAATTTAGAATGACTTCATCCAATTATTTGACTTCGGCAACAGCCATCATCAAAATTGGTTATGAGAAATCGGAAAAAAGAGAGGTAATTTGAAAAAACAAAACAAAAAAACAAAACACTTTCCTATAACCGAATTTGGCATTGGAAGAGAAGACTGATCCACCAAATTAAAGTCAAAACAAATACAGATCCACCAAGCTCGAGTAAACCAACCTCTTAATCCTTATGACAATACTGTAGCATGAAGAGCATGGTGGACTAGATATGTCTGCATTCAATGAATGGATAATTGGTAACATCAGCATATTATTTTTTTATTTATTATTATTTGTTTATTTTTTTATGTGTAAAATAAACATCTGCCCAGCAAACTGGCATATGCCCTGCTTTAAACACCAGTACTGTAATAATGAGCAATCTGAGTACTGGTTTCACTTGCAACTCATCACAACACACGAAGATTTATGGGTCACCCAGAGACCTATTAAGCTCAACGTGAGGCAACCTAAACTTAGCAGATGTGTTCCTGAAGACCAGATCTCTGGCCTCCATCAGTATATGAGTAAACAGTTTGGGATGACTCATAGTCAAACCATAGTGATTTGTAGCAGGAAATCTTCTTTATTCCATATAGTAAAGTGAACAGTAACAATTTTCAGGAAGCTGTATATTTTTCAGGATAATCGCATAATAAGTAATTTTACTGATATATTCCAGCTACAATGTGTTTACAACAGCACAAGGATAGGCATTGAAACCAGAATTGTGGAAAAAAATGCATTCTCCAGGGCAGAGTAGAAGCCATGTATACTGTATTTTAAATATAAATCTGCTTTTAACTCTTCAGAGTGAGACTTAAAGTGAATGTGTTTTAAAGCCATTTAAGGGTTAGGCCATGTATCTTCTTGCTTCCTTCCAATCCAGCGCTGCGTGTTTTTCCCAACTAAATCAAACAAAACAATCCTGACATCTCCATGGTCTGATGGACCTAAAGGACAATTGACTGATAACTGAGATTGAAAAGCACAGTTCTGATAAAGCTGCAAAGGGAAAACATATGAGGCAGCCCAATTGGTGTGCATTACCAAACAGGATCACAGCGGAATTGTGTTTAGATGTATATTTTTTTCATAGGAAACCTTATGAAAATGCCAAAAATTACCACTCATTATGTAGCAGGTAACAATGAATAAATAGGTGAAGGCTTATTAATAAGAGGCAAGTGAATGCTGAATGAATATGGTCAGTCAGTAAATCTTTCATTGTACATCTTATGAGATTGCTTTATTTTACATGTAATATTCGCTTGTCTAGAAGGCTGTGCTGCCCAGCATTGCACCTGTGTATAGGGCATTAAGAGATTCCCTTTCCAGAATGCAACCATATATGATTGTGTTTTCTTTAGCTAAAAGCAGCAACAGACAACAGCTGTGAAATTCTTTCTTCTCCTTGTGCGTGACTTGTGTGTCTCATGTGTACAGTTTGTGAATCACTCTAATCTAGTGGGTTAGGGCTTAATCACAGACTCATCTGAATCATCCAGCAGCTAATGGTCTGAATCAGTGGCTGGTATTCAGCAATTGCTAAAGCAAAGTGTACTATTAAAGCAAATAGCTGGCCCTGGTGGGTGGTGGGGACCTTGTTCTACATTTCCACTTATGGCCTAAACCAAAATCTACACTTCTGAACCTACTGATATCTGCAGTTCCATGGGTCAGTAATGCTCTTCACTTCCAGGCCTTCATGCTGGTTGGATAAGAATATGTAGTTAAACACTTTATCAAAACATTACCACTTTCTTATCCCCAGTACAGTTTCATGGCTTTTCATATAAACAGGTCTTTAAATTTCATAGCGCAATACCTTGCCCTGGTCTTACTGTAACTGGACTGCGGGTGGGAGTCTAAAAAGAAAGTATAAAAGCAATAACATTTCTGATATATTTTATTATTCTTATTAATATATTATTATTGTTATTATATTATCAATAATAATAATATGTCTTTGATTTGTACTAAGTAAATATGTAAGTATGGTATATTTTATCTAGAAACCCACAAGGAAGTTTATAAAACCAGAAATATAAAAGTAATTGTTGCTTGTTGGACATGATCACTGGGGTCATTTGCGAAGCACAAAACAGCAACACTGCAGCATAAATGCAGTTTTGGTCTAGCCATGCACCTTGATTTGCCCAACTACACCTAGATTTCCATGGGATCACTTAGGTTTGCGGAGCAAGATGAATGTATTTGTGGAAGAGCTCCAGTTTGCACAAGTAGTGGGGTGGAGTTGAGCATAGTGAAGGTATTTATTAGGTGCACCAGTGTGACTCATTTGCCTTGTGCAGAATAAGATCACTCTAATGAGATAAAGGATTGGTGAAGGGTGCATTTAAAGGGGGTTACTTGCAGTACATAGCCATTCCCACTCTGCAAAAGGACTTGAATTCTGCACCAGTTTGGAGTTTGCAGAGATTGTGTCTTTCTCTATACTTTTAACAAGATTAAGAGTCCACTGTGTAAACAAAAATAAATAAGTATAAAGGGGTAGCGTGCCCCCTCCGAATAATCAATCTGCTCAAGCGCTATAAAGCGTAGCTAGTGTCCACTATGACAAGTAGACCACAAGTGTGGCATCCCCCTATAGTGAACACCAGCCACTGGCCACTTACACAGGGCTGGTAGCCTCTAGAAGAGGACGTACTGTTTTTTTCATCCCTTCCCTATAGAGGCAAAAATCTGTGCTGAACTGTTTTTCACTACAGGGACCCCATGCCTGTCATAGTGGGGTTTGTTGAGAATTGGGAGAGGGTACATGCTGCTCATTTTTATTTATTAATTCTACACAGTGCAGTGTGACGTGTCTTACATTACTGAACCGGCTCCGGCAAAATGTACTTCTTCACAGAATTGGTCTCATTAAAAGTATAAAGACTAGAATCAATCTCCACCACTCAGAGTCTGACTTTTAGCCTGGGAGCAAACATAAGCCCATGCTCTTCTACCAGCGCATCCTCATGGAAAAGTAGGCATGACAACAAATGTGCAGGCATGATTTGCCTAATGTAAGTGTGGTTTTATACAGCCAATAAAATATATATAAAAAAATGTTATGTCTAAGAGCTATAATGAAATACAAGCCCTACCAGCCCCACTTGAATAGTATTCAATGCAGACAATACAGAGAGCTTCCTAGTGACTGATATTCTATACAGAGGACATCCTCTGTATTGTGCAGAGTGATACAATACAGATAGCATTCTCATGACTACTAGTCAAAACACCATGCATATTAGTAGCCACTGTTTAATGCCAACTATATTCTGGAATCAACTTTGACATGCAAACCTTCACATTGATGGTGGTTTTACAATCCAGGCCCCCCAAATATCTGGTGGATCGCAGAGCTATTGTGGCTTTATTATACAGACACCAGATTTCTGGTGGCTTTACCCTAAAGAATCCTATAGTGTCTTTACTAATTAGACCCCAGATCTCTGGTAGCTTAATAAAGCAGCCACCCAGCCTCCAATCACTGTTGATGACACAATCATGGCATACTGCCGAACAATTTTGGCTGTGCTGGGATTCATACCCAGTAGACCATTTCCTGCATCCACCAATCAGTTTGGGGGGACCTCCCAACACTCTGATTGTTTGGCCACGGTCACCCACCAATCCACTTGCTGGCAGCTGTGCGGAAGCACAGCTCATGGCCACAGCTGATAGCAGTATGGCAAGGAAGGGATACTCTCCAGCTGTCCAGATAGTGTTTTTCCCACCATCAGAACAGCCGGTGCATCCTCTGCTTGCTTCATGGCCACCAGCAGATGCCCCCTTGCCTGGCCTGTCCCTTTTGCCAGCCTTCAGTGAAGAAGTGCATGTATAGGTGCACTCCCAGCAATGTAATAAGAGATTTACACACCAAAGTGACACAAATAATAATAGTAATAAAACAACCCTGATGTCCCCTTGCATTAATTATCTATTTAAGCCATAATTAAGGTGAAACAAGTAGTGTTTTAGAAGAAAAATTGAAGATTAATTTTATTTGCAAGAGGTGATACCTAAGGAGTAAGATGTTCCATCACTTTGCACATGGAGGCAAGGAGCACATTTTGCTTGCTGAGGCTGTTCCTGAAAGAGGCATATACCTTGAGCAAAAGCAAAAAAAGGAGCAACTATACACCTTGGCAAAAACATGTTGCCTTGTAGGGGAAGGTAAATGCAAAATGTGGGGACAGCTTTATGGAAGTGATAGGGTGTGCCATAGATCAAATTAAAATTTCAGTGTAAAACTAGAGCTGTATTGTATCATGGTATGTCCAGGGGCAAATGTACTAGTTGTTTGTTTTTTTTTGTAAAGAGTTTATTTTTGCAAGGGTCAACAGTAAGTGACATTCTGTACAGCAATGTGTTACAAACAGTGAATGACTATAGATGCGTTAAAACTTACAGCGTTGTTTTGTTGTTTTTTGTTTTGCTTTGCTCCTTTCTCAACATCAGGCTCTGGGGGTACAATCTGACACACCAGTGAGAGGACCGAGGTATTTTAGGGTGGACTTGGTAAATAACCTCCTGAAAATTTCATGCTAAATAATTTGATTAGGATGGGAGTGGCATGCATGGGACACTGGGGATAAAGACAACCATACATTTTAAATGTAACTTAGTATATTTTAGCCATACTCTTGCAAATCATGGACAAATCCGAATCTGGAAACCCCTAAAACCCAAACATTCTGTAACATCGCAAGCTAGGTTATTGTCATTGAAGAACAGGTGACCTAGAGTAAGTCTTGTTACCATCTAGTTGTATCATCTTGACAGTGATAATGAATTGAGGTTAACTGATTAATAAACATGTCACACGTCTTTTCTACATGGACATATAAATAAATGAAACGAGTCAGACCTAAGACTGTGTCCCGTTCATAACACATACGTGAATGTAAAACCGAATCAAATCCTGTTTGCCATCCAGTAGCTGAAGGGTTTATGCTAATAAATAGGCGCAGGGTGTCCACAGTGGCGATTTATGAGTTTACTTGCTGGCATGGACAGCCCGTCTCATTTATATTGATTTATCACGCTTGGATTGAAGTTATTTCCAATAAAAACATTAATTCAGCGCACATCACTTGCAGTGCAATCATTATTCTCTGCATCACCCTCACTGTGAATATCACCCCTCTGATCTCTTCTCTTCTGCAGGTCAATTAGTGTCCCTGGCCAGCAATGACGGAACGGTCAAGATACTGGCGTTAACATCTGGACAACTGACGAGCCTGGAAGGCCACGAAGACGATGCTCAATGTGTGATCTTTGATCACAAAGGAGATTATATTATCTCAGGAGGGTCTGATGGAACCGTCCGATTTTGGTCCTAAGAAGAACACTTTATGATTGCAATAACTGAGAAGAGTTTGGATTAATGAAACAAGCCAAAGTGATTGGCCGTTATACACGTTTAATAAAGCTTTATGGCAATGAGGAATGTCTTGTGTATTAATATTCACCTTTCCTAATCAATCAACTATATTATGCTTGGCAATCACAATGTACATACTTTTCAGCAGTAATTTCTACACTCGGATTATTTCTGCAATACCGTTGATTGTGTTACAAAATAATACTAATGACTAATATTTTGATATAAACAGCAGGTTGCTTACAATCAAGGGCTGTCATTTGTTTCTAGAATGGGGTTCGGGTATTCCAGTAATCTTTTATGCTCTTAGACCATGTGGCACTGGCAGTATTTGATGTAAAGTTATTTTTCTGTGAAATGAAATACACTCATTGCAAAGCAGCATATCATTTACATTTCTTTCAATAAGTACAATTCATCTGCATATAAATGGAAAATGGTCCAAGAAGCATAAGCATATATGTAGACCATTATCAGTAGCCATTCTACTCAAAGCAACGAGAGTGATTCGTTCTATAACTATTATGTTTAATACCGAATAGGTTTTTAAGTATGATATATACCAAGTTAAGATCTGTTTAAAAAAAATGCAGTTTCCTGCTACAAGTCAAGGCACACATGTACAATATAATGTATTTAAAGTACAGTCTGTCGTTTGTAGAAAACAAAAAAATGTCGTTTGCTTTAAGAATCCGCAGTAGGCATTCATTGCAGACTTGCTTGAATGGGTTAAAGGGGCTGGTGAAAAGCCTGTCCGAATGTTTCCCCTCGGGAATGTGTTGTACGTTCCAATCTCCCCTAATAAAACGCATTTCAGTGTGCTGTGATGCTGTGAGCGCTACACTGCTGCTGTGTGTTACTCTGAGTGCTCTGTTGATGTGTGTCACTGTAGAGACTAAGGAGTGCAGGACGTTGCTATGATGCTGTGTGTCACAGCGTGTGTGGGGTACTGAGCGCAGAGCCGTGTAACCGATGGGTGCTTTGTGCGTCTCTGTCCATGGTGCTGAACACAGCCAAGCACTGTTCCCGTATTACAGCGGAGTCCTGAACGTACCGCAATACATGCCATGGCTGCTCAGTCCACTTCAGTCCAGGGTCCCCACAGCATCCAAGTGTTGATCTGGCGAAGTATTTAAGAGACATTTGTACTGATCTCCCCAGTATGCTGAAGGCAGCCGGGTACTGATCTGTCCACGTACTGATGGTTCCTGGGCGCCGATCTGTGTAAGACGCTGGCTCTTATACTATTGTAATGCTGCAGAATGGACAGCGGGCTATATAGATCGAATTTTAAAAAAAGTTATGCATCTGCCTTCATATCTGTCCCCCTGGTCTACCGTTCTGTCTGTAGGCGGCTACTGGAGTAAAATGTTGCCATGGAGCTGAAGGTGTTTCAGTCTGGGCATCAGCCGAGTTCCATGATGTTGCTGTTCGTGTTATTGAAATCTTAACGCACATACGCAAGACACCTCCTCAGCTGTAAGTGACTGAGGGGGACCCATCCAGCAGGGATATACCGTATCTAGGCTTCTGATCAAGCAACATGAGGACATCATGAACCCACTGCACACGTGTGGATTTATTTCATTGCATTACTGGTTTGTGGGCGTCATGTTATGTCAGTAACCCCAGCTGAAATTTATTTGGGATTTCTGGTGACTGCTATTGCATCTTCTAGAGGTTTGTGTTGTGTTCAATGGCAGGGTGACTGGGGGGACTGTGTACTTTCTCTCGCTAAAAAAAATGGGTCCTCCGGCATGAAGGATGGGCTAACCACAGACTCCTAACCTTTGCTGCAAAACTTGTCCAGCTAATCCTCGCAGGATTAACCCTTAATAGGTAAGAATATACTTTAAACGCAAATTGGCAACATTACTATAACACCGATACTTTTTACTCATGTTTTGTATAGTCATTAAGTATATTCATTCCAAACTGCATACTTATAAGTTTGCATCTATCTATGAGCACAAAATACAGGATTTAAATATGGTTAACTTGAAGTGGCGTTTCTAACTTTTAATTTTAACTTTCTCTTTGTTCACGATTTGCAGATACAGTAAAAGAATTGGTGTGAAATGCATTGACAAGTAAAGTCACAAAATCGTCCCCCATAAAAACATCTTCCTTATCAAGGTCCATCTGACTTCCAGGCTATAGGATACTAGACTGCGTCTGGATACTGAAAGGACATATTGCAAATTATTTAACAAAATAGCCTCATTGTTGTAGTATTCAGTCTCCTCTCTCTGGGCTTTCGCTCACACAAACTGCAGTGTCAGTGTATTGTTCACCTTATGGGGACTGGACCATGTTGCACTCACAATATACCATGTGTTCCGCTTTCAGCGATGCAGTAATCCTTGATGCAGTAACATATCAAGCAGTCTTGTTTCCCTGTATTATTATTTTTTTAAACATTAGTTATCTGCTTTTAATATTTCAACGTCCCATCAACTTCGCTGCGTTAAATATATTGAGGGTGGGTATTTTCATCCAGCGTGCTGGAACATACATGGTTAATGCAGCTCATTGTAGTGCGGTATGATTCATACACCCCACATCTGAAGCAGCACAAGGGTTAACGTTTTAAAGTAGCTTCTTGACAGTTTATGAACAAAGTCTAAAATAGTACAGCGAATTCTTTATCTGTATGTAGCATACAATCCCAATGCTTCCTTCCAATGATCTGTTCCAGACGCGGTAACTATGGGTTGTTTTCTGTTATGCATGTTTACAAATGCAGATATAAATGCAGATATAAATGCAACTATAAGTCCAAGATTCCAAAGCATTACAAGTTTAATTAGAGCACTATTACCCAATCTAGTCCTTAGGGACATTTAGTAGTCCTGAATATCTGTTTTACCCAATTATGTAGTCTCTAAACCCTGAAATAATTTAACCATTTGATTAGAGGAAGGGTTTATACACTTAAGCTTCATTAATAGAGATAGATCATCAGAGCAGAAAGCTCGGTTCCACTAAACCAAAAATGTTACTGGGTTCTTTAGCTATACCCAGGCATTGAGTCTGGTAGTACATTATCCCGTATGCAAAAAAAACAGTCCAGCTTCCTTCATAGAAAAGTGTGATAGATTATTCAGCGCATAAGCATCATGATCCTAATATGTAACTAGTGACCCGCACACATCTATGTCCAATGTGGCATAATTTAAATAATAGCGAAATACAACCTCCCTATAGATTATGAGGGACAACTGACCGGCATAGAATGTAAAGGCCATGACACTTATGTGATGGTCTAATACTTCTTGTTTATCATGTCACTTATCCAGCTGCAACAGGGGTCTCACTATCATGTTATCCACAGAAAACTGCTCTACTTCCTCATTTGCTATTTCTTTCACTGTCCAACGACTTATTAACCCTTCCAACACTTTTCTTTCATATTTTGCTCCAAATATCCATCCTCCTCTCTCCTGGAATCTTGCTGTCTCATCCCCTATACATCGTTATACTTTACACACCAGATGTTTATTAATGTTAATGCTTCTTGTTTATTACTGTTTAATACTAGAACGTATCAAAGACTTCCATCCATAGCACATAAAGACCACACCTTCCAGCCAATATTGCCATTTGCCATAGAAAGAGAAGGATCGTTGGTGTCTAGCACCGAAAGGGTTAAACACGGAGCCGCAGTCATATTTACATGAATTTAAAAGCGTGGCAGCCAGACTGTTAGTAAACAAACTGTTAAAGAAAATAGCACAGTCTTTGTATTTGTAAGAAGTATCAGTTCCCATAAACCACACTGCTGTAGGAAGTATTGATTAATTGGCCACAGGGAGCCACTCCTATCCAAAAAAAGATCACAGGGATCCTCATCAACTCAGCAGCAGACTAGTTCATAGTGCGGGGCTAGATTTTTTTTTCTTTTTTTTACATGACAGCTAAAACAATATAGACCCAACGGGTAAATGGAATTTCCACCTCAGGTATCCATTTCAGTATGTGAAAAGTCTGTATAAAAGCAAATGTTGGGCCCTCATGGACTTGGGAGAGCACCAGGTCTCAGCTAGCTTGGGGCAATCTCCTTAGTTCAGGCGTATTATTCCCTGGTGTGTGGAGGCTGTGAGACATCAAACTCAAGATGAAAGAGGAGGGCAAGTTCACAGTGCGGCTGCTCCTGATAGGGCAGCTTCATTAGCACAACACTCAGACTGCAGATTTGTTATCTGCAGCTGGCTTCATTGAGTGAACGTCTTTGTGTGCACTGGGGCTGAAAGCTTCAGCTCTTGTATAGGGCATTGGCATGAATTGGAGGAAGCAAACTGCACTGGAGACTTGCAATCCCAAAGCATCAACTAGCAGTATTTCAGTAGTAAATATTGGGCATACACTGGTTCATTATTGTAATCTTCCCAAGACATTAGCTTAGAAACTGGGTGCGTCGTGCGATCATTAAATGAATAAAACAGAACTGTGTGTACCTAAAGGCCCAGGAATGCAGCAAGCACGGTGGCTTAGTGGTTAGCACTTCTGCCTTATAGCACTGAGGTCATGAGTTCAGTTTCCAACCATGGCCTTCGCTGTGAGGAGTTTGCGTGGGGTTTCTCCGAGTGCTCTGGTTTTCTCCCACACTCCATAAACATACTGTTAGGTTAATTGGCTACTAACAAATTGACCTGTGTGTGTATGTTAGGGATTACCTACTAACAAATTGACGTGTGGGTGTGGGTGTGTGGTGTGTCTATATTAGGGAATTCAGACTGTAAGCTCCAAAGGGGACAGGGACTGATGTGAGTGAGTTCTCTGTACAGCGCTGCAGAATTAGTGGCGCTATATAAATAAATGGTGATGATGATGAAGTAGAGAGACGCGTATATAATACTAGGCTGACCACATGTTTAATGTGTGTGTGAACTGGCTGTACACATCATCATCATCATTTATTTATATAGCGCCACTAATTCCGCAGCGCTGTACAGAGAACTCACTCACATCAGTCCCTGCCCCATTGGAGCTTACAGTCTGAATTCCCTAATATAGACACACACACACACAGACAGATAGGGAGACAGACAGAGAGGGAGAGACTAGGGTCAATTTTGATAGCAGCCAATTAACCTACCAGTATGTTTTTGAAGTGTGGGAGGAAACCGGAGCACCCGGAGGAAACCCATGCAAACACAGAGAGAACATACAAACTCCACACAGATAAAACCATGGTCGGGAATCGAACTCATGACCCCAGTGCTGTGAGGCAGAAGTGCTAACCACTAGGCCACTACACATGCAGCAATACTGCTCATTTTTAATTAGTCACAAAGTATTGTTTTATATTAACCTATAATACATACATTAAACAAAGACGTTTTCAATTCCTGTAAATTATTTTGTTGTGCCTAAGGTTACCATCATTTATAGTCGACACTTAGTGATGTCCTTACTTCAGTTTTCATAACAACCACATCTCTATTAAAAGGAATATTTTTTCCCCACTATAAATTATAGTGCTATTCGATATCACTTTTGAGTATACAACCAATCAGCCTGTGGTTTTGTGCCTTTATGTGGTCCTGACTCTGTTACATGACTTCTAACATCCATGTGATGCCAGATTGTTCTTGACAGTGATGGATGTTAAAATTCAACTGAAATTCTACTTTTTGATGTCTACATTCCTTTACTGTTAACAATCTTTTATTTTCAATAATAAAAACCACATTTTTTTATTGTCCCATGTAGACCTCATAAGTCCTTTTGTGTAATATCCAACTGCAGATGCATCTAACCAGAACATTTTACACATTTTTAATAAATATTAACCATATTTTTTCTGCATTTGTTAAAGAAACTATTCTTATTTAAATTATTCCATTTACTTTCACCACTACATTGCAACCCAGCATAAAAATATTTTATTAAGTTATAAAAATTAAGTTATAAAAATGTATTATTACATTCCAGAATGAAAACTAACAATGGATATACAGCAGAAAAAGGGTTTGTAAGAATACTTGGAAATCCCATGTCATAGGTCAGAAATTAAAGCAAAACGGTAAATTAAAATCATTTATATTGTGGAGCAAATGATAGGACGCTATGTCAGACATTGGATCTCCTTTTATGATAGTTGTTATACTGTATATATACTTTTTTATTGATGCTAACCTCGCAATAATTACTTTCTCACATTTTTCATATAGCAAATATAAGCATTTAAAATAGAATTCCTCAGTACTGTAATAAATAATCTATTTTCTGCCAAATCTCATGGCTTTCATTAGTGCTTCTTTCACCTTTTCACTCAGTTCTAGAGTGTCTAATTCAGAAGGACTTTAAACTAGAGAATTTCTAACAAAGAAACTAACCAAGTATCAGAATGTCCAGTAATACTGACAATGCTTTGTCTTACCATGTCAAAAAATTCACTCATCTTTATACACTTCTCTATGAACTGAAAGAATCTGTATGGATGACCCTCTGCTTCTCCTTAATTGTTGGAGGAGACTTGTAATTTATTCAATAATTCATCATATTCATAATTAATAAGGGGTGATTAAATGAGTTAGTCGTGTAAAACTGTATGCTGGATTTAATGTGTTGAATAATATGCACAGACTTCATTGTTTGGTAAAGGGATGGAGGTTAAAACTGACAGAGATACATTTAATGATGGAGTATGAAAGGACAATGTCATTGCAAGGCTTATAGAAAAATAAAACCTGTATAAAATTAATGTACACATTATGCACTGTATAAATTGAGGACATTTTATCTTTTTTATTTAGTGAGTTTGACAAATGCTGTTCAGTATGATTTATCCATTGCCACATGATAAAATACCATATCTTTAATATGGTGATGAGCTTAAAATTTACATCTGCAGAACCTCTTTGGTCTTAAACCGTAAATTGTTAATCTACAATGAAACAGAATCTAACAGCTAAAAATAATCAATTTATCCACTTCACTTTTTAATAGAATCCTCATGCCTTTTTTTTTTATTATTTTTTTATTGTATTACTCTACACATTGTCCCCTAGTGGGCTTTTCTGTTTCCATGATACTCTTAATGAAATAAATGGTCCTTTATGTACTCTCTGTCTCCACCCCCCTGGTTTCCACTCCAAGCTGTGCTGTCAACTTTTGGCTTGGGGGATGTAAAGGGGAAAGTGAAAGTATAAGTAAGTGTCCCTTTCATTCACGACCAAGGGCATAACAATAGCCAAAGCAGCCCATGTGGTTGCTATCGGGCCCTAAGGCATAAGGGGCCAGGTGAGATTGAGGATTCCATAGCTAATGGCATATAGGCATTTTGCTTACCCATATATATTAGCGTAGGTATCTCCAGGGGCAGTCTGGGCTGGGAGGGCATCTGCGCCCTGAGCTGGTCCCATAGTGGGCTGGGTCACTGGACCACCTGTATTTTTTTCCCTTTAAACTGTTCTTGCTGAGTCGAGTCTTGCACCCCAGGCTAAAATTTGCCAGCGCTCCCCTGGGTATCTCCATGCATTTTTGCATCCATAGCTGGAAGCATTAATGCTCAATTCTGGGCACACAAGCACTACATTGCTCTGTGAAAGCTGCTAATGGCATTCACAAAACAGATCAGTATCAGGAACTTACAGCTTACACCGCCAACTATGTGCAGCAAAATAGAGTATATGTGAAGAATAGCCTAAGGTAATAACTACAGATGCGCAACGCACCCGTATGTCGTGAGCCTACTCACTGGTTTGTATCACAGAGCAGTATTGTCCAGGGAGACACAGAGGGGATGAAGATTATTCAAAATTTTGCTTTATTCCTTATTAAATCCCTTCCCACAACAACTTTTAAATTACATTAACAGACTTTTATATGGACGGCAGAGGTTGCAACTCATGATGTTAACTCAACTATGTCTTCCTGCAGGATCATTTCAAGAAAATTTGTTGAGTGACTTCTGAAATGGGCCATTAAGACCAAATAAATAATCACATAAGACCTGGTCAGTGTATTTCTCAGGAAAGCACCAACCACACACCAGTGTTGTCCCTAATCTTGAAATAAAAATGGCCCCTTGGGACCAATTGTCTCTTACTGTCCATCCTCCCAGATCTACCCTGGGTTTTTTACCTCTATAAAATTGAACAGAAAGCTGATCACTCTACAGGACATTAGAAATATATATTCAACTTCAGAATACCATAATATCCTATTGTCAAGACATTGTAACATTTTAGTAATTATGTTTTTCCAAGGCATTCACAATAAACACAGCTTGTATATTAAACAAGGCCAGCTTTTGGAACCTGCTGTTGCCTCACATTTTTGCTCCTACAAAAACGTCCTTCCTCCTGATCTCTATATTAACGCCTTTGAAATAATTTAAAGTCTCCTTTTAGATGTCCTCTCTCAGTTTTCTATCCTGCATAGATCTTAAAATGCAAAGACACATTCACTCGTTAACAAGGAAATCAATGGTTGGTAGTTTTGCTAACAAAGAGTTTCAGTGTCTGTCAAACCTGCTATTCAACAGCGTAAGCCAGGCTGTGATTCCATGTGGCTCCCCAAGTGTGTGAACGTTAAATCCTACTATGCTCCTCCAGACAGGACATGACATGATAGACCTCATAGCTCAACAACAGTTGGAGTGCCAGAGAAATCCTATTCTCCCATAAGCTGTCTATAGTGGATGATCTGGTTCAGCGCGGTCCAGTTTTGTCATAGTGTGTGAAGAACCTGACAATACAATGAAAGTAAGGTGTGTGAGTACTTGGCAATGCAGGGTCCCATTATTAGCCATAATTTAAGTGTTTGATCTCGGTGATTATAATTTCATTATGCAAATCATAATTGGATATTTTCATATTCAATTGTCCCCTCGTTTTGCTTTCAGCCCTCATGGCAGCAGCTGGATCCAGTTCCTAGACTAGTGGAACACGCTAAGTCTGACATTGGGGGATGGCTCTACATATTTATGCAGCCTCCATGATTCTCTTGGCAATCATGGCTTCAGCATCCTCGGCTTCACTCAACCAAGAAGACTATCCTGCAGATGAAGGAGAACAAGCTTCCAGCAATGACAACTTAATATTTGATGACTACAGGGGCAAGGGCTGCGTGGATGACAGTGGATTTGTATATAAACTGGGAGAGAGATTTTTTCCGGGTCATTCTAACTGTCCTTGCGTTTGTACAGAGGATGGACCTGTTTGTGATCAGCCTGAATGCCCCAAAATTCATCCCAAATGCACTAAAGTGGAACACAATGGATGTTGTCCGGAGTGTAAGGAAGTGAAAAACTTTTGTGAATATCATGGGAAGAGTTACAAAATCCTGGAGGAGTTTAAGGTATGAGTCAATCTGATATTTATAATTAATTATATTAATTGTGGTGTCTCCTTAGAACAATATCTGCTGTTATAATAGGCTTAAACAATTCAAGGGATTTGAATATGATATTTTTATATTTGTGTCATGTAAAAACTAAAGTAGGAATGTATGAAAATATTCATAATATAGGAGTGTACCTAGGTTTTATAATGGTGCTAGTTAATCTGCTTGTAGCACTTCACATTCAGTACCGTAGTTGCCATTGTCTTCACTTCCATATAATCCAGTGGATTACAAACTTTCTCAGTTCAAGGTACCCTTAGGGTCTCCAAAAATTTTTCATGGCACCCCTAAGCCAAAATAATTACCAAGTAGTCCCCCACCTTGCTTACCACTGGCCCTGGCTGAGGCACCCCTGTGTGATCTCCAAGGCACAAAGGGAGTCTAGGTGCACAGTTTGGGAACCACTGATATAATCTCTTAATCTCCTCCCAGAGCTCTCATTTGAATCTTATTTTGGTGTAATAAGACTCTTACAATACAATAACTTAAGGTGGGCTAGTTGCAAAGCATATGTGTGACATTAGGGGCAAGCGCATGAATTTGAGAGGGTGGTTCCATGCCATGACACCAGAGTGGGCATAACCAGCATGTGAGTGGCTATCATTTTAGAAAGTGCTAGGCTTCTCCCCTCCCATCCCCTTCAATTAGATGAACAGTGCTGCGTGCACTACTGTACACCCAGCTCTTCCTTCAGGAGCAGAGCAGTGTGAAGCATGACATAGCTCCCAACTATCCTTACAGTGAGAACAAAGTCCTGACTAAGCAGGACAGTCACCCAAAATCTGGACTGCCCCACAAGAATCAGGACAGTTGACAGAATGCCCTGCTCCCTTCTACCTGTTTTTGCAGTTTTCACTACCTGCAGCTGTTGTTCATTGCTCGTGTCTCAAGCAATTGCGGCTGCTTGTCTGGTCCTGGATTGTTGGGGCCCTGTTTGGAAAAAGTATAGGTACATGAAATATGGAAAGCCTAGCAATAAGTGAACGCTTTCAGTCTCCCTCCAAGTAACCAGCCCTGATATTAAATTAAAAAAACACACACACATGTTTAATAATTAAACCTCCCTGGCAACCAGTCCAACATTATTAGCATTCACATTTAATAAATAGGCATATATCCCCTCAACCAGATCCGACATTCAATTATTAGTATTCACATTTAATAAATACACCTATTTCCTCTCAAACAGCCCAGCATTTAAATCATTAATATGCACATTTAATAATTAGTCGTCCTTTTCTTCAATCCCAGACCAATTAATAGCACCCAAAACACCCCAGCATTAAATTAACAGTCCCATCACCCCACTTTATATTAATAGTCCCCACTATAGCCACAATGTTAAATTAAAAATTCCCCACCATCAAATAATAGTCCCCACCAAAAAATTAATTGCTTCTACCATCATTAAATGATTAGCCACCACCCTCACTTTGGGCCTGATTCATTAAGGATCTTAAATGAAGAGGTATCTTATTTCAGTCTCCTGGACAAAACCATGTTACAATGCAAGGGGTGCAAACTAGTTTTCTGTTTTGCACATGCTGACTGTTTTTTTATGTAGCACGCAAATACTTGATAGCTTATTTGTACACTTAAATTTAAAGTTGATATTTGTGTGCTACATGAAAAAACAGTCAGTATTTGACTTATGTGCAAAACAGAAAACTTGCAGGGGTGCAAACTATCATTAAACTAATACACCACACCCACTAAGCACACTACATTGAAAGCCTCTTCCCCTGACACTTTTCTTCTGCCTTGAGACACTGTAGCTTCCTGCAGGCACTGCTGCAATAGTCAGCACTGGGGGAGAGATGTGCGGGCACACAGCAGTGGAGACCAGGGTCACAACAATCAATGGTCGCCTGGTCCTAAGGGGAAGCGACCAATTGCCGAAAATATTCTGTACCCCAGCCTGGGTCCTGAAGCACCATATTTCTGGGCCTGGAGGGGGGGTTTCTGGGCAACTGGAAACCACCCCAAAGTGCGTGACTGGATATCATTGGGGGTTACCCATGACATAATTGAGGACGATGGGCCAACATCCATAAAGAACTGGAGATATGACACAGAGCAAATTGGTAGCAGACTCAACCCCCTGAGTGCCAAGAAATAGCGCAAAAAGGTAACTTAAGAGGAATTACAGTACCGTTAATACTGTGAAGCTTGGATGTACATTAGTTATGAATCACTAAATGATAATGTTAGGTTGCACAGTGGAGTGTAATAAAGTTTAGGAAAATTGCTTTGGTTGATGTCAGGTCTACAATTTGAAAATGGCAGTTTAGAGGTTTGTACTTATGTTAGGGCTTTGTAAAGAGACGAAAACTAAGACTAATATTTTAGTTAATATTTTCATTTTTAAATATTTTATAGTTTGACCCAAGAGAACTTAGGCTGTCATCATGTTCAATGAATTCATTGGAAACACCCCTCTTTGAAATAAGATGTGCTCTTTGTGATCAGATAGAAGCTCATGTAAGATCTCTCCCCAGTTAGGAAATTGTCATCATTATCAACATTTGTTTGTAAGGTGCCACAAAACTCTGCATCAGTGGACAGTCAGAATTATAAATCAAACAAAATACAGTTTGCACATTCAAAAAAAGCAAGTACATACAAGGTTAACAAAGGAGCAGACCTATGACAGAAGTTATAGAGAGTGCTGCTCATGAGACTTTACAACCTAGAGGGAGAGGACAAGACTGGGGCAATAGGAGCTAGTGGGACTTGGAATGGACTTTTGATTGTAGCTGATAGAACATGCAGAGAGAGTAGTATCAGGTGGGGGTAGGAAAGGCTATAATAAAGAGGTGGATTTTGAGAGATTGATGGTTGGTGTAGAGAATTCCATAAATGGTAAGCAGTATGGAAGAAGACTTGAAGGCAGTACTGAGATGTAATTTTTGGAGAGTAGGAGAGGGGAAGGTCAGATGCAGATTGACAAGGATGAAGGAGTTTATCTCGTAATGAAGTAAGAGGTGTTGAAAGAGGAGGAGATGGCGAGAGCTTTGAAGATGAAGGAGAGTATCTTGAAGTGAATTCTGGTGGTAATAGGGTTGCCAGTGTAGGGATTTGCAGAGTGGTGTAGCGGTTGTGGAGCAGCAAGAGAGGAAGATAAGTCTCGTCACAGCATTTAGGACAGACTGTAGAAAGGAAAGATGCATGAGGGGAAGCCCAGATAGCAGGAGGTTGCAGTAGTCAAGATGGGCGATAATGAACAGATAAGAATTGTTATAATGTGCGAGAAATGGGCACATTCAGGCAAAGTTTTGAAAGGGGGGGGGGGGGGTGACAAGACAGAGAAGGTGTCACTGGCACTAGGAGTCTTTGCCCAGGATATCACCAGATGATGTTCTTACCAGAGTAATATAGCTGGTACTATGGTCCTCTGGTAGCAGGGTGACAACGGAACAGGAGAATCAGCAGATGGTGAGAGAATGCTCAAGGAAAGTCTATGACTAGCAGCAACTGGTAATGACTTAGATGTATGTACACGAGGAACCAGATGGACAAGTAAACGTGAGGAGAGTCAGTGGTCTGCGTACAGCAATTTGTACCACTGCTATAGTAAGGAGGAATGTCCAGGAGTAGAGAGGAGGTAGTGAAAGTCAGTGGTCTGCGTATAGCAAGTTGTACCACTGTCTATAGTGAAGGAATGGATTCCAGGTGCAAGTAGGTAACGGGGAAGTCAGTGGTCTGCGTACAGCAAGTTGTACCACTGCTTATGTGAGAGGATACTTGAAACTGGTGCCACAGGGAAACAGGAGTCAGTGGTCTGCATTCAGCAAGTTGTACCACTGCTATATATATGTGAGGAGGGGCACGAGGAGATGAATGGAATGGAATGCAGAGGATACACGGGGCACACGGAACTTGATCCCACGATGATATCCACAATACAATAATAACTGACAAGCGCTGGTAAAGTATACAAAGTCACTATAGAGATCCAGGTAATAGGAAACAAAGTCAATAGTAACAATAGCTTCAGTAGATAGAAGACTCCGGAGATGAACACAACACAGTCCAGACGGATATGCAATACAAGAGCAAAGTCAATGGAAAGTATGCATACCGCGGTTCAGGAGAGCAGGCTGTCAAGGAGACGTGCAGGGATACCTGAACAGCTGAACGCCAGCAGGAGGAGAGACCACTGGAGGATGGAAGCGGTAATCAGGTTGGTGCAGCGCACGGAAGGTAACTGGTAATCAACGGAGCAATACTCAGGAAGCAGTAGTAAGTGAAACTGGAAACATGATGAACACGGGAGAGTTGAGACTGTCTGGTATCCGGCAGTAGTAGCGGAAGCAGCGGAGGGAAGGCCCGCTGAACACAGGAGAGTAGAGGCGGTCTGGAATCCGGCAGTAGCAGCGAAGGCAGCGGAGGGGAGACACGCTGAACACAGGAGAGTAGAGACGGTCTGGAATCCGGCAGCAGTAGCAGATAGGAATCAGCTGAGCTGACACGATGAACACAGGAGAGTTGAGACGGTCTGGAAACCGGCAGTAGAAGCAGATAGGAATCAGCTGAGTGCAGACACGATGAACACAGGAGAGTTGAAGTGGTCTGGAAACCACAATCGTAGTAGACAGGAATCAGCTGGAGCTGAAAACACTAGGAAACACAGGAACACCTTCAGAGACTCATGGGGAATGAGACTCCAAGATCAGGCAACCAGGTAATGATCACAGGTGGTTTAAATAGGGAGGGTTGCCTTATCAGCCAATCAATTAAAAGCAACAGGTCCTGAAGGTTTCATAAGGGCTGCACATGCGCAGACCCTCAGGATGGCGGATGGCCACGGTTCCTGAACACAGGAGAAATGGCACTCACAGTCCGGTGAGTGACAGAAGGGGACTGGATGAGTGGAGTGAAGCTGATGGTTGAGATGAAGATGATACCTAAGCAGCAGGCTTGAAGAATAGGGAATATGTGATTTTGTCAACCATGAAGGGGAAGAGATACTAGAAGGAGAGAGCTCCATTTTGGATCTGTTGAGTGTTAGGTAGCTTTGAAACATCCAGAATAAAGCAGAAAGAGAGAGATCATGGGAAGGATGGTAGATGTGTGTGTCTGCATAGAAGTGGAAGTGGAGGCCAAAAGAGCATTTACTTATTTACTGAGAGAGGAGGTAGAAAGAGAGATAAAGCAAGAACCAAGCACATAGCCTTGAAGGACCCCAACAAATAGAAAAAGTGGAAGAGTGGATGAGTCAGTAGTAGAGACTCTGAGTGAGACTTCAGAAAGGTAGGAGGTGAACCAGAAGAGATCAGTGTTGGGAAGACCAAGGGAGCTCACATGAACAGGAATCCACCCTCTGTCTCCTATCTGCCCCTCATTCATCTGCCTCACATGTCCTTGTTATGTTTCTATGTTTAAGCTGTACTTTGTATGAGTGCTAATGCCGACTGTCTAGTGTTGCGGAATTTGTGGTGCCTTACAAATACAAGATGAAGAGTGTAGGGTGTCGAGGAGAAAAGGGTTGTCGAATGTATTGAATTGGGGTAGAGAGTTCAAGGAGGATGAGTTGGGAGAAGTGATGTTTTGACTTAGTCATGAGTAGATCATTGGTCCCTTTTGTGAGGACATTTGGGTTTGGAGAGCTAAAGAGAGTTATGATAAAGATATGGTTTCTTGAGGATAGGAGATAGTAGCACATATTTAAAGATGGAAGGGAACGTGCCAGTAGAAAGGGATAGCTTGAAGAGATGAGCTTGGTGCAGGCAAGCATTGGTGGAGGGAGGGAGTGCAGGAGTTGAGAGAAAACTGGGACACGGGGACAGGTTGAGTTGGAAGGAGTGAAGAAGAAATGTGAGCAGATAGTGAAAATGATGTGGGGTTCGGCAGTCAGGAGGAGAAAGTGGTTAAGGACCAAAGAGAGAGATATGGGGATGAGAGGATAGTTACCGTTAGGGAAGACTAGGCTTCAGAGTGTATAGCGGTAAAATATTTTAAGGGTCTTGAGGGGGAGGTGCGAAGAACTCGAATTACAGCAAGAGAAGATTGGGGGCTGTGATGGAGTCAGAGCAGTAGGGGGGGCCGTGTCTCTGACCCTATCTACCCTTGCAGTATACAGAGTCGGATTATAGGCAGGTAAAGACAGGGCCCCCATATGCTTACTGCACATAACAATTGCCGACAGTTTGCAGCTTTTTATTGGCGTGGGCGTTCACTCCCTTAGCTTGTGCGTGAAGCACAGGCTTTTGCCAATGGGTAGACCCGAGAGGTTTCTGCACCAGGGCTCGGGCTCACTCTAGGCAGTCCTACATACCACAATCCTGTGTGTACGCTATGTTATCTGCATGTCACATATATAATATGGAATTAGACATAGAAGGCAGACATTATTTTCACCAAAGTTTTGAAATTATTCAGACATTAGAAGTCAACCAGAGGATAATTCTAGTTCATAAAATTTCTGTACAGTCTACTTTTATCTATCATTTATCATGCTGATCACATCATAGTGAGACCTTTAGAAATGTTCTGTGTTTATTAAATATTGATGTGCACTTTATTTATTGGTACTATGATAAATGACTCGAGATGTAAAAGAAAAGTTTTAAAACTGCTTCTTGACCATTTTATTTTAAATATGGATTACGTCACTGTTATGACTAATTGAAATAAAGGAAAGCTCAATTAGAGAAGCCGCTTTTTGGTTATCACTGTTGATTAATTATAGCACCATCATAGGGAATTGGTTTGGGTTCTTTTTTTTTTTTAGTTATTTGACTAATTGAAGTAACTAACCTAACAGGTACATGACACTGATGCAGATTTGAATGCAAATTTGGGGGTAGGTTTACTAAACGGCGCGGTTGAAAAAGTGGAGATGTTGCCTATAGCAACCATTCAGATTCTAGCTATCATTTATTTAGTGCATTCTACAAAATGAAACCTAGAATCTGATTGGTTGCTATAGGCAACATCTCCACTTTTTCAAACCCGTAGTTTAGTAAATCTAGCCCTTGGAGTAAGACACGGGCTAACAATATGCACACTTTTGCCTTATGTTGAGTTAGACATGTCTCTAGAAGTGTCCAGCTCAGTATCTGTAGTATATGCACCAGGTTACTGGGGGGCGCTCATACACCCACATATACAGAACCAGATTGTAAGTACAATAAAAATTTGAAAACATTTGTTTTCATAGAAAAAAATGCATTTGCTATCAGTATATAAAATACCAGGGATATAAATTTAATTCTTTTATTTGCATGAAAGTAACAAAAACTTTTTTTGTAAATACACACACACAATCCTGTAATATATGCACAGTGAAGACAGCAACCAGCAGCTTCAGATGTGAAATCACAATCAGCCAATCAGAAGCCATTAGCTGGTGCTGGTGATTGCCCTCATCATCATTATGTATTTGCACCAGCCCCTAGGCAATGTGTTGTTGACGGACTACATGATCCCTATGGGATAAAGACCTGCCCGGGCATCATACCCACTCCAGGGCAGACATTGACCCTCCTAGCAAATAGCTTACAGCTCATAAGAATGGGAGGGAGTCCTCATCCTGGTAGACAGGGGACCACTGGAACACAGGTAAGGAATTTACTATTATTAATTCCACCCAAAGTTGAACATCCAGATTTGGGTGGAGTATCCTTGAATTAAATAGACTGTAAGATCTCTTATGAGCAGGGCCATCTCTAACCTTTGTTTTCACCTGTACATTTATTTGTCTACCTTGTGTCTTTAGGTTTTATTAATAGTCTGTTTTGCCCACTGTCCAGTGCTGCTGAGCATTGTAGCACATTACAAATGACAATATTAATAGCAATACTAACTAGCCTTAGTGTTTGCATGTATGACAGTGGTACGGAAAATTAGATTGTTAGCTCCAATGGGCCAGGAACTGATGTGCTGCGTAATTTTTTGGTGCTATATAAAGCATAAAATTAATAACAACACATATATTAAACAAGAATCAGCACTGAGCATAGACCCAGCTTATGAAATCTATCCTCAACCATCTAAAGTTCATATTCAAAAAATAAACACCCAGATAAATTATTTATAAAGTTAGTAATTGTAAAACATTTATTCCATATGAAACTAACAAAAATACAAACACAAAATGTGATACTTAAAAAGCGATACTGTAAAATATTTTACTTTGATTCTATGTATGCCGTTTGCAGTGATGTTGCAGAGCTGGTTTCTCTATTCTGTTAGTATTTTTCTCCTCGGTGTTTAGTGGTGGAAATAATTATGTTTATATGTGATAAAAAATACACAGAAATATAAATGTACATAAAAAAATACAAGTTAAAAATACAAATAAATTACGAATAATAAAATAGTGGGACCCTTGTGTATTTGGTGCTGGTTACACAAAAGGATTGTTCAATGAAAATATACCTGTATCAGTCAACACCAAGAAGCCTAGATGAGGGGGCACCAGGGCCGGATTAAGGGAAGGGAGGCCCCCGGGCTAAGGGTACCGAGCCCCTCTCCCATGAGCTTACTTCCGTCCGTTGTTCCACTCCCTGTAGTGCGTCTGCAGTGCACTATAATCTCCTTAGTGAGGAGATCTCGTGAGAGTGAGACTATGACTCAGTCTTACTCTCATGAGATCTCAATGAGGAGATTACTGCGCACCACATAAGCACTACAGTGACAGCAGGCAGCTAACAGCATAACATTTGCTGTTAGCTGCCTGCCATTCTCCTTGAACAGGTGACAGTCGGAGCCGGGGGCAGGGACGCCCCCGACCCGATGAATGTCAGCGGGCCCCCCAGCTGCCTGAGGCCCCTGGGCTGTAGCCCCTTTAGCCCTATTGTTAATCCAGCTCTGGGGGGCACACACACATAACACTAACTTACCTGGTTTTACTCAAAACATAGAAGCATACTTATGACACAATGTAACTTGGGTTCCCCAGTAATTAATCCATTAATATCACCGATCCCCATGGCACCACTCACACACATATCATTAGAGCCCTATGCCAGGTGACTAAGCATATATTTATATATGTGTTTTATGGTATTATTTTATAATTTTCCTATTATTATATATTATTTTATTATTCCAAAAAAACATTTTACACAATGAAACCAGAAGGGACAGTAACTCTGGGAAAATTGGACAAACCATATATATGACACAGAGAAACTGGAAGTGACACACTGTGACATCACATCTGAAGAGAAATCACACAAAATCAGAAAATGGCTAGATGAATTTAAATTTAAAAGGAGGGAAAGCATCACCCAAACCCCATTCATCCACTGAAGAAGCTGTAGGCTAATTTTGAAATACGTTGATTTTTCTTCAATGACTTTTCAAGAATCCAAATTGCAATCAGCAGAACCCAATTTACATAAAAGGCATCAGGTACACTGGACCTAGGAATCCCTCTAGGATACTGATAAAACAGGCCAAGGCACACTGAGACAACACCTCCCCAGCTGTACTAGAGAAGGCGAACCAGTACTGCAACCAGCACCTGTCTACACCAGGGACTTTTATTTTATTTGGAATTTTAACTTATTTATTACTATATACTTTTATTATGATTATTATTATTATTATTATTATTATTATCGTAGATTTGTAAGGCTCCACAGTGCTCTGCAGCACCGTACAGTAGGGAAAACATGGACATACATAAACTAAGGACATACATAAAAAAGGACAGACAAGGCAGACAAAATAAATACAGGCATGAAAACAAAGGGTATGGAGGACCCTGCTCATTAGAGAGCTAACATTTTAATGTATTTACATGCTTTTACTTATTTTTTCATTTTTGGTATATTTTTTATTTGGATTTAATTATTTACACCAATGTGCTTCAAGTAGGAAGAAAGGAACAATATCTATAAAGCCAGCAGCCTAGTGAAGGAGTCTCCAGGTGTAGCGCAGTACTATCCCACCCAACACCAGTGGAACTTCTACTGCATCTTGCTTAGTTGCTGCTCTGTCTGATAACCTGACCGAAGGTAAAAGAGTATGAAAAACCACTATATGGCATTAGCATACACCAAAGAGTGGGTATGATTGAACTTAATAAAAAATTAAATAACTGAAGAGGTTTATACTTGAGTATGTTCACTATGCTCTCTTTCACTCTCTGCAGAACGCTGCCATATTAGGAGGGAGGGCACAGTGCGGATTGTTTAATTCATACACAGGGATCAGGGCCAGTGATGTCAGTTACTCAGTATCAGCTTTTTGACCTATATTAGATCCGATCAGGACACTGTTCTAAAGATGTGGGGCGGACTTCAGATGCCTGTAATGAAGAGAGGCGGTAACACTTTCTACCATAGGGCATGCTTGATGCGTCAGGGAGACCAGTGTATTTGTACACTGGTCATTTGTTAAAATCCTGGGGCCTGATTCATTAAGGAAAGAAAAGCACAAATAGGAGTAACTTTGCACCTTGGCAAAACCATGTTGCATTGGAGGGGGAGGTAAATTTTAAATGTGATGGCAGATTTATAGCTGGGATAGGGCATGTACTAGATCAACTTTAAGTTTCAGTGTAAGCATAAAGCTGTGAAGTATTTGTGTGCTACATGAAAAAACAGGCAATATTTAACTTATGTGCAAAATAATAAACTAATTTGCACCCCTTGTATTGTAACATGGTTTGTCCAGGGGACAATTTTCTCCTTTTCTGCTTTACTTTCCTTAATGAATCAGACCCCTGGGGTGCACCTTCCATTAGCTGAACCTCAGGAGTTGCACTTTAATTTCCATTGAACATTGCACAAACTATTATACAATCCCCCTGTGAGGTATTTTATACATTGCCCCTTGTGATATCCAAATACATTGTAGAGCCCCATGTGATAACTCTTTTACAATACACAGCTCCTGCCTATCCCTGTGATCTCTCTTATTCAAAGCCCAACTCTTATGTGATGTGCAATACAATTCTTAAATACATCCCTAACTTATTACTTTTCTTCATATGGTAGGTCTGTGCCAACAACCTACTCACTAAGTAACACTGGCCCCCATAGATGCACAGTACAGGCAGGGGTCGAGATATGTGATGATGGTTGCATGACTTCATGCTTTGGTTTAGGGAATTTAAGAATCTGCTATTGGCTGCTGCCATTCATTGAACAAAAACAGGCAGCACTGCTTGCTATTCATGGATGATTTTATGCAGCTAAGTATGAAATGTGCTGGGCCAGGTAGCACTGTGTAACTTTCCACATCACCCAATTGCACAATCCACCCATGATTCTACTATAGGTGTAGTCCTTTCTTCTCCCACTGGGATCAACTCTGCTAAAATCATCACTACAGCTTTCTTGTTTAGGGAATTTATTTCCACTACTAATATAGTGCATCATTTTACAGAGAATATTTATGAATTCACATCAATTCCTGCTTACAGTCTAAATATTCTACCACACAAACACACACACACACAATCGTGGTAATCTGAGCCATAAGAAGACACCATACACATAGAGGGAGAATATACAATCTCCACATAGATGGCGCACTGGTCGTTATAGAACCCTTTTCCTAAGCTCTATGAGGCAGCAGTGCTAACCACAGTGCTACCAGGTTGCCCAGTACTGAGTCCATTTAATAAATGGCAATTCCACATACCCTAGAACCCATCCTTGGACAGGATTCTGGACAGATTTTTTCCTAGGAACAGTTCTGTTTCACAGATTTTCTACTATAATGATGGACTACCTGAACACTTCGAGGGCCACATGTGCAAAGTGCACATTCACCCATTAACTCAGTAATAAGAAAAAACAGTTCAGTCTTTCTTTTTATATTTTTGGCCTCTCAATTGCCTGTCTGATTATATTCCTGTCACGAAACTCCTTTTTACGCCAAATACTGTTTTTGCAAATGTCTTCCTATGTTTGTTCATAGGTTTCATGCTATTCTCTGGACACTGCATGATGTTGATACCCTGAACTTTGCACACATAAAGTTGTTACAAAAAAACAAAAAGAAAAAAACCCTCAGTAATAAGTAAACACAATATGTGACAGGATGGACCTCCTATGCCATCCGTCTGTTGGGGACCGGCTGGGCTTGCCTTCCAACCGACTCCTTTTTTTTCTCCCAAATGCACACTCTGACCGCAGTAGGAGGGGCTTTTGCTACTGCCACCACTAGGCTCCTTAGTGGCATCTAGAACCGCGTCCTTCTTGGAAAATCTTGCTGGTTACACCTGGGCTTCTGGGCTGGTACCCCTGACCTCTTGCCTTCAGATCAGGTTGCTGTGGTTAGTTCCTCCTGGCCTATCACACTGGCCAGAGCTGCGGATAACGGATTCGATTTGGGTCTCATCTGCAGGTCACAGGAATTACAGCAGGGAAGTAGTCATCATAGAAGGATCTTGAAGCAATGTTGTTTTATGAACTCAAGTAGCCCTTATAAGGACAGTTAAATACCAGTTTATGGTACCAGCAATCTTTCAAGATTTACTGATGGAATAATAATACTACATATTCAAACAGTGGTTTTTTATACAGTTTTGGACACAGCCTGACAGGGGGTAATCCAGCCCCCCTGGTCCCTCCCGGCACCAAACCGGCTGATACACTATTTTCAATAATTACCATCAGGCTGCAATATAACCTGTAATCTTGCATTCAGCGCAATTTAACTTACAAAAGTCAATCTGTGAGTTCCTAAAACTTGTTGTGATCCCCTAGATTACTTGCATCCTGTCTTAGAGAGATAGGAAGTCTATCAAGTCTATTTCTCCCCCCCCCCCCCCCACTGTGCCTTTAGACTAAGGGATGTGTTGGACACTCACACATCAAAAGGTCTAATTAGCATGGGGGACTTTTTTTTTTAGAAAAGTTTAAAAAATCCAGTTTCCTCCCCTGGTATACTGTCTCAGCAATCAATGCATTTCCTATACTGAACTACAACACAATCTAAAAAAAATCAGTACATTTGCAATTATATAAATTGGTGCACTGCTCTTTTAATTTAAATGCATTTATACAATACGGTATTTATAAGTGATCCAGTCACACACATATTTAATAATGCTCTCAGAACCCAACTTGCCATAAATACCTCTGCATGCCATTCAGACACTCAAATGCCTCCACTAAGCCCTCACTGGGAGTACCAGGGGCCAACAACTAATAATGTAATAACTCACCTTGGGTATATAATAATTAAAACATTACTTACATTGGAATGAATGAATAAAGTAATCAGGAATCAGCATGGGTGAAGGATGGAGACTATGTGATGCTGACTGCATCTTTCTCCTACCCTGACCTCAGATGTGCTGTGACCTCCTTGCATTGTGCAGAGGAGGTCATGTGATATGGAAGTCATCTGGTCAAAGAATAAGATGCTAAAACCTTATTCTCTGCTTTATGAGCCATAAAGCTTCATCTGTGGCCCAGCTCTTATACAATAACAGTCAAAGCTGAGCTTGATGGGGGGAAGTAGCCAGGGGTCACAGGTGAAGACTCAGGATATTGGCAGCAGTGTTGCCCACCATTGAACTTTTAAACCAGTACTATAAATTCAATTGGCTGCTTTGAACATTCAAATGGCGTTTCCTAAAAGCCACCATGCCAAGATTTTCCCACCTCATTGTTCACTGATTGATTGATTTCATCCCTGGAACTACTCTTCTCTACAGTAGAATGTATTATCTTTTGCTACCCAAGGATAAATCGGCACCAATCAGCCAAAAGTTAGGAAATGATCCTGTTTTAAAGAAAATAGAGAATGACTATGCAAAAAGTCTATTTTCTTAAGAAAACACTGGCAACAAATACATTTTTATGGACTAAAAATAAGTTTTTATATACTAAATAAATATGTTTTATTATAATATGGTGTATAATTGTATAGATGTTCGCTAAAATACATTTTAAGACCATTTTCAGATTTCTCCACTGAGTAACCCCATTCAATGTATCAATGGGAAAGTAGGTGTTTACAGTTTTGTTTTTGATTCTGGACAGAGATGAATTAGACTAGATTAAATTTATAGTGCCCCACAGTCTTCCAAAACATTTATAGACTACATATACCAAGATTGAAATTTTCGCACATGAAAGAAAAATACCATGTTCACTTTTAATTTGAAATTGCACTGAGAATTTTATTAAAAAGCAAAGTGTTATATTCCACTACATTTTAGCCAGCTAAAGCCCCTCAGCATCTTTAGGACAATATCATAATGGGATCTGACACAGGTTTAAAAGTTGAAGTTGCAGTCATTTAAGCTGTTATGACATCACTAGACTTGCCCCTTGTGTATGTAAACACCAGTCCCCACTGTGAATTTCTATCTTTGTTATAGAAGCACCTCCCATATAACATAGTAACTTGCTGCTGTGGTCTGAAAGAGAAAAAGGTTGACACATTTATATATAAACACTTCAATGATTTCCTTTATATTATATAGCTCATTGACACTGATTCTTTCATATATATATTAATGTGAAATAGTTACTGTACTTGTTGTTTGGGTATTTGGGGATCTAGTGCCTGATTCATTAAGGACCTTAACTTAAGAAACTTCTTATTTAAGTCTCCTGGACAAAACCATGTTACAATGCAAGGGGTGCAAATTAGCATTCTGATTTGCACATAATTATTAAATACTGACTGTCTTTTCCACGTAGCACACACATATCAACTTTAAATTTCAGCGTACAAATAAGCTATCAAGTATTTGTGTGCTACATGAAAAAACAGTCAGTATTTAACTTACGTGCAAAACAGAATACTAATTTGCACCCCTTGCATTGTAACATGGTTTTGTCCAGGAGACTTAAATAAGAAGTTTCTTAAGTTAAGATCCCTAATGAATCAGGACCCTATTTCCCATTTTAGCATCATTTACAATATCTTGATGACAATTTGATTAAAAAAAAAAGACCTAAAGTTTCTTTCCTCTGCTATGTTAGTTTCCAGATGCATTGTGAAATGTTTCTGTGGTATTATATTCCATTTATTTTTAAAAGTGGATACTGGCTATTTATTTTTCTAACAAAAATATTGTCCGCTCCAGTGCTTCAATACGCTCATCCATCTCAACCATTTTGTAGAGCTGAAACAATTCTCTCTTCGAGCACAATAAATTGGGAAAACCTTGCAAGTTCTCCTCCAAATGTTCTCCTCAGGCGTGAAGAATCACCGTGGACTTAGGGGTGAAACTAGCTCTGGGGAATGGCGACATCCCCCTCAGGGAACATTTTATTGACAATTCACAATAAAACATTAAAAATCTATAACATCTCCAATTAATTGAGACAATCAAGGACACCAGGCTTTCGTCTTTTACTGTTTTAATTTTATATTGACTTAGTGGCCTGATACCAAAAATGTAATTTCCATTTTTTTTTACTCCACTAATCAAGAATAAAAGCACAAGAAATATGGTCACAGCATTATACAAGCTTGTGCTGGAAGACAGACTGGAGCTTTTGTCAGAAGTAACTCCTCCTGGGAAAACTTTCATTTCCAGTGAAATTCACACATTTCATTTATTTTGAAGAGATTGTGAGAAGCTCTGATCTATTTTCCATCTTGTGATTGTGCTGACACTATAAATAATAATTCCCTAAACTATACAGTAATTCAGATTGATTAAAGTAGCTGTTGTAATAGAATATATTACTCTCCACAATTACCATTGTTTGATTACTTTTTATCTATTCTGGTATCTGGTACCTCCAATGTCTGACGTTGCATCTGACACACAACTAATCAATCACACACTTCTGCTGTACACAAACCACTATCATCACCTCCTTGTCTTTTTGCCATGCACAGACATCAACAGCACCAGATGCGACTGTCGGCCATACCAATGGCAACGCACAATGTTATCCATCACCCACCAACGCCACAACTACATGCAACTGTCATGCACACCAGCATAATGCATGGTACTGCCAATAACAAAACACCAGCATCATTCCTTCAGTGAGACTAGCAATATCTAATAGTGTGCATGGGTTATTGATATGTGACATATGCCCTAGAATTTTTATTTACTTCTTTGTTATAATTGTTGAAAATAATGTATTTAAGAGGTGATCTTTATCTGCCCCAACCAATCTCCCCAGTCTATCGTTTAGTGGCCCAATGTTCTAAGTTTTGTTTGTTCTGTTTTATTGTTTTCTATATATTTGACATTTGTGGCTTGCAGAACATGGTAAGCACGGCAAAATTCTTTTTTTTTCGGAGTGGGCACCTTTGCCCTTAGCCTCGACATCCCTGCTCTGAACAGAGCAGTGATCGAAATTGGTGCCTGGGTACTTGAGAGTGGCACATGCACAAACTGGCATGGGGGTGCTGGCAATGCCAACGGCGGCCCTGGATAATAAATTCTTTACCAATCCATTTTATCAAGTCTTGTTCTTTGCTATCCTGATTTCTGATTTACATTTATTAACAGCTACTTTGTTACTTTCCTGTTTATTTTCTGAATGCCTCTTTGGCCTCTGTATTTTAACACTTTAATAGATTTGTTTTTCCAACTTTGTTTTCTTTGTTGCTTAGCCTTAGTGTCTTACTTTAATTTCTGTTTCTGTACTTGCAACAGAACTTGTTTAATACTTTTCAACGTGTACTTTTAATTGAGAAGATACTATTCCAGTGACCCAAGATCTTTAATGCTATGAGACACTATAGTGTGCATATGTGTATGTATATGTATGTGTATATATATATATATATATATATATATATATATATATATATATATATATATATATAAACAATGGGCACTCACCCTGTATAAGTAAAAATCCGGTGCCTGAGTATAGGAAGCAAAACAAAGATGACAAAGCAGAAGAAATTAAGGATAATTTAATTCATAAATGGCAACAATGTTTGAAAAAAAGAGAGAGAGCTGTGTTTCCATTACGCCTAGTAGTCGATATGCCCTATATATATATATATATATATATATATATATATATATATATTTATTTATTTTTTATTTTTTTCACCCCATCCACTCCCTAGCTGTAGCCCATCTTTCCTGTACAGCCTATAGGTGATAGAGAAATTAGCCAAGTTCTCCATATACCCAAATCCACACTCCTACCCCTCCTCAGCCACTTATTAACCTCCCTCTTTCAGGTAAAGCACATGGCACAAGCAGAATTTAAAAAAATACACATTTGAAGGTCCTTTCTAAGTTTACAGCCTAGATCATTCTTAAAATCATTTTATCCTTCCCTAACATTGTCATTGGTATCAATGTGGGTCAAGACCGTTGGTATCACCCCTGCATCTCCCAATATCTATCAACCTGTTCCACTATATGTATAACAAAGCACCTAGGCGCACCCTGCTTGGAATTCACAGTCCTGGTGGCTGATTATCCTATCTGTCCTTCTAATATTTGAATCTCCTGCCACCTGCACCCGTCTGGCCTTTACTGCACTTCAACTCCAATCCTTACTCGAGTCACGTTCAAGTTGCTAAAGAAGTATCCTACTCCAGCAATGCTACTCCTAAACTAATGTTCAATATCAGTCAATCTGACATAATTATTGGGGTGTGTCAGATCAGGACTAGTCAGGACCCCCATTTACCTAGTAGCCACTCTTCTAATTGTGATGCATCTTACCTACTCTAATATGTCTCTGACTTCTATGCTCGGCCCAACCATTGCCTGTTCAGTAACCATCAAATGCTTCTCCATACTGTTAATGGCTCATTTAAATCCACTATCTGGGCTTAATGAGCAAATTGCCCATGTCTTGTACAGCTGTATGTAGCCTTAAGAACACACAAGTAGCACAAGATACAGGGGGTGTCACTGTCAATCTTGGAATACATATTAATAAGCTGAGCTGGCTATATGAGGACACTTATAAGCAATATTAAGGTGTATACAAGTCTTACAATACAGTATTAGAGTGACAGCCTGTTAGTTTGAAAGAAACAATTCATTTACAAGAAGCAAAAACTGTTGTTTTAATACTATACTAATACTTTTAATATTTGCAAAGTTGCCTGGAATTGTGAAAATTGTTTCATTTTAAAATATTACAGTTTTGCTTTATTAAAAAGTAAAAACTTGCTTTAATGAATGATGCCTGTCCCCTTTCTTTTTTAACCTCTTTGCATTGAAACTCACATGACCTTAGCTCACAGACGTAAAACACTGCCTATTTGAATGCAAGGCTCACACCAATGGCTTGTACATAAACCTGGATACAAACTTTGCCTCCTGTTGCAAGAGGGTGACTTTAATATCTTTTTTTTTTCAGGTCTAGTTTCACTTTAAAAAAAAACCTACCTTTAAATTTCTATCAGCTTTGGAACAACCTATAGAACGTGCCAAGGAGAAGTCTTCCAAAGCTTTACTGTGGACAATAATTTAAAAGCATCTTCTAAACTACTTTGTTACCTTTGTAACACCAGTAGTCTATTTTTCATGAATGTCTCAAAGTAGATTTTAGAACAGTAATAGGCAGGCTTTCAATCATACACAAGTTTTGGTAAAAACAAAATGAAATCTTCATTGATGCAAGCCATCTTGGTTACTGTGAATGTCTATTATGAGCTCTGCTTTTGTTCTACCTAATTGCAGCTGGATAGTTAGCTTAATAGTTTATTAACATGTCCCAAGAGCGATGTAGCCAGCTGAATGGCCTTGATCAGGATACCATTGGATATGGCGATCAATAGAATACACACATGCTGTGATATTTCCGCATGTTTGGCCAGCCTCACTGGTATGGTATTAAAGTTATATACCAAATGAAAATGATACAATTCTTATAGAATGTCTGGGAAGAAGAAGAAGAAGAAGAAAGGACAAAGCCTTTCTGTTACTTGTACCACCAAACAACTACATATTTTGTTTGATTGTCTAATAACTTAATTACTGATGGCTAAGTAATCAATGCTAGGGTCGATAAGACGCATAGCCCTTAATTTGTATTTGTTCCAACTTTTATTAATAGATATTTATGTGTTGGTTTTACTGAATAAGATAACTGTTCAACCACCAAGAGGAAAGAGAACAATGGACAGTCTTCTCATAAGCCTCTAGATAATGGAAAGGTTTGACCCACATTATTCAGTTTTTTTCTGAAAGCTTTACTTTATTAGGCCTATCACAAAGTAGTGTGTCATTTTTGGAGAGAGAGAAGGCTACAAGACAGATACAAACTAATATTTATCTTTAGTCCTCCAGCAAACAGAATTTCTTATAGCAACACTTGTGCAGATATCTTAGACACAATGTCAATTTAAGAAAAAAATAACATGAAGAACATCAGTGGAACAGGCAATTTTATTACGCCCATATAATCACTGTGCTATGTCTTCTATGGTGCATTAATCGGAATATCTAATACCCCTTGTCTGATGAATTGTCCCTCAGTGATTGTGAGGTAGGGGGATTTTGGGAGGAAAGTCACAGCTTCCAGACACAGATAATTACATATCATGTGCAATAAATATTACTGTTAATGACTCAGTATGCTGTACGATTTTCATATTATGCTATTCTGAAATAGAAGTACAATGGCTATGAGACAGGAAAGGTAAATACTTGTATTCTTTCCAGATTTTTCTTGTATAATACTAGGATCCATTGACTTTGGACATAGTCAGCCACAGAAACTAAATATGCCCGCCTGCATTTTAAAGGGCATCAGCTGCGTGACAATAGGAATGCACTATATGAATACAAAAAGAACAGTTGTTGGTAGCACTTGTCCTTACCAATATAGATCTGAACATATCTAGCACACTAGAAATAAATATGAACAGGGTTTTAGTTAATATTTTCATCAAAACATTTAAGTTATCAACCCAGCGTCAAGCGTCCTCTTTTACGTGGTTCCCTACATGCAGGGTCGTAACAAGGGATGTGCGAGAGGAACGACTGCACAGGGTGCAACGCTACAGGGGGCGCAGTTTATAAATATTTTAGGTTAATTTGATTAAAATTGAGGTCTAAGGGTGGCGGCAGTTGTACTACTTGCCCCAGGCAATACATTCTTACGTTGCGGCTCTGCCTACAAGCACCAATGCTTCAGATATCACTGAGATGCAGTTGAAATCATGTGCACTTAACCGGATTACTTTAATACCCTGTTCTCCTACATTCTGTGATATACTTTAAATATTACAGTCACATTTGATTTCTCTAAGGAATAAAGGAGACTAAATAAATAACTTACTTTACAAATAATATAGATTTTTATACTGTAATTCTGGTCTTTAAGCTGTCACTCATATTCCATACAAGAGATGGGGGCTGGATGTGGAGTGAGATACGGTTAAATATTAAAGTAACTTACGGTTAATTTTCAGCCTTGGTATCCCAGCTACTTTAATGGAACAGTTTTAAAGCCATGTGAACGTAACAAAAATACGTTAAAAGGATGCTTTAAGACCAAGGCCTAGATTTACTAAGCTGCGGGTTTGAAAAAGTGGGGATGTGGCCTATAGCAACCAATCAGATTCTAGCTCTTCTTTTGTAGAAAGTACTAAATAAATGAAAGCTAGAATCTGATTGGTTGCTATAGGCAACTTCCCCACTTTTTCAAACCCGCAGCTTAGTAAATATACCCCCAAATGTAATTTAATTTGAACCTAAATTTTAATGAAGGGTAACATAGAACTTCTCCTTTTTTAGTTCAATCTTTAATTTTTTTGTGCATGCCAATTCATTAAGGTGATACTACTTTTTGTCACATTGTGAAACCCTGTCCACTTAGCTAGTTGCATGTGATTTGATTTAAAGTGCGCACTACTAATTTGAAGATAATAGCGGATTTTGTCTATATTGGATATGTTGTTTATTTAAGAACATTTGAAGCTTGATTTCACTACATTTTGTATTATTCAACTTCTATAGATTACTAGCCAAAATCCACAAAAATATCAACAAATTTGTTTTTGAATTTCAAATAATGTTTTTAATGCTGCAAATCACTTTTATTAATGCAGTGATATTAAGTGATATTAATTCCAAAATATTTTGTTAATATTCAGCACCTGATTTACTTATCACAAGCTCATATATCTTGCAGCCAGATTTTGGTAGTGTTAGGTACTCCATTTTTGACTGTAGTAGTTCTAAAAATGACTATTATTTGTGACTATAGAGATGATTTATTACAATAAAGTGATGTTATTTACTCCAGTTTTGTGAATTTAGCCCTTTCCATGCAACATTATGACATGTCTTGTTTCTAGTACTAGTATTTTCTACAAATTCTTACCAGTACTGGAAATGATTTATGTTGTATTGTATTAGTACACAAGTATTACATTTGCTTTATTTGTAGATCAAATTCCAGTGTGCACCATCATTTTACTGAACCTTGCAGAACTGGTCAACCAGACATGATAACACAAACTGGTGCCAAAATCTTTCTACACCCTGACCTATAATCCAAGTTATGTTGATCTTTGTTAATTATTAAATTATGTGATCGTCTTCCACAAAACCTCTGTTGTTACAATAATTGCCATGTGTCACTCTACCAGATGTTTAAAGGGCTTGATTACAGTTTAAACAGTCAGACCTAGCTGACTGCAATCACAGTGCACTGTAAACAGAGTTAGCATTTGGATCATGAGGCATTATCTACCGTATTGGGAACGATGCACACATTGAGGTTTAAGCGCAAAGCTTCACCTTGCAACGTTTGTATTTTTTTCCATTTTCTTTGCCCCTGACTTTTGCGTTAAATCAAGAAAATAGAATAAGTATAGATTTGTATAAGTGCCTAATTTTAGGCACACATACATTAGTGCTTATAAACCTTGGAGCTGTGTGTGCATGCGTGGGTTTGTGCTCTCCACAGCACGTTATGTATCCACATCACGTGCACAAATCCTTACTTGTAGGTGTGCAGCATTAAGCTGAAGAGTACACCACATACTTCTACAGAAGCCCAGATATTAGTAGCATAATGGCCATGATATTCAGAGTTTATTTTCCTGAGTATGCTACTATTGTTAGTTAGGTCATCCATTGCCAAACTCTGCCTGTTTAATGACCTTGGTTGCACACAACCTACCTCTGTCTGTTGCAGAGGTGCACAACATATGGTGTGTGGCCCAGTGTTGGCTCCTATAAAAAGAATACTTATCATTTGGCCATCTTGATTACACACTGGTCTCCAACAGCTGTAATCGGCAGCCACAAAGTCCAGGAACAGAGTACAGCTGATTGGGTCTGCTAACTACTCCCTTCATTGTTGCCAACTATTGAATGCTTGGTTGGCAGCACTGTATGTGGCATAAGCTAACCGTGCCTCATTCCCTCTGGTCAGGACTCACAAACAATTACTGGATAACAAAGCTGTTTTCTCTTCCTGCTCCGATCCAAACGGTTTTCAGAGCAGGGAAGATGCTAAAGACTATGGGCCTGAGTCATTAAGGCAAAAAAAGGAGTAAATGTTCTCCTGGGACAAACCATGTTACAATGCAAGGGGTGAACATTAGTTTATTATTTTGCACATAACTTAAATACTGGCTGTTTTTTCATCTAGCACACAAATACTTGATAGCTTTATTTTTACACTGAAATGTAAAGTTGATCTAGGACATGCCCTACCCCAACTATAAATTTGTCCCCACATTTTAAATTGACCTCCCCTCCAATGCAACATGGTTTTGCCCATGTGCAAAGTTACTCCTTTTTTATGCTTTGCTCTCCTTAATGACTCAGACCCTATGAGCCTATTATTGGCCCCTCATGTTCATTGACTAACTTGCTCTGTACAGTGATTAGTTCAATGCAGGAACAGATGTCACTAGGGCAGTGGAAGTCAATGGGAGACAAGAGTCTTCACAGGAGAAATTGATTCATGCAAAGGTCAGTATTTTCCTTTATAATAGTTTGCACAGATATGGCTAAGCATATAATTGTTGGCACCAAATATGACTTGGCATGTTTATCTTGGCACCAGGTATGGTGAAATATTTTTAGTTGGCACCAGATATGTCTGAGCATATTATTATTAACATTACATATGTCTTAAGCCATAACTATTTTTGGCAATGGCTATGGCTCAAGTTTCTATAGTTTGCATCAGGTATTTTATTTGGCACCAGATAGACAAAGTTTTTTTTATATATATATTATGGCCACCAGAATGGGCTCAGCTGTTATAATGGTCAAATTAGTTCTAATTAATTGTTTACAGATCATATGGGAGCTGCATTGTATATTTAAAATTTACAGAGGTTCTCCACATATATGCAGGCAGCACAGTGACACAGTGGTTAGCATTGCTTCCTTACAGTGCTGGGGTCATGATTTCAATTTCAACTGGGCCCTATCTGTGTGGAGTTTGTTTTGCGTGGGTTTCCTCCAGCTGCTCCAAAAACATACTGACTTCTGACAAAATTAGAACATGGGGCCTGATTCATTAAGGATCTTAACTTAAAAAACTTCTTATCTCAGTCTCCTGGACAAAACCATGTTACAATGCAAGGGGTGCAAATTAGTATTCTCTTCTGCACATAAGTTAAATACTGACTGTTTTTTCAAGTAGTTGGGTTGTATATGGGTTGTTATGTATACTTGCCATCCTCTCCTTGGATTGTAAGTAGTAACAATGCTGATGGTGGTTGATTTAAATGTGGATTTAGTTATATATGTCTTTCATTTTACCTGTGTGTAGGCTTTCTAGATAAAGGAACTTTAGCTGTTCCAAAACATTTAAATAACACTTGAACAGCAAATTAATTCTATATTACATTGAAAGATATAGTGCACTCTGGAGAACCAGGCATACGGTGCAGTAGAGAATGGATGCCATCCGCTTTCATTTACATTGCTTTTTACCAGCAGTACAACTTTGTTCTCTGTGTCCTCTCCAAGCCTCCTCTCAGCCATCTTCTCTATGTCCCCAATCTCCCTAGCACCCTCTCTGTGTCACCCTATTTTTCCTGTGTCCTCTACATCCCTACTGATCCCTCTATCCCCCCTTGGATCAAGTTTATATATCTCTTTATGCTCCCTGACTTGGCTGTCTTCTTACTCTATCAGAAAAAGATACTCCGGATCATGGCAATGGTGTACCCACGCCATCATGTGATGTCAGTGCTGATGACATCACTAACCTGCAATTACCAGAACAGCATCCATTCAGTAATTCCCTGTCACTCAGCACAGAGAGACCTGTACTAAGTTTTAACTTAGAGCTGACAGTCCTGAACTCATATGGCAGTGACAAGGACCAATCAGATTCAGGGCACACAGACTTACTGTTTTCTAACCTGTAAATACCTAATAACACCACTGGAGGGGGATGTGTGTGTGTTTGTGTAAATCTCATGAGATATATACAGGGGTGGAAGTGGGCAGGTAACGGTGGTATGTCATGCCGTCACTTCCCCTACTGCCTTCATTGTAAAACTATCAAATTGCATTCACTTACATTTTCCATAGCACACTTATAAATTTTCACTTTGACCACTGGATATATAGACATGAGTTAGCTTGAACAGGTATGTTAGTTTCTATGTACAGTAGAGATGCTCAGGCTCGGTTCCCCGAGACCCGAACACACCCGAACTTAGCAGATCCGAGTCGGCTCGGTACTTTCACGCGCCCCCGGAATTGAAAACGAGGCAAAACGTCATTGTTACGTCTTGCGAGTTTTGGATTCTATAAGTACTGCCCTCCACGGCGATCCAGCACCGTTTAACAGAGGGAATCAGAAGGGGTAGCACAGTTCTTGGAAGTCTCTAGAGCGGTTTGGCAGCATCATAGGTAGAATAGAAAGAGGAGGGGTAGCAGTGTTTTTCAAAGTCTCCAGTGACATTCAGGAGAGCTCCATTGCTAATTGTCATTGCTAAAATAGAAATACTAGGGCTGGCAGGCTTGGTCTTCTGAATTTGCAGTCAAATTGTACGGTGTTATATAGGTTGCACACAAAAGGAGAGATCCATTGCTAATTGTCAATTGTCATTGCTGAAATAGAAATACTAGGGATGTCAGGCTTGGTCTTCTGAATTTGCTGTCAAATTGTGCGGTGTTATATAGGTTACACACAAAGAGGAGAGCTCCATTGCTAATTGTCATTGCTGAAATAGAAATACTAGGGCTGGCTTGGTCTTCTGAATTTGCAGTCAAATTGTACAGTGTTATCAAAATGGATTCACAGCAGTACACAGAAGAGCAGGAGCACCAAGCAGCTGCTAACACCAGTCATGGTGATAGTAATCCCTCTACATTATCTGGTAAAGCCTATGTTAAAGTACATAGTGTTTGTAAGTCAAGGAAACCAAAATGTAAAAAAACACCTTTCACCTTGGTCAAGAAAAAAAGACCTGTAATCCAGGCAAAATTATCCGCAGAAAAAAATAAAATTGCCAACATGCCATTCTACACACGCAGAGGCAAGGAAAGAATGAGGCCTTAGCCTTTCTCTATGAGTACTTTTTCTGCAACGGTCACTGAGACATCTTCTTGTAAGGTCAGTCGTGACCAAGCAAGACCTTGTCATTTGGACTCCAAAAGTGGTGTCGAAATGCTTTTACGTGTAAAAGCCGAGCTGGGAAAAAACAGTAAGGCATTAGAGGAAAATGTATGTTCAGATTCAGAAATGACACAAATCCCTGAGGAGAGTCTATCCACAAGTGCTATGTGTAATCCGGACCATTCTGATAATTTACCCATAAAGAAGACCCCTTTCAGCATTTCTGCAGATGTGTGCATGAACAGCCCAAGTGTAGCCGGTGATAGACAAATTGAGGATGTCGCTTTGAAATTGCAATAGGATGAGGGGGGATATTTGTGTAGCTGATGAGGATGTTGATGAAGATGATGTTGTGTAAGTCCTGCTCCGGTGGAAGCAGTTCTTGCACGTGAAAAGAAGAAGGCCATTGTCATGCCTGGACATAAGACCAAAAAATTCACCTCTTATGTGTGGAATTATTTGTACCCAAATCCTGACGACAGTTGTCTAGCCATTTGTAGCGTATGTAAAGCCACATTCAGTTGAGGTAGAGACCTTAACCATCTATGTGCCTCATTAATGTTACGCCATTTGAACCGAGTTCATCGCAAGCTTTTGGAAAAATTGGAAACTTATGCAAAAAAAATAACAAAAAGCAGTCCACTATCAGCTAGGTCCCTTCTGTCATCTAGATCCCGACACCTGCAATCTACACCCACAACACCGTCATCATCAATGTCCTCAGTAGCGATCAGAGTTAGTCCTGCATCCAAGTTGCTAAGGCTAGATGACCCCTCCACTATCCTGGATTCCTCAGAAGAATTCTTGAGCATTAGTCCCACTGCTGCTGCTGCTGCTGCCGCTGCTGGGGGGAATCTTCATCCCAGAAGCAGACCAAGAAGAAGACTACTAGTAGTTTACAACAATTGACTGTAAACAATCCTTAGAGGAAGCAAATATGAAAGCTGTCACCCAGTTGCAAAGCGGATCACAGACACCATGGCGTCTATGCTAGTATTAGATCTGCATCCAATATCCACTATTAATGCAGCTGGTTTTAGACAGTTATTTGTGGTCTTGTGTCCCCGTTACCAAATTCCATCACAACTTTTTACTAGAAAAGCTATTTCTCATGTCTACAAGAAGGTTTGTAAAAATGTAATTATTGGGCTACAAAATGCCATTCTACCCACTGTACAGTTAAACACAGATATGTGGTCCACAAAACTGGACAAACTAAAGATTGACTGTAACAGCCCACTGGGTTGGCGATTCACCTTCACCAGCAGGAACAGCAGCAGCATGTACCCAAGTACGTCACATTTGTCAGAGACAGGCTACTCTGTGTATCGCCGGCTTCACTAAGAGGCATACAACGGACAATCTGTTAGAAAAACTAAGGGATGTCATTGCAACATGGCTTATCCCTCTTGGACTCTCCTCAGAATTTGTCATTTCTGATAACGCCACCAATATTGTGAGAGCATTACAGCTGGGTGAATTCCATCACATTCCCTGTTTTACTCACACAATAAACTTGGTGGTGCAGAGCTTTTTAAAAAATGACAGGGATGTGCAGGAGATGCGGTCTGTAGCCTGTAAAATATCTGGACATTTTCGGGATTCTGCAACAGCATGTAGAAGATTGCAACAGCTACAAGAGCAATTTAATTTGTCCTGCCACCAACTGAAGCAAGAGGTGGTGACAAGGTGGAATTCCACCCTGTATATGCTTCTGCGGATGGGGGAACATCCACGCTTACACCACAAGCCATGACATTGGGAAAGGAGGGGGGATGTATTTTAGTCAAGCGCAGTGGAGAATACTTTCCGTGTTGTGCAAGGTGCTGAAACCATTCAAAGTAGTCACTGTGAAGTAAGTTCAGACACTGGTAACTTGAGCCAAGTGATTCCCTTAATTAGACTTTTGGAAAAGCAGCTTAAGAGACTGAAGGAGAAAATTAAACAAAGCAATTACGCGAAGTATGTCGGACTTGTAGATCAAGTACTTTATTTGCTTCGCCAGGATCCAAGAGTTATCAAAATCTTGAAATCGGATCACTACATTTTGGTGACTGTGCTTGATCCTCGGTTTAAGAGCTATGTCTTCTCTTTGTTTCCAACTGACCCAGATCTGAAAAGATGCAAGGAGCTCCTGATGAGCAAGATGAGAGCTCAAGTGTTATGTGACAGGACGGTGTCTCCTCCTTCAGTTTCTCACTCAACTGCTGCTAGGAAAAAGTTAGCTTTCCCAAGAGACCCAGGGATGATGCAGATGACTCAGCACAACATTTGACCAAAAAAAGTGACACCTCTGCCGTAACTCCACCTGATCCTACTATCAACATCCAAAGGATGGTGGAGGATTATTTTGACGACAGCATAGAAATAGACACATCAGGCAGTCCCTTTACATACTGTGAGGAAAAAAAGGGAATTTGGAGACCCATGTACAAACTTGCTTTGCACTGCCTAAGCTGCCCACCCTCCAGTGTGTACTCGTAAAGAGTTTTCACACAGACGGGAACCTTGTCAGCCATCAGCGTAGGAGGATACTTCCTCAAATTGTGGAAAAGATGATGTTTATAAAAATGAACTTCAATTTCCACGAGGAAGGCCTTTCCCGCCAATTACATAAGAATACTGAGACTTCTGTAATGGTGGATTCCAGCGGTGATGAATTAATAATGTGTGAGGATGATGTACAAACCGATGTACAAAACTGAGGATGAGGCTAAGGATGATGACAACAAAATCTTGCCACAGTAGAGTTCATTAACAGCACTGTTACCTTAGGTCCCTTAGGGCCATTGTTAGCTTGTATTGTGGGGGCCCAAATAACCAAGCACATCAGCCTCAATAGTTGAACTCCTTGTCGCTGAAGTGCTTGGTTTGTTAAAGTGTGTATGTCCTTTTTAAGATCCAACATAAGAGTGGGTGGGAGGGCCCAAGGACAATTCCATCTTGCACCACTTTTCCTTTCAGCTACCGCTGTGTGCCGATGTCACCTACTTGTGCTATATACTGTTGTGTGCTTAGCAAAAATCTTAGACACCCATTGATGATGCAGATGACTCAGCACAACATTTTGACATCTGGTCTTGTCTACTGTAAAAGAATTGACCAGAATTAGTGAAACCTCAGCTGTAACTCCACCTGATCCTACTATCAACTATCAACATCCAAAGAATGGTGCAGGATTATTTTTAATTTTTTTGAACGGTATAAAGACAACATTTTTATTAACAAAGAACAACGTTGCTTGCAGAAGTAATGTAAGCATGGATGTCTAAATAGACGTGTATATGTAGTACCTTCCACTTTGCTGCTGCTCCATCAAGTGTTTGTAATCTGCACTTTACGTCAAAGGTACCTAACTATATTATAATTTTGTGGGAATTGGGGCTGATTCGAAGCTTAGTGATGAACTTGCTTTTTGCTGTGAATTACAATGGCTCTTTTTAGTGCATTGTCTGGCACCCTGGATTGGTCTGGGTCTGATAAAAGCAGCGCTCGTTGCCATGTATTAGCTGTAGAATTACCACAGTTATCCAAGAAATGAACCATAACTGGTTTAATGATGCAAGGACAATTTCATCTTGCACGACTTTTCTTTTCTGCCACTGCTGTGTGCCAATGTTTCTTAGATGTGCTAGGAACTACCATGTGTTTCAGTCATTGCTCTGTCGCTTAGTATCCAGCCAGGTCGCTGCAGTCTTTGTTTGAAAGTGTATGAAAATAATATTGTGACCCGTGAGATGGTCAAAATGGACTGCAAATGACTTGAAATTAGTGTTATTGAGGTTAATATTAATGTAGGGGGGGGGGAAGCAAAATTATGTGATTTTAGTAAAAAAATAAATAAATAGGGATTTTAGAAAAAAAAGGGATTCAAAACCAAAACATGAAGTTAATCAAGATCCAAATCCAAAACCAGAACACAGGGGTCAGTGATTATCTCTAATGTACAGTCATGGCCAAAAGTTTTGAGAATGACACAAGTATTGGTTTGCTGCTTCAGTATTTTTAGACCTTTTTGTCAGATGTTGCTATGGTATATTGAAGTAAAATTACAAGCATTTCATAAGTATTAAAGGCTTTTAGTGACAATTACATTAAGTTTATGCAAAGAGTCAATATTTGCAGTGTTGACCCTTCTTTTTGAAGACGTCTTCAATTCGCCCTGGCATGCTGTCAATCAGCTTCTGGGCTACATACTGACTGATGGCCGCCCATTCTTGCCTAATCAATGCTTGGAGTTTGTCAGAATTTGTGTTTTTTTGTTTGCTATTCCCGCCTCTTGAGGATTGACCACAATGGGATTAAGGTCTGGTGAGTTTCCTGGCCCAAAATTTCAATGTTTTGATCCCTGAGCTTCTTAGTTATCACTTTTGCCTTATGGCAAGGTGCTCCATTATGCTGAAAAATACATTATTCTTCGCCAAACTGTTCTTGGATGGTTGGGAGAAGTTGCTCTTGGAGGATGTTTTGGTACCATTCTCTGGACAAGTGTTTTTCCAGATGGCCCAAACAATCTGCAAGGTGATTCATCAGAGAAAATTACTTTACCCCAGTCCTCAGCAGTCCAATCCCTGTACCTTTTTCAAAATATAAGTCTGTCCCTTATGTTTTGACAAAGTGTTCTCCAGCCTTATCATTATTAACATTCTCACCTGTGTTAAGGAGAGAATCACTGATCTGATATCAGCTTGTCCTTTTGTGGCAGGGGAAATGTTGTTTTTGGGATAAAGTTGACTGTCATGGCAAAGAAGGACTTTGAAATTAATTGCAATTCGTCTGATCACTCTTCATGACATTCTGGAGTATATGCAAATTGCCATCATAAAAGCATTCTCAAAACTTTTGGCCATGACTGTACATAATGTATGCTGCAGTGATCTGCAGCTGGCACGTCAACCCTTATATATGTAAATATAATGTCTAAAAGTAGTCTAACTTTCTCCGTATCTGCCAGTCTCAGGTGAGTAAACAGCAGTCCTGGTAGGGCTGCAGCTCTTTGCTAGTCAGCTTGTAGCTCCGGGGCTCTGAACTGTATGTTGGTGGATATTGATTACAGGAATTGCTGGCTTGCGGCCCAGCAATAAATCCTTAGTCTGAAGCAGATCAGATCAGTTGGCTGTGGGATTAATTATAATCCAGTCAGGCATATGACTCCTTGATCATCATATACTATGAATATACTCATATTACTTGTCATACCTGCTTTGATTTACATGTCGGTCTCTTTTTCAACACATTGTCTTATCTTGTTGGAATTGATAAGAGTAATATTTATATTTCAAAGCTGCATTTTTATCTGTATATGGCTTTAATGGGAGACCCTGAATTACTGCACAATAGATTATGTGAGTAAAAAAACAAAACTCTCCAAACTAGAAATACACAACTTTCATTACTCAAGACTTGAACTAATAATCTCCTATGATGCTCAGTCAGCAAGCAGCCAGGGGAAATCTATGAAGGTCTCAGGAATTCTCACACTTCCTGTTTAACATAAGAAGTGGTTCAATGCAGATGAACACTTGGAAACCTAATTGAAAATGCAGGTCAGTTTAGGGATCATTGATCCATACGATCATTACATGAAAACCATACTGTCCGTTCCCACTAGAATACCGATCTAAGAGAAACAGCCTGAAACTGCAACATGCTCAATTTTCTGTCTGCTTTTATTTAAACCGAATTACAAAAGTGAGAACAGGCCATATGTTAGTCACAGCCACTTGCGTTACATGATAGAGGTCTTAGCTGAACTAGGAAACCTTTGAGATCATGATTTGACAAAATATGATGGAGGTCAGATGAAGGCTGGAAAATGGCAGGGTTGTTGATAGGCAGGGGTGAGCAGGAACAAAGTATCAGGGCCCTGGACTGTCTGTGTAGGAGCAATCTCGTGTCACCCACTCACTTCAGTAGCTATGGAGGGGGCCTCAAGAAGTGATTGTAGTGGGGCCCAAAATTTATTTTGGCAGCCCTGGTAAATGGTTCCTGATACTTCAACACTGCTCTATCTTATTTATACTATAGATGTTCACTGATCCCCGTGTTTTGGTTTTGGATCTGGATTAGCTTTCTGTTTTGTTTTTGGTTTTGGCAAAACCGCCCTTGTGTGTTTTGGCTTTGGTTTTGGTTCCCCCTTTTTTTTGTTGCTAAAATCACATAATTTAGCTCTTTTTTTTGTTCCTACATTATTATTAACCTCAATAACATTAATTTTCAGTCATTTTCAGTGAATCTTTGTCAAGTGACAAGCACACTGCTACCCCTCCTGTTTCTGTGTGAGCAATGGCACTGGAGAGTGACAAGAACACTGCTACCCCTGTTTCTGTGTGAGCAATGGCACTGAGCAATATCACTGGAGATTGGAGAGTGACAAGAACACTGTTACCCCTGTTTCTGTGTGAGCAATGGAGCTGGATCTCCTGGGGAGGGAGGTACTTATGGAATTCAAAAACCTGCAAGATCCTAGGAACGCAACAATGACGCTTTGCCTCAATTCAGATCTGAGGACACACAAAAGTAACGAGCCGTGCTCTTGAGCCTACTCGGATCCCCTATGTTCGGGTGGGTTCGATATTCAGAAAACCGAGCCCAAGCATCTCTAATTTATACTAGGATATAGATGGAGGTATTGAAAGGTATTCCTCTATGAAGAGCTTACAAATATGTCATGTCCCTTTAATGAATAAATTTGGTTATAACTATTGACTTTCTTGAATCCACAATAGGATGGCTTGTGCGTGCTGATTTATACACGTTACTTAATGCAATAAGGCACATAATAAACAAAAGTGCTGGAACCTTTACATAAATAGTTTTACAGTGTCGTTCCTTATCTGCTTGTTAAATTAACTTGTATTGTACTACTGCTATAAACAGACTTTAATGTGATTCATTTAGAAGCAATAGTGACGTTTACAGGTCAAGTATACAGCAAAAATGACAAGTTCCTGAACAGTATTCGTTTTATTTTTATAATGTAATTGTAAAGTAATAACTAAGTACTCTATATGAAAAATGGTGACATAAAAGGTCTCATAGTTCTCATTTGAGGGGTGCACATGTCAAGTAAGGTGTCTATCTAAACCACATGGTATAATTAGACTGCAGATCAAGCAGCGGCTCCCTTAAGTGTATAGGAATCATAATATGGTCACCAGCACAATTAGCCCCAGTGGGAATTACTGCCAGGATAATTGCTTAATTGTGAGCTAAATAAATGTAAATGTATCCCCCTGTGCTGCGTTCCTGTCTCTTTTCTTTGAGAAGGGAAGGCTGACTTGGGAATAAAAGCTTTTAATGAAATTTAAATGAAAACTATATAACATATGTATACTATATTTGTAATTATTTTCCTGCAATGACATTTCATATATTCATTTAAATATTAATTTTATACATGTGTTGACAGTGGCTGCCATTTAAAGAATATATTTGGCTCACCAGAATTATATAGATAGAAAACAAAGTATAAGTATAGAATTCTGAAGCCAGTTACATATATATATTAGAAGAACATAACACACAATATCTTGTATTTAACTTTTTTTTATCTTCATTTACTTTCATCATGTAAAAATGAATGAGGTTATTCTAGCAGAACATGGCTGTTCTCAAACAACACGTCTGTTCTCTTCCCCAGCCTTCTGCGTGTGAATGGTGCCGGTGTGAGCCCAGCAATGAAGTCCATTGTGTTGTAGCAGATTGTGCTGTACCAGAGTGTGTAAATCCCGTGTATGAACCTGAGCAATGCTGCCCGGTCTGCAAGAACGGTGAGCGAGACTTTCCGCGGCTCACGGCTGCACGGTTGTTATTGCTTCTGCAATATGTTATTATAAACTGTATTCCAGTTCCCCTGTGATTTAGCATACCTGTACTAATCATATTCACTTGTAATCTTTTCATGTAAAATAACATATTCGGTTCTGTGTAGAACTGCACTACACTCTTTTCGAGCAATCCTGCCACTTGTAATACACAGTGCAAGCTGAGCTGTTGGCTTTCAAGTCAACTTTAACATTTCCGCAAGGCTGCTAAACTTTGTTGGAACAAAATAAATCATTTCTACTAAGAGTGTATATTGTACTTGATACACAAGGGGAAAAAAAACAACTTAAATGTCACGTATCATAATAAGTTATAACACAATACTAATAAACTGTTTGTACAGTTATTTTGTTGAATTAAATATGTTAATTATACTTGCACTTTGTTCATTATAAAGCAGTCCGACAACTTATAATTATATTTATAATTGCATAGTAAATTTTCCCACGACCAAAGTGCTTTTATTTATATCATATCAATAAAATATAAATGATATAAGTCATCAAGGAATTCCTTGTCCAACAATTTTTAACCGCTAATATATTTTTTTAATGCAACGGCACTTGGTATAGTACTTTATTATTGTAATAAACATTTAAATCTGGAGCAAAACAAGTGTCTTGCGTTAGGTGGTCTTCATTGTTTGTGCCAAATGTAAACTAATGAAGAACATGGTGTCTCAGCACTTCCATTGGGAATATGATTCATTAACTCAGCTCAGTAAATAAATCTAAACAATTTGACAACTGCTTTAATTTGTGACACTAAAACCCCAATAGGCCATTTCTGGGAATTGCCAGTATAGATAAAACAATTAAAAATATCTTCAAATTAACATAACACGATTGTTATTTGAGAAAGGACAATAAGTGAAATCATACCTGCGCCAAAGACAAATTGAGCTAGTGTGGGGCGGCTTCTGTAGACTATGTGTGCATCAATAATTATTGCTTTTCCTGTAATATATAGATGACATGATTCCCAAGGGGTCTGTGCACATCATAAATACACTATCTTAAAAAATACATTTGTAATCGGCTAAACAAGCTGAAAATGTGTGCACATCTGCAGGGAGGGGCTGGCAAATATTAGCCAGGGGGCAAGGCTGGACTCAGCAGCCTATTAGGAATATTTTAAAGGAAAAAATATGCAGGTGGCCCTATGACCCAGGCCAAGGTAGCCCACTATGGGACTGGCCTGGGGGGGCAGATGACCCCCTGCCTCCCAGCCTGCCACTGCAGGCAGGGGAAAATGCAGGATTTTTAAGGGAGGTTTCCTCCCCCCCACAAAAAAAATATAGTGAGAGCTGCTGCAGCAGCTCCGTTTCGGCGATGCTGTACTGTACAGCAGCCGCGGTGCTGTCAAAGAAGTGTCCGCGGCAGTGCTGTATTGTACTGTAATACAGCACTGCCGCGGACGCTTCTTTGACAGCGCCCTGCTGCTGTACAGTAGAGTGCTGCTGGTAGGGACAGGGTTTACCGTTCGTTTGCGGAGGGGAGGGGTTTCTGGAGAACCAGAAACCCCCCCTGCATGCGCCCCTGGCATGTTTGTATGTGCAGACCATAGGTCATTTGCATTTGCTTTGCGCCACCTATTTCAGGCTTGGTCACTGGGCTTCCTGTATTATTTTTCATATAAGATGTTCCTAATAGGCTGCTGAGCCAAGTCTGTTCAATTACTGTCCATGACAGTAAGTGAGCTTTATTTCAGGTGTCATTTTGACTTTGAATTTACGTTTGCTTATTTGCACATAATAATGTGGATTGCGCCCAGATGGCTCAGACGATATCCCATTAAAGGTAGCAGCTGAGGTTTAATTGCCATGAACTCTGAGACTATGTAAAATGTGGTCATTTTCTGCAACTTAAAGGAACAGGAATTCCTTCAAAAAAGTGACGCTGAATCTGACAGCAGTCTGCAGCATGTATATAGACATTGACAGCGGCAATAGGACTGTCTGCCCCTTTAATGCTGTGTGCCTTATAATAAAACACTCCAGAGTAAGTACCCATGAAGAAGGACTGAGTTCCAAGTAAAATGAATAAATTAAGATCTGCGTATACAATGTACATGGCTGGATTTACACAGCAGGCATGGTTTAGAAAATTAACTATTGATTGCATGAAGCTGCAGTTAGAGATCTGCCGTTTTTATGTGTGCTATTGTCACACACAATATCACGTTAATTCTCATCTGTGTTTCCACTGACCTTCCTATTTTTCTATTTCAATTTCCCTCTTTATTACTATGCTAACCCACATTTCTAAATTAACTAAGGAGGTTGTGTAGATCAATAACTCAGTTCTCAGTGGATTCACTGACGAAACAAGACCAGAGGCTTAAAGTCCCATGCTAGGTTAGGCGCTGCTCTCTAACATTGTACATCATAGTTTTTATTTTGTAGATTAAAGATTGCTTGTAAGCATTTAAATGTGGATTGAAATAGGGATGAATTATTTTTAATGAATTATGTTACATGTTTCCCCATGTGTATTGTGGGGGTGTGTGCTCTGTCATCCTCTCTTGACCTGGCTAGCTCTTAGGGTGTGGTTATAGTCCACCAACTAGGTGAGGGAGGGTCTGACACAGCACTGCTCACCATGGGCCTGATTCATTAAGGATCTTAAATGAAAAGGGTCCTTATTTCAGTCTCCTGGACAAAACCATGTTACAATGCAAGGGGTGCAAATTAGTATTCTGTTTTGCACATAAGTTAAATACTGACTGTTTTTTTTATGTAACACACAAATATCAACTTTACATTTCAGTGTACAAGTAAGCTATCAAGTATTTGTGTGCTACATGAAAAAGAGTCAGTATTTAACTTATGTGCAAAACAGAATGCTAATTTGCACCCCTTGTATTGTAACATGGGTTTGTCCAGGAGACTGAAATAAGGATCCTCTTCATTTAAGATCCTTAATGAATCAGGCCCCATGTTCTGCTCCCAACAGCCTGCACCTAGGCTCCTTGTCTCCCACCTGGTCCTTCACCTTTAAGACCCTAGAGAGCTTCATCACTAGGTAGGTGCATAGATAATACAGAAGTTGATTAATGTGCTCTACATTTAAACCCAAGCCTGTATACAACTACAGTACATGTGTTCACTTAAACTGGCCAAATCCAGGGCTAGAGCCCTCATTTCTGTGATTATGGCAATGAATGACAGCTAAGTGGCATTACTAATACCATGGCTCAAATGCAGTTAAGCCCATATGGTTTAATTAGGCCTAAATGTCATATTTTTTTTTATTTTACTGCTGAATACTATTTTTTTACTTGTCTGCATGGGTTAAACATGGATTGTTTCCCAATATAATGGGTGGAAGGAAAAAATACATTAACTGCAATAGCCACATTTATATATAGTAATTATCGGGTAATGCAGACTTGAGCTCTCTCATACTGTGATTTTTTTTCAAGCATTACAGAGAGAATGGTTGAGTGTCCAGAATTCGTTATGCCACAGACATTTAGTACAGCCGCATCTAGATGTGTTGCTGATGAACTTCACCAACAATGAGTTTTACACTAGACTAAATTCTAGTGATTTCTTTAGTTAATACTTTGTTGCATAAACATAAAATGCTTTAACAACAATACCCAATTCTAATATATCATGGTAACAATATGTGTTTATAGACTAACACACATTGTGTGGACCAGTTTTGGAAGACTTTTGTACACATTTGTACACATGCTGAGCCAGGAATGATCGTCTATATCAGTCTGACCATCTAAAGTCCTTTGTGACAATAGACATATTGCTTTTTCTCCAATTAGTTCAGGTCCAGTCATAATTTGCCTTTTAGCAATGGAACACATTAAATAAAATGTTCCTGTTTCACAACTTTGTTTTGCTAGGACACTGTAACTTATAATTAGGCATATGGTCAATGTGACACATGCTTCTCACGTTGTTTTACAACAAGGCCTAATACATCTGTACTATTGTGATTGCTGTATTATAATTATTTGCAATAGTAATAGTGATGTATAAAATCGCATTAAGACACTGATCCTGATTAATTAAGGAAAGTAGGGGGAAAAAAATAGTATGTTTTCTCCTGAACAAAACCATGTTACAATGCAAGGGGTGCAAATGAGTTTATTATTTTGCACATTAGTTAAATGCTGTCTGTTTTTTCATGTAGCACACAAATACCATACTTGCCGACTTTCTTAAGTCGGCACCCAAGAGCTGCCTGGAGAGGTGGGCGTTCCGAGGTGGGGCTATGCAAATCACACCATTTTGGCCCCACCCCGTTACTTAATGACGCAAATGCGTCATTTCACAGCGGGGAGCGGGGCCAAAATTCACTGATAATCGCGGCATTTTGGATCTATTTCTGCACACTTCACTAGGAAGTGGGCATATGCAGAGGCTGCCATACTCTCCCGGGAGTCCGGGAGTCTCCCGGACATTCCGGAAGAGTTGGCAAGTATGACAAATACTTGATAGCTTATTTGCACACTAACATTTAAAGATGATCTAGGACATGCCCCACCCCAACTATAAATCTACTATCATATTTTAAATTTACCTCCCCCTCCAATGCAACATGGTTTTTCCAAGATGCAGAGTTACTCCTTTTTTTAGCTTTACCTTCCTTAATGAATCAGGCCCACAGCGGTTTCCCAGACTACAAAATCAAACACCATTGGGTGTGACCAGAAGGCAACGATATATGAATAAATTAAGTAGAACAACCAATGCACATCACATATAGAGGTTGCAAGTGACTGCAAAAGCATAACATATAAAAATGTGTCATGCATTAATTAAAGTGGGCCCACATTAAAAAGGATCATATAAACTGAAATATAATCTCATTACTGAGAAGAACACAAAAAGCATTTATACATGAGACGACCTATGTAAAATTAAATGTATGCTTGAAGGAAGATGTGATGATTGTGACAAAAATGGTATATTAAAATATGTGACATGAATCATAGAAGATAGAGATCAATAGGGTGTGGTAATAGGATAACAATTCACTCTTAAAGATGAATAAACATTTTGTTTAAAAGACTAATTTTGTTTGAAATTAAGCATTAATCACAGCTGTAACAATAGTAAGCCCTGTGGGTACAAAAAGAGTAAACAATGCATAGTAAAAACTGTGTGGCTGCCCAGTAGCAGCTTACAGTGAAAAAGATAATATGATGTGAATGGAAAATAAAGAGTTACATCCAACCATATCAAAATACGAAGTGAGTACAATCAAATGAAGGGGGCTAACACACCAATAATGCAAAGAGGTGAAGCAATAAAAAATGCTAAGATTTATCAGAGACTCCTGATAGATATATATATATATATATATATATATATATATATATATATATATATAAGAAATTAAGTAGGAGATGGGGTAGTGAGAAATCCAGGATTGAGAAAATGCTACATACTACGGTTCTATGGGTCTTCTTCTTATTATTATTATTTGTCAGGCGCTGTCCCGCGATCCTTCCGGGACGGCCGCCTGCTCTCCGCCCAGAGCGTCTGGTTGCTTAGCAACCAGACTCATCACTTCCGGCCTCGGCCACTGACGTCAATTACAGCGTGCCCCATTGCTAGGCAACAGGATGCTATGAATGGATTCTCCTGGTGCCAGGAATGACAGCGCTTCTGATTGGGTCACCTCTCTATTTAAACTTTCTCTGGCACTCCTACCAGTGTCAGAGTATCAGGTCTTCCTGCCTCCAGCGTTTGTGTGTTCCAGTTTTTGCATTTGTTCCTGATTATCCTTGTGCTGCCAATGACCTTTTGACCTGGACCGTTTGACCACCTCTATTTGGATTCTGCCTTTGTACTGCGCTACCTGAGTTACCGACCTGGCTTGTCTCACCATTCTTCTGGATATCCTTGTGTACCTTGTACTACCAGAACGTTACCGACCCGGCCTGTCTGACACCTCCTTGTATCTCGCTGTTGACTCTAGGAAGGACCGCGACCTGCGTGTCCCTGCAGCGGACTCCGTACTTTCTTGCGGGGGTTCCTGGTGAATACCAGGGGCACGTTAGATTCCGCACCTTCCTCTGAGTTGCGCCAACAATAGCAGGTACGCTATATAGTCGTGACATTATTATTATTATTATTGTGTATTGATAACATAGGTTTATCTATTGCTGCTTATCACAGCAATGGAAAATCTATTACAGGGTTTCCCAAACCCAGTCCTCATGGCCCCTAACAGTGCGGGTTTTCCAAGTGACAAGTAAAATAATTAGGACCACCTGTGGATCTGTTACAACGTGTCAGTCAGTGATGAATACACCTGTGCTCCAGAAAGAAGATGGAAAACCTGCACTCTTAAGGGACCATAAGGGCTGGGTTTGGATCTATTATCACTGAAATTCGGAGCATCTCCCCGGTGATACTGGCTGGCAGCGGTAAGAGTCTTACCACTTCACTAGCCAGTCCTGAATGCATCTGCCCATGTGTGACCCAGCTTACCAGTTCATGGACGCACAGGAGCACTGGAAGCTCTGACTTGGGCTTCCAGTCCCACATTACAAAAAAAATAAGAAAAATATTATTTTATTAACATTGTGCTGTGAGAAGCTGCTTTATTTAGATAAGTAAGATGCTGAGATGACGATACCGAAAGGAGGTCTCCCTATCTATGAAAGGGTTACCACTGGCGATATCCCACTGAAGAAAAGGCTTTATTCCCTTTCATAAATCGTCCCCCAATTTGGTATATAAATGAATTAAATAGGAGTGATGTCTCAAAGGAGAAGTATGGGTGTAAGACAGTGTTGGCTAACCTGTGACACTCCAGGTGTTGTGAAACTACAAGCCCCAGCATGCTTTGCCAGCTATCAGCTAGTTATCTACTGGCAAAGCATGCTGGGGCTTGTAGTTTCGCAACACCTGGAGTGTCACAGGTTAGCCATCACTGGTGTAAGACATGGTGGTGCTAAACTTATTAAAACCCAGAATGTGAGTGTGGCAGTGATGAAGAAGCTGTCCTTCGAAGTTATATAATTCAAGGAGCCTAATCAACAATAAAAACTAAGAATTCAAGTGACCAACAGAGCATATAGCCTATATATATATATATATATATATATATATATATATATATATATATATATATATATATATATATATATATGCCTATATAAAACAATGCCTGTAATACACAATTTTACATAAATTACTTTTATTTATTACTTTATTTATGTTTCAGAAAAAGAAATGATACAACAACAGGTACCAGTAATCAAAATTATAACAATTGTTTAAGCAGTTAAACAAGTTACGCAGTCAGTGGATAGAAACTAGATTTTGGGTTTGGGAGTGTAAGATGGAGTGAAAAGCCATTTTTTTTGACTGGCATTAATAAGAAAGACAAAAGGATTTTTTAGAAATTATAGGGAGGGATGGGGGAGATTTGCAGTGAGGCCAAGTCAGGGCACCTGTGGTCCCCAATTCTGAAATGCTAGTACAGACGAGAAATAGACTAGAAATATATATTTTGAAGTTTAGTTTTGGCTACAAGAGTAGATCTGAAAAGACCAATGAGGGATCTCTATGGGGCATATTCAATTGTTGGCGTTACAGCCAAAAGTAACGCGCCCCGCGCACTATTACCGTCATAACGGTAATAGTGCTCTTAAATACCGGTATTACGGTACTTTTCTCGCTGGATTTCAGTTCGCGGCTCAGTTCGCTGGGAGCTGAAATCCAGCTTACTAGTAATACCGGTAATAGTTTTTCCACGGTGGAAACCGCGGACACTTGAATATGCCACTTTGAGTGAATGAGCTGTTGTAAATACACGAATCACACCAAACTTGCGTATTATTGTGGGATGTATTATGAAATATGCAGTGATCTTCTCCATTGTTGCCAGGTGCAAAATTCTATTAAATGAGCTGCTGCTGTGATGGTGGAACTGGCCTCTTCCAATGAGATGCGATCAGACACCTGACAGCATTGAGGATTTGCATTGAAGGCTAGTAATAGTTCTTATCTAACCCATCCAGAGAGAGGCCGGGGAGAAAAGACCAGGGGCACTTAATGATTGGAACTTTGGTAATGTCACAGATTAGCCTGCCAACATCATCCCAGAAATGGGCAATCTCAGAGTAGGACCACCAGATGTGGACAAAGGTTCTAGTCTCGTCACAACCTCCCCAACATTAATCTGAGGCCGTACCATGGATCCTCTTAGGCGTTTTTGTAACAATTTTTAATGTTCCTTATATGTTCTTGGATGCGGATCTTTTATTGTCTTTTTATATTGCAAACATGCAATAGGTTATATCCAAAATTGATGATAAATGTAGAGTTACATGTAATATGGCTTCTAATGGTGTACTTTTTTTCTGCTTTGGTTATAAATTTAAAAGTTCTAGAATCCATTAATCCATGTGTTCTGAGGCAGTTGTTACTTAGGCAACCATGTAGCAGTGAAGAAAGTAGTTATGGTATTGATTACAATATTTTTCAGTTGACTTGGAGCCAATATAGATTTAGGATTGTTTTCCTTCTTATTCCTTATAAATTATTAATAATAATTCTAGAAGGTTTTACGGATAACGAGGAACCTAAATCCAAATCCTTAAGTAAAATATCTAATGTTTTTGTAAAGTATTTTCTATTTTCCTAGAATCACTACTATAGCGAGTTACAATGGCTTTAGTGAATGTTGATTTACTTATAGATGCAGAGGCTGGGGGGGGGGGATCTGCTCCCCGAATCGGTCCCATTGTGAGCTACCTTCGTCTGGGTCACTCGGCTTCCTGTATTTTTTCCTTTAAAACGTTCCTAATAGGCTACTGAGCCGAATCTCGCCCACTGCCCCTCCCCTGGGCTAAAAGTTGCTAGACCCTGCATAGATATAGCGGTTTTAATTTTATAAGTTGACAGGAAAGATCCGACTACTTAGGAAGATTTTTGAAAAGACCTTCACTATGTTCTTCCAGATAACATCTTTCAAGAAATCTTCGGGATTTCCTGGCCTCTCCGTATCTACAGAAAGTATATAAGGTGGATTTATTGTGTGATATATACAGTTAACTTTCAGATAAGCTACTCACTAATTTTTAAGTACGCATATATGTGTATATATAGACATACATATTTTGTGTACATTATTGCGAAACTATGAGTGCTTTTACTTTTTCTTAACTTCCACTTTAGATCAATCTTCTGTTAGCTGCGTTTCCATGGAAAGTAATTTTTATGTTTTTAGATATTTATTTGTCTGTATATTAAATGTTGGTATAAGCACTCAGGACTATAAGCATTATATATATTATTTAGATTAAAACATTTTAAGTACGTATTATTCACAGAATTTAATTCTCACATCTTACACACAACCATAAAGAGATTACAGCAAGATACATGCTATAAACACACTATACACATATTACACACTCTGTAAACGCTGCAGTCTTTGTTCCTGGCAGACACAGAAAGATAGCAGGGGTAAGTAAACTCTATATTGATGTAGCACTCCCTGGAAAGTAGTGGCCCAATATGTGCTGTGAGCCCTGATGATACAACATGCAACTATGCAAAAAGATTCACTATAATAAACAAGGTGCTTAAGAGCCACATGTCACTTAGGGTCCAATATAAATGTATTTAACAACAAATAAAGAGCAACAACAGGGTTTTGGTTCAAAAGGACTTCCCTTTTGTTTCAGTAATGTTTTTATATTTTAATCATATTTACAGATAATGTTATGATACAAAGGGTACATCACTTTAGTGATATAAAAAACATTGCATAGTGTATTAGTCACGTTACTGTACATTTTTGAACCAATCAATACTTTGATTCTAAACAGAATATGAATGAAAAATTGAATGTTTAATATAAGGAGAAAGTCTGTACTATTTCTGAATCCAGACAATTGTATGTACTGGGGGGATGTGGTGATGTCAGGTGTCTTCTAACAATCCCATCCTTGGCTCTGTTGGTGGAACATCCACATTTCTCGTGATATCACTGCACACACAGTTTACAAAATCCTTTGCAAACCAATGAACATCCAGTTGTTTGTATTGCAGTCACTTGCAAGAGCAAAATTGGATTTTCAAAGGAGAAGTTGCACCTATAAATTGTTTGCAAACTGTATATCCCTGGTCCTGTATAGGTTAACTAGAGATTCTGCTGTGCAAGAAATTGAACGGCAATTGTTTTTCTGTTCTACACAGCCCATTCAGTATGTCTGCTTCAGGGTGGGGACAGGAATGGGGGGGATTCAAACACCAGTAATCACTGCTTAGCTTGCCTGTGCCCTGTATTGGTATTACAGGGCTGTAGATTATAGCCAACAACCATTACATAATTAAACAATCTTGTGTACCTCACATGTTGCTGAACTAAAACTCTCATTATCCTCATTTAAAGGCAGACCATCTTCATTACACCCACTCTTATTGAAATGTATTATCCTTCACCAAAATCATATCACTGCAATTACATTTTAAAATATATATCTAAATAAATTGTATGAACTTACTTTTATGTGTTTCCATTATAAAAAAAATACATTATGACAGGGTTTCCCAAACCCATTCCTCAGGGCTCCCCAACAGTGCAGGTTTTCTGGATCACATGTGACATAATTAGGACCACCTGTGGATCTGTTACAATGTGTCAGTCAGTAATGAATACACCTGTGCTCCAGCCAGGAGATATGGAAAACCTGCACTGTTAGGGAGCCCTGAGGACTGGGTTTGGGAAACCCTGCATTATAATATTTATTTTGCCTTGGCACTCCCCTCTCCTTTATTAGTTTGAATTGTGACTTCCATAGTATGTAGCAATCCGCAACATTTAATTGTTGCTGCAGTAAATGCATCACACCCAAAAACTAAACAATTGTTGTGAAAGCATGTGTCATGGAGTAAACTTGTTTTATGGGAAAACATGCCAGCTAAAATAAAAAATGTACCGTATATCCTGGCTGTCACTATAATGAACAACTTTGGTAGTGAGTCCAAGACATCGAAATTTAGTAGATAATAAATCCTGAATCTTTAAAGCTAGGTTCAGACAGGATTGTTCTAATAGCATTTAAAACTAATATTCACATTTTTGCAGTAAACATGGTCCTAGTTTCACTTTAGTTAACACAGGACTTTGATTTTGTAGTCTGATTTATGTGTAAATCTAGTGAAAGGAAGAGTAAAAAACTAATATTGGGTCAGCTAACGATATAATCAAACTCACTAAAGGATAAATTACACCAGAAGAATGAAAAGAAGTTGAATTCTAGAAAATCATGCCTAACAGTGATAATCATGAAAGCCAGATGGGTAATATTTTACCAAGTAGTGATAGGTTATATACATACTGTTATGCACGTTTTGTCGCTATCCAATAACGATTGTCGAATCTCGATTTGTGTTTCAATGGCAGAAATATTTATTCTCAAAAAGTAGCAGAATAATTCAAGCAAAATAATAATAAGTACAGCCGTTACTTATTGCAGGCGCCCTGGATCCAGTGAACAGTCATTCAGGTCTGAAGTCTGTGGTCAAAGATGACTGATCACTAGATGAAAAGCTCCTGCTTATATGCAGACAGAAATACAGGTAAACAATGCAGATGATGTGTGCTTGCTTCTATTGGTCCAGGTTTAAGGAAGGTCCAGGATGTTGCAGATCATAGGCCAGTTCAAACCAAAATATCCGAAGGTGGGGGTCATCTCTCCAGGGGATGTGCTCCGACTTTCCCGCCAAGAATCCAGTCTCAACTAGTCTATTAGCATTTTATAGTCAGTATCACTTTAAAGATTTATTCCCTAACATCAATAACTAAAGTATGCAATGTGCGATCTCTTCGCCGAATGAACCGGACAGCTGCTGATGAATAGGGGATTAAAATGATACCAGACATGACACATTTCCTATAACCTGAACATCATGTTTTACTAACAAGCATATAACTAATAATATTAAACATAAATACTACTATATTTTGACATAAATAACTATGTGTTGCACCTACAATTAATGTGTACTATTTACAAGAGTGTGTGTTTGTGCAAACCTGTGTAAAACTGTTATTGCCACGTGTAGCGGATGGATACGCCCTTCCACGCCGTAGCGTTCTCTACGCATATTTGCAGACAAGGACAACCAAGTTTGCTCGATATTAATTGAAATGACTATCCAATTTGCTGACTTCGACAATACATAATAAGCTTTTAAAATAACACAGGTCTGTCAAGTTCAACATTTTATAAATTCTAATTGTGTTGATTATCTAAAGTTCTTTTCACTTACATAACTGTGTCCCTGTATTGTGGCTTTATTACTGTTTATTACAAGTCTAAGCACATTTATTTTTTATAACTTGCGATATCCATCCATAACATAATAGTTGTTTTGCAGATTACTGCCTTCATCATTTAGTTTCATATTAATTATTGTTTATTATTTAATTAAATCAATTTAATAAATTATAATTTAATTATATTATCTATTTTCTGATCCTGGCAAATCATTTCTTATACACTCCTTATGACTTTACTCTGTCCCTGAACTTTTTTAAAGGGGCTTGAGTTATTTTGAGTCATAGATGCTCCTCTTCTGTTGAGATTCAAAGCAGGTTTGGTAAATTTTTAAAGTTACATATTAACTGGGACAGGTCAATTCACAACCAACTGCTTCCCCTGATTGTTCATTACAGTTATTATTATTATTATTATTTATTTATTTATAAAGTGCCACAGGTTTCATAGCGCTGGACACAGAAGCAAGTAACAAATATATGAGGTAATAGACATAAGTAGCACAGATGAGTGTGATTAATGCTATGGGGACTCACACGTAGTGCAGCAAAATACATGACAAGATGTACAAGTGAGTCAGACTTTAGACAGACATGGGACAATAGGTAGAGAGGACCCTGCCCATGAGAGCTTAAATTCTAGAGGGAGGGGTGGTGAGAGACAGTTGGACTAACTGGGAGAAAATGGAGATGACAGGTGACAGAAGAGGAGGTGATGGATAAGATGGTCAGGAGGTGGTAGGCTAGGCAGAGTTAAAAAGGTGAGCTTTGAGTGAGAATTTGAAGGACTGAAGGTTAGGGGACAGTCAAGTGAGGCGGGGTAGAGAGTTCCAAATAATTGGGGGAGCATGGGAGGAGGTAAGGAGAGGTGAGTTGAGTGGGAGGTCAGAGGCAGAGCAGAGAGGTTGAGTAGGTATGTACCTCAAGACAAGGACAGACGTGTAAGGGGGATAAGTGTCAGTAAGGGCTTTGTAATTGAAAGTAAGGAACTTGAACTGAATTTTGCAATGGATGGGGAGCCAATGAAGGGATTTATGCAGAAGAGGAGTGACAGGAGAGTTGCAGCATTCTGTATGGAATGACAGTCATACAAATGAAAGACAGGAAGGCAAGTGAGAAGGAGGTTGCAATAGTCGAGGCGAGAGATGAAGAGTGAATGGACCAGGATTTTGGTTGCTTCCTGAAAGAGGAAGGGATGGATTTTCATGATGTTATGGAGGAGGAAGTGACAGAATTTTGTGTGGGACTGGATATGAGGGGAAAAGCTGAGGGCAGAGTCAAAGGTGACTCCATGGCAGCAGGTTTGGGTGATATGAGAGAAAGTTATGTGGTCAACCAAGAGGGAGATACTGGGGGGGGGGGCAGCAACATTGGCCGAAGGAAAGATGATAAGCTCGGATTTGGAGATATTGAATTTGAGGAAGCGCTGTGACATCCAGGTACTTAAAGTTGAGAGACACTTGGGTTTGGAAGCTGGGGAGAGAGATCAGTGGAGGAAATATAGATTTGCATGTCATCAGCATACAGGAGGTAATGGAGGCCAAATGATTGAATACGTTTACTGAGAGAGGTGGTGTAGAGAGAGAGAAAAGAGCAGAGGGCCAAGGACAGAGCCTTGAGGGACTCCAATAGATAAAGGAAGAGGCGAGGAGGAAGAGACAGAAGGAGAGATACTAAAAGAGCGGCCAGAGAGATAGGAGTCACAGCTGAGGGTTTTCCGGCGGGTTTGAAAACCCAATCAGATTCTAGTTATCATTTATTTACTAAATTCTACAAAATGATACCTAGAATCTGATTGGTTGCTATAGGCAACATCTCCACTTTTCAAACCCGCTGGAAAACTCTCAGCTTGATACATTTACCTCCAGGAGAGAGCTGTTTTGCGGACACCTATGGGGTGAAGGGAGGTGAGGAGAAGAGAACGATAGATGGTGTCAAAAGCAGCAGAGAGGAAGAGGAGTATGAGAAGGGAGAAGTGACCTTTGGACATAGCTGAGAGTAAATCGTTTGTTAATTTAGTCAGGGCAGTTTCAGTTGAGTGAAGCCAGACTGGAGAGGGTCAAGAAGTGAGTGCGACGAGAGACAGTGAGTCAGACGACGAGAAGTTGTCCGAGAATTTTAGAAGCAAAGGGAAGCAGAGATACGGGATGATAGTTGGAAAGAGAGGATGGGTCAAGGGAGGGTTTCTTGAGACTAGGGGAATTAAAAGCATGCTTGAAGTGCAAGGGGAAGAATCCAGTGGAGAGAGAGAGAAGTTAAAGATGTGAGCAAGGTGACAACAGGCATCATCATCATCATTATCATCATTTATTTATATAGCGCTACTAGGTCCACAGGCATTTAGAGAGAGGGTACCGAGGAACTTGGAGGGGACAGGGTCAAGAGGACAGGTTGTAGAAGAAGAGCAGGAGAGAAGAGTGAGACTCTCACACACAATTACAGGAGTGTAGGAGCCAAGGGTGGCAGAGTGAGTAATAGAGAGGAAGGGTGTGGAGGAATGAGTCTGGTGAGAGACAATATCATTGTGGATAGAGTCAATCTTGTCTTGGAGGTGGCAAAGTTAAGCGCAGTGATGAACGAGGGGTAAGGACACAGTAGAGAATTAATGGTAGTGAAGAGTCGTTGGGGTTTATTGGACAGGGAGGAGATGAGGGATGTGAAATAGGTTTGTTTAGGAAGAGAGAAAGCAGAATAGTATGTGGAAAGGATGAGTTTAAAATAGATGAAGTCAGCAATGGAGCTGGATTTCCTCCATTGGCATTCAGAGGAGCGAGAGAACTTTTTGAGGAGACGAGTAAGAGGAGAGTGCCAGGGATGGGGATTAGATTGGTGGAGATGGAGTGGGGTTGCTGGGGCTGCAGTGCCAAGGGCAATAGAGAATGATGAGTTGTAAAGAGTGACAGCAGCATTGGGACATAATAGGGAAGAATTTTGAGCGAGGAGGGGTTCGAGGGAAGACGCAAGCATGATGGGGTCAATGCTATTGATGGGAGGCTGCGTGCGAGCGACTTTGGGTGGAAGAGGGAGTGCAGGAGGTAAAGAGAGGGTAACGGAAAGCAGATTGTGGTCAGAGGGTGGGAAGACAGAATTGGAGAAGTTGGAGATGTCACAGAGATGGGAAAACACTAGGTCCAGGGAATGAACATCATGGTGGGTGGTGGAAGTTGTCCATTGGGAGTGGCCATAGAAAGAAGTGAGAGTTTAGAGACAATTGTAGTGATCAGAGAGTTGGTAGGGATGTTAATATCACAGATAATAATCGTGAGAAGATCAAAAGATAGGAAATGGGAAAGTCAGCCAGCGAAGTTATCCAGAAATTGGGAGGAAAAGCCAAGGGGGACAATAGATGACAGCAAAACGAAGGTGGAGAGGGGAGAAGAGATGCATAGAATGACCTTCAAAGGAGAAGAAGGAGAGGGGAGGGTTCATGGGGGATAACACTAAAAGTGCAGCCAAGATAAAGTAGGACATACACAGCACCTCCTTGGCGGTCTCCAGGATGGGGAGTGTGGGAGAAGGAGAGACCCTTATGGAAGAGTGCAGAGAGGAAAACAGTATCAGAGGGTGAGATCCATGTTTCTGTAAGGACCAGGAGACCAAAGAACTGGGAAAGAAAGAGGTAATAAATAGATTACAGACTAGAGTGCGCAGAAAATTAAAAGTGTGTGAGAGGAAGGATGGGAATAAGGTTGGCGGGATTGGATGTCCTCTGGGGACAAGGTGATGTGTGGTGGAGGAGGGGTTTGATAAAACCCTTGACACATTTGAAAGTTTCTATCAAAGGTGGGACATGATTGAAACTTTCAAATATATCAAGGGTTTTAACAAGGTACAGGAGAGAAACATTCTTCAAAGGAAGAGAAGTATTAGAACACGAGGACATGCACTGAAAATGTGGGGAAGTAGGTTCAGAGGAAATTTGAGGAAAAACTACTTCACAAAAAGAGTTGTGGATAAGCAGAATAGCCACCCATCTGAGATGGTAGATGGTAGAGGCTAATACCATACAGCAATTTAAACATGTCTGGGATAACCATAAATATATCCTTACAAAGATTAAAGTACCAAATAGGGATTGAGGTTGCCATAGGTTAATAAGAAAAATGGGCAGACTAGATAGGTCAAGCGGTTCTTATCTGTCGTCAAATTCTATGTTTCTATGTTAAGTCCATTTAATGCACAAGTTCATTGGTGCATACTTAAACGCTGACACAATCATGTGAAAACATCATAAATGATTAAACATGCCTTTTGTTCTGCATTCCTAAATCACCTTTATTGCCTACCAAGTGCACTTATCTACCATGACCAGAATTGGGGTGAAGGCTATCACTTCTCATCTTTGCACAGCACATTGCCTCATGTTTTTCTTTGTGCCTTATACTTGCATATATCTCAACAATTAAAATCGCTCAAATGGCACATGGACACACCTCCTCCAAAAGGAGAGTGTAACAGTGTCACATAAGAGTCGTGCCCACATCTCACGTCTTCTGAAGAAACGTGTTGAAACTAAACTTTGATTTCCATTTTTCTTACAATCGGTCCATGTTGATTACGCTGTTATGAAGAGGTTTAGTTAGTAACTAAAAGTAATATCAAAATCCAAAATATTAGTGTGAGAGTGTAGGAGAGTAGTGCCTGCGTGGAATGACAGACACAAACGTCTTACCTTTGTCGAAAATGGTCCGCCTATCATTTGTATGGACTCCTTAGCATGGCTCCCCACAGTGCTTCAGTCTGGGGAAGAAAGCACGACAAATTACTGAAGGGTATGGATATAAAGTGGAAGGAAGGGGGTATATGAGGTGATTGCCAGAAGCAGAGACCCTTCACTCTACTCCTATCACCGGCACCTTGATTTGGTCTGGGCCTGGGCACTGGAATGTGGATATTTGGGACTGGAAAGTATCCCTTCCGAATATTCTAGTCATTGATGTACTGGTGAAGGCCTCACCAACAGAGAGGTGAAAACGAAAGACGATACTTACCGGATAACAGCCGCCTCCTCTTGATGATCATCTGCAATTCCCTGGATTGGTGCCTAGGAAAGAGGGGGGCACAAGACAGCCCACCCTATCTACTGGGCTAATATGTAAATCCCACACTAGTGCTAGCTACAATAACACAACTAAACAATAGCACCCTGGTTCTAAGAACCGTACTATGTGACCAGATGCCGCTCAACTAATCTCCTAACACTAGGTGTAGTATACTGCCCTAACTCAATCCCCACAGTTCACAAACACCAATCACAAAATCATCATCATCATTTATTTATATAGCGCCACTAATTCTGCAGCGCTGTACAGAGAACTCATTCACATCAGTCCCTGCCCCATTGGAGCTTACATTCTAAATTCCTTAATATGGACACACAGACACAGAGGGAGACACTAATTTTGATTGCAGCCAATTTACCTACTAGTATGTTTTTGGAGTGTGGGAGGAAACCGGAGCACCCGGAGGAAACCCACGCAAACACAGGGAGAACAAACAAACTCCACACAGTGCAGAAAACAGGGAACAACAAGTACCAAAAGCCTACCTTTAATGGGGACCTGACTTCTGGATCCTATATAGAACAATTCCTCACAAGAATACAATACAATAAAGAGACCTCCACACAATGGTCACTTGAATATGATACAAAAGGGGTAGACCGGGATCAGTCTCACAATGACAGAGTACCTCCTAACTGCTACAGGGCCTAATGCCAATCTGCTCTCCATAGGCTTAGTGCCTGATTTACTTGGAGCCACAGGATAATCCTGTACTTAAATTGGTACCACAGGCTAATCCTGTACTTAAATGGTGTCACAGGCCAGTCCTGTAATTAAGTGATGCCTCTGGTTAAGCCTGAAATTAAATCACAGACAAAGAGAAAAAATACAATGAACCTAAAAAGTCCGAATTACCCAGGCTTTATGCCCACTACTCCTTGACAGGCCTAGTGCTCGACCTCCCTAGCAGGGGTACAGGGAGCAGAGTATTGGAGTCATACTAACCTGCTTTGCGCAATGAAACAGAACTCCTTCCCGGTGTCTCCGTCTCTTTTAAACCCTTCAGCCAAAAGCTCCTCTTATCCCCTTCGGCGCTTCTCTTACTCCTATTCTCTTTGCGCTCCAGTGTGATACAATGGAGAAAGTGGAACCAGACTACATCCAAGTCCCCTGTCTATACCATTACACCACCAATCAACAAATTTATGATTTCATCTAGTCTGTCCCCTTTTTAATCCTTAAAACACCCAACTTCTTGAATAAACATATATTCATGATCAGACACCAGGTTGAAGACTACTTATTTTATTTCTATCCATTCACTTATTTTGGAATATAGTAAGGGAAGTTGTGCGCTAGGTCAAATACTATGTGTTTCATTTTGTTATGTGTTTGAGGTCACTTTATCCTTAGTAGCACGCTTACCCTATAGGTGGCAAGTGCATCTACATTACTTCTCTGTCCACCTGCACCTACTCCCCCTTCCTCCCTCACAGCCCATGATTTTAAGCCTATTTTAAAGACAAAATCGACAAGATATTTCCACATGGCAAATTCCACTCACTCCACCCACTCTAGCAACCTTTACCTACACTTCCCAATCCACCTCTTTAATTCATTCTCTCCAGTAACTGAAGACAAAGTGTATGCACTCCTCACTTCATCTCACCCTACAACCTGTCCCATCAACCCTATTCCCTCCCAACTTCTTAGCTCCCTCCCCTGCAATGCATGTCCACCTCTATCTCACCTCTCCAACTTGTGTCTCTCTCCTCTGGCATTTTTACATCTTCCTTTAAACATGCGCTCATCTCATCAATTCTAAATTAAATCATCTCTTGATCCAGCCTCTCTCTCCAACTACCGCCCTATTTCACTCCTCCCCTTTGCCTCCAAATTACTTGAGTGATTAGTGTACAAATGCTTGTCTCACTTTCTCTCCTCTCATACCATTCTCGACTCTCTGCAATAAGGCTTCCTCCCCCAACATTCCACTGAAACTGCTCTCACAAAAGTGATCAATGATCTACTTACTGCAAAATCTAAGGGTCATTTCTTCATACTCATTTTCCTAGACCTCTCTACTGATTTTGACACTATTGACCACTCTTTTCTCCTACACACCCTTCACTCCATTGGCCTTTGTGACACAGTTCTTTCCTGGTTCACTTCCTACCTATCAAACCGCTCCTTTAGTGTTTCTACCTCTGGCACTCCCTCCCCTACACTCCCAATATCTGTTGGGGCCCCACAAGACTCTCTTCTTGGCCCTTTACTTTTTTCATTATACATGTCTTCTATTGGGGCACTAATTTGCTCATTCGGCCTCCAATACCACCTCTATGCTGATGACACCCAAATCTTTATCTCTTCCCCTCATCTCTTTTCTTCTGTACTATCTCCTGTAACCAACTGTCTTTCTGCCCCATAGATGCCCCAACGCTACCTAAACCTCACCAAAACAGATCTTATTATCTTCCCTCCTGCCAGAGTCACCAACTGCCCTCAAAACTCCCTCACTGTCAATAACACCACAATTAACTCACACTAGACACCACCCTTTGATCTCCCAGTCCTGTTGACTCCACCTTAAAAACACTTACTCAACATGCTATCAAAACTCTTATACATTCTCTCATCATCTCCCATCTTGACTATTGCAACCTCTTACTATCTGTCATTCCTGACACCCATATATCCACACTTAAATCCATCCTCAATGCTGCTGCAAGGCTGATCTTCCTATCTCACCGCTCCACATCTGATGCACCACTTTGCAAATTCCTGTGTCCTCCAGAATCAAATTCAAATGATTCATCCTTTTCTACAAATCCAACAACAATACTTCTCCTGCATACATCTCAAATCTCATGTGAAAATGCTTTCCCTCCTGCCCTCTTAGATCTACCTCTGACCTCTTTGGTAAACAACTCTCACTTCCGCCTACAAGACTTCTCCCGTGCTGTTCCCCACTTATGGGATTTCCTGCCACACTCAATCAGACCTTCCCACAGCCTTCAAAGCTTTAGGCGCTCTTTGAAAAACCATCTCTTTTTTAGACGTGACCTTATCCTCGATAACACTATTTACACTAATGCACCCTCACAACTGTCCCAATCTTCACTCTAAGTTACATTTGCTCCTATTGTTTCGGCTGTGCCCTCTTCCACTTAGAATGTAAGCTCTCTAATGAGCAGGGTCCTCCATACCTTTTTGTTTTCATGTCTGCGTTTATTTTGTCTACCTTGTATGTCACTGTTTTATGTATGTTCTGTTTTCCCTACTGTACGGCGCTGCGGAACACTGCACCTTAAAATTCTACAATAATAATAATGTATTGCTCAAAAACTGCTTTGTAATGCCAAGAACAGTCAATGACAGCTTCCACTCATATCAATGAAATACTGCAGAGACATAACATTATAAAGTTCGATTTATGTCCATGTTTTACTGAATGTTTATATTCTAAACAGTGATAAATGACAATAATCAAGTAATATATTTGTCATTTTATTTTGTTCTGGAAAAAAAGCAGATCTGCAGCACATTTAATTATTCACAAATGCTCTTAACTGTCCGCCTATCGCTTACATGGGGGCACGCTCGAGAACTGCCTCTATAAAATCACTCTGCACTTCTGAGTCCAGATGGAAATGCACGCTGGGGAAAGAGTAAACATGTCGGTTTATTACTTGAGAGCCATCTCTTTATTAATTTAAACATTTCAGTCTCTCTTCTAAAATATAGCCATCACGCCTCCTTTATGTCTTAAATAAAGGAAGAGAGTGAATGGACATCGGTATTGTGTTTATTACATGTGTCACTATTGTACATTACATGTGTTTTTATTACATTGGTAGAAATTCACTCATAAATGATCTTTCCCATATGAATTCTGCCTACAAAAGGTACTTTCATTGAAGTATATAGTCCTGATCTCCGCCAGCTCTCTATGTCAAAATTAAGATGTCTTGCTGGGACAAATAGACTCCGTGGACCTCCGCTAATGAGACACCCCTGTAAATGCACTATGCATTTCCACATCTTCGATCTCATACACATAACTCTTCCCACAAAATGAAATCTTGTTCTTTTACATGTTGGCGCAGTTACCAAGCACACAAGTGTGTCCTCATTCAGCAAGGAACAACTTGATCCGCACAGCTCCTTCCATTAGGATATGCAAAACTTTGCACTCCTCAGACGATGTCATCTTGTCTCACTTATCCATGTTCTTCCTCGTATAAGTGTACACATCTGTCCATAAATATAATCTCACAAAATGCCATTTGCAATGCCATTAGTGACAGGTTGTTTTTCTGTTCTGCTGCTATAGGGCCTGATTCATTAAGGAGAGCAAAGCAAAAAAAAGGAGTCAATTTTCTCCTGGACAAAACCATGTTACAATGCAAGGGGTACAAATTAGTTTATTATTGTGCACATAAGGAAAATACTGGCTGCTTTTTCATGTAGCACAAAAATACTTGATAGCTTTATTTTTACACTGAAATTTAAAGTTGATCTAGGATAGGCCCTTCCCCAACAATACATCTACCATCACATTTTACATTTACCTCTCCCTCCAATGCATCATGGTTGTGCCAAGGCGCAAAGTTACTACTTTTTCTTTGCTTTACTTTCCTTAATTAATTAGGTCCTATGTTGCTATGTATACCTGCTACCTATCAGTGCATTACAGCTTTTTGAGTGTGTTGAGATCTGTCAGAGGTTGATTGGTAAACATACTATATAGACCCACATGTGAACAACTTTTCTTCATACAATACAATAATTTTATATGGGATCTTACAGTTAATGGTACATTTGTGACATGAAAGTTCTTATTTATAAAATCATTCAGAAATATGATTATCCAAGTTTAGAATTTTTGATTGTCCAGTACAGCAAAATAATTGCATTGCTATGTGTGTTGCATATTGTACAATCATAATTAAGCAATCTCATATCTATGCATACAATATATCAAGTATACCAGATATAGAATGTTCTGAGTTTGTACAAATTGGTTAATAATACAATATTTTGTGAAAAGATCTCTTGCTTAAAATTTAAAGGATCTTTGCATGAGGGTACCCATGGTACATTAAGGTATGTACATAGGTCTATAACTGACTTAAGCGTAGAAAACAGAGGGTTGCTATAAATGGAACATATCCAGACTAGGTTACAGTTAGAAGAGGATACCACAGGGATCAGTATTGGGCCCTAGTCTTTTTATTATTGACCTAGTATATGGCCTGAAATATATGTTTCCATATTTGTAGATGACACAAAAGGATTTATACAAGTTGGAAAGTTGGGCAGGAAAATGGCAGATGACATTAGTGTAGACAAAAGCAAGATTGGACACCTAGGCAAAAGTAACAGTTATGCTACTTGCACTTTAAATAAGATACTACTGGGGAAATCCGCCATGGAAAATAAGGAATACTAGACAGTAAAAGGAATAGCACCACTCAGTGTCAGAAAGCTGCCACTAAGCCTTATACATACCTCCCAACATTTATGATTTGGGACGACGAGGGGGCATGAGCATGCTGCATGGGGACATGCCATGTCACATTGGGGGTATCATGTCTCCCTGGGACATGCACATTGCTTTGGGACCGCGGGAGATTCCCGCAGTCCGAGCCCCCTTCATATAAAAATACCCCTTCAGTGGTACAAGCATATATTTAATGCTTATACCATAAAAAAAACAAGACTAGGGCATCAAAGACAAGTTAGATACATCCTGGTTTTACATTTTAGAGTCTAACTCTTTATACTAAAAATATATCAATTTATTAAGATTATTTTGTCAGTTTACTAGAGTGTTGGATGACCATGATCCTACTCTGAAATTATTTTGAAAGAAAGATATGTTTTCCCCCAGAACAATATGAACCTTATATAACTGTGGGTCTGGTTATCTTTGCTGCTCTTGTCTGCTGTTCATGTAAATACGTAGGAAGATGCTAAGTATGATAAATCTATCCCCGAGCAAAGACCATCATTCTACAATCTATCTGAACAGCCTAAACCAACAATCATTTCTTGCAAATTAGAGCTGTAAAACCTTTGGAGTGACTCTCACTCACACATCCAGCTGCGCTTCTAAATCTCCCTGTAAAACTAGAAATTGATTTTGCCTTTGTTTATGCCAGCTTTAACTCTAACGCTCTCTGTGGGTAGGCGGATAAATGCAGAAATGTCCTGACTTACTGATTGTCTCACTAGCTATATCTATTTGTCCATATTTTGTCATGTATTATGAGTGACATACTTGAATGGGAGAGATCTGTCTGAATTATACCTTATCATTATATAACTACACTCACCTTAAATATTTGAGAGCATAGCCTTTGAAAATGGGCTTATGGAAATGCTCAAATGTTGTTAATGCCATTGCAAGATGTGACAAGAGCAGGTCATCCGACTGTTCTCATACAACTTAATCTGTCCAAGGACCCCTGTTATCGGGAAGAATGCCAGTGACACTTCCCACAAATGTGGTTAAATTGTGCGTATGGCACTAATATGTACAATATCTCTGTATGTGTTTGTAGCTATGTACCCTCATAAGAGAGCTTTAGTAATCTGGGCACTGATAGCATAATGACTTGTATGGAGTTCTGATGTTTTCAAGGTACTGCCCACTACCACTTCAATTTTACTTTTGTGTTTATAAAGGACATACATACAGTGGACATTAATTGTTTTCATGAAAAGAGTGGACTGGCCACCCACCCTTTATGTTTATAATCTCTTGAAAAGTCCATTAATAGAGATACAGATTCTTGTTTTGACAACTAAGATATATTTTTGTTAAAGGTGCATGCATGAGTATGTTTCTGAATCCGGTTTTTGACTCTTGTATATCCATTCATTAGTATTTAAATCTAGTTGTTTATTATAAGTTATTTTTCAGATATCGATATCTGTTTATATCAAGTTTTCTAGTAATTATTTTATTGGTGAAATAAAAAAATCTTTTTAATATATAGAAGCACACGATTTCCGTCATATTTCTGAAGATTCTTTATAGCATTTGGTGCCCCTTTCTTATTGTTTCAGGTTTTGTTTCCATTTAGGGATTGACCCCCCTAAGAAGCGACAATAGGTCCTTATATTATATAGTGTGAGCGCCTGAGAGATAATTTTTATTCACACCACCTAATCTTATCCACTGGGATTAAGCTGCGTTGTGAGAAAATGTGGCAACTATTACGCAGCACTCTATATAGAGACTTCCAGGATCCATACCATAACAGAAGGTCTAGGAGTATGTGAGGTAGGGGTTTAACACCACACCACTCCCCAGAAGACAAAATCCACCAATTTTGACCTCCAGGAAATGAACTTCTACAGGGTTCCACTCGCCCCACACTGAGGAAACCAGATGGCCTTTAAAGGATGGTGCCTAGGGGGGAGCCACAAGAGACTGGAGGCAGGACTTTCTTAAACAAGCAAATAATCCTTTGTGTGTGCCTGCCCAAATCAGGGGTCATTTGGAGCAGATCACTGCCAGACCAGCAGAAAGTAGAATGGAATTGTTGTATAGCTTGAAATGACAAGTGACTATCCCGGGTGTGCCAATGTATGCTCTTTGTGTGATATCTTGTTCCCTTGCATGTTATAATACAGAGTGTAAATTGACCTATTCAGTAAAAGTGCTTTCAAAATTTTGTATAAATAGGTCTCGCATATCTGCCAATGTAAGGATACTAGGTTCATCTGACCAAATTCTACCCACTTTATGCTGTCTGGCCACACTATGCCAGGGAAGCCTACCCAGTACCTTTTAGGTTTCTGAAAGATATTTAGGCAAATGCAGTTAGAAAAGTACAACAATACATTTATTGTAATAAAGCAATCATTAGAATTGTATATAAAAACAGTAAAAAAATGTCAGGCAGGTTTACCACATTATCTGTCTCTTACCCCACTAGCTTAAGGAGTTAGTCACCTGGCTGTCCTGTATGGCAGAATACAAAACCCAATGAATCTCGCTCATCTGCACATGTAGTCCACTGGTAGAGAACAGCAACTCAACACCAGCCACCTTGTACCTTCCAAGAATCAATCCACAAAATGAACATCCCACCTCCCCTTGAGTGTTTCCTTATATCCAGGGTCAAATTTCCACAGTGCTTTCCCCTCCCTGGGCAAACCCTTGGCTCTCTCCCTCTTAAAAATTGATGGTTGCTGGCTCAGGGGGTTGGAGATGAGCTGTCCTTCCACAGTACTTCTCCTGCTGTGCCACTGACAGAATGTCTGACTCAGTCCTGTTGAGGACAATGGCTACTAATTGGCCTTTCCCACCTCCAGATGTAGAATAGCAGTCACCCACTCACCTGTGTCCTGTTAATTGATCCTTAACCATAACCCACCTGCCTTCACTTTAAAAACCATGAATAAAAGCTTCACTGCAATATCAACAATATACAATAAACAATATACATATTTACAATAAGCTACAATGTCACCTTATCCACATATAATTAGACACTGCAGTTTACTGGTGAGTTGGGGAACATAAACAGGGCTATAAAAAGTACATGTTGTTATATATTTTGTGAGACATGAGGGACAGGCTGGTTAAGGTGATATGAAACATATTCCTGATTGCAACAGGAGGACACTTTAGGGCACTTACTTGATCTGCCTAAACCACACCAAATCTACTAAACCATATTCATTTCAGATGACACCAAATTGTGACTATCCAGTGGAAATCAAGACTGTTGACAGGTATGGACTCCCGAGATCTTTCTTCACCAGTGCTAAATAACAGCCATATTCAGGGTATCTGGCTGGATTTGAGATTAGTGGTCTCCTCTTTCTAGATGTTTAAAAGGAAGCTAAACCCCCCAAAAATGAATGCATTATATATGGAGCATGGAGGTAAAATGTATTGTTTAATTATATGACAAACTACAATGTAAAATAAATGTTTGAATTTAGCACCCTCTATAGAGTATTTACAATACCTAGAAGATTTAAAGTCAGCTACTGATATGTATAAAGGCTTTTGTACAAAGTTGCTATTCCCTTCACTACCCCAGAGGGATGTCAGATGGAGCAACTATGTATTAAACATGTTACCTTTCAACAAGGGTATAAGACTGAGAGCATGGTGAAATAAGAAAGTAACTATTTGTGTATGGGAACAATATTATAATTGTACCATCAAATAAATATGTCAGTAAATTGTGTCTGTGGCACCCCCCACTCCAGCTGCAAAACACATTGGGGGGTCAATTCAAACTACTTAAAATTAGTGAAATGTGCTGCTTGCCATCTATTATTACCTAATTAAAGACAAGCTGCTTAATATATAATTGCTGCATAATTAGTTGACAGAATAAAGATAATATTGCTCTTGTCCTCATAGCCCAAGGATTTCTACTTCTTTGTTTGAGCTGATACAGAAGCTCCATTTTGCTCACTCCTTGCAGTGAACTTGTGAAGACTTTGAGTCATCTGAGATCACACCCCGATCCTGTCTATACGCACAGAAAGCCGCAGGCTATGGTACTCCTTGGAAGTGATGAAAGGACACACACTCTCCTGAGACATTCCATTTCAAGTTGTGTTGGCTACGACACACACAGATGTGTCAGGATGTGTTAAGACTTTTCTGTCTCTAAACTGAAACTTGCCTTTTGCCATTAAATTCATGAATCAATTCTTTCCTATGATGTATTGCACTGGTAAGCTTGGTGTTGAGCCCTAGGCACTTATTGGTTGGTTTCAATGTGAATTAAGATCACCTCCTATTGACTTATGAAGAAACAGTAAGCATAGACCTGTAATATTGTAAACAAGTACTGTAAAGGCTAAACCTTAATACAGGCACTGCTGACTGCTTTGTTGTCCTCTAGAAGCTGAAGTTCCATGATTATTGTGCAGTCTGCAGTGCTCATGTCTGGCAGGTAAACATTGTTTCATATTGAAAGCAGTGTGTGTTTAAATCAGCTTAAATCAGCTTCAGGATGCTGCATTTAACACGGAAATTACATAATATCAGAAACTCCAGTATGACCAGGCTGTACAATGTTTTTATGGATAAGTAATGGATCTGCATACATTGGGCTAGATTTACTAAACTGCGTGTTTGAAAAAGTGGAGATGTTGCCTATAGCAACCAATCAACTTCTAGCTGACATTTTGTAAAATGTACTAAATAAAGGATAACTAGAATCTGATTGGTTGCTATAGGCAACATCTCCACTTTTTCAAACCTGCAGTTTAGTAAATATACTTTAAATCCAGAAAAAAAGCTTGGGGGAAAAAAACTTGACACTTTTATAGCATTTCCTAAATGGCCTAACCTATACTTGCCTACGTTTTAAACCTACCCCTTTGGTAGCTCCCTAAGGGGAAGTCCGATTGGCAAATAGGGGGCATGTGACAACATAATTTGCATCATCATGTTCCCGACCTCTGCTATGCAATGTGACGATCCATATCATAGCGCAGCAGGGGCAGGGCAATGATGACGCGAATCATGTCATCAACGACTCACGCAATTCACTAGGGAAGTGGGCGGGATCCGGGAGAACGCCCTGGAATTCTGGAGTCTCACTGACACAGGCTTTTAAAAAGAGGAAATGATCAATCTATAAAGGATTGTGTTCCTGTAAAGATTGTGCCAGGTGTATATCAAATGCATCTCTTTGCTGAGTGTTACACAGGTGAACTCCCATGATTTGAAATGTTTCTGTGGAGATGCATTGCAGGATTGAGGTCCATCATAGAACTGTACCTATGGCGGACACTCCAGCAACAGTAAAGTCACTTCACAGCCCTGCTTGCAATCACTTATGGACCATACCCTCATTTAAGTCCCTCAGCTAATTACAACATTGTTCTTCTTCAGAAGTACTGCTTGTTGGAATCTCATTTAAATATTGAGCAATTTAAATCAGTAAGGGGACATCAGGATTTTTTTCATTTCATTCATTCTTTCATTAACTTTCATGCATTTTAATTTTCTAATCCCATTGAAAGTAGAGGCCCCAGTCTCGATCACCGAAACCTCTGAGGACATGTAAGATGTAAAATATAGTAAATTTTAAATATGATGGTAGATTTATAGTTGGGGTAGGGCATGTCCTAGATCACCTTTAAATCTCAGTGTGCAAATAAGCTATCAAGTATTTGTGTGCTACATGAAACAACAGCCAGTATTTTCCTTATGTGCAAAATAATAAACTACTTTGCACCCCTTGCATTGCAACATGGTTTTGTCCACAAAGCTTGAGTAAGAAAACGTACTCAATTTTTTGCTTAACTTTCCTTAATGAATCAGGCCCTATATGCCCAGTCCCAAACCCTTAAAGTTCATTGATATGAAGGCAACATTCAGCAGAAAAGCCACTGCCTGGCCAGTCCAATCATCAAAAGCAGAATTTGCTCCTCCACAGTCACCACCATAGTGACCCACTTAGCCACGCACATACCGGTACCAATGGCAGCACTTCTAAAGGAAAGTGTAAGAAATTGCATTTCTGCTGCAGCTCGTGATTCTGCCACAGTCATAAATGACTTTTACTGACCATGCATTATCTGCTTATCTAATGTATGCATGGGAGCTAGAGTCGTAATTTGTCCTCAAATGCATATTATTTATTTGCTTCTGTAACAAATTTGATTTGCACAGCACTTAACAAGACATTAGGCTGTAGATGTTAGATATAATTCATATGTGAAGATAAATAGGGTTTAATCAAAGCATCACAATAATGTAAATACTGCTGTGTTCAGAAAGGTACAAAATACAACCAGCCATGAAATGGTGAAGTCCTGAGAGTGGCTACAGCTCTTTTCTCGGTTTTCAACATCTCCATTTTTTATCCACTAACTGGATTGATGGTGAACACAAAATGTTGCTGGCCTCTACTGCTCTGACAAGACCCTTTATATGACAGCTGGAGGAGGCATGGAGAGTGTATACATCTTCCACTATTGTTCTGCAAAAGTTATTGTAATTGTTTGTTCTGCTCTTTATGTTATCCACACAACTTGAAGCCGTGCTCCTGATATTTGTTGCACTTTGTGGTTTTAGATAAAACACACTTCTTAGATGCCCCACAATTCACAGAAGGGCTTATAAATAAGATGAGCATTTTGTTCTAGCATTTCACACAGCAATATAAAAGAGGTATATTATTTTTAAAGAGAGAAAAAAATCAGTCTGGGCATAGCCTAATGCGTGCTTTATCACTGTGCACTTCTTAGACCGTGCCATATTGGGCCAGATTCATTAAGGCACTTAAGACGAATGTAAATTGAGTTTTTTGAAAGATGTACGTAATTCGGGCATACACACATCCGTATTCAACAAGTCACAGATCTGAAGATATGTATCTTGTTGAATATGTATCTCAGAGAGACAAGACACAGCAAGATACATACAATACATACTTGGAATATAAATTCCCAGCAGAACGCACAGAAAAACTAAGTATAGAATTAATTTCATTCATTTTGTATATCATTCCTCCCCCCCCCCCCCCCCAAAAACTACATTTATTAAGATGTAATTAATGTCTACTGTACATAAAATGCACTTTTACAGTTGCTCCTGATTGCTAACCCATGTCCTAACATACCTACACATCTGTCATCACTATCACTCGGCACGTACGCCTGACCTGTAACTGGTGCAAGTGATACGACAGAACAGCATGCACCTTTGAGATGCCCAATGCTTGAATTGGGTGATGCTGCGTGTACTCGAGGATGGCACGCCTAGATTACTGTACATTAAATAATAGCATACACCCATTCCCCTCCCCATTCTGCCCATAAAATCGCAGGTTGTCGTAAGGGTCCTCTGTGCTCGAAGATTAAGTGGATGTTATTGGTGTATCATTTCTGGGCATGTGCAGTGCATTTTACACCAAACAAGGCACTTTTGGCATTTATGTTCCTTCGTGAATCAGGTTCATTATGTTTTGTAACGGAGAGAGAGGCCTGGACGACAGTCTACCCTTAAAGCATTTTAACTAAAAGAACATAGTCGTGTAAAAGTTCTTGCAGAAACAGAATAGTGTGTGCCAGTGTGTGCATTGTGCCTCCGAACAGGGCAATGTGCAATGATGTATTACCAACCAATCATATGTCAGCTTTCATGAGGCTGACTGATTGCCTCGGGTTACAACACATTATTGCTCTTTCCAGCATGCATTGACATATCCAGTAGCATTTAATATGCCTTATTTAATGCCAGCCAAAACACATATCAAATGCCAGCAAGTTCTATATATGTTTTTATTAGCATTTGGGTGCTTTCCAATGTGCTGAAATACATTGAAATGGAATGGAACTATAAGTTTATGAAAGATGCTACTGCAATGGGAAGCAACACAAGTAAGCACCCGAATGGATATGGTAACACTGGAAGCAATTTTTTTTTTTTCAGTTTACATGTATGTTCCTAGCATTACATGTAAAAACACATAAAAAGGCAAGTAGGTATGTACCCCAAATAAGGAATTATGATCATATTTGAAAGCTTAGCCCGTGATAAGATTTTGGTATACCTCCAAACTGTCCCTCTTTTGTAAGTTTCAAAATGGGTCTGCCGGATCCTAAACTCATCTATTTGGTTTATTTTTCCTCTGCCGAGTTTGGGCTTTGGTGGTATTTTCGATATGTATGTTTTATGTTAATTTGTGCATGAATGGCTGTCACATTGTATGTACAGTTCTCCAAAAGTTCAGCAGTTTACACCAGTTTTCAAGTGCCCCTTTTTTGGTGGGCCTTTGAAATCTATGGTTTTGTGTCAAGTTAGTTAGGCATCTCCTGGGAATAGAAGAGATATTTATGCAATATATATTCTGTTTAAATTCATTTATATTTATATATCATTGCTAAACAGGAGGTCGATGTGCCGTTAACTTTAACGTTAAATTTAACCATACATATTGCAATCAAGTCATTATACACTGAAAATGATCTATTTGGCTGACAAAAATTCTGTGTTTGCCCAGCTTACCTGTTTTATTTTGTATTATACGACATGTTCTGACTGTGACTTAGTTGATAAAAAGCAAGCAAAATGTAGAGGTCTTGAATTTCCTTGGGTTTATGCAGATTGCACTTTTATGTATGTTTGTAGTTCGTCATACAACACCTGTTAAGTAAACATGTTTACTGACTTAGCATTTACTGCCATGTAAAAGATAAGGCTAGCACCTTCAACCTCCTAAAGTGCACCAATGCAATGTTGGTGATCCATGTTCTCCAATTATACTTCTCCAGTTCACAGTAATACAGTCTGTAAAGCAAGCAAAACTCAATATATAGTTGTATGATTCAGGTGTAGCCATCTCTCATAACAGACTTGCACAGTTCCATGGCTTAGATGATCTAAGCCATGGAACTGTGCAAGTCTGTCTAAGTTAGATCCATGTCACTTGTTAACTGAGCTTATCACACACTGACCTCCGATCACCGCCAAACCAAAATTTGGTGACTGGCATTTCACTAAGGAAGTGTATGCCATCTCCAGTGGATAAAGGCTATAGGCATACACAGGGCCGGATTAACCCGAGGTCTAACTGGGCTATAGCCCAGGGGCCTCGGGCATCCAGGGGGCCCTTCAAAGTCCGCAGTAGCATTATTGATCGGTCCGGGGGTGGGGGCGCTCACAGCCCGATCATTGCTGCTGAGCACTGTCAGTCCAGTCCTCTGTCCCCGGCGCTCAGTACTCTGCTTACTGAGGAGATCTCGCGAGTGAACTCTCGCGAGATCTCCTCAGTAAGGAGCATACAGCGCACCGGGGACGGAGGACTGGACTGACAGGTAAGCGCTTTGGGGGGGGCCCTCACGGGGGATGGGGGCGGCGGGCGGTTCACAATGGGGGCCTCACGGGGGAATGGAGGCGCTCTTAGCCCAGAGGCCTCCATTCCCTTAATCCGGCCCTGGGCATACACATGAGGTCATATGGTGTTATATAGTAACATATTGTTTTTTCAAGGCTATATATGGCATGTGAGCATATATTTAGTTATTTGGGGGCATATGCAATTTTTTGATGGTATTTGAGGCTGTGTGGTGTCATATACTTTTTATTCCATACCCCACACATTAAATATTTACATTTTCACTGTGCAGATAAATTATATCCTTTTGTCATAGTCACATGCTTAGGGGTATATTTATTAAACTGCAGGTTTGAAAGTGTAGATATGTTGCCTGTAGCAACCAAACAGATTATAGTTATCATTTGTTTAGTGTATGCTACAAAACTACAGCTAGAACCTGATTGGTTGCTGTAGGCAACATCTCCACTTTTTTAAACCCGTAGTTTAGTAAATATACCCTTTAATGTGCACATTTACATTTTCACCAGTGTGCTTTGTGCTCCATAATAATTGAACCCTTTAATTAGGCCGCTGGTAATTATTAAGGTGAATTACACTTGAAACAGAAACCATTGGTAGGCCAGAAGAACAAGCTCATTATATCACCAAGAGAAGAGAACACTCACTAACCATTGTTATATTTAATTCCAGAAAGATCTATGAAAGGAAAAAAATATCATCTCGCTGAATTAATAATATTGACTTTAAAAAATGCGCTCATAAATCAGTGTGCACGCATACCCTAATAAGCTGTAAAACGACTGAAAAAATGTCTACTTCCCACTAGCATCCTTTTATTTTTTTCCTGTAATTGAGAAAGTCACCAATGTCATCGCTGACTGTAAATGTAACTCCCACCTTCCAGTTGGCAGAACTGTCCACTGTTAACACTGTGTTGTCCATGGAAACATTAACTGTTTGTAACAAGATACACTGTATTGTCCAGGTTATAATTTACCTTCTAGATTGATACATTCAACGTATTACATTTACACAGAATTCAGGTACAAGTGTCAAGATTGCAAAGATATGTGTTGTTTGGTGCTAAACTTTAGGGTTTTTTTTGTTTAAAATACTTTCATCATCATCATCATCAACATTTATTTATATAGCGCCAGCAAATTCCGTAGCGCTTTACAATTGGGAATACTTTGTATTCTTTGGCCCTTCATTATCATCATCATCATCATCATCATCCGCAGCAGCAGCAATTTATAAAGCGCCACTAATTCCGCAGCACTGTACAAAGAACTCACTTACATCAATCTAAAGTCCCTACAAACACACACACACAGACCAAGAGAGACTAAGGTCAATTTAATAGCAGCCAATTAAACTACCAATAGGTTTTTGGAGTGTGGGAGGAATCCCACAGAAACACGGGGAGAACATACAAACTCCACACAGATAAGGCCATGGTTGGGAATTGAACTTGAGTTGTTCCTGCATGGAAAAAAGTCCTGGGGACAATATGCTGTTGTCCTTGAAAGTTCTTATAGGCTTTGCCTGAACAAGGGAGTACGTTTTGTCTGTATCTGATTTTATTAAATTAAGACCATTTATGTGTTGTCTGGTGGTGATATATTTCCTAATTTAGTCACTGAGTTCAATCTGCCACTTTGATATATAATCAGTGGTCCCATAGCTATAAATGTATTTATGCAAAATGGTTTGTACAGTAGAATAGAGGCTGGGAATTGATTCATTGCAAAACTCCCTTACAGAATTAGACATAGATGTTTATGAAAATGTTCATGCATTCATAGAATTACTGGTACTCTTTACTGCCTAAAGTTGTTTCATTTATATCTGTTGTTCCATTTTATATAATCTAGCATTAATAGTAAAGCCTTATTGCAATATACAGTTATTGGTACCTATGGTACATATACCATTCTTGAGAAAATCGATTGCACGATTGTGTCCATCCTCCTCTGTCTTGTACTTACTGTTATAATGGCTGAATCATTATTTATTCTTATGATGGGGACTTTTCTGTGACACTAAACTCACATGATCAATCATAGCAAATGCCTGAAAGCTGCCAGACATCTTAGCGTTATAGGGCCTGATTCATTAAGGAACGGAAATGCTGATATCTGCCATATTCGGCATATAATTGCTCTGTGCATGCTTATACCCGGACTATATGTCTGTGAGTCACGTGTATACACTTTATCTTTGAATGCAAAGGGCACATTTGTGACAGCCAGCGATTTCAGTGGCGGAACGGAGGAGGGAATCGCTTATTCCCAGGTTGTGCGCACGCACACGCATCCGGTTCACGCTCTGGGCATCTCTCAATCTCTCTCTCTCTCTCTATTCAATGACTTTGCAGGTGAAATTCAAAACGCCAATGTCTTTAAAGGAAAAACTTGCCTTTGAAGACATTGCAGTTTTAAATTTCCTCTGCAACGTCGCCAATAGTCGTTGACTTGCAAAATCCACAATTTAATACATTTACCCCCAAAAGGGTAATTTTCTACAGTTGTGTAAAAATGTGAATTTGGAATAAAAATCTGGATGTAATTCATAGTGAATATAATATGTTATGATTGAGACATATTTTTAATATATAGTTGTGTGTTGGTGTCAGGTTCACTTTAAACATACACATTGTTTGTAATATATTATCCTTAAAATAGATCCATAGTACTCTGAATTAGTTATAAAACATTGTTCATATGAAAATATGTTCTCCAGAGTGTTTGATCTGATTCACAGGTCTTCTTTCTAGTTTCAAATTATATGAGTGAGGCAGTTTGTTATCGGGATTCTGATATGCGATTCCACCAGAGTTCTTCTATTACAATGTCTCAGAACTATACTGTCAAGTGAAGGCCCCAGGTACCACAAGCACATACATTATTACCATTCCTTTATGAAGAGTTTGGAAGTCCTGAAGTCCAGTTGTGAAGTTTTGTCATATCTGTATATGCAATTTGATTGTAATACAACTGTTTCAGGGTAAAGAAGAACAAGAAGAATGCAAGGAGCAGGGAACTCTCTGGAGACCTCAGTTTGATCGGCAAGCTTCTCATCGTGAATAAGAAAGATAGGTCGCCAGGGGATTTTACAGCTTGACTAACGCCAGGCCAGGTTGAATTTTTCCACCAGAGAACTGGAACTGTAAGACTGCGAGCAAATCTGGTTTGGATATTTCTTATGCTTTACCAAGAGGAAATATATGAAACACTGGTGAAAATAGTCTATTCAAGTTAATCTTCTTTCAAGAAGAAATCAGTACTTTGATGATTAAGTGAGTGGTCATTCTCATCCATTATTGTACTGCTGGCTATTTTATATTTATAGCAAGGGCTAATACAGTGGAAACAGTTTGTGAAAATAGCAAGACAATGCATTATGGAGCATTTATTGTGTCTTCACCACAAATGTGGTAGCCCCCCGTCATCCTGTTTTCAGAGGCAATGGAAGATTGATCTAAGTGAGTCTCCTTCGATAAATAATCTTAGACATTAAAACCACTTCAAAGACAAGAGAAACAGTTAACGGGAACTTGTTATATAGTCTATGGTGTGAAGAGTGGATAGGTTTCATTTATAGATTTAGAGTATGAAATTGCTGGAGTAGAGCTACAGTACTCACAGTAGTTGACGTAGAGATGAATGGTGGAACCAGGGTGAAGGCCAGAGGTTGGGTGATGGTAGAGCTATGAAACATAAGGTGTTGTTATGGTGGGGTGATAACCAGGAAGTGACCCACAAGGAGTTGTTAAGGAGGTGAAGGTTGGTTAATTCTTAGGATAAAGATAAATATAAAGGTTTATTAGGGCAGAGGAAAAGGCCAAAGCACTTTTAGAGCGAATATCAAAATTTAGTTGTTAGGATAAAGGTGAAGGCCAGGAAACTGTTAGAGCAAAGGTGCAACATGAGAAGAATGGTGAGATTATGTGGTAGAAAAATATTGGAATAGGTGAAACACAAGAAAGTTTGGCAGTAGCAGTCCAGGGAAAAACCAGGTGTGATATGGTAGAACACCATCATGATAAGTAGTGTTTCAGGATGGAGAGTTGCTGTAGTTGAGGTAAGGGACTGTATATATAAGTACAGATGAAAGATTAGGAGTTGACAGCATAGACAAGGATCTGTAGTGTTAGAAAAGAGTGATGGAGTTGTATAGATACATGACAGTGTACTTGTAGTGTTAAACTGCAAGACAGGGAAGTTGTAAATTAAGAGATGAAGCATGGGGAGTTGCAGTGATAAAGATGAATGGCAGTCAGTGTAGCGAAAGAAATAAACAATGAGAATAACTAGAGGTAGAGATGAAGTATCAGTATTGAGTTAAACGGTGGAGAAATGTAGTGGTAGATATAAAGTGCTGAAAGTATAAGTATTAGAAATGATGGCTGGAGATTGTAGTAATGAAGAGGAAAGATGAAGAGTTGTTCTAATAGATATGAAATATGGATAGAAGTGGTATTAGAGATACAAGAATGGAGAGTACTACTGACATGGTAGTAGAATCATGGGCATAGTACTAGTAGATAAGGAAGAGGGGAGTTTGTGTATTTGTAGTGTTACGGATTAAGGATGGCTCAGCAGTAGTGATAGAGATAAGAATGGGGTGTAGTAGTAAAAAAGATGAAAGCGATAAATAAAGCATGATTGATATAAACATACATGATTGACACCGTGGGTTATATTTACTAGACTGCGGGTTTGAAAACGTGGAGATGTCGCCAATAGCAACCAATCAGATTCTAGCTGTCATTTTGTAGAATGTATTAAATAAATGATAACTAGAATCTAATTGGTTGCTATAGGCAACATCTCCACTTTTTCAAACCCATCAAACCCATAGTTTAGTAAATATACCCCAGGGAGTTTTGTGTTATACTTGATTGTTCAGAGATGAGTTACTGGAATAGAGGGGAAAGATGGCGCACGGCTTTGGTAGACATAAAGGACTGTTAGTTGATGGGGAGTTGTTAGATTAAAGGTGAAATATTTGTTGGATATTGTTCACCTATTATGAAACAACAAGAACCTGCACTATAAAATTGAGATTTATCAATAACAAAGCACAATAAAACAGAATTTTGCTGCAAAAAACAATCTTTGTCTTTTCAGCAATCCTTAACATGGCATATATCTGTCACAAACATTTTTCATATAATTTACTGTGTTAATGATTAGTATAATTACAGCGTTATATATATGCATCATCTTTCTTTAACATATTGTTTTTTTATCATAAGTTCTTGTTTACATATTTAAGAGCACATTGGCATAGATTGTGTTGGGCTCCTGAATTACTATGTGAAATCAAAAATGCTCTTTAAATACTATCAAAACTGTTTAATATAATTATGCCGAGACGCTTGCAGAGGAAATATAGAAAAAAGAAGCCATATGAAAGGGCTCATTTGTAAAATAGACTCTCTGCGACATAGAATCCAAATGTACCTTATGCCATAAATACTTCCTGAGGGTGTTTATGTAAATTCATATTAAATTCTCTACATGAACGTGCAATCACTGTCTGGAAATAACAAGCAGAATCTTCAGCTCTAAGCGCGCCACATTTTAAGTTAGATTTGCTAAATGTTATTTAGCTCTTTGCTGGAGAGACTCTAAATTCTAAATTAAATCTGCATAATGAAAGCTGGTTTCTGCAGTCAGGACAGATGAATATCTGAATGCAATGACCTTGCGTCTGAGATGTTATTTTCATTCCGTCTCCAGCCTAATAGATCAGAGCAGGGTTCTGATTTGTTAAGTGCCATTTACATAAATCAACATAAAAACAAGTGTGTGTGCATATATGTGTGTGTGTGTACATATGTATATATATATATATATATATATATATATATATATATATATATATATATATATATATATATCTCACACACTATATATATATATATATATATATATATATATATATATGTGTGTGTGTGTATATGTTTGCAATTCCTATTCCCTACCACACAGATACTAGTGCACTGCCCGGGTTAATTTCCTCAGCACTCGGTAGTTTCAATTTGTTTTTGTTTTCTAACAAGAGAATAGAATCTGTCAAATACCCGTATGTTGTTGACCTATAACAGGTTGAGGTGGGGGGAGGGGGAGGGGTTGGTCCAGGGTGGTACTGGCTGTATTACGGGCAATAAAATCTCTGAGGAGACTAGAATGGAGGAATAGAGGAATGAGTCAGAGAAACCGTAGACAATTATCAAGAAAGGAGTGTGCAGAATAAATTGTGTGAATATATAGAAATGTAAAGTAAGAATAATCCCAGTATTACGCAGATGAGGCATATAGATTTTTTAAAACATTTCATGTCATTGTATAATTTCACAAACTGAAAAAGTAATGTATCACTTGATTTATATATTCATCCTGAGTATGACATGTGTAATAATCTGTAAATGCTAATGAGAGCTTCCCATTAGTAAATTCTAAATGGTATAATGACCTATTGAGGCATTATTTTACATTAGACATGGTGAAAAGAAATTCATACAAAGCCTTGAATGTTTGTGAGCTTTCACTGCTGTTGCATGGCTAATAATTGATAAGGGGCTATTTAAATAGTACAAGCTATCTGTACAACAATGCTACACCTTGCATTAGAATATGTGATGCAGTTATAAATCTGCTAGCTGAAGTACCCGGTGTTGCCCAAGTTTACATTTTCAAGCTATTAAGTTATCAATGAGTTGGATAATAATTAGCAGCTCAGCAGCTCTTTCAACACACCCATGAGGTGGATGCCCAGTGTCGTTTTTGTTTTTAGATTAAATGTCATCCAAATCCATCCAGTGAAAGGCTCAGAACAGGCTCCTGGGTCAAAGTTTTGCCCAGCGTATAACAACTGGAGGTCCAACTGGGACCCTAACCCCCCTCAAACCTGTTCAGGATCCAACTGGACCACCTCACATTACTTTCATCCCAATTGGTCCAGGGGTGTCCAAATGCAGGCTCAAAACAGGCTCCCCTGGTCAAAGTTCTACCCACCGTACACCAAAGGAAGGTCCGATTGGAACCCTAACCCCTGTAAAACCTGGCCAGTATCTAACCCGTTTCGAGGACAGTGGCGGGTGGGGAGTTTGACTGGGGCGGTACACCTGTTAAACCGTAACGTAGGTGTCCTAGGGCGAGCTCAGGGAGGACATAAACCTCCCGTGGAGCAGAAGAGCATTCTTCATATTGGTTTCATCCTAATAGGTGCAGGAGTGTCCGAATGCAGGCTCAGAACAGGCTTCTTGGTCAAAGTTCAATATTTGTCGCTCTATTGCATTGTCGCATTGTAGCTATGTGGTCTAATAGGTTACTTTTCCAATACTAAATGTAAGCTTATACAGTTTTACCTTGAGAACTGTGGAAGATATTCGCCAAAAAACAAACTTCTTCTTTTACATATATAGAGATATACAGCTATATAATGTACAATAAAATTTACATATATGCAGTGGTCAAAGTGACGGTAAGGAAATTTAGAAGTGGCGGTATGAAAAAGTAATGATAATGTAAGTGAATGGAAGGCAGTAGGAGACGTGACAGTATGGCAAACTTCCGTATATACCCCCACTTCTACCACTGCATATATGTGAAAGCCCCATAGAAATCATTTCACTGCTCTTTTAAGGATTAATGCCACCATTCAAAGTTCTTTGTCAAATATTTCTGATTTTTAAGACAAGTAAATCATTTCACCACCTAAAATACAAATATACTTTACTTCAACTTAAGTGCACTAACTAAAATACAATAAAGATCATTTGTTTCATCACTCACAAATTTTCTGTTTCTTATAAAAGTCCTGGAGAAGTCTTGGATAAAAAATGGTCTGTGGGTCTTTGCTAAAAAGTGAATACCCCCCCCCCCCCCCCCCCGCCCACGTATGCACCTTCTCCGCTCCTTGGATCTTATTTAAGTAATCTTGTCTCACAAAGTGAAAACTTGATTATGTAGATAAATTTGTAATATGCTTTTGCACTGCCATACATGCGGTTATCTTCACTCAAAATATCTATGTGCTCCCCCATAAAGAATGGATGTATTTATGCAAAAACATGGAAGATATGCTAAAAGAGTCATGTGTAAAGCAGTTTTGGAGATTACCTTAAATCTATGTACCTGTCCCCAGACCCTTCTATGCTATAACAAAAGCCTCATTAGCAGAAAATCCCTATATGTAACTATTTATATATGAATATAGGATGTAAGCTCGTATGAGCAGGGCCCCCTCCCCTCCTGTCTCCATACCTGTTCTTCCGCTCCGTCTTTACTGCATATGACTGGCCGGAGTTTCTGAAGTATTGGTACTTTTTGTTCATTGTTCTGTATGGTTTCACCCTGTATAGTCTACTGTTAGTACTGTGTGCGGCGCTGCGGATACCTTGTGGCGCCTAACAAATAAATGATGATAATAATAATAATAATAATAATAATATTATACAGTCATGGCCAAAAGTTTTGAGAATAACACAAGTATTGTTTTTTTACAAAGTTTGCTGCTTCAGTGTTTTTAGACCTTTTTGTCATATAAAATTACAAGCATTTCATAAGTGTCAAAGGCTTTTATTGACAATTACATTAAGTTTATGCAAAGAGTCAATATCTGCAGTGTTGACCCTTCTTTTTGAAGACCTCTGCAATTCACCCTGGCATGCTGTCAATCAACTTCTGAGCCACATACTGACTGAAAGTCGCCCATTCTTGCCTAATCAATGATTCGAATTTGTCAGAATTTGTGGGTTTTTGTTTGTCCACCCGCCTCTTGAGGATTGATTACAAGTTCTCAATGGGATTAAGGTCTGGGGAGTTTCCTGGCCATGGACCCAAAATTTTGATGTTTTGATCCCCAAGCCATTTAGTTATCACTTTTGCCTTATGCTGCAAAAGGCAATGTTTGTCACCAAACTGTTCTTGGATGGTTGGGAGAAGTTGCTCTTGTAGGATGTTTTGGTACCATTCTTTATTTTATGGCTGTGTTCTTAAGCAAAATTGTGAGTGAACCCACTCCCACCAGTGCAGAGCTTGCTCCGGAATATCAGCAGGCAGGTGTGAGTGCATCTGCACGCACAGGGAGGCAAAGACTTTTGGAGGAATGCCTGGCGTCAAGAAGGCCAGCAAAAAAGCCACTTCTCTCCAGGAAAAACATCAGGAACAGACTAATAATCTGCAAAAGGTACAGGGATCGGACTGCTGAGGACTGAGGTAAAGTAATTTTCTCTTATGAATCCCCTTTCAGATTGTTTGGGGCATCTGGAAAAACTCTTGTCCGGAGAAGGAAAGGTGAGCGCTTCTATCAGTCCTGTGTCATGCCAACAGTAAAGCATCCTGAGACCATTCATGTGTGGCATTGCTTCTCAGCAAAGGGAGTGGGCTCACTCACAATTTTGCCTAAGAACACAGCCATGAATAAAGAATGGTACCAAAGCATCCTCCAAGAGCCACTTCTCCCAACCATCCAAGAACAGTTTGGTTATGAACAATGCCTTTTCCAGCATGATGGAGCACCTTGCCATAAGGCAAAAGTGATAACTAAGGGATCAGAGCATCAAAATTTTGGATCCATGGCCAGGAAACTCCTCAGACCTTAATCCCATTGAGAACTTGTGGTCAATCCTCAAGAGGCGGGTGGACAAACAAAAACCCACAAACTCTGACACAGTCCAAGCATTGGTTAGGCAAGAATGGCCAGCCATCAGTCAGTATGTGCCCCAGAAGTTGATTGACAGCATGCCAGGGTGACCCTTCAAAAAGAAGGGTCAACACTGCAACTATTGACTCTTTGCCTAAACTTAATGTAATTGTCAATAAAAAATAATTTTATTTCAGTATACCATAGCAACATCTGACAAAAAGGTATAAAAACACTGAAGCAGCAAACTTTGTGAAAACCAATATTTGTGTAATTCTCAAAACTTTTAGCCATGACTGTATATAATGGGCACAAAGGTCTGATTGGGCCAAGTTGGGACAGGTCTGGACATTGGCAGGGTGACTTTCTCATTTTGCATTTTAAAATGGTGAAATGGTCATAGAGTATAATGACAAGATGGAATGTGACATGTACTTTAGAAATAGCAACCAGCCCTACCAATCAATCACAGAGCAAGTGCAAGTTGCTTGTAATTAGATTCATTGTCATATCCTGGGAATGCTCAGTGACAACACCAATAGAGGGACATTTGGGACTATTACATTGTTCATTTAGATCTGTTAAAGAGTACCTGTCACCCCTAATATAGCTGCCATTTTGTTAACTACAGGCTGTTCACACTCCCCCTTTCCCGTTCAATCAGGAGAGACTTTTCATTTTAGAATGGTCTGTAATTAACATAAGAGGATATGTCATGGAGGTACAAGTGATCGGGTTATGTTCTGTGGGTGTAGTGTTCTATTTCTATATAGAGTGTAAAATCATTTACCTGCTTTTCAGTGCTGCTGTGAGTTTTACACTTAAATGTATCATGCACTCCGGCTCATAAGGCAGATAAAGAGACGTGTTTGTGCAATTTGCATTGTATACTTGGAATAGTGTGTAAATTACGAGATGCAATTTACACTTATGATTTCAGTGTACATTACATCCAACTCTACATCAGGCCCTTGGTGTCTAATGTTACAATAAGATTTGGCTAATTTCAACATTAATCACATTCTGAACTTTATTCAAAAATAAAACTGCACTTTTGTTTTAAGAATAAAGCATTGGTGTTGTCATCTAAGGAAGGATCTAGCAAAGTGTCAGTTTTATAGTGAACCTATGGCTCCTGCTTGAGATGTTGTAAAGGGCAGCTCCAAGTACATCAAGTAGTTGGACAATAGTTATTACTCTATTGAAAAAATTACTTTGACAAACTGTTCTGTGACACGGGCACAGTTAAGGTGATGCCCACACGAACACCTTCTTGCCTTTTTACTTTGCTTTTATTGTCAGGATAGTAAATTGACAGCAGAGAGTTCCACACTCTTTCTTGTGACCCTAATGCTAGATAGACAGAGACCAACTCCCTAGCCACTGGCCACTACCTGGCATTGGTCACAACTGAGCAATGAAATAGACAGGTTTAAATGGTTTACATCCCTCCCACAGCCCTAACGTGATGGACAGATGACACTTCCACCTTGCCTTTAAAAGGGAGATTGTTGAAGATGCTTGGTTTTGATTGCAGACACACCCTGTTAGGCTGCTGCTAGCTGTGAAAAATTTGTTTTTTAAACCACTTCAAAATATGTAAGTTAAATCAGACTTTTTACTATTATTTTGTCACACTTATGTCCTCCACCTGTATCTTTTTAACTTAGGTGAACTACTGAACAAATGTGTAATTCTGTTTGCACCCTTTCTCTACAGATTGCCAGCTAAACACCTGTCTTAGAAGCCTGGGGCAGACACCTCCCTTTGTCACAGTTTCCATATTCCTAATCTTTTCACTTTCTCCCCTTCCCTTTTACATTAATATATAAAACTTATAATTCAAGAAAAGACACTCAGGCTCATGTAGAGTTGGAAGAATGTTTGTTTGTTTTTTTGCGTAAAACACTAGAATTTCCATACTGCGCATTAACACAAAAAATGCGCATACTTATATATGTATGCAGACTTGGGGCACGTATAGTAAGGGCATGATCACGTTATTGTGGCACTGGATACATGCTTATGATGATAACTGAACCTTTGCAGTTTGTAAAAAAATAAATACTTTTTTTTTTTTTATTGAAAAGTGCCCTTCCCCAAACCTGATCCAAGCATCAACGTTTATTTACAATTTTGTGTCACTACAGGCCTCAGCAGACCTCTATAAGTGCCAGCATACTCTGACAGCCATGGGTATGCTGGCTGCATACCCAAGCAGTTTATGGCCGCCAGCTGGCTTGCTGGGACCAGTAGTACCACATACAAAAATGTTAATTTCTTACACTTTGCTATTTATTACCAGACATGGATGTTGGGAAGAGTCCTAGTGCTTTCAGCACATGTCTGTTTGTTACTTTGAGAGGGACGCATTTTTTTGTGGTCTGGCTCCCCTAGGCAATTCAGCCTCAAGCTGAACAGGCAGGGGCTGTGTTACATTATGATAGTGGAACCCTAAGCTGAATATTTCTCTGTTACAGTGTGATCAGCCCAGCCTGTCATAGTATGGTGCTGGATGTAGCTTTTGCGAGGGTAGTTTGTATCTGCAACTTGAAGTGCTTGTGCTTAGATTTTTTTTTTGGGAGGAGGTGGGGGGAGCGGGGAAGGAGGGGGTAGGCAAGGCTGTTTTTTGTTGTTGTTTTTTTGATGATGACAGGCACCTGTACCACATCCTGAATCACTTTAGAGGTATCTTCATGCAGCCGATACGTTTAACATTGTGTGCGGAGGCCCAGGTATCATACGATATGCTCAGCACACACACATCATTGCTTCTTTTTTTGGACACATTTTGCTCCATTCTACTTGAGGCTCACTGGGCCTGATTCAATAAGGAAAGTAAAGCAAAAATAGGAGTAACTTTTCACCTAGGGAAAACCATGCTGCATTATAGGGGGAGCTAAATTTAAAATGTGGGGGCAGATTTATAGTTTGGGTAGAGCATGTCCTAGATCAACTTTAAATTTCAGTGTAAAAATAAAGCTATCAGGTATTTGTATGCTACATGAAAAAACAGCCAGTATTTAACTTATGTGCAAAATAATAAACTAATATGCACCCCTTGCATTATAACATGGTTTTGTCCAGAAGAAAACTTACTCAGTTTTTTGCCTTACTTTCCTTAATGAATCAGGCCCACTGTGTTTATTTTTTTATTCAGGTTACATAGTACCCATTTTATAATTTTGTTATCATGGAATAAAAATAATATTAAAAAAAAAAGGAACTGGACAATGAAATAGAGCGGTAATATAATTTTGAACAGAAGGCTACCCTTAGCACTCCAAGAAAATGACTTTAAAGAACTTTAATCCTGTACCTACTGTTGGTGATGCATGGTGACTGCCTGTATTTCACCTACAGTAAGTTATATTCAATAAAAATTAAAACAACTTCCTGCTCTGGGTTTCTTTATTCTTTAAACTTTGAATTGAAAATAAGCTCATTAAAACTTACCACTCTAATGAGTGTACTAAGGGTTCCCTTCTATAAATAATGCAGGTAGAGTCTTTCTATAACAGAAGGTAATCATATTCTCCTGGATAGTTTGATTTGGAGAAAAGCCAAAGAGTAAAGGGTTTAAACTAGAGATGCTCAGGCTCGGTTCCTCAGGAACCGAACACATCTGAACTTAGGGGATCCGAGTACCAAGCCGAGTCGGCTCGGTACTGTCGCATGCCCTCGGAATTGAAAACGAGGCAAAACGCCATTGTTACATTGTTGGACCTCGCGAGTTTTGGATTCTCTTTTAAGATCCAAAATAGCGATGGGTGGGAGGGAGGGCGTACCCCTCTTTATCTTTTCTGCCACTGCTGTGTGCCAATGTGTCCTAGATGTGCTAGGAACTGCCATGTGTTTGTGTCATTGCTCTGTTGCTTAGCATCCAGCCAGGTCGCTGCAGTATTTGTCCCAAAGTGTATGAAAATAATATTGTGATCTGTGAGGTGGTCAAAATTGATTGGAAATTACTTAAAATTAGTGTTATTGAGATTAATAATAATGTAGGAACAAAAACAAGTTCAAAATGATGTGATTTTAGCATATTTTAGGAAACCAAAACCAAAACACACGAAGGTGGTTTTACCAAAACACGAAGCTAATTCAGATCCAAAACAAAAACTAGTTAACGGGGGTCAGTGAACATCTCATTACAGGAATTTTGGATAGAGATATGCGAGTAGATGCCCCATTGGACAGCCAGTGGTCCAGAGTTGCCTGCATTCTAGTATGGATACAGACAGAAATGCAGAGCCAAAAATATTTAACTTGAAGGACTGAATGTACACACTTTAATGCCATGAACAAATGGATATTTGAATTTGTTATACACGGAGTTTGCATAAATGGATTGAAGGTGATCCATGAGTTGACATTAGAATTAGTAAATAAAGGGCATAAGGCTTCTGATCTTTGGTGGGAAATGATAAAGCAAACTAGTGTAAGTGACATGAAAAGAGTGCGCAGGACACCGCCTGGAATCTATCCAACATTTAGAACACTGAAACATGGGAGGAAAGGAGTCTTTCCCCCTCATTGACTTATGAAATCTAATTTCACTTGTAATGAAATGACATTTCTGCTCATCGTTAATTTTACAGCTATTGGTTGGAGCTCACATTCCTCTCTAAGCTTCCCATCTTTCTCTCTGTAAAGGACTGCAATTACTAATTGCTTTTTTTATTTTTGTGTTTTATCTGAAAAACAACAACAGTTAAATAGAAATTATTTGTTCAGCTGGTTTAATTAGGTTTCAACCTTTAATTCCCTATCTCAAAGTAGTAAAGTAAGCTATACAATCACAATGGTTCTTTTTATCAAAGGGATGTTGAATGTCTTTGGGCTGATTGCTTATTTCTTAGTGAATTACAAGTTCAGCATTCATTATCTTATATGGTCTGTAAATCCCATTTATCTGACCTCTCCTAATGGCAGCACATCTGTTTCCATTTTTCCCACTGCATATTTGGGTTGCCTTTAATACATACTTGGGCTGCATGTATTCCTTGAGATACCAGGCCCCGGGAACTAGTTTCCCTGAAATCTTTATTAGTAGGTCATCTCGCAGGACAGTTTAAGGATAAATATATAAAGTTGGATTTATATTTGACAATTGCTGACATTTCTTCAGTTACAGCACATGGGCCAATTTGATTATCAACATATTTTTTTAATGCTTTATTTAAACACTTTTAACAGACACAAAAACCAAAACAGTATAACCTCATATACAAAGTCTCAAACAACTGTTCACCTCTGTCCAGAGCCAAATTTAGAGTTTCTTCCTGTGACTTCTGACACTCTATGGTGCACTAAGAATTAAACTGTGGCACTTCTTGTTAAGTCTCTTAAAAGAAAACAGAAAAGTCCTCCACCCTATTCAAGATACATCTTCTTCGACAATCTAGATCCCCTTATTTTTTAAAAAAGAAACAGCAAGTTTGTACAAAGTGGATTTTTGGTATACATTCATCCTTTCTGGTCTGTTTCAGTCTCTCTTATCATCTGTGCGTCTCCTTAGAATTCTGTTATCTATTGTCCATGTCTTCATGGACATTATCTGTATGTTATTGCATGTGTGCTTTCTCATTAGTTCCCCTTGTCTACTGCTCAGGTCTCTTGAAAGCAACGTGCTGCCTGTCTGTGCCACTTCCGCCCCTCCTTACTCTGCACACGTCTTGAGCATCATACCAGACAAAACAAAATGGAACACAACAAAGTTGAAGAGGTTGAATTGACTTTTAATAATATAGCAGTGTGGATGATGTAAGCATCTATCATCATCAGCAGCAGCAGCTATTTTTATAGCACCACTAATTCCGCTGAACTGACTCACATCAGTCCCTGCCCCATTGGAACTTACAGTCTAATTTCTCTAAGATATACACACACACTGGGAGAGACTAAGGTCAATTTAATAGCAGCCAATTAACCTACTAGTATGTTTTTGGAGTGTATGAGGAAACCACAGCACCCGGAGGAAACCCACGCAAACATGGAGAGAACATACAAACTCCACACAGATAAGGCCATGGTCAGGAATCGAACTCATGACCCCAGTATTGTGAGACAGAAGTGCTAACCACTAAGCCACCATGCTGCCCCACCTATGTACACTTACACATAAAATGAATGTATGATTTCCTTGATTCAAGTTGACTCTCCAACAAAACGACTGCCCACTAAAGGCTTATTTCACTATTCTGTACACACCAGGAAATTTTAGACACGTTGTTCCCTATCAAGTGCCAATTTGTGCTTGTTTGTGCTTAAAGATGGTGGCTGCTTGGTCTTTTTGGTAAGACTAGAAGGGTAGAATAGTTCCTTGCTGAATGAGGACTTACTGCAGTAATGCTCTGTCATGACATGCAGGAGAGAGGACTAGGTACAGCTACCACTGGTAATCTCCGCAGATTTTGTTGGGAAGGCACCTATAGCTTCATATGACCTCTATTAGGGACTGGGAAACAAGCTACTGGATCTCTGGACGATCATACTTCACAGCAATTGTAGGTAAATTGTCCACAATTATGCCACAATGGTTCAGCCTGATTAGCAGACCCAAGTCCAGGTTTGTCAAAAGAATAACGACTGCACAATACACTGCTTCCAGAGGGTAATGACTTTTTAACCCACTCCACTCATTATGCCCCCTCCAAGTGATTCCTGTCATCCATAGGAATCTGGATCTCCATTGGACTGGGGATTGGGAGAAAGGCTGAACTGTCATGGTCCTTCTCCCGGTCCCTGGTGGAAAAAGCTTCAGCTGGTGTTGGATTATTCCTGAAACATGTCGACTAACAGGTTAACACTCCCAGTGTGTTAAATCTGCCTTTTGTTTCTTGGGGCTAGATTTACTAAACTGCGGGATTGGAAAAGTGGAGATGTTACCTATAGCAACCAATCGGATTCTAGCGTTCATTTATTTAGTGCATTCTACAAAATGACAGCTAGAATCTGATTGGTTGCTATAGACAACATCTCCACTTTTTCAAACCCGCAGTTTAGTAAATATACCCCTTGGAGCGCACAGTGCATACTTAGGTGACTGGGTTAAAACAGTGGTGAATTGGTACTTAGTGGAGAAGTGTGGTGCCAGGTGTTCTTGACCTTAATTATATGACCTGGTGTTAAATGTATCAAGCTGAGAGTTTTCCGGCAGGTTTGAAAAACCAATTAGATTCTAGCTATTATTTATTTAGTACATTCTGCAAAATGATAGGTAGAATCTGATTGGCTGCTATAGACAACATCTCCACTTTTCAAGCCCGCCAGAAAACTCTCAGCTTGATACATTTACCCCCTGGTATCCCTAAATCGCCATATGCTTCTCAGTGCACCTAAGTGCAAGAATGAGGCTTCACGTTAGACAAAATATTTAAATGGAATTCATGGGCAGAGAATGCAGATTTTACATGAAGTGGGGGGGGGGGGTGTAGTATTGTGCATAGCAGTGGAATAAGCACAATTCTGCAAAATCTGCACTCTACATCTGTGTTTTTTCCAGTTTGTAAACAAACCATATTAAAGTGATTACTTGGGTTTTATACTTTCTACCACTGCCAGAAAAAAACAGGATACAAAATGATACAAGGACATTGCAATACTTAACAGCAAATGCATTTTAGAGCAAACTTTATCTCTCATTCTTCTTATTTCCTTGATAATATCACTGACTCAGCAAAGTACCAGAACAAACCCTATGGGAGCCAGCTCACTTATGTCCCAAAGCCACTTACTGGTTTTAATACTCTGCATCAGCCATAGAGAACTGCCACTTCTATGACTAATGCTATGAAGATTTAGGAATGACCTTGAAGTGAGCAGGTCCAATGCAATCTCATTGTAGCATTGGACTGATAAATGTGCTCCCATCCTGTCCAGCAAAAATACACTGGTGGCTTAATATTGCCAATGCAGCACTTCACATATATTCACATGCCACTGAGTAGTACAATGTGCAAAACAGATCAATATACACCACACTATATGTATAATATATATATATGTGTATATATATATATATATATATATATATATATATATATATATATATATATATATATATACATATACACACACGTGTATATATATACCAGCATTATATAAAGAGCACTCTCCAAGATTACATTAAATACACAGCATACTATAGTAAACGGTGAACATCTAGGATGGTAATACATTTTATAATTGTAAGCAATGGTATACATAAAACATGTACAGTATTTAACATATCCCATGCTCAGCAATGCTTGTAATGTAAAGAATGCTGCTTAATACACAGGGAAACACAATTCCCTGTCTTGAAAATTGGATTCAGATTTATAGCATACTGACATGTATTTTGAAATATAAAGATTGTAATATTATAATATAGTTTAAATCCCATAACAGTAGACGTCTATATTATGCTGTGGATGAAATGTAAAACTGCATTTTTACATATGATTTATAAAATTTAGAGAAACGAAACCAAGCCATCTACAGATATGTATGGGCATTTTCTGTCAAACCCTATTTACAAGTAGTATTTCTTGCCCTAAGGCATCAAGGCCAAATCTGTGAAGCCACAATGTGTAAGTGTGCCTATATATCTAACGATTCATCATGCATGACCACTTCCCGGGCTTCCGAAAAACCTCTGTAAAAACATTTTTCAACTAATTCTCAGGGGCAGGGTGGTCTTCTGCGCCCCGGGCTAGTCCCATAGTGGGCTACCTTGGGCTGGGTCACTGGGATACCTGAATTTTGTTTCCTTCAAAATGTTCCTAAAAGGCTGCTGGGCCGAGTCCAACACCCCCTCCCCCCGCCCTGGATAATTATGCCAACCAGCCACTGCTAGTTCTGCAGTTTGGCAAATGGACCCGAAAAGGGACAGAGTAGAAACAGTCAAAAACCAGCCTACTGCTACTCCTACTTTATTTGTTTACACTTAAGTGTTTTTCTCCTATAATGTTGCTCTGTTTTGCTTCTTCTATATATTCACCCATCCGCCGCTGAGCCTATATCGGCACTTTTTGGACTGGTCACATTACAACATCCATATTAGTAATTTGTTTTTGCAGTATAAATTATATCTTGTTTTTTCAGAATAATTTGTGTGTCCTCTGAAAAGTGTTTTTATTTTTACCGAGATTGCAGGAAAGTGAACTAAAAGCAAAATTTTTACTTTATTTTATAAACATTATCACAAAACACTTTGTGGATCTTGCTTCGGCATCAATCTACCTTCCCAGAACAGGAAAAAGCAGCATTCTACACATAGTTTTTTTTATAATAAACTCTGCTTTTGAAATTGATAATGCTCTCCTATTTTGCTGTTTTGCATTATCTTGAATGAAATGCATACAAGGTGTAGGAACTATATAGGTAGCCATACCATTTTGAAAACTAGACAACTTACACCAACATATGAGGTTCCCAAGAGTTTATTGAAGTCGCCAGGTCTAGACATTATAACCCGTCCCTCTCTGGACCCTTTAACGGTTCCTGTGGTGTTATTGTCCGGTGATCACCAAACAACAACTACTAATGGGACACATCATTTGAAATAGGGGACACTCCTCTTATTAACAAGGCTGCCGCTGCTTCTCTAGGTGCCAGGATGTGGGGATCTGGCCTTTCAACCCCCCTTCCCGTATTAAGGGCAATTTAATGCTTTCTGTAGTATAGGGTGTTATTGTCTGGTGATCAAATGTAATCCCCAAATAATAACTACTAAAGGGCTATATAATTTGCTCCCCGCCAAAGGATATGAATTTCCTGCCATCTCTGAGGTCCTAGAGATTGAGTTTCATCCCCATCCCCATTAGTAAGAGGAGCGTCCCCTCTTTCAAATGATGTGCCCCATTAGTAGTTGTTGTTTGGTGATCACCGGACAATAACACCACAGGAATCGTTAAAGGGTCCAGAGAGGGACGGGTTATAATGTCCAGACCTGACGACTTCAATAAACTCTTGGGAACCTCATATGTTGGTGTAGGTTGTCTAGTTTTCAAAATTCTATGGCTACCTATATAGTTCCTACACCTTGTATGCATTTCATTCAAGATCATGCAAAATAGGAGAGCATTATCAATTTGAAAAGCAGAGTTTATTATTAAAAAAAACTATGTGTATAATGCTGCTTTTTCCTGTTCTGGGAAGGTAGATTGATGCCAAAGCAAGATCCACAAAGTGTTTTGTGATATAGTTTATAAAATAAAGTAAAAATTTGCTTTTAGTTCACTTTCCTGCAATCTCGGTAAAAATAAAAACACTTTTCAGAAGACACACAAAATATTCTGAAAAAACAAAATATAATTTATACTGCAAAAACAAATTACTGATATGGATGTTGGAATGTGACCAGTCCAAAAAGTGTCAATATAGCCTTAGCGGCGAATGAGTTAATATATAGAGGAAGCAAAACAGAGCAACATTATAGGAGAAAAGCACTAAAGTTTAAACAGATAAAGTAGGAGTAGCAGTAGGCTGGTTTTTGATGTGACATTTACTGTTTCTACTCTGTCCATAGCATATTGCTCCCCACGCGGGTAGCAATATGCTATGATCCCTTTGGCACAGCAGGGAACATCCTTGGTATTGCACCCTTTCCACCAAAGTTGCCTCATTTAAATATTCCTGTTCTGCAAATGAAATCTTGTTTTTGCCAATCAGTCCAAATGTACTATGCTCTTAATAGGTGCATAAACTGCATAAAATTCGTTATGCAAATCTAGGAGAGTGACAACACAAAAGACCATTGGCACTGCGGCTTTCCATTTTTTGCAATTTGTAAATGGCAGCCAACAAAAAGGGTTACCATATATATGGATAAGGAGCATAGACCTCAACAATATGATAATGTTTAACACAAACACATTGATTACTGTACCTGTTTTTTAGGATTCAGTCCTTGGCAAAGTCCCAGTGGCTCCGACTAGGCCATTATTTTGTATAATGAGCTTGTAGTTGTTGTGCTTTTGTAAAGAAATGTCAGATGTTACTGCATGGACTAACAGACACTGCTATTTCCTATATGCTGGATGTACCATCATTCCAGCATATGTTGTTATTCTGAGGACTTTCAGTTCTTGCTGTTATAGTATGCTGGTTACTGTACAGTGCAACATGTTGGCCGCTGCAGGCAACAATATGTTGGACGTTTCCGGAGAGTTTTGCTGGGCACATGCCGAAACTGTGAGTATTCCAGACACATCAGTATGTCATTTAAAAATTTCCAACATAGTCAGTACAGATGGCAATATTAATAATATTACATCTGTATCCAGATCTATGTACAATGCTGACTACATTTATTTTCTGGTGTAAATGTCAATGTATTGCTATGTAATTGCATTTAGAAATTGATTGTTTAACTGGCTTCTTTACTGTTCACTTGCTGTTAAAAAGTATTGTATGATTAAAGATATAAATGAGAATTATCCCAGCCTCCCAGGCTCTGATAGGCTGGGAGCGTGTCGTGGTGATGTCATCACTGCGCACCTGGGAGACCTGAACTGTGGAGGGAAACCCTGGGAGACCTGAACTGTGGAGGGAAACCCTGGGAGACCTGAACTGTGGAGGGAAACCCTGGGACACCTGAACTATGTAGGGAGACCCTGGGAGACCTGAACTGTGGAGGGAGACCCTGGGAGACCTGAACTGTGGAGGGAGACCCTGGGAGACCTGAACTGTGGAGGGAGACCCTGGGAGACCTGAACTGTGGAGGGAGAAGGGAGAGGGAGAGCCTGGGGGACCATAACTGTGGAGTGAGGGGGGAGAGGGAGAGCCTGTGGGACCTTAACTGTGGAAGGAGGGGAGGGAGACCCTAGGAGACCTGAACTGTGGAGGGAGGGGGGAGAGGGAGAGCCTGGGGGACCTGAACTTTGGAGGGGGGGGAGGGAGACCCTAGGGGACCTGAACTGTGGAGGGAGAGGGAGAGCCTGGGAGACCATAACTGTGGAGGGAGGGGGGAGAGGGAGAGCCTGTGGGACCTTAACTGTGGAGGGAGGGGAGGGAGACCCTAGGAGACCTGAACTGTGGAGGGAGGGGGGAGAGGGAGAGCCTGGGGGACCTGAACTTTGGAGGGGGGGGAGGGAGACCCTAGGGGACCTGAACTGTGGAGGGAGAGGGAGAGCCTGGGAGACCTGAACTGTGGAGGGAGAGGAGGGAGAGCCTGGGGGACCTTAACTGTGGAGGGAGAGGAAGGAGACCCTAGGGGACCTGAACTGTGGAGGGAGGGGGGAGAGGAAGAGCCTGGGGGACCTGAACTCTGGAGGGAGGGTGGAGAGGGAGAGCCTTGGGGACCTGAACTGTGGAGGGGGAGAGGGAAACCTTAACCTGAGGAAGGGGGGAGAGGGGGACATTAACTGTGATTGTGGGGGGGAGAGGGGGACATTAACTGTGGGGGGGCATTAACTGTGCTTGCGGGGAGTGGGAAGGGGTACATTAACTGTGTTTGCAGGGAGGGGAGAGGGGACACTTACTTTTGGGGGAGGGGAACATTTACTGTGATGAGGGAGTGGGAGGAATGTACTGGGATGAGGGTTAGGGGGCGCATGCCAGATTAATTAGTACTGGGCCCCACAGTTTCTGATGGCAGCCCTGGTCATAGGTAAAAGTAAAGATTCACGAGAGACTTAATATAAAGTAGGGTGTGAGATGATTTTTATTTAGCATAATTCACTGAATTACAGATTTCTTAAAACCACCAGGTAATGAAGTCCCTTGATATAGATGCAATTTTCCCCTTGACAAATGTTCACGTAGCATTTGACAGTACCATCTATTCATTACAGTTTTGTGACTGGTTGCCATGAACTGTCATCATGAACAACAAATTATAAACCCGTAATGAATGAAGAGGTGCTGTCAACTGCACCATGGAAGCAATCCTCAAGTTATATCATGTACCGCTACCATGTGATGATGTAGATGCATGTAAAGCAGGGAGGGAAGGTTTGCACACATGAAGTAGGTGCTGCCACAGGTGCTGTTGCCTAGAAAGCACTGCTATGCTCAGTATATCGTAGATAGATGCTTACAAACCACACTCTTGAAATACAATTGATTTATTGGCAAATGCTTCAGGGCTTATAGCAACACCACACTGGACAGACAAGAAGTTGGTTCACAAGATGCACATGAGCTCAAGTGCACCTTGTGGACCAATTTCTTGTCTGTCCAGTGTTATGTTCCATTCTATTTTAGTTTAAGGTTGCACCCCCTATAGCACTATAGATAGCAATTCCTTGGTTCAATAGTGAATGAGTGGGTTTGTTGCTCTTGTGCACTGGTGCGACAGGCACCCCCTTTTCCCCTTTCCTTATGCTATAGCTTATAGCCCCATCATCAGGATAAATAATACGCAAGTTCATCATAGTTATATCAAAGTTAAGAGTTAACACATAAGTAGAGTCCACTACCACAATGTGATGTAGTATACAAACCTCTGGGTTAGTTTAGAGTTGCGCTTCCATAGGCAACCCGAGGGGTGTTTCCTAGTGCCTGGAAACCCCCTCTCCAAGCCTGGGGCACTGTATAATTGAGGTGGCTGGACCCTGTCCCCGCTTTACATGGCTCTGCTTAAAAAGAGAGAGCTGCATGCACCTAACAGTAGTCCACGCAGCATTGCCCATGTACATTATGGGGATAGGAAGAGTTGGAGAGCAGCCAAGCACTGTCTAAAATTATAGCTACGACCCCATGCATGCTGGTCACGCCCACTGGTGGCGTGGTGTGGAAACCCCCCTCTACAAATCCTGCGTTTGCCCCTGGCTTCACAATTGTACTTTATCATCGCATGGTGCTGCACTAAGCAGCTAATTTGGAGTGCTGCGAGATATTTGTAGTGCATTGCATACTGCAAACTTAATTTACTAATGTATTATTACACTAGTATGGTGTTACAGCAAACACCATACTTTGCACTGTATTGAAAAAATATGTATACCTGATCTTTTTTGGGGGAAACAAGTAATTATTGCAGTATAATATGTGAATGCAGGCTAAAGTAAAAAAAAATGTTTTTTATTTAATATGATAAAAAAATGTAAATATGAGATGCAACTGTCACTTTACATTCTACCATACTCACATCTTCCGTATAGTCAATATGCCAGTCTATTTCAAATATACCTCACAGGTCACAACATAGTCAGTACATATACTTATAAAATTACATGCCACCAGATTGCCAAAATACTTCCATATAGTCTCAAATGCCTCCAGATCAGCAATATATCCTAAAATACAGTACCTCCATACAGCCGCATATACCAGTATATATCCCAGATAGCGCATAATCTACTAATACAGTGATGGGCAACCTGATACACTACTTAACCATCAAAAGAGCCGCACATTATCCTTCATTTTAGCAATAAGTTAAAATAATATATTTAATCAAATAGACATCACTCTGTCCATAATATATCAGCAGGCATTTTTGTGTAAGATAAAGAAGTGTTACAAGGTATAACAAAACACATCTAACAATCCAATGGGACTTCTGGGTGACCATTTTACCATCAGCTTTTGAAGGTAGGTTTAAGGCTGGAACAAGCAAAATGCAATTCCTCAGGGAGTTTCCCATCAGTCAACCTGTTATGTATGTTGTTTCTTATGATATGCTAAGCGTAGTGCACAGGAATTTCCTCCCAGCTATCCAGTCCATGGAACAAAAATACCTGCAGTTGAGAAGACGGGGACAGAGCCCTCAAATAGGAACTGTCCCACCTACGTGGGGACAGTTGGCAGCTATGCCTTAGGTGATGATATGATTTGGGGAGCTCAGTCCTAGTTGGCCTCACTGGGCCTTGCAGAGGTTTCACAGAGCTTCAAGACAGGGAACAGTCTTTCCTCATGGTAGACCAATATCAGACTGGTAAGTCATGTCTTATAAAGGACATAACCCTTCCCAGTTATGTGAGAAAAGGGTTGAGCAATCAGATTCCATGAGGACTTATCCCCTTCTTCAGATGTGACAGTGTTATGCCCAGGGGAGTCCCTCAGTCCGTATTGGCACAAGCCCAGTAGGGTGCGGAGTCTAACAGCCTCTCAGGTCTTCACCAAAAACTGTTGCAAGGCAGGATGGGCTTGGTTGCTGAGAAACTGCAGATCGTGGCCCCTATTGAGCTTACAGACGTGAGCAATGGATAGACCAGCAGCAGAGTAATATGGAAACGGTACCTGAGGCAGGGTCCAATGTACAGCGATGATCCTTCCGGAGGTTGGTGAGGCACTGCCGGGTCTGGTACACGGTAGAAGATGACTGTCACGCCAAAGGAGAATCCAACCGAGTAGTGAGGGCCGAGCAGGGTCTGGTACACGTTATCAGATGTCTGTCACGCCAAAGTGGGAATCCAAGCAGAGTAGAGAGGTCTAGCCAGGTCTGGTACTCGATATCAGATGTCGGTCACTCCAAAGGGGGAATCCAAGCAGAGTAGTGAGGTCTAGCCAGGTCTGGTACTCGATATCAGATGTCTGTCACTCCAAAGGGGGAATCCAAGCAGAGTAGAGAGGTCTAGCCAGGTCTGGTACTCGATATCAGATGTCCGTCACTCCAAGGGGGGAATCCAAGCAGAGTAGTGAGGTCTAGCCAGGTCTGGTACACTGGAAGACTCTGAGTAGTAGGAGAACACAGGGAGACACAGGGAGCAAGGAGACAAGGAGCAGGAGTCAGGGACGCCACTTGTTGCTCTGAACAGGGCTTTTGTCAGAGCGTGGTATATATAGGCAGAAAGGCGGAGTTTTCAATTCCCCGCCTGGGGATCACATGATCGGCGCTGCTGCGACCCGGAAGTGACCGGCGGCCGGAAGAGCATGGATCGGGGAGGTGAGTATTACAGACAGATCTCCACCCTGCCATGTAATTGTAGTCCATGCCTCCCCCATTTCTACATGGCCAAATGTACTTACCTCCACTAACCTCTGGGTGCTCTAGTTTCCACCCTCACTCCAAAGACATACTAATAAGGTATTTGGCTACAGGTGAAATTAGCCCTAGTGTGTATTTTTAGACTAAGCTCCACTGGGACGGGGGACTGATGTGAAGTATTAAATATTCTCTGTAAAATGCTGGGTAATATGTTGGCATATTATCTACACTCTATCAAATCCGCTGGGTTAAAAAAATCTAAGAAGGAAAAAACAGATGGCACTCAGGGAATGCAGAAACAATTAGAGATAATTTATTCTATAAATGCTAGCGACGTTTCTAAACCTGTGTGGTAGGAGAGAACATTTTGTGAAGTGTTTGTGAAAAAGTGAGTAAAAAGTTGAACTTTAACACAGGCAATAAGTAAAGAAACACACAGCGTAAGTAATAACATAAATAGTTATAATGATAGTATTTCAAAATATAAATGAAAAACATATGCAGGTGGAATGCATACCAGAAATAAAATCAGATAGAGAAGTCCCCTATGGTGCAGAAAATCGGGAGAAGTATGGTGAACACTCCCTAATGAGAAGTGGGTAAACAACCTATAGAGTAGAGGGTGTCAACCTTGTAAGATTATATACAATAAACCAGTGTGGTATCCCCTCTTTTCATAGTGGTGTCTTTTATTTCCTTAATGGGTAGGCATATAAAATATATTTAGACACTGATAGAAAAGATTGCATGGCCCCACTACCCGCGTGAGTTCTCAGTCTTTGGAACAATTTCGTTTTATGGTTTGGACTTTATTTATATGGACTTCAACATCCCTCTGAGACTTGTTTGCCACTGTATACTATCCATATAGCACTGGATTTATATAGACTCTGTCTGGAGCTGCATTATTTTGTCCTCAGTTTGTATGGTGAATAGGAGTCTTGTACCCTCACCAACAATACCTTTACGGGTCTCTGATCTGATTTGCATCTATGTATTTACAAGATTTTATCTGTATCTTATGAGACCTGTTTTATACCTATGTACATATCACTGTCAGTGGTTTGGTTTTATTAACCTCCTGTTAAAAGTTTGCAACCTTTTCTATCAGTGTCTAAATATATTTTATATGCCTACCCATTGAGGAAATAAAAGACACCTACTATGAAAAGAGGGGATACCACACTGGTTTATTGTATATAATCTTACAAGGTTGACACCCTCTACTCGATAGGTTGTTTACCCACTTCTCATTAGGGAGTGTTCACCATATTTCTCCCGATTTTCTGCGCCATAGGGGACTTCTCTATCTGTTTATTAAGTCTATGTTTAGGGTTGGGACTACCCTCATTTGTCCCCCAGGCAGCAATTGATATCCACTTTCAAGGGAGCGCGGTAGCCCATCTCTTCTATTTTCAACAGAAATAAAATCAGCCTAAGTAAATTCATCCCATAAAATTAGTGAAAAGGACGCATGAGTGCAGGAAATATGTTGTCCTCTAAACTTTTATGTTTGGAATGTGATTACTGTAAACTAATTTTTATTAATATGTTTTATGGAACATTAGGGGACCTCCATTTAGAGGCCAAGTGAAGTGTAATCGTAGAAAAGATGTATGGACATATGGTAGCGCACATACCTATGTGTAAATATACTGAGGTTTCTAACATTCGCAGTGGAAACACCATTATTTAGCTGTCATTCTGCATTAGCAAAATAAATACATGTATAATAAACTGAAGACTCTAGATAGGTAAGATAAATATGGCATCTTAATTGCTACATTAATAATGTTCAAAAATTATTTTTTTCTGTCTTATGCAGCTACAGAAATGGCAAAGCCATTACTTTTGTGCTCAGTGCAGAGTGAGTCTACTTATTGTCTGCCTGTCAATGAGTAATTAGCAGATTTTTATGTAATTAGCTGATAGGATGCACCAATCTTGAAGGTCAGCTGTATCCAACAGCAGCGTACCAATATATACGGTTTGCACTTTTGTGACTAGTCTCTCATAGATGAATGACTGTCAGGTTTGTCATTGAAAATAGGAAAGAAAGCGAACTGAAATCTATATAATTATTAAAGGGATCTAATCAGCTAAATGGTATAAAAATACCCTATGTGAGGCAGTGAGCAACTTGATATTTTTCATGAAGCCTCACTAGTGTTCCTTATCTCACAAGTGTCAATATTGTGAAGAAGTGTTAGTTCATATTTCATAACCAGACCATCATCATGAAATAAACAATAGGTTAAACAATAGCTAGGTAGCTAAGCTGGTGAAAAGGCCACTAACCTGCTATACAGACTGTGCAACTGTGCTGTGTTTTCATTTGTGACATAGATTTACTGGAATATAAGCAAAGATATTAAACTACTGTCCACAAGGTCACATCTGACTCCCATGAACTGTCATTAAACATACACTTTTCAGATACATAGACATTCAAAACACTGGTGCTACACCAGCTTTTCCTCTCACTTCATTCCCTGATCATCACTTGCTTGATATGTTCCTTTATATCTTCACTTTTATTTTGTGCACCTATTGTGTGTTTTAAGTACATGATGTGCCTGCTTTGCCTGCTTTGATTAACACAAGTATCATAAACTTTAGACCTGACCTACTAAGTTGGGTGTCTTACATATGTTTGACAGTTACAGGATCAACATTTGTATGTTTGACACCATAATATAGACAGGGTTAGAAAGTTGACCATATTTAAAGTATCATTAGGTCGACAATACAAATGTAGATGTCACAAATTGAAGTCCAAACCTACTTGCGGAGGTCCCTGGTAAAAAGCGGGGGTTCATTAGATTCCACACCTCTGTTTTTGCCAGAGCTAATCCAAGTTGGCGAAAGTGAATCCACAGTATACGCTAGATTTGTGATAGTAGACATTATTATTAGGTCGACAATTCAAATGTAGACAGTAGACAGTTAGATCAACAATAATATCCCTAAGTCTAAATCTAAGCCTAACCCTAAGTCTAAACCTAACCCTAAACCCTATCCCTAAGCCTATCTTTATAATACTGTCTACATTCAAATTGTTGACCTAATAATACTGTTGACATTCCAATTGTTGACCTAATGTTGTCGACTTTTTGAATATATCTACGCATATTACTTTTCTACATGGTCATCTTTGACCACACTACCAGACCCTACTGAAGATGAAAGAAACCCCTCTGGTTGACCCTTCAGTCAACATCTTGTCCAATATAATACCTACTTGTGTGGCCAAACTGGACACTGTTCTGGATTGGCAGCGTTTGGCCAGCACAGGCCAAATTGTTATCATGGAGCTTGTCAATAAGATCTATTACATTGGCAGCTAGTCTCTATCATGAAAAACCCAGAATACACTCGGCCACCTGCTATCAACAACTCAAAATGTTTCCTAAAAATCTCTTAAGAAAATAAATTTGTGGTTAAGTATATAAGTTCATAAAGAATGTTTAGAGAGAAGAGTCAGTGTCATAGTCGAGCTTTTCACATAGTAGAATGCTTTGTTTTATCATTTCACAATGGACTATTTTTATTCACTTTAATTCTGTAAATAATTGATAACAGTCAGTTTACAAGGTTTCACTGATGAGAGGTTATTTATTGGATCTGCAGGACAATATAATCTAGCAGCAGGCTGGGAAACTGGCGCTTTAACCTTATTAGTTGAAGGAGTTCCCTTAGTCTCACAGGTCTTACTCACTAGCCAGCTGTGTTGGAGACGGCGCTGGAAGACAGAATGAGGAGTTTAGTATGGGGCCATAAATCTCTGGCTGTTAAAGGCTCCTGTAATGGCTTCTCTCATTGCCTGCCTGGGAGATCGGTATAACCCAGTTCTGATATAAAATGTTTAAAGGGCAGTAGGCAGGGACCATTCCAGCATTGATCTGAACCTCCCTCAGGAGGATTTGGTCTTGGGCTTCTTGATGTAATTACAGCAGATTTTTATAGCTGCCTCCCTATTGATTCCACAGAGAGGAGCTGTGCTTTGTGTTGTGTAAACTGAGCACTGTAACACTGGGAGAACAAAAGGACTATGAATTATATGGCTGGGATTCTCAAACGCACCTCTGCTATACTTTAGATATATTACTATACTCAGGAGTATTGTGCCTTATGTAAAATCTGGATACACAGATATAATGAGGCACAGGACACATGCCCTGAGAATACATCCATCCGTGAATGTATCTGAGTCTTTTCAAGAGTGGATTCAGACAGAATTACATAGGCAGCCTTTTTACAGAACCTGTTTGGTATCACTGCTCAAGTCCCACAAACCATATTATTATTATTATTATTATTATTATTTTTGTTGCTATGGCATTTACCCAACAATGAATATTTGCATTATTGTATTACATTTCATTAAAAATATTTATTTAAATTTACATAACCATTACCTGTTTTGTTCCTTATTCCTACTACTGCAGGCTATTCTACATATAATGGGCCTCATTTACAACAAGCAAAGTGAACGATGCGCAGTCCCACTTAGGTATGGCATGCATGTTGATTTGAGTTGATGCACCTTCAGGGCCTGAGTCATTAAGGAGAGCAAAACATAAAAAAGGGGCAACTTTGCACCTGGGCAAAACCATGTTGCATTGGAGGGGGAGGTAAATTTAAAATGTGGGGACAGATTTATAGTTGGGTTAGGGCATGTCCTAGATCAATTTTAAATTTCAGTGTAAAAATAAAGATATCAAGTATCTGTGTGCTACATGAAAAAACAGCCAGTATTTTCCTTATGTGCAAAATAATAAACTAATTTGCACCCTTTGCATTGTAACATGGTTTGCCTGGATAACATTTACTCTTTTTTTTGCCTTACGTTCCTTAACGACTCAAGCCCTAAATGTGCATTGGTTTGCAAAGCAAGATGGCACCGAAGAAGGAAGCATTTGGGGGTAACAAGGTCGTTTCTTGCTAAGTACAGAGTAAGCGCACCATTGCCCCATGTTGTACTGGGCAGTGCAAAGACAAGGATCCCTATTAAAATCAGATAAAAGGATGGAGAGGGCACACTTTTTGAGGTGTTCCCTGCTTTGTGAGAGGATGTACAGCCATTTTCACTCCACAAAAATACTTTGATTTGGCACCATCTCAGCTGGTGGAGATAAAGTCTTATCCCTTTGCTGGTAATGGAGTTAGATGAAAATCCAGCACACTGTCACAAATTCAGCAAATTTCTGTGTTTAATCTGATGGATTCAGGATTTTTCATGATATTTAAAATTAATATAAATATGTGATATCCGTGTGGCGTTTGTATGTTCTCCCTGTGCTTGTGTGGTTTCCTCCCACACTCCAAAGACATTCAGATAGGTTAATAGGCTTATGGCGAAATTAACTCTAGTGTGTGTGCGTGTGATAGGGTATATAGGTTGTAAGATCCACTGGGGCAGGGACTGGTGTGGAGGATTAATCATTCTCTGTAAAGCACTTTGTAATATGTAGGCGCTATATTAGAAACCGTAAATAAATAATACATATTGTGATTGTAGCTGCATTCCAGACTATATGATATAAATAAAGACACAAGTGTGCTACATGATTAATTTAAGACATAATTAAGGTAAAACTAAGCAAGCATAAAAGTTTGATGTAGTGAAAGGGTTGGTTCTAAAAGGATAGTAAGTTTGACGCAGATCTGACAGTTATACAGGGCACCTTTGTCCACATACCTAGGTGCACATAGATAGTGGAGGCATCTCCAAGAACAGAGTAGTCATGTACTCTGACGGGCTCTGGGAGGATCTCCTAGACCAGTGATCCATCACCTGCAGCCCCCCAGCTCCTTCCTAATCTATTGTCAAAATTGTTTCCTATAGCTTGTAACCCTTGTTTAAAATGTCTGCTGATTATACTATTACTGCTGTCTCCTTCTTTGAATAAATGTATTGTTTTAACTTATTCCTAAGATTAAGGGTTGTGAGACCCCTTTGTAGGTTAGAGGGCCGTACTATGCGGCCCCTGATGTGTTTCAGGTTGTCCATCACTGAAAGAGAAGCAAAATCAAATAGACCTGATCAAAGATTAATTCTATGAAGCCCTCAGTATGCATCCAAAATGTAGAATACATTGTTCTGTGAGTAACAGCGATAAGCTAAACCAAGGGGCTCAGTGTATAACGGGGCCCATTTTTATGCTTCAGAACAAAGGTCAGCAAACTATATAGTATATGGGACTATTATTATTGCTAGTTATTATTATATTGCAGACATACTACTGCAGGTGTAAGTGGTTATTGGATGGAGTCACTTTCAGATTCACTGGGGGGTAAGAATGAGTGTGCAATTGCAATCGCATGAACTTTACTTCTACAGAAATGGCGTTCTACACGGGATGTCAGTAGTAAGAACAATACTAGAACTGTTACTCCGAAAAATGTTGAAATAATGTACTCTGATACCATGAACTGGAATAGGAAAACATAATATCCAGAGGTAATAGGGAATGTGAGCTGGGTTTAGACCGTCGTGGGGCACCATCTTTTCGTGCAAGTTCTTTTCCACAATCCCTCCTTTCTTCCGTTCACCTGCCATCAACTGCTTCTCAGAAGAGAAGGACCAAGTCAGGAAAATAAAATAGGACAACACCTTACTCAGCATCATGGCTGCTTTTACGTGAAGTTGTTTGTAAAGTCTTCCATATATATTCTGAGGTATTCCTTGCTTCTGAATAAGTAATTATGGACAAGTGGAAGCACAGCAGCCAGTTCTAGATGGTGCAACAAGATCTCTTTTATTTGCCAAATGATATGTATACACTCACACAGAGCCATAACTTAGAATTCTAGCGTCTGGGGCGAGAAAGACAAATGCCGCCCCCCTAGCCCTCAATTTTAACCAAATGAACCTAAAATAGTCCTAAATTGCGCCCCTCTTCAGCGTTGCGCCCTGGGCAAGACACAGGAAGTGTTTGTGAATTCATTGTGTCTCATGAAGGCAGTGTTCGTATTATGCATCCTCTCACCCGTACCCTCTACAGAGTTATCCACTTCCCACACTCTGAGGCTAATGGAAAATCACAGTGGTATTATTTTGCATGAAAAGGAAAATAAACATTTGTGCGGTATGTCCTTGTGTGATTATTAATGTAGCAAGTTACAAGACACCTCTAATGCTGCAATACAGCATCTACAAATAGAATGCAAAACTAGCATAAATATTAGTGAAGAAATGACACTACTCTATACCCGGTTCTTCTTACCAAGCAATAATAATTCTTTGAAAAAACAAAAATCTTCCCTATATGTTGGATCACAAAAAATCCCAAATTCAATTCAGGGTTGGGCTAAATATTAATATTAAGTGGCTTTAGCAATATTTTGATTTGATTGACTTTTAAGAGGATATTTTTTTGAGCTATTGTGTTCACTTTATCATTTCATTCTTGTCTTACATTTTATCATTAATACACCCCTTTTTACAAATCTAATGATTATATGGAGTTCATTTTATTTATATGGATTTGTTATTTACAGTCACCCCTTAAGACAGCAATCCCATAAAAAAATCATACATACATCACTGTGGCAAGTGAATGTTGATATTAACCATTTTCTCTTGTTTTTTTGTTCTTCAGTCTGCTATTAAGAATTTATGATTCTCGATTTCCATGGCAACCACAGTCACATGTCACATGATGTAATGAGCACAGAGGCCTTGGAATACCCCTCTGAGCTGTGTGCACTCTGACATCCTCCTTCTCCCCCCTCTGACACCAAATCACATGCTGAGAGTTGTGAGCCCATGTCTATGTAGCAAACTGACTGTGTCTGTGACTGGCAACCATTTTTGTTTGGCAGCCAGAGATCTTTTGAAAAGGAGATCATGATTTTTAGCTAAGAAAAATGTCTGGTTTTAAAAAAAATATGGGGAAGCTGTAATTTAGGTTTAAGTAAAAAGCAGGGTGGTTCAAATATGTGGGGGGTACTTTTACTGATGTGTGCCTTTCTGTCATTACCCACAAGCCTGCAGAGCAGCTACACAGATGATTGACAGTATGGGGTACACTCCAATATATGCACCTGGCATAGAAATAGAAGCGTTTGCATATAAAAGTATTTGTGCGTCGTCTTCTTTCTTTTTTTTTCTTTACAGTTTTCAAATGCCTCCTACTGTGCATACAAATAACTGTATTCATATGCATGCACATAATTTACTGATATACATTAAAACATACGCATAATACATTTCCACCTGGAATGACGCTCACTGTATAACAGTAAAATAAAGGTAGGCTCAGCTCTGCCACCTGTTAGTCACAAGTGTTACTGCAAAGTCTGTGGGCTCATTACAACTGCTGTAGCATTATCTCTGACCTGTGGCTTCTATCTCCATCTTTGTGTCTTGGATATGCCTAGAAATGTTATGTTTGCTATGTGTAAGAAATAGGAAACATGCAGTGGTATTTATATATAGAAGCATTCACTGATATGGTCTCAGCCTTTTTAATCAATATTGTTAGAATAATACTTTTTCAAACTGATAACGTTGGCGTGTTTTTTCTATCTCACCTTTCAGAATACCAAAAGCCCTCAAAGTTATTTAAACTGGTCTCTGCACACAGGCCGTACCGAACGACTTCCCCTCCAATCTGATTAGGTCACATTTTAGCTTCTCCTTCATTAATCTCTGTTCCAGCTCTTAAGTCTTTTTTTCTGTACGATGTGAAAAAAATGCTGTGAGAGTCAATTAGAAAATCATGCAATTATAGGAAAAGTAACCCTTAAAGAGTCTATTAAGTGGGACTTAAAATGCAGCAGAGCAATGTGATATCTGCATGAATACTAAATGGACTCATTTATGGCCAACGCTATTATCAGAGTCTAAATTAATTTATAACGGTGCCACGTGCTCACTTGCACAGAATCCTGCAGATCAGATCCAGGGGGTGGGAATAATGTAAGCAGACTACAAAACCAAACCTTTTATGCTGGTAAATTGCACAGACACAATGTATAGCTATTAACACTTTCACTACCACATTCTAGATATAACAAAAGCAAGGCAAATGCCATGAATGAACATGGCTAACATATAGTTAACAGCTTATATTAGTACTGAAATGCCATATGTTTTACGTGTAAATCCATAAGTAAATGTATTAAGAATAATGAATAATATTGTTATATTGGTAACATTCAGTTCTGTTTTATCTTTTGCCTATTTTCTTCACAGTGCAGTAGTCCTTGTTTAGTATAATTTTACTTATTGAGCATGGTTTATCAGTGTGTGAGCATGGTACCAAGAAATTGGGGTCATGGTTTTGTGTTATACGCAAGTTAGGTCAGTTTTCATCCCAATTTCTTTCCTTGAAATGTGTAATGTATGATTGTTCCTAACCACATTTGCTGTACTCAACTTGTTTCATTAAGAGTTGTTCATTCATACCCAGTGTTGTTCTGCTACAAATACCTAAGGTCCCAGGGGCGCACAGAGGATTTTTCAGGGGGGTGTTTCTCCACCCCTGAAAAAAAAACCCCTGGAGAGCTGCCGCGCATGCGCCCGTGCATGAGCGGCAGTTCCGTTTCGGCTGCACTGTACTATACAGCAGCCGCGGTGCTGTCAAAGAAGCGTCCGCGGCTGCTGTATAGTACAGTGCACTAGGGCACTTTTTTAGCAGAGGGGCGGTTTCTGGAGACCCAGAAACCCCCCTCCCCTGCATGCTCCACTGGATCCTTGTTGCCCCGGCTTGCTGGTGGTCAAACAATACCAGAGTACCTCCCCTGAATACATGGGTGTTGAACACAGCCATGAAGTGGAGTGGACACTAGTGTGTGTACGTGGTACAATGAAAAGTACATTTGGACTACTGGCCATCTCTGTTCAGACATGAAAAAAAATAAACTTTATTAACTTCTCTTCCTCCAGCACAGAAACGCATAGCGGTTGCAAGAATATTTGTACATATACAATGCCAGCCTCCTCCTGCACATTCTTCAGCAGATGTAAATGCACTTTAACTCCTCACACTCCTGCACAGTCTCTTAATTACAGCAATATGGATGTTGTCATATAACATACCAGCTGCTGGGAGCTGTAGTTCCACAGGCACACACAGGTTGCATCACACAGGCCTCTCACTTATTTCAGCTGACCCGATCGCAGGCTTATAGACGGCCACCTCACAGATCCTCCATCTCAATCATGGACTCTCTCCTTTTGTGAGGCACAACATCCCCTCATCCAGGGACTCCTCTCTCATTCGGTCTCCACCTCCCTTACAGCCGCAATCCCAATTAGGCACAGTGCACTGTGTAATGACCCCCTCCCGCCCTTCTCTCAGGGTATGGGGGTATTTCCAAGTGGGCTACTCTATGGAGTACCTGATAGGAGCTCTCAGAATCTCACTGCCTTTCTCCCTGTAGTGCCAACCTGTGTCTACTGTGGTGGTGTTGTCTCTAGGGTATTAGCCACTGGGCACGCTCTTTTTGGGGGTTCTTAACATGCACCTGTGAATATACTGGGTTTTCTGGCCCAATTTTACCCACTTCACGCTGGCTGACCACCCACGGGTGCCTTCCTATGCCAGGAATGTCTACCCAGTACCTTCTAAGGTTCTTATTAATCACTCAGGAAAATGTAGTTAGCAAGTAAAGCAATACATTTATTGTAATAATAACAATCACTAGATTATTATGCACATACAGTAAATAAATGCAAGGCAGGTTTACCACATCATCTTTCCCTTACCCCACTAGCTTAAGGCGTTATAGTCACCTGGCTGTCCAGACTTGCCGACCCATGGATCTCTCTCAGCTGCATATCTAGACTCTGGTAGAGAACGACAACTCAAAACCAGACCTTGCACCTTCCAGCAATCAAATCACAGAATGAACACCCCTTCCCCCTTGAAGTGGCTCCTTATATCTACGGTCTAATTTCCACAGAGCTTTCCCCTCTCTGGGCACATCCTTGTTAAACATTGGTCAGTGCTTGACTAGGGGCGGTGAAGATGAACTGTCCTTCCACAGAACCTTCCCTGCTAGATGGCTTGTCTGGACTAGTCTTGTGAGAAGAATGGATACTAATTGGTTTTCCCCCTCCAGTATCTTGCAACCTGGTCCCTAACCATAATCCCCTGGATTCACTTTAAGGACAATGAACAGCAACTTCACTGCCACATCACCCATATAAAATGAACAATGTAAATATTCACAATGAGCTACAATGTCCCCTTCTCCACATATAATTAGACACTGCAGTTATACTCTGTTCAGCTGAGGAACAAAAGCATGGGCTATAAAAATTACTTGCTATAACCCATTATGTGAGAAACGAAGAACAGGATGGTTACAGTGTAATCAAACTCTTTTCGTCACAGCCCCCACAGCACCCGGCATGCACCTCCTTTGCTTTAGTGTGGACTTAACTTATGGGGGTCTGGAGTGCCTAATTGAGTCACGATATCATGGCCTCATGGCACCCCCCTTACTTTCACTACCTCTCAAGGTGCACTGTAGGACTGGTTCCTCGCGAGCTTAGCCACACACCCACCTCTGCCGGGGATTCAGGAACACCTATCTCCTCCCAAATTCCGACTTAAAATCGAGGCTCATCTCCATTCGCAGGAAACCAGAGTCTTTATAGGCCCTGGTCCCCTACGTGAGGATCACTTAGCCAGCGCTACATTGCTAAGCTCCACCTACTGACTCCTTGCTGTAATGAGCCTCATTACACTAAGACATCCCCCGGTGACCTCACCTGTGTTACATTACTTCAGATATAAGTTTCTACTTCCATGGCCTAAACAATAAGTATATTTGGCTTTTTTGGGGGATGTACATGGCTTTCTTTGGCAATGTATTAAAACAAATATGGAAAAACATGCTTTGGCGCAATAATATTCACACAATTAGTGCATAGAAATAATAACATATTATATTTAAAACACAAGATTTATCTTGTTTCAAATTTAGAGAACCTCTGTGTGCTGCCCTAAAATTGTAGAAAAAAGAAAGACACAACTCCCTCGAGTGGAATAGAGGTTACCAACTATAGTACTAGTGTGTGTTTTATTTATAAAACATTATTAAGTATGACATAGATATGTTATCAAATAATCAAAACTACTATTACACTAATTATTGAGAGTAGACTGGTGCGTCTACCCTGTTACCAGGAGTAATATATTCAGTGTCCCCCAACATGCCAACTGCTATTAAATAGTAATTACAATTGATAAATTAGTGCAGGAAAGCAGGGGAGACCAGATGCAGTTCTCTACCACATCCTTGTGTCCAAAGATGCATTCCTGTTATGAACTGGACCCAGGTCTCTTTGGAAATAAATACTAGTAATCCTGGCTTTGAATGATTTTTACAACATTTCCCCAGGTTTTTTAACTGTATGAAAATCACTTTTTTTTCTAGGCTTCTTTACCAAGAAGTGTCTGTGCTGTTATCACACTAGTGGCATCAGGGGATTTCTGCTTTACTAATTGTGGAAATTGAACACTTTGGTCAGGTTGCAAGTAACCAAATGATATGATTCTGGGCTCTATAACAAACTGTCATGGACAGCTTGAGACCCAACGATGACAGCGACTGTAAGTGTGGCCGCCATTTTTACAGAGTTTTTATAAATAATAATCTTCGGTGTGGTACCTGGAGTCAAAATCCACATTCTATTTATAAGGAATCATTCTCAATGTATTATTTTTCTGTTAGTGTTCAATGAAGCATAACTCATTTCCACACAGAACTTTATTTCAGGTTTAACATAAGTTTAAATGCCATATTGCTTCCTTGGTCAAGGCAAAATGACACTGTATAAGTCATAAGGGTATATTTACTAAAGTGCGGGTTTGAAAAAGTGGAGATGTTACCAATCAGATTCTAGCTGTCATTTTGTAGAATGTACTAAATAAATGACAGATTGAATCTGATTGGTTGCTAAAGGCAACATCTCCACTTCTTCAAACCCACAGTTTAGTAAATGAACCCCATAGATTCCCATGGAACAGCGCTCCCAGTGGAGTTACTCTATTATAGAAATAACTTTTGAATGTTGCACCTCTCAGACATGGGAATAACGCTGTTTAGGCATTAAATATATCTATCCAAAACAACTCTAAAACTAAAGTGTGAATTAATTATCTGAATAGCTTCTCTGATTGTATCATACCAGTTGCATTGGGAGGGTACCGACACATATTCATTTACGACAGTGACTCACATCACTTAGTGACATCTTTAGGAGGTGTGGGTTCATGACTTGACCTTTAGTGTGATATGTTTCAGGTAATTCAATCACATAACAATGCTGGGAAATTTATAGAAACTGGTTGCTATGTACAGTATAATGTTTGACGTCCTTAATAATAGATCATTGTGTGGGCTGTAGTCTTAATTTAATTTTAATTTTATTGTTGCTACTGTTCTTGTGGCCTTTTAGGATACGATATATAGATTTATAAATGTGGAGCATTTTCACCCTTACCTTTTTACATTGCTCATTTGCCAATTTTTGGCACAAATGTAATTATGACAGTTTTTATAAATATTGCCCACAGTCTAATGTTTCAGTGTTGTTTTCTTTTTACCGATGGGTTTGCCTTGAATTTTAGCTACCAAACTGCAAAAAAACTGTCTATATTTCCATTTGGAAAATGTAATAACTAATGATAGTGCGCGTGGGTGTCCTTCGGGAGCTCCGGTTTCCTCCCACACTCCAAAAACATACTAGTAGGTTAATTGGCTGCCATCAAAAATTGACCCTAGTCTGTCTAGGGTCTGTGTCTGTGTGTTAGGGAATTTAGACTGTAAGCTCCAATGGGGCAGGGCCAGATGTGAATGAGTTCTCTGTACAGTGCTGCGGAATCAGTGCCGTTTATATAAATAGATGATGATGATGATGTAGTGCCTTACAGTCTTACCAGGCAGAGACAAGCCTCTTCCAACAGAGTAACATGGTCTAATTGGCAAGTTACTGCTCCCACATTAGCCCCAGACCCCCTTCCTCATAACAATCAACACTGCATTAACATTTCAACATATTCACCCAACTCGGGTCCAGATCTGCCCAAATCACACCTGTCTTGGACAAAACCTAAAAAATTAATACTGTCTCAGGAAAATCAGGACTGTTGGCTGGTATGATTTGTGTCTGCATCAGGACAGAACCATTAGTAAAGTTAAATTTACATTAAAGTTACATTTCCTTAGAAGAGTTACAAACAACTAGATATCACTTGATATTATTATATCTCCCCTATATCAGGTATTTAATCAAAATCTTTCTGTATCTGTGATACCTGTCAAGACTACCCGTTCTTGTTATGCAAGGAGAGCAGATTAAAAAAAATGTATACAGGGAAAATACTGCTTGTCTTTGCATGTAAAACATCAGGAACAGTTTTATTTTTAACTGCGATTTATAGTTGAACTAGGAATGCACTCTTCTCAATTCTATTCTTTTCTATAGGTAATTCACATGGGCTTATCCATTTTCGCTGCTACACAGGGCTGATTTTAAATTTGTTCCCCTGCAGTGCCACATGGTTTTACCAAGGATTCAATTTATACTTTGTAGCTGGATTTACCCCTAACTGTAAATAAGGCTCTTTACATGTGTTTTATTCTGTGTCTAAGTTTTGTATAAACAGAAAATTCTAAGGCATGGACAGTTCAATAGAATATCCTGTATTCATATCAGTGAAGCCTATTCAAGCGTAGTGTGCACAGGAACTGGGTGACAACGTGGAATCATACACTGTAAACAGAGACTGAGCATGAGAATCTGAAATTCCCCCAAGAACAATACAATTTCTGTCAATCAGACTGGGGTATAACTATGGTGTAAAGTGCTCATCCACTTTGTGTCTCTTAAGTTATGTTTATGAAAAGAAAAGAAATTTGCAATTTATATGAATTCCCATCCTCTTTTTTCTTTTGCTGTTTCAGGACCCAACTGCTTTGCCGGCACTACTATCATCCCAGCAGGGATCGAAGTCAAAGTGGATGACTGTAATATTTGTCACTGCCACAACGGAGACTGGTGGAAACCAGCACAGTGCTCAAAAAGAGAGTGCCATGGGAAGCCAACTCTATAGACTTGCTGAACCAAATGGGTACATGACTGCTTCTACATCTAGTCCAATGGACAAAATAACCCCATACATCAGAAAAAGATACCAAACATGGGATAACAGCTTTTAACAGGATGCAGATACAACATATTGCTTATATACAAGTGTTGCATTGTGCTGCTATTCCTGGATCGAGCTGGGCTGGGAAACCAGCAAAGAACTTCACATACTGAGTTCTGCATCACGTAATGTCCTACTCTGGGGACGGCTTCAATTTTCTGTCAAGGTTTAACCAAACAGAACGCTGAGACTTTGTAGTGTGACACTGTGAGGAAGCATTGGTTCCATTTCATCAATTCCCAACCAGTTCACCTGACAATCTGTTTTTTTCCCAGTCTCCTGTTATTTTCTGCTGTTTTGATATCCTTGAATTAATTGTGTGTTCTAATGAAATTCACAGAACTGGATTACTTTGCATATCTACAACTTCAGAAAAAATTACTTTTTTTTGACAGATGTCCAGGTAAAAGTCCAACTTCGAACAAAACAAACATATTTAGTGCCAAACATGTTGGAGAAATGAAAGATCATGCAAAAATGTTTAAATCAACCAATTCCAGATACATTGTCTGTAGGCTGGGACAGAAAATTTGATCATCAATACATACATTGCCCATTTTACATTTGTTGCACTTTTGTGTATAGTATATTAGAGGGATAGTTGATTCATATGCTACTTTGCATGGGCTGTGCACCCTATGGGGCTGATGCAGAGTGTTGGGGCCTTTATACATTGGCCAAGCACAGAAAAGGCGTGTTTATGCAAAAGTGGACCATTTGCATAAAAGTAAAGAGGCGTATCTTTTGCACTTGCTATAGGGCAGGTGCAAATACTCGTCTATGATGGTGACTTGTTATAAACCAGGCGCATATGCTGCTGGTGCGGTAACATCTTGAGATGTGTATGGCTATGTATATGGGGGAAATACAGTATTTTTCTGTGCTCTTTTTTTTAGAGCAATTTACTGCTATTTTGCAACCAACTCTGCACCAGCCCTGTGTATCAGCAAACATGGATAAGCCCATGTGAATTAACCCTTAAAATATTCACCCTATAGGAGCAAAAGTGTTCTTCAATCACATCACCTCTTAAGCAAGCAAAATGGGCTTTAAGGCTAAACCACCTCAAGAACAATAACTTTTTTTTATTAACAACAACCTTAGGGAATGTCATTGGTTAACTTTGGTTCCCTGGGCTGGAACCTTGGCTAACCATTGAACTCCCCACCTACATACATTAAATACCTCCCTAGCTCGATTAATTATAAAATAGTGATCAGGCGTATTGCCCTTAACATAGTACTACATTTTAATTACATTTAAGAAGTGCATTGTTTCTTCTACCATCTTTCTTTTGAATATGTACAGTATGTTTGCAATCTTCTGATATTTAGAATCGCTACAAGGCAGCCATCTTGCTCAACTGTTGAGTTGAGTTATTGTCAATAAGTACATTACCAGTGAGACATAAATATTAATTTTACTTTACCACTGCTTGAAATGTGATGTCTTAATAAGGACAATGATTGTTAAATAGTATGTTCTTGTTTAAACATCATTTTACAACTAATTGGTTATTACCTTTTACGTCATAATTCAGTCAGTAGGTTAATAAATAATCAGGAGATTGCAAATACATGAAAAACAAGTACATGCTGCACGATATTGAAATATATTTTAACCCAATCTGTTTAGTGTGCTGTTCCCTTGTATTAAACATGGACCCACCAATATCAGTCATTCACACTGTGTTTTTACACACCCTATTTATTCCAATAGATCACAAACTAATATGTATCATAGAAACTCAAATAGCAAATATACTTAAAACGGCGCCCAATAAAGTGCATCCTATTTCAAAACAATGCACCACCCACCTGGTGCTTATAGAACAAATCAAAAAAATATGCAGAAATAATCAGCTCCCTGTTCATAAGACCCAAAACAAACAACTCTACGGGGTGAATACACTGATGACTTCTCAATTCTGCTATAATAGGTATAATAAAGCTCTATGTTAAAACTGACGGCTCTACAATTACTTTTCATCTTACGATAATTTTCATATAATCAAGTCAAGGAAATACATATATTGTTCCAGAGTAAGTGTGTATAGTATTGCAATTTAGTCCTTGTTGAAGATCAAATATTTAAAAATCCCCTTAGTGCAGTGATGGCTAACCTGTGACACTCCAGGTCTTGTGAAACTACAAGACCCAGCATGCTTTGCCAGTAGAAAACTAGCTGATAGCTGGCAAAGCATGCTGGGGCTTGTAGTTTCACAACACCTGGAGTGTCACAGGTTAGCCATCACTGCCTTAGTGCATACTGTATAATCTTGATTCACTCTACTGTAGTGCTTGTACTCCCAAAAATAGAAATAAATGTGGCTTTGTTGCCAATCTCTTCTTCATTGCTATTTCTTTAGTTTTCGGTATCTCCAAAGGAGAGATGTTAAGCAAGGAACAATATATGTTTTTTCTTGACTTGATCATATGAAAAGTATCGTAAGATGAAAAGCAATTGTATAGTTGTTTGATTTAACATTGAAGTTTGTTATACCAAGGGGAGTGCTAGCAAATTTTAGCATGGGTTGAGCAAGACTTAACTCAGCAGCCTATTAGGCTAAAGCTAGTCCTTCCCAAGGTAGTCCTCCATGGGACCAGCTCGGGGGGCTAATGCCCCCCTGCCCCTCAGCCCAGCCTGCCCCTGGTTATACCTATTATTGCAGAATTGAGAAGTAATCAGTGTATTTGCCCCCCTAGAGAAGTTTGTTTTGAATCTTATGCTAAAACACAGAGAGCGCAGATTATTTCTGCATATTAATTAATATGTATCATGATCATTTCTGTTCCTGCTGTTCTCAATAAGTCGTTGTAGCTGATTATTTATTATTGCAATTATTTTTTTATATATTTATGTACATATGTATACCTGTATGTCTTTACTTTGCTTCTGGTCCAGCAGACAATGCCCTACTTCCCCCGGAAGCCAGGGGATTCAACTGTCCAATGTACTGCAACAAGAGCGTGCCTATAAACCACGCGTGTAAAGCAGACTTGTATACACAGAGATGTATAGTGTGTGCTCCTAAATGACAAATACTTGATGCGTTACAGAAAATATATTATTAAAAAATATTTTGTTAAATATAAAAGTGTGCTATCCAACAATACCAGTTTTGTTCTGATGACTTAATACAGAGAAACACCATATTTCTGTATGTGTGAATATGTTACTTACTTACTTAGATTAAAAGTGGCAGACGGAAAACAGAAAAGTAGGATAAAATTAAATATGATATTATTATTTTACAAAACAATGAATACAACAACAAACTACTATATAATAATATTCACATGCATGACTTTTATTAAGCTAATGTACAGTTTAATTAAACATGTCTGATATTTTGCTTCTATAAACTCAGGGGCACTTTATTAGGTGCACCTTTCTAGTACTGGGTAAGACCCCCATTTGATCCCAGAACAGCCTGAAAGTTTTGTGGTATGGATTAACACGGTGCTGGAAACATTCCTTTGAGATTCTGGTCCATTGTGACATGATAGCACCACACATGTGATGCAGCGAATTTCCCATTCCACCACATCCTAAAGGTGCTCTGTTGTATTTAGCAGCAATACTCAGATTAGCTATGGCATTTAAATGATGATCACTTTGTAATTTGTAGTGACCTAATGTATGTCAAGAAAACATTCTCCAACACCATTACACCCCACCACCAACCTGCATTGTTGACATAAGACAAAATGGATACATGGATTCATGTTGGTTACACCAAATTCTGACTCTACCATCTGTAGATCTCAGCAGAAATCGAGATTGGTTGGATCAGGTAATGTTTTTCCAATCTTCAACTGTCCCGTTTTGGTGAGACTGTGCCCATTGAAGCCGCAGGTTCCTGGAGCCCAGTGTGGTTTTCTGCTGCTGTAGCCCATCTAGCTTCAAGGTTCATCATGCTGTGTGGTCAGAGATGCTCTTCTGCATACCCCTGTTGTAGCGCATGGTGTCATTGACTGTCACGCTCCTGTCAGTTTGAACCAGTCTGGCCATTTTCCTCTGACCTCTCATTAACAAGCCAATTTCGCCCACAGATCCGCTGCTCACTAAATGTTTTTGGTTGTGCGCCCCGTTCTCTGTAAACTCATGAAAAGTCCAGATGCTCAGCAGCTTCTGAGATACTCAAACCACCCCATCTTGCACCAACAATCATTCAATGGACAAAGTAATTTAGATTACATTTCTTCCCCATTCTGGTGTTTGGTCTGAACACCAATCTCTTGACTTTGTCTGCATGCTTTTAGGCACTGAGTTAATGCCACATGATTGGTTCATTAAATATTTGCATTAACGAGCAGATGTACAGGTGTACCTAATAAAGTGGGCACTGTTTGTATATGCTGAATTGAAAGTATTTTACAAAACATAGTATATGTACATATGCATACCTTCCAACAGTCCTGTCGTGACCAGGACAGTTCAGATCATGGACCTCAAGAACTGGCGCGCAAATTGGTGTTTTGTGGTGATCTGGTTCGGTCGATTGGACAGGGCCTATTTTGTCCCCTTACTGCATATCAGCAATTTCATGGTTGGTCTGCACAGATGCTTTGTGTAATATATGCACATTTTATACTGTAATTGAAAATTACACTGCCAGCAAAAGTATATTTGTTAACTGAAAGTACTGACTATTATCACAATATGACACATTTTCTCTGAAAATATTCCTCCTTGGAACGGTGGACACTTCATGAAAGTAATGAAATATTAGGTCTGCTTTTTAAGTGTCATAATATTACCTTTCAGGATTTAAATTGCAAAGACTTATAGGGCCTGATTAATTAAGGAAAGTAAGGCAAAAAAAAATGAGTACATTTTCTCCTGAACAAACCATGTTACATGCAAGGGGTGCAAACTAGTCTATTATTTTGCACATAAGTTAAATACTGGCTGTTTTTTCATGTAGCACACAGATACTTGATAACTTTACTTGTACACTGACACTTAAAGTTGATCTAGAACACGTGCCAGATGAAGCACGCGGGCCACTTCTGTCTGGCTTGCTGGCGCTTCAGCTCTCTCACTAAAGCAGCCGTTTCGTCCGTCATTGACTGCTTTACTGAAGCAGCTCCTGGGTTTCTGGAGAGGAAGATGCGTGTCTCCAAAGGTAAGTAAGAGCTGCACTAAAAATTGAGGGGCACATCTATGTGGCATACTATCAATAGGGGGCACATCTATGTGGCATACTATCAATAGGGGGCACATCTATGTGGCATACCATCAATAGGGGGCACATCTATGTGGCATACTATCAATAGGGGGCACATCTATGTGGCATACTATCAATAGGGGGCACATCGTTGTGGCATTCTATCAATAGGGGGCACATCGTTGTGGCATACTATCAATAGGGGGCACATCTATGTGGCATACTATCAATAGGGGGCACATCGTTGTGGCATACTATCAATAGGGGGCACATCTATGTGGCATACCATCAATAGGGGGCACATCGTTGTGGCATACTATCAATAGGGGAGACAACTGTGTCATTCTATGAATATGGGGGACAACTATGTGACATTCTATGAATCGGGGGCACAATTAAGAGGCATGATGTGAACTGGGGACCTACTGTGTGGCATAACTTTAATTTGCTGGTCCCATTGCTGTTAATATGATATTAACATCGTAAAATTATATATATATATATATATATATATATATATATATATATAAATATATATATATATATATATATGCGCCCAATTGGCACATCTGGGCTTGACTAGATTTTAGCCGGCACACTGATAGAAAAAGCTTGCCAACCGCTAATCTCTTTTTTTGCTTTACTTTCCTTAATAAATCAGGCCCATTCTGTACAAAATAACATTCAGGTTTTAGGCAATGCACCTAGCCTGAGTCGATGATATCCCATAATATGGTGGAATCCCACCATACAATAGATGCTCATTTATTTTCCTGGCTGATATAATGAAATATTGGTTTTGGGGGAATTGTGCATAATTTGGTGCTTCATTGTGAATATTCTGTAAACCATTCCCCAAACCTACCAAATGTGGCCAGTTTTGTCCACCATCATGGGTAAACATATGTTCACCTGGCAAAAAAGAGGCAGCCTCATAAAATCAGACATGGCACTTGCATGTGCTGCTTATGTGTAAGTGATAAATGTTGGAAATAATGCATTCTGTTCTCCTGAATTTGGTCCTTGCCTGGTGTTTGCCCCCCTAGAATTTGGTCTCCACTATCCAGTACCAGATCAGAATACAAAATATAATAGAGGGAGAAAAAAAATGGTATTAGGATAAAATGTATTTGTTTCAGTAAGTATAATAAAAATTAGGTTTAAAAATGTCTGCATATAGTAACCAGTATGGACAAGAGTAGACAGTTGTGTTTCAAAGATAGAAACCTGAAATTAAAAGTGTCATTTGAGTCATTGGCAACCCAGATAATATTCCACAATGGCAAATGCGTTTGTCATTGTGGGATAATATTTGGATCACAGGTGACACACAGCAGATCCTATTATCGGAACATTGTCTACCATTTATATTGGTTACTACATGCAGAGGATTTTTAGTGATTATCAATAAATACATTTTATCCTAATACCAGTTTCTCCTCCCTCTATTATATCATGGCTTCTTATTTGTAAGTGACCATCAATGAGTGAGGATTTTAAAGAGTTTAATACATACTTGCCAACTCTCCCTGAATGTCAGGGAGACTCCCTGAAATAAGGGTGATCTCCCTCACTCCCTGAAGAGTCTGGCATTCTCCCTGATGCTGAGCCAGTATAAGATGTGGTTAACTTCGCCATCTGTGGCATGATGACACAGTTCAGAAATTGTCCATGTATTGATGCCTATGGAAGTGGCCATTTTCATTGAGACAAAGATTTAATCAAAGACTGACAGGTAAGACAACATGACTTCAGTAATGGAGACAGAAATGTAAAAGACACTTCAGTCTGTAGAGATTCATTAGATGCTGTTCTTTAAGCATCGTTGCCTACTCTCCCGGAATGTCTGGGAGACCTCCCGAGAGAGCAGGGCAACCTCCCGGTTCTCGTTCCCGCAATAGATAAGTGGCAGGGGCAGGGCTTAATGATGCAAATGATGTGATTCACCAAACCCCGCCCCCACACGCCCTCCCCCAGGCTCTCCCTGAAGCCAACGAGGAAACATTGGCAAGTTTGGTTTAATGTTAACTGTACTTTTAGTTTATGAAGCAGATAGCTCCTATACCTTGTTCTCTACATGTTTATAGATTTTGCCTGAATGAGAATATAATTCCATGGAAACAGAATGGGGCTCATACTAGCAGTGTCCTTTTTGTCAGAGACCTGGGGACCAAATGGCTTAAGGGGATAGCAGCCCTAAGAATATATACAGTTGAAACATTCCAGGGTAATCAATGTATCAAATTATAAAACAGTTTTAAACTGTATTTTGTATACATAACCATTAGTGGCATACAATTAAAGACACTGGGACAATTTGCATATAAAATGCTTAATAATTCACAATTTATAGTTACCTTCCATAATTATAGAGGTGCCTCTTCCATAATGTCAGTGGTATTATATGAAAACAAGACAAGGGGGATACAAAAATCAAGATGTCCTTGTAAATGTAGATTTAGGGGTGTGAAAGAATAAACAAAGTGACCTCTGTTTTTAACACATGGCACATGAAGTAAATAATTGTTTTACACCTGCAACACTATTTGTGAACAAATCTGTTTTCTTACTACACAACAGACGGAATGTGGGCATTTTTCCTAGTTATGTGTGGTGTTTCTACAAGTTTCTTTCCATTCATCCTACAGATACAGGTTCTCTGGCATTGTCCCAATCCCACTTAATCAAGAGACAATGGCAAGAGGGCAGTCACTGTGAACCGAGCCAAACCTACACCATCAGTAGCTATTCTGAAATCCTTATATGCTATCTTTGTCTTTCCTAGAATCCAATAAACAGTTATAATTGTTTCTGCCTAAGGGGATAAATTAATTGAAAAATAAGGACAAAGACATCTTTTACTTAATTAAAAATGTTGGAAAATGTAATTAGTTTAAAAAGATAACACTTTATAATTTTAGCACAAATTCAACATTTTGTCCAATCTTTTTTTTTCCTTGATCAACTTTGGCGGAGAAGGAAATTTACTGTTACTACATGTTTATAGGAGAATTGTCTTTTGTCCCTGAAGTGACACAGACCCTGGCATCTAACCATTAAATTATGTATCACTGCAGAAAGTATATTCTGCTTCTGAAAAAAAACAATAAAATGGAACAGTATATTTTTAGTCACACTGTCTATTGGCTCCAGGGATTTGTAAACTAATTCTCACGGCTTTTAAAATCTTCACATTCCCTTTCTAATTAATCACCGCGTCAGGGCTGCAACATTTCAATGCCCTCCTTTTGGACATTCAGCTGCAGATCCAATTTAATTTGTTGAGCTGTATCGATTAATTGTCACTCTTTAATCTTACTGAAGGATCCGTGTTTTGCTTCCAGGAATTCCCAGGTTCTGCATATCCTTGGTTGATTAACTCCTTCATTGCAAAGCAACATAAAACCATATGGTCTGGCAGTCTGGAGCACTGGAACATTTGCACGGCTTGGAAACAACGTCTAAATTCAGAGTGATAAAATGGTCACTGCTGAAATAAGTCAACGTTGGTAAAAGTAGCGGTTTGATATGGTTGGAAAATGAGGGAGGTAGTAACAATGCTCAGGAACATATGACAGCTTTAGCTTGTCAATTACATACAAAAGTTTAAAAGTTTTCTCCAAAACAAAAGGTAAAATTGACCATGTACTGCCGTAAAAGGGAACAGCATTTGAACAGATGTTGGACCTTCTCAGACTTATTGCTGTATTTTTGTACTTTTTCTCTATGTTTGATAACCATGGGCCTGATTCATTAGTGTTCTTATCTGCCGTTTTTTGCTTATCTTAAGCAAATCCACTCTGTGCATGCTCAGAAAAGGGAGATAAGAAGCAAAATCCACTACGTAAGTGAATAATTTCTTAAATTAAGATGAAAATCCATCTTAACTTCACTCTTATCTCCCTGTTTCTTCTTAAAATAAGCATATTAACTTTTGCACAAGATAAGATCACTAATGAATCAGGCCCCATATGTTTATATAACCAGGCAGTTGTTTATTTTCATTGATGTAGGGGGCAAGGAAAAAAATACGCCCTGATTATATAAATACCTGAATGAAAAGCACAGAAACAAGCCAGGAAGATGAAACAATATTTTTAGCTTACATTTTAGGTACAAGGTAATAAATTAAAGTTATTCAAGGTGGAAACTCCCTTGAGAAACATTGGTATCTGGATTTTTTAGGTTTCATAACAACTGTGGCGCATCACTAATTCATATATGAAGGAAAAAGGTTAATTTGCATATGGAGTCTTGAATCATATTCCAAGAGCGTGATTTTTGAACTGCATGCTGGAAACAAACTTCTTGTCTTGTTGAAAGGTTTACTTTGTGCTCAATACAAAAGGGAAAATAAAATCAATGATTCCCTTTATTTATATGCGAATGAAATTAGCCAATGTCTGTAGGCATTAAATAGAAAGTAACCTTGAATCGGGATCAAGATAAAGAGAATTCAGGATTATTGAGTTGCAAAGATAGAAATTGGTCCCCTTGTGCACTTTAGAGTTTTAACTTTGTTAACATTACTAACTCAGGAGACATTAGCCAGCAGAAACAAGACAATGCCCTATTAACAGTATTTAATAATTGCTACTGGGTTAACTAGCCTTTAATTACAGCATACCTCCCAACTGTCCCGATGTTGGCTGGACATCCCAATTAGTGGGCTGCAACACAAGCTGGAATTAAACAAAAGTGGGCGTGGTTTGGTCACAACATGGGTGGGGCTAATTTTGTCCTGATTTTGTGATTCTAAAAGGTGGGAGGTGTGTTACAGTAAAAATAAAAAAGGTTGGTTTGACCTTAAATACTGACTACAATACCACAAGTACAGTGCCATGAGCATGACCTTACTTAATAGCGATAAAATAAAATGCATTGTTTCAAATAAAGGCATGGCTTGTGGGATGAGTAGAGTAGATCCAAACAGTGGGAAATTATGAATGTCTCCAGGGGCTGAAGTAGGTTGGTATATGGTGTTATGACATACCGCCACTTCTCCTACTACCTTAATTGTAAAAACTTTCCAATTACATTCACAAACATTTTCCATACCACCACTTCTAAATTTCCACTTCGGTGTGTATGGGTGATCTCTTACATTTTTCATACTGCAGCTTATAAATTTCCATCTTGTCTAGTGAGTATCTATCTATAAATCTGTGTGTGTATATATGTTTATTGTGGCTAAAAAGCCTCAACATTAAAACCACCTGCCTAATATTGTTTAGGTTCCCCTCATACCACCAAAACAGCTTTGAAACCGTCAAGACATGGACTCCATAAGACCTCTGAAGGTATCTGTGGTATCTAGCACAGGACGTTAGCAGCAGATTCTTAAGTCCTGTAAGTTGTGAGGTGGGGCCTCCATGGCTCTGACTTGTTTTTCAAGCACATCCCACAGATGCTTGATCAGACCGAGATCTGGAGAATTTGGAGGCCAAGTCAACACCTTTTTTTGCAGTGGGGCAGGGCGCATTATCCTGCTGAAAGAGGGAATACCTGTTATATCTTACAGGAGATTTCTATCAGAGTCTAAAGAACCCCCCTAGTCTTCACCAAGAACCGCCACAAGACAGGATGGATTTTGCTGCTGGAGGCCCTCTGGTTGCGGCCCTTTGGTTAGCCCACGGAGGTGATAGGTGATAGATGGTTGGTAGAAGACCAATGGCTGGACCAGGAAGAGCAGACTCTGTAGTGGTAGTGTAGTGGAGCAGGGCAAGCAGGATTAGTTAGCTGAAACAATATAGCACACACAGAAGAATACTAAGCTGTAATCAGTGGAACACCAGGTCGGATACACTGAAGAAATACCACAAACAAGAGAGTCCGAAATTGTAATCACAAGGACACCGGGTCGGATAAACAAGAGTACAGAGAGAGCACTGTGGTCAGTATTGATAGCTCTGTTGGATACACAGGAGCACAGACAGCAGTGTGGTCAGTATGGATAGCCAGTGTCTATTCATCATGTCCTGGCATCCAGCATCATTTGTTTCTCAGCTAAATCTGGTATCCTGTTATCAAGTATCCATTCCTATTCAGAAGATCCTGGTATCCACTTGAAGCCTCTCAGCGTATCGTGGTAGACCTACTGTGGCTGGATCACTTATAAATAACTTATTGTATAAATTTATTTAAGTTAATAGCACAGTACCCCAATTTATATCATTAGAAATGTACCGATTTTTCTATCGTATGCATTTTATATGGAAATATATTGATTTCTGAGAAAATATATAATGATTTGGTTTCGTAACTTCTCTAGAGGAAATCCCTATTCGGCATATGTGCAGACGAAGTGTGTTTTTGAAACTGTCTGAAGGCAAGTAATCTCATGTTAATTAAACCTTTTCATCTCAGTGACCAACATGTCTTTTTAACCTTAAATCACAGCAGGGGGTAATTAGACTTCCTGTTTAGACTTTATAGCTCTGTAAGACTCAGAAAATCACAGGTTAATGTGAATTTTGTTAAAGCTTAAAATTGTGTTAACTTCAAGTCTGGAGAATATAGCAGAAAAATTTAAATTTTAAACTGTTAAATTATCTGATGTAACCGCAGACGTTTTGGTGCCAGGGAGGATCAGGTGGCTGGATTACACACTGCCAGTCTATGTGTCCTAAACTATATAAAAAGAGCACTGTTTGACCATGTAATGTATTGTTCCTTCTGTAACTTCTGGAAAGATCACTGGTGTGTAACTGTCTGTCACACGCCAGTCCCATAGTCAGGTACCGGCGCTTTTACCTTCCTCTTGTAAGCAGTGATCAAGTTACTAAACTTCATTATTGAGACATCACTGGTAGTTTCTTCTGCGCATGGGCTACCTGTTACCCTTGCTTATGACCTCCTACCTGTTTCCATTGGTTCTAAGCATTTTGGAGCACTATTAAAACCTCCCATGGTTTCTTGTCCTTTGCCTGTTCTTCGAGTTACTCTTAGTAAGATTTGGTTTCCTGTGGTCTGTTTCACCTGTTGTCCGTTGTATCGTCTGGAGTCAGCTATTCTCCTCGCTGCTGCTGCCGTTAATGAGACGATTCTTCACCTGGACTCAGCACTCCTGTTTGGAATCATCACCTCCCGTCCAGCCATCTCAAACGCCTCCATTATCTTGTCGTGGGGACTGCTGCTGTACTACTCTTTGCTTATAACACCATGCACGGATCAGCGAAGTCCTACTCCTCAGCTACCTCCACATATTGAACCATTATTAACGAGCTGCTTGTTACACCTGTACTCATCACTGCTATTCAGAATCACCATCTGTGGATCAACGAGTTCAACGTCTTTGCTTTACATTGGAACTACCGCTAGCCAGTAACTTACCTGCTATTCCGAATCACCATTCACGGATCAGCTAAGTTCTATTTCTTCATACCTGTATCATCGAACTGCCACTGTACCAGTAACTCATCTGTTGCCTTGAATCATCATCTACAGATCAGCTAAGTTCTATGTTATTATTGCTGTTGCTTGAACTGTCGCTGTGCCAATGATTCTATTGCTATGTTTGAGTTATTACCTATGGATCAGCCAAGTTCTAAGTTACTACTGCCTCTGTCTGAACTGCCGCTGTACCAGTGATTCGTCTATTGTGCTTTGAGTTATCATTTCCGGACTAGCTAAGTCTCCATTATTACCACTGTTGAACTGTTGTTCTATATATTCCTTGCAGTCTCCATGAGTTACCAAGTGTGGAAGTAGCGTGTTGTGATTCATCACTTCTATTTTATCAGTTGCCGTGTTAGGATTGTCTGCCATTGCCCTGAGTTACTTCTTTCATTCAACTGCATCAGTGTCTATTGCAATTATCCTGACGCATCATCTATATTGCAGTTGTTACATTTCAGCATTTCTATTTCCTTGTGTGACTACTGAGCCAAGAACTATTGCGAGGGTCACTGGCGAAAACCTCCTACCCGTTAGACTCCGCACTCCTGAGTGAGTTCCATCTTGGCAGAGACCAGGGATCCACTAAAATATTATTCAGAGCCGCCCAGACGCTGTGAGAGGGATGGCCGGGGGGCACACAGACGGCCGCATCCCATGACATGGGATGCGCCCGCATCATTGATGACGCGCCGCATCCCCTGTCATGTGATGCGGCCGCCTGTGCGCTGACGCGGCCGCATCTGTTGTCATCAGATGCGGCCGCAGGTAAAAATGTGGAATATTGCATCCGGGGGGGCGGCCGGCCGGCCTACCCCCCGGCCCTAATAGCGTTCTGACAGAGCGGCCCCCCTGCCCCCGGGCCAGCCTGCCCCTGGAGCTGTTACATTGTCCTTCTTAGGACTGTTTGAGTTAATAAAACATTACTGCTTCAAGATCCTGCTTTGACGCCTACTTGCCAGATGTAATTTCTGTGACCTACAGATTAGACCAATCTAATCCGTTATCCAGCTGTTTTGAGGTGTATATATATATATATATATATATATATATATATATATATATATATATATATATATATATGATTGGGGTTGGCCTGATTTTATTTCTCAAATAGTGTGCTGTCATGCTTCAGTTGGGGCAATATTGTATTGTTTTCAGCTCACAAGATGTTCGGTTGGGGAAGCTTGGCAATCACATCCCTACTTATACATAAAACAAAATGTTACATACACTTGCGCTCTCTTTTCCAACTCAAGAGGTATTACCATGAATGGCCCCTTGTTAAAGAGAAAGCCTTCTTGTTCTATATTTTCAATCTTCAATGTTACTCAAATGTCATAAAAATAAAAACATATAACACAACATAGTGTAATTTGTTAACATTACAGGAAAGATATTCCACCACCACTAATTTACACACATATATAAAAAAATAATGGATAGTGAAGTAGATATCCTAGAAGAGATCCACAACTGTGATATTTCTTCAGGGAAAAACAGGGTATATATTGAGACCAAGTAAAATTGAATCATTATAGCTATATTTTGTAGTTATCTATGACTATTTTAAATAGTAATAATAGTAAAACATTAGATAAACGGATACAATCATGTGAAAAAGAATGTAAATGTGTTTTTATATATCAGGACATAATTAAAAATTATCTAGTTCTCACCAATCCCACACATCCAATGTGACATAGAAACCATAACAGACAGGATTAGGATGCAGTGAGTGCACTGGGTATTTGCTTATACTGTGCCAGAGAGAAAGGATTAGCAAATCGTGACAGCAGAGGTTTTGTGGGGGTAGCAAAGAGGACAGGATTACAATGCAGTGACTACTCTGTGTATATATGAATGGAATTATAGAGTATGGTATGTGCATTAACAGAGAATAAATGAAGTGCTTGCACTGTATACACAGAAAAGGTAACCGTGTTTGAGTTACCAAACATGCCCCATGTCTCATTGGTCTCCTTTCTTTCCCTAGAGTACGGTACCCTCACAATTAATCATTACCACTTGTTTAGCAATCTCCCCTACCCATATACCTCCCTCTGTATGCTACCTGCCTACAGTTTCAATAAACATTTTGCATTCAGTTAACTTCCTCCAATCCAAATACTCTCACTGTAACCCGAAAGCTTCTTTCATTCCCAAAAACTTCATTTATCCTGTAACCTACTCCTAAACCCACTCAACATCACGTTATTTTCCCTGTACCCAGTTATCTTCCTTCTACTTCCCATGAAAGTGGGTGCAGAACAGGAAACAAGGAGCACAGGATTTCAACACATAACTTGCTATTTGCTATGTATGCAGTGCATTTTGGGAACAGGTGGGGGTGAATAGATGAGAGGATGCAAATGGTGTAAACTGTACCCATCTACAGGCACACGTTTTTGGCAAGTGCCTGCCTATTGCACGGCTGAATGCAGTCACATCAGTGAGGGGACTGAGGTGTTAGTTCGGGAGGCAAAGAGTCAGGGGGAAATGAGCCTAACTTACCGGGAGCGCAGGAGATCTCCCAATATTTTATAAATCTCCCAGACATTCTGACAATTATAATCTAGCCAGCAAGGTACAACCCCTACTAACTTATGACTATAAACTAGTAATACGCTTTTATAAAGTTGTTCAGCGCTACATACTTCAAGAACCAATAACCACTATGGAAGGTTTTGTTTGTCTTCAGAAAACATTTCGGAAATATTTTCAAAACTTTTAGCCTCCAATTATAAGCTCTTTTCAGTTGCATAATGGCTGTACTATAACCATTTTGCAATGAAAGATTTTCTACAGACAAGTCAGTCCCTAAGCAGGAAGAACCTGTTGCAGCAACAGCAGGCAGTGTGCCAGTTCATCTGATATTATGTACATCCCTCCAGGCTCCAAGAAGCTAAAACACATACAAGCAGATTCCCCATTCCCACTGGGACACAAAGAGCTGGAAATGACTTGGCTGCCAAGCTCTGCTTTTCTTTTTGTGCAATTGTCAGAACTAGAGAACCAAGCAATCAAACTCTGAGGACTTTTCTATTGTCATAATAAGTCACAGAGATTTACCACTTTACTAAATTAGGGAACATGGTAAGATATCAGTTTGGTTCCGTTTCAACCTCAAAACTCAATTTGTACAGTCAGGTAAAAAAATAAGCCTCTTTTGTATTAAAATATCTCACATATGCTTCAACATATAAAAGCACAAGGCTGCTGGTCATTTGCTTTTATACAAGTCACTGAAGTCCAATGTGACTTTTGATAGCCTTTTGATTTTATAGCAGGGAATACATTATTCCATATAATCATCATCATCACCATTTATTTATATAGCGCCACTGATTCCGCAGTGCTGACCAGAGAACTCATTCACATCAGTCCCTGCCCCATTGGAACTTGTAGTCTAAATTCCCTAACATACACCCAAAGACAGAGAGAAAGTGACTAGCAGCCAATTAACCTACTAGTATGTTTTTGGAGTGTAGGAGGAAACCGGAGCACCCGGCGGAAACCCACGCAAACACGGGGAGAACATACAAACTCCACACAGATAAGGTCATGGTCGGGAAATGAACTCATGACCCCAGCACTGTGAGGCAGAAGTGCTAATCCCTTGGCCACCGTGCTGCCCAAATACACAAGTTTCAATCTAAGAGCACATTATTGGAGTGCCTAGCTCTTGGACTATATATATATATATATATATATATATATATATATATATATATATATATATATATATATATAAAATAAATGTGCCTATGCCCAATCGGCCCCTGCTAGTACCGAATGTTGTTCAGGAGATCCATATATAGCTTCATGACGTATAACCAGGGATAGGTACAAATAAGACCCATAGACCCACATCACCATTTCACAGTTCCATGAACTGAATATCTTAATCCACTAATGACTGTGTTGTAAAAATACAAGAATAGACTCACTGTTCAGATGATAGGATTTGATGAGGGTGAGAGTTGCATCATAAAGAACACTAAATCACCCCATCTCCCAGCATTTATAACAATTTCTAGAGATATATTATTGCATGCCAAAAATGCCCACTGCTCCCCTTGCATCCCCCCATCTCACCAATGCAGTATCAGCACTGTTTGGCAAAGATTGTTTATTACAGCCAATAATCTTACCTTGTGTTACAACTTTTATATAGCATACAATCTGTGCATGTAATAACACTAGAATGTAATTATAGTTGGTGGGGATTTAAAACTTACCTGTGGTCAGATCTGTGGCACAGGAGACATTTGTTTGGGTGAAGCAGTGTCACCAGAGCCTCCACAGCCCCCACTTTGTGACAAGCAGCCTTGTGATTAGCTGTCAGAAGAGCCTCACTGCTGGGAACACCCCCTTTAAACAGCAGATGCAATGATTCCCCTTCCCAACTCCTCTCCCTCGACTCCACACAGCCGGGTGACTAATAAACTAATAAAATTCCCAGTAAGGCCTATGCTCAATCCGCCCCTGGTCACTAGGCACACTCCCCATAGGCGCTGCCCTGTCCATCCCCTGCTTCTTACCTTGTGTGTGGCATCTTGTCTTCTTGGGAGTGTGGCACTGGGCTGTTAAATCATAGCCAAGTGCCACACTCCCAGCTCATTATTAACACGGAGAAGGAGCTGCTGGCTGCTTCCCCTCTTGTAAGTGGCTGGCACTCAGTGTGGGGGCACCGCGATCAAAATAAAGACACTGAATGAGTGACATTATGTCACTTATTCAGTGTTTTAGTCACCTCGGAACCCTGGCACCCTAAGCAACCAACTTGGTTTGCCTAGTGGGAACGCTGGGTTTATAGAGAGCGGACAGAGCTAGAAGAGAGAGATAGAAATGAACAACAATTTATATACATTATATTAGGAACATCCATAATCTTTATAAATTTCAGCTACCGTGGACTGGTTAGAAATGACAAAGTTGTCCTGCTTGACCACACAGATAAGTGATTTACAAGAACCACTATACTTCCCGCTTCACAGGTGCTCGCTAAGACATATTATATAATTTCTAGTCTGCTCTTTATAACTGAATTTGGAAAGCACTAATACAATACAGAGACAGACGGGGTAAAATGCATGTTTTCATTTACCTTCTGCTCAATCGTATAGTTTTCAACTCAATTGAGAAAGATCAGGAGATAAATGAATAGCCTTGGGATACGCAGACCCTGCAATCATCCCGTTCTTTGCCAGGATGACTTTGCTCATCATTTGTCAAATCATCCACAAGCACCCTGGGCATGCTGTAATCAGGCTGGCATCCTTATCTGCCAGACAGTCACTGCTTTTTACAGTCCTTTTAAATAATACAATACACACTTAAGAGAAAACAAAACTATTACCATAATCATTACTATGTTTGTACATTATTTCCAATGTTAGGCAGATAGGAAACATAAATGGTATCAGAATCTGCAGCTGAAAGCCGCTTTTGCTGTAAACCACTGGTTACTTGAAGGAAAGAGAAATTTTCACAAAAATAGTCATGCTCTCAGCTTTCCAGACCATTGCAGTTCTATTTAACCCTCCTGGGCCATCATCTATGAAGCCACCTTCTACAGATCAATACATGATTTGCAGGGCAGAGGACAAAATATGCAGGAACTTGACATCATCTGTAGTTTAAGGGTGTCATCTGCAGGGCTATCATCTGAATTGTTGGCCTACAACCTTCCCACATCTTTCCCACCCCTCATTCAGGTGACTACAATATAATCCTGCCTGGTGACTAATAGGTAAGGTAGATCTCAATCTGAAGATGTAAGCTAGATGTTGTTGACACTTCCCTTATCTTTTTCTTATGTGCAATGTGAAAACAACATAGCGGACCCTAAGTAATTAACGATGGAAGCTGGACCTGCTCTTCCAACTGTATCTCCCAGGTGGCAGCCCTGGCCATCTACACAGCAATATGAATGCACTATATTGATGCAAAAAGCAAAAACATTTCTGCTATTTCCTGTCCTGTCAATAATAAATCTGTTTATATCTAGCATTTAAAATGTGTAGTTTTGGTTATTTTTCACCAACACAAATGTCAATACTCAAATCCATGCAGGTTGTGTACAATGATTTCCCAAATTAGTCTCAATGCACATAAATGCAAGTCCATTCTATATGACATCTATCCTCTCCTCTCATTGGCTCCTGCCTCCACACCCACTGTTTCCCTATCACTATTTAAAACTGCTCAGACTGCAAGGTGAGGACAGTTTATGAAGTCTCTTGTTTTCCAGTGTGTTACTGGGTATTCCATCTACATCAGTGTGTTCCTGTTGATGCGCTATTCATTGTATACCTCTATGTTGACACCTGACTCCATCTAACTGCCGGTCATGCCTGATAGCTGTGTGGAGCGCAGCAACAAGTGTAGGAATAGCAGCCAAGCTCAAACCTCCTTGCAGGAACCCTGGAAACCTACCCTTCATTAGACGCCTCACCTCCATTACAGGTAGAGTCAAATTGGACTGACTTTTTGAATCATGAAGTTCCTGTGTGATTCATGACAGTTAGTAAATAATATGTTACTTTCTCTGGATCCACCTCTGCTCTGCCTCCTTTATCAGTTGGAGTAACACAAGGCTCAGTATTAGGACCTCTGCTGTTCTCTATCTACACCTTTTCTCTAGGAAAACTAATAAGCTCGTTTGGATTTCAGTATCATCTCTATGCGGATGACACCAAAATGTATTTATCCTCTGCTGATTTCTTGCAATCTGTGTTGTCCCAAGTTACTGACTGTCTTTCTGCTATTTCATCTTGGATGTCCTCTCACCAACTCAAACTCAATCTTTCAAAAACAGAGTTAATAATATTTCCACCCACCAACAGAAGTTACCAACCTGACATTTCTATTTCTGAAATAAATATCATCCCGCAAGCTTGCTGCCTAGGTGTGATCCTTGACTTAGAACTATTCTTTATTCCCCACATTCACTATATTTAATTCATGTTGCATACATTTCAAAAAAAAAAAAAATCAAAAATATGCACATATCTTACCCTAGACACTGCAAAAACTAGAATTCATGCACTCATTATCTTCCGCACTGGCTATTGCAATTCCCTCCTTACTGGTGTTCCCCGAATCAGACTCACCCCTACAATATATTTTGCATGCAGCGGCTAGATTGATTTTCCTTGCATATCGTTCTTCCTCTGCTGAACCAATCTGGCAGTCTCTACATTGGTTGCCTGTCTTTTACTGAATCTACTATATAATACTTTTACTAACCTACAAGGTCATCAACAAAACTGTACAAAAATACATCTCTTCTCTTGTTTCAAATCTCCCTACTCGACAACTCCGTTCTGCACAAGATCTGCATCTCTCATCCACTCTCATTACATGCTCCCATTTCCATACTTTTTTCGGGCTGAACCCACTCTATGGAATTCCCTTCTTTGCACAATAAGACTTTCCTCTAGTCTTCAAACCTTGAAGCATTCTCTGAAAACCCACCTCTTCAGGCAAGCTTATAATATTCCTAAACTAACCTCTTAACCTCATTATCGTTTACACAGTACACACAAGAAAACAACCCTCTGACCCCCTGACCAACATTACTGTGTGACTTTATCATATAGCATACAAATCACTTATTTACCTTTGCACTCTGGCTGGACCGAAATGCAATATGTAGACTTAACCTTATGTATCCAACTCCCATTGTCCTATAGATTGTAAGCTTGTGAGCAGGGCCTTCTTACTTCTTTTTTGTAATACCCAGTATTGTTTTATTACTTTGTTTGTCCCCAATTGTGAAGCACTAGGGAAATTGCTGGCGCTTTATAAATGTTGATAAATATGTTAAGTAGACCTGTCACCTCCACACTGTGGATGCATCCATTTTGTGGGATGGACCAATACTCAGCCTATAAATGCGCTAGGAACCAGTGACATCATTGAGGCACTGTCTGACTAATATTCATGAGACCTTAATTATATTAATGAGCTGATGTTTCCTAGTGAATTCATCATTTAGTCTCAGGAATATTGGGTCAGCTGACAAAATGGATGCCTACATTTCCACTTAAGAATGCAATAGAAAAAGACCTTGGGCAATTTTTGGAGAATTAAGCAAGGTGCAGAGATGTCAGCTCAACATGTATCACGTGGGGGAAATTTATCTGCTCCCAAACTTAGTACTGACAGAAATTCTGACTGAATTAACATTGGAGAAATTAATTAATTGATTTAAAAAGCTTGTTTTACATCAATGAGTTCATGTTAATTCAGCAACAAAGTCAGTGTTAACTTCAGGAACTGACAAACTTCTCCCAGATGAAATAAGTCAGGTTGGTATCTCTGAAGAAAACCATTTGTATCTGTCTGTCTGTCTGTCTGTGTGTGTGTTAGGGAATTTAGACTGTAAGCCCCAATTGGGAAGGGACTGACGTGAGTGAGTTCTCTGTACAGCGCTGTGGAATTAGTGGCGCTATATAAATAAATGGTAATAATAATATTAACAATCTGTACTCAGTATTAGTAAAAACAAAAATCTTGTGTCATTGTACGGTACTTTAATTTGCTCAATATTACTGCATCTAAACTTTAATATTTTGTCAAGTCTATATCATGCGATGGATCCACATTTTACATAATGCTAGCTAGAAGATCCTCATAAGAGATGTAGTTCAATGACAGCTCAGGTGTTTAAGATGGCTCATGATGGCAGACATATTTTATTGAATTAATTAAAATTCTGCATAGATTGTTTGTAATTAACCATTTAATCAATGGAGGAATGCAAGAAAAACAACAGAAATAAAACACTTTGAATATGTTACCGCTGTTTGAATACAAGTGTTGTTTGTAGTACTGTGGCTCCATGACGTTAGGTTGACCAACCGACTGTAGCTCAATCTCTACCAATTCAGTGTAGTGTGGGTAAACAGACTCTCCCCCTCAAAAACAACAATAAGAATAATGAGTGCCAGGTCCTCTTCTGAGGTAAATTAATTATTTGTAATTTATTGTTTACACAGTAGCTAAACATAGTTCCTGGATGCACAAAATATCTCCCGGCAACAATATCTCCTAAGTGACACAGTTGGTACAGTCTCTAGATCATCATTATCGTTTATTTATATAGCGCCACTAATACAGCAGCGATGAGTACAATATCTCCCTATAGTGATGTATCTTAATTAAACCGAGTGTTTTTCTTGACTAGGATAACTGTGTTCTCCTTTATATATCTCCTAAGTGATACGGTTGTTATGTACAGTCTCTAGATGAGTACAATATCCCCCTACAGTAATGTCTCTTAATTAAACCGAGTGTTTCTCTGGACTAGGATAACTGTGTTATCCTTTATATCTCCCATAATTCTTTCCGAAAATGGACCCATATTCTCGATGTCCTACTATCAAATAGGTCAGGATCAGCTGCAGTCTAAACTTTCGATTTCTTGAAATAAACCTCACCATGACACTCAACTTTCCACTCTGTCCTCTCTCTCTCTCAAAGTCTGAATCCTCATATATCCCTCCCATCCCTCACTAAACCTCTCTCTTGTTCTTCTCTTCCCGTCAGACTTCCACTCCCTCACTCACGCCTATGCCACATGGGTGAGTTATACTCTTCCCTCATTAGTATAATACTGCTTGTAAGGGTTAGAGGTAATGCTTTTTTAGTTGATCACACCCAGTTTCACCGACATTTTATATTGTACCGTACAGTATAAAGCACAGCATAAAAATCCCGCACATTGTTATATGCATTGAACTTTCTCAAAGATCTTCTGTCCCTGAAAATAAAACATGAATACAGTAAACACATTTCCTAACAAGCTTTCGCAAAGTTCTCCTAACTCTACTAACAAATCAAGGCATGGTAGTAAACATTCCCTTCAAAACCAATGTTTCCTGGCAAATTCCACCTTCTGATACTTTATAAAATTTATATCACAAAGAAGTTCACTTTGTTCGCATCACACTGTGGTCTTCCTTGAATTAAAGTTATTGTGTGCAAAAGGCCCATCTCCTGTTCAGAGATAAGAGAACTGTCTGGGCCTCATGCTGCACTAGACACAATATAAACCCTATAACTTCAAACCATTCTTCTCTCTCTCTCTCTCTCTCTCTGTGACCTCACGTCCCTATGGTCCTCATAGAACCTCTTTCTCTCTTGTTTGTCGATCACCTTTAGAATTATTCCCCCTTTCTGACTAGGAGAGATGTCACATATATAATATAATATTGTAAAGCAGGTTTAGATAACCTGTAGCTGTCCACCTTTGGTGAAACTACGAGTACCAGCATCTCCTGCTAGCCCAAACTTGCTGTACAGTTATTAAAACATACGATTAGTCATGACGTATTATTCCAGAAACTTTTTTAGCTTATTAACTCACAGTGATAGAGAATCGCTAAATTTAATACAATTTTGCACATGCTTCTTATGTATTCTTTGGAATCTATGAGCGTTTCACAATTTGTACAGCGAGTATTCCAAGCAAACTATATTATTTGCATACAGCTGAAATTCTTATCTCTTTAGACAAGCAGTGAAAACCTCCACCCACACTAAGGGCACTGACAGAGCAGTGATTATTTGAATATCATTAAAAAGCCTTGGTAAGTAAATCCTACAATTTGCCATTTACGTAGAAAAATGACTCATGTGTAGCTCCTTGTTCTCGGAATAAAAATCACACATTTATACTGTAGGTTGAACCTACTGTGACTACTAAGTACAAAGACTAAATTCTGGGATCATTTAAACAGGTCTAGAGTTTGGGCATTGCTGGGTTTGCGTGTCAATTACATCAATGTCACATTGTTCTTGTAATGTTGTGAACAGATCAATATGGTTTGTATTGTAATCTCTTGCCACTCTCCCAGTCCTTTACACCGTGGTCTAAGTTCTAAAGTCCTCCCCAGAGTATTATAGCTAGAATTACAGCACTCCAATGAGAACTACAATAACACTTTACATTTACTTGGGTGGAATTCAGTATATTAAAACGAAAATATAGAGATTTAGTAAGTGGTGATGTTTTCTGATATAGTGGGACCCCTTCACATTGTCTCCAGGAGTGACCTTGCTACATATGAATCTGTACTTAAAGTTGCAGGAAATGCTGCACTATAGAAATAAGTAGTTAACAATACATAGATAAATTAATTCATACAATTAATTCCTTAGATTGTACGCTCCTCAGAGCAGCACCATCTCTCCTCCTGTTTCCACCACTTCTAACTCTGCTCTCCAGCTACTTAGCCCTCCTCCTCGAGGGTCCTCCACCCCCCCATCCCCTCTCTCTCCCGCCTACCCCCTCCGGGGGGCTCCCTGTCTTCCGCACCCTCCTTCTTGGGCCCCGTCATTTGCGGATCCTCTCTCCCCCTTCCCCGCCCTCTCTAGCTGTGCATTGAGCTTACTGATTTGCTGTGCTTACTGTTTACTGTACTGTGCTGTCTCCCATTGTATTGTAATTTGTTTGTCTCTGTACGGCGCTGCGGACGCCTTGTGGCGCCTTATAAATAAAAAAAAATAAAAAAAAAAAATAATAATAATAATAATAATAATAATACAATAGGTCAGCAAGGAAACTAATGTGCCAGAATCTCCAAAATCACAAAAAAATACACCCAGTTCCAGCGCCAAGTATAAATGAAAAATGATTTAATAATCTCAAATGTAAAAATAATTTTAATAATATTTTTAAAGTCAGGTTAAAATATAATTGAATATTAAAATATCATTAATTACTACATAAATAAAAGGGACTATAAATAATACATAGCAATCAAATAAGAATCGCTGTTATATAGAAATAGTCAATGGCATGCAGATGAATGATGACAGATCCAATAAGCAAACACTTCCAGTGGTATAAAAATACTCTTAGGAACCTCACAGAGATTTTGATCATAAAATCAAGTTACAGATCACGTGTTGAGTCTTCAAGCAACTGAAAAAAATCCCACATGAAATAAATTCTGCACATCCAAACTTGTATGAGAGTATCCCCTCATGAACAGACCTTTACTACGCCCAGGTCCTCTCTTCTGATATGATTACCAGCCTGATGGGTTATAAATATTTATATACCAATTAGTGATTACTTAATTATTAATGTTTATCTGATTAAAATTAAATATATTTAGCATTCTTTTTAGATTTGAGAGTATTTAATTTTGATAAGGAATTGGTTTTACTTTGCTTGGCACTGGAAGTCTCCTTCTTTAAATTTCTAGCAGTTATATTTGATTAAAAATGATAATTTAAAGCAGAAACTAAAATTGTATCTGACACTCCTTATCAACATCTGTAACCATGGAAACATTCATTGGAGTCCAGTCTGTTTCCGTGGTTACAGATGTTGTAAAGTAATGTCAGACATTCACAACATGTCTGCCAAATGGCAGCAACAGCCATGTCCGAGTATTCCAATAGAGTTTGAATAGAGGTCTTATTTCAAGTATCAATAATTATTCCAGTAAGGTATGGTACCCAATGATTTAAATTAGGCAAAATCATTTGGTTGACATTTTTGAGTTACAGTATTTTAAGAGAAATTTATAATATGCCGGTACGTGAGCAAAGGCTCCTTTTCAATTGCCTTAGCACCTGTCCTGTCAGTTCACGGTAACTGTGGCTTCCAGAGCAGATGACCCCACCTTAAAACTACAAGAAAGTGAATTACTACATAATGGAGGGTATCTGTAGCCAAATGCCCTCTTAAATAGTAACAAACATTAAAAAAAAAATATATTATTAGCTCAGTACTGATGTACATATTTGGAAGCTGCCAGATTTCATATGAAGGCCAAAAGCAGTTTAAGATAAACAAATTGCATCACGTTACTCAAACTAGTCTGCTCAGCTGTCATTATAAATATCATCACTGAGAAAATATTTATGTTTCTTCACCTGGTTAAATCACAGTTTATATAAATCTAACCATATTTATTCTAGCTTTGCTTCACTATCCTTAAACATAGTATATTTTAATGCCAAATATAAATTGAATTAAGTAAACAAAAAGAAAGCACGAGTTGTGTGCACATATGTTTATCTTAACGCTGGATTAGCGCTCCCTCTGACACGGGAAGGGGATTTGGGACGCTGCCACAAACCCTTAGGGTGGTCTCATTTCCCCTAAATCAGTAATAAACGTTTCCAAAATAATGAATAGGGTGTAAAGGGTAGATATAATATATACCTATAGTATATAGGCAGGATATTTAGGAAATTAGAAACAAGGAGCAATGAATGTATTAGAAATATTAAAATGGACTAGAGATGCATAATTTGCCTAATCATTTAAAAACAGATCTTAGCAAAGACCTATCGGAAATTAAATTTGTCTATAAAATGGATAAAAAGGTATTGGAGAGGAGGTGTTTTCTACATGAAATTGAAACAGGAAGAGTCAAAATGGATATATATGTTATGGCTAAGGACTACTATCATAAGCTTATAGAACAGGATGCAGAGGTCTTCACCTATAGCAGCCGTCTTTCTCGCAGAGCTCGTTGCGCTCACAGGTACTAGGATGCCCCCAGGTCTTATACTCAGCGTAGTACAAGCTTATGAATGTTGTGCAGCGCACATGAATGTGCTACCTGCATTATCCCGATTGGTTGTCCGCACTATTAAAAGCCTGTCCTGACACTTTGCCTGATAGCATGTTTCTTATAGCGGTAGCATTCTGGTTCCTGTGCTGTATTATCCTGAGTCTGCTTTCTGGTTCTGATCCCTGGCTACGTCTGACTACAATTCTGGTTCTGATCCCTGGCTCCGTCTGACCGTTCGTGTTCCTGTTACCTACCTGCCTGACAAATACTCCGCATTCCATTCCTGTTCTGTTTGCGGACATCTGTTAGTACATCTCTCTGATGTTCAACTTCTCCACATCCATTCTTGCCTGTATCCTAACCATCAGTTGTGGAGCTCCTCTCAATCCAATCGGAGTGGTAAGAAAATGCATTGACGTTTGTACTGCCTCAAGTGCTATTGGGGCCGGCTGTTCTTAGGGACTCCTGGGTCTGTCTCAAAATGCTTTGGATTTTCTGGACTTTGTTATACTGTGACATTTCGCGGTACCACGTCTCCTGATTTAGATTAATTTCCTGCTCTGATATTCTTTCTGTATCCTGCATTTCTGCCTGTTGATAGCAGAGCCATCTGCATATGTGCATATGAAACTTAACCTGATAAATCTGTATCTGATATCCTGCAACTGATACTCTGCATATACTGTTTGTTGCTGATCAATTGTATTCTAAAATCTAAAGTCTGTCATTTTAAGTCACACACCTTGTAATTTCTGCTGTTAACCTTAACAATGCCTATGAGCACCAAAGGTAATTTCTGTAAAGGATAATGTCATACATGTTTAATTTATCATTATGTGTTCCAATCAGTAGGGTCAGAGTCTACTGTACTGGGCTACTTTTATGCATTTCAATTATTTTATTTAAACACCCAAAATGTAAACACTACAAATAAAATACAGACTTGCAAAAGATTTAAAATCAGGTTATAAAATTGTCTTGTTGATCAGTAAAAAAAAAATGAAACTAAACCACCCTATTTGGCATTAGCAGACATAATAGTTGTACACTTTACAATGTAACATATATGTGTAGAAGCAAAAAGTACAAATAGCAGCAGTAAAAAAATAAACAGATAAATATCCAATGAGTTAAATATACCCAGCTGTTTATGATCAAGCTGAAATATTTCAGGCCATTTGCTATGCACAAACATTAAGCTATTTAAATGTTATCTGGATTGCAACATAGCAGTCATACTCACCATTACATGAATGCATACTAATACATACAGTACATCACCAACCACAATGTATACACTATATGGACAAAAGCATTCAGACGCTTGACCAAAACACTAACAGGGACTGTAATGACATTGTATTAAAATATATATTTTAATATGGAGTTGGTCCCCCTTTTGCAGCGATAACAGCTTCCACTCTTTTTGCAGGCCAGTCCAGTTCTTCCACACCGAACTCAGCAAACCAAGTCTTTATAGTACTTGCTTTGTGGACTGGGGCACAGTTATGTTGGAATATAAAAGGGCCTTCCCCAAACTGTTGTCACAAGTTGGAAGCAGGGCCGTCAAGAGGGGGGGGGGCAGGTACTAATTACCCGGGCATTTCAGGGGGCTCGGCCCGGGCCCTTGCGCTGATGATTTTATTTCTTTTTTTAAACTACATTTTTTTTTCTTTTTTTGCGGCGGCGGCGGGGGGGGGGGGGGGGGGGGGGGGGGCGGTCTCGGTCGTTGGTGGGGGGAACAGGGTAGTTAAAAAAAAACAAAAACATACTCACGTGATCGTGGCGCCGGCCTCCCTCCTCTCTGCTGCTCTGTGCTCCATTGCTCCAGACTGACTGAATGCCGGGTGTGACGTCATCATGTCACGCCCAGCATTCAGTCAGTCTGGAGCAATGGAGCACAGAGGAGCAGAGAAGACCAAAAAGAAGAGAGAACAAAAGGTAAGTGAAGGGAGGAAACCAGGGGGGGGGGTTCACAGAGAGGTTAAAAAACGGGGGACCAGAAGATAAAGAAGGGGAAGTTTACATACAACCTGAACTTAACTCTAGTTGTCTTTCAAGAAACTTGACATATTACAAATCATTGGCTGTAAAAATGGTTCAAATATGTAGAGAGAATATGGCATGACGAATTATTTGGTTTGTTGGTTGCCCCTTGGGACTGTAAGTTATATGTAATATTGAGTAAGGTTTATAGGATTAGACAAACTGGTAATGTTGGTGTTCCTTGGTACTTGTGGAGATCTATGAATGTATAGCAATAAATAGAAACAATATTTTGTAGAGAATCAGAGAAACCTTTAGACTTTGGCTATAACTATTTGATACATTTTTATAATTGATAATAGTTATTTAGGGTGACCAAAACAAATTGTAGTAGTGAGAATTATTAGTTGATATTGATAGAATTATGTATCTTCATGAGTAATCGTAATTAGTGAATATACCTAGAACATAATAAACAGGGTCTATTGTGTGTGTAGAGTGTATAGTACAATTTCACACTATTTTAACATTACAACATTATAACAATCTTGCTCGTTACAGTCAAAAATAATATTTTTCAAAACATAGCCAATAAATGCTAATAAGCAACAACCATGCCCACGGATCATAAGTACGCAAATGAATACTGACTTTATTTCTGTTCCCCAGTTTGTGTGGGGAACTGAACTCTTTGTGTACACACTGCATTCTTTCTATACTACACTGTGGTGCTAGATGTCCTGAAAGTCAGGGGTGCTTGGACATATGTAACGCTCCGGCGAATTGAAAGCCTAGTGATTTTGATGTGATAGCCATGCCCCCAAATGCATGACCACACCTCCGATATTTTTTTTTAGCATACTCGACTATAAGGGGGACCCCATGAATTTGTTGTACCGGGGCCCTGAATTCCTCTTGGCAGCCCTGGTTGGAAATACAGCATTGTCCAAAATGACTTGTTATGCTGAAGCATTAAGATTATCCTTCACTGGAGATAAGGGACCTAGCCCAAACCCTGAAAAACAGTCCCATACCATTATCCCTCCTCCACCAAACTTCACAGTTGGCATAATGCAGTCAGAAAGGTAACGTTCTCCCTGCAACTTCCAAACCCAGACACACCCATCTGACTGACAGAGAAGCGTGATTCATCACTCCACAGATGTTTCCACTGCTCCACAGTCCAGTGTCAGTGGTTTACATCACTCCATCCGACGCTTGGCATTGGTCTTGGTGATGTGAGGCTTGCATGCAGCTGCTCGGCCATTGAAACCCATTCCATTAAGCTCCCTCTGCACAGTTTTTGTGCTTACATTAATGCCAGTGGAAGTTCAGAACTTTTCAGCTATGTAATCAGCAGAGCGTGGCCGACTTTTACGCACCATGCGCCTTAGCAGTCGCTGACCCCGCTCTGTGATTGTGGTCTTCTGCTTCGTAGCTAAGTTGCTGTTATTCCTAAACACTTCCACTTTCTAATAATATCACTTACAGTTGACTGTGGAATATCCAGCAGGGATGAAATTTCACAAACTGTCTTATTGCAAATGTGGAAATAACTTATAGTCTTAAATTTAAATTTATTGAGATCTTAGTTTAGATTAAAAATTCTTTAAGATGCCATAAGTGGGTACAGATTTCAAGCTATCTGTTTGAAACATTTTTTCTTCTAAATTATGCCCACGAACACAGCTCCTGTTTAATAAAACAGCCACTTTGTATTATCCAGGGAGTAGCTACATTGTCACCACTTTTATATATGTTTTATCATCTTTCTATTTACTGACAAACTGAAATTTTGCTGACATTATTTAGCTGATCTGGAAATGTATAAAGTAAAATATTATTCTCAAAACTAGACTGGCCCAAACACCTGGAGTAGAGCCTGTTGTAGTATCAGTTATAGACATATTTTTACAGATTATTAGTAAGTTTACTGAGAATTGGCAACAATAACAAACATCTATAACTGTTTTGAATAAAAAGCATTTGGCCAAAAGCTAAGCCTACCCAAAGATAGTAATAATAACAGTTCCACCTTCAGGCTATGAGAACGAACTCAACTGCATCAATCTAACTTGTTGATACATTTAATGAATGTCTCACCTGACAATATTAGATAACTAAAATGTTAATTTAACCAATTGAAAGAACCCATTTTGAGAAAAAAACATTACAAACAAAACTGCATGCTGTGGAAGAAAGCTGGGGACATGTAATTGGAAACCAAACAAAAATAGAGATGGCTTTAATTCTCATTATGTGATAAACACTATGAACAACCTTCAAAATCAGTTTGATATACCTAAATACTTAACTGCACAAATGTATTTAGAAAAATAATTCCTTATGATGTATTTGCTGTGTGTCTCATTTCTCTTCATATTGCACATGCTTTTCCTGATGGGTATGAAAACCCTCTACCAGTGGTGAAATCAAGCCCCTCTCGTACATTACAAGGGTAGTTTATACAACATAAAAACATTTGTGTGCTGTGTTAACTTTAAAAATGAACACGGAAATAGACGCATGTTCCTTTCTACAGAAATTTACCCGGAGAAAAGACACAAATTACCTGTTAGTATGCTCTTTTTCCTTGTTTGCACGTACACAATCTTGAAACAAGGTCAAAGTCCTCTAATTAGTCGTAGTTTTCAGATTAATGTGAAAGAAATAATGAATACGAATAATACACTATATACATAAAGGTTTGTCGTGCAAGTTAAATGCTTTATTGAGTTACCAGTAATGTCTGGATTCTGGCTCAGTGCTTGCACTTAAAGCTTAAAGGGCAAATAATAACATTTGGGCATCTATCCTTTGAATGCCACTAACCCTCTATTTATCTATACCCCCTGCACTAACCCTGAGAGCCACATGCTGTGGCTGATTTGAGAGCGGACGTACATAGAAATTGAGTTCTAGTTGAGATCTGTAAATTGTTGTCGTATTTGCATTTATTTTAATTAATATTTTATTGTAATACTGTCAAGCCAATTTTTATTGTTGCAATGGATGAATTCTGCCTGAAATTATTATATACATTTTTTACATTAAATAACAAGATTATTTATTTTGAATGTGATTTGATAATTAAAGTTTCTCCCCAAGCCATTAGTAAGATGAATTATTTATATAGAATTTGATAATTAAGCTTCTTCCCAAGGGCTGTTAACATTTATATATAAGTTCTTACGTCTTGCGAGAAGAAAACAATATCTCTCTGTACGGCAGCTGGGAAACCCTTTTAGTTTTACACATTCATTTCTACTGAGTGCTCGAGTTTGGTTTTAAAGTCACAGCCACTAAAGAAAAAAAACTGTGCTTCTCTCACAACTATTCTGTGTAAAATAGCATAAACACATATATTTTATATGATCATAAGGTGAAAATAAGCCCATCTTAGGGAAAAAAAATTACCCTTTTTTCCCCCCTATCAACTGGTGCTTATGACTTTGAGTCAATATAGATGAAGGGCAGACAGGAAAGACATCCAGTCACTTGGCAGGAACCAACTTATTTAAATCATGCCTTTTATATAAACTGGTCTCTGTGGTGAACGGGAGCGCTGTGTTCAAGATACTGGGGCAGGAAGGTTGCAAGAAAACCCAGTGATGTAACTGAAATTACTAGGATCTCTTCACATCATTAAGTTAAATGAATAAAATAAAATCTTTGTTTCCCCCAACCTCACCTCTGCATGATTAAACCTCATTATTCATTGACTGTGACACTCACACAAAAACAGAGTGATTAATATGGCAAAGCTTCCAAATAATGCTAACCTGTCCATATTTTTTCTACTAGCCCCATGCCCACTTACTTTTTGCCTTAAGGATTTGTGCACATGGGTACATCGCTTGCACTGCACATGGATTACAAAGTCTGAGTGTAACCTCCCTCCAAACATTTAAAATTACAATATATACACTATATGGACAAAATTATTCGGATGCCTAACCATTACACCAGCAGAGATTGTAATGACATTGTATTCAAATATATATACTTTAATATGGAGTTGGTCCCCCTTTTGCAGTGATAACAGCTTCCACTCTTCTTGGAAGGCTTTCCACAAGCTGTTGGAGTGCTTCTGTTGGAATTGGTGCCCACTCATTCTGTACAGCATTTATGAGTTCAGGCACTGATGTTAGACGAGAAGGCCTGGCTCGCAATCTGTTCAAGTTCATCCCAATGGTGTTCAATGGGGTTGAGGTCAGGGCTCTGTGCGGGCCAGTCAAGTTCTTCCACACTGCACTCATCATACCATGTCTTTGTAGTCCTTGCTTTGTACTGGGGCACAGTCATGTTGGAATAGAAAAGGGCCTTCCTCCAAATTGTTGCCACAAAGTTGGAAGCATAACATTGTTCAAAATAATTTGGCATGCGGAATCATTAAGATTGTCCTTCATTGGAGATAAGGGGCCTAGCCCAAACTCTGAAAAACAGCCCCATACCTGCTCCACTAAACTTCACAGATGGCATAATGCAGTCAGGCAGGTAATCTCCCGGCATTTACCAAACCCAGACTCGTCCATCTGACTGCCAAATAGAGAAGCGTGATTTGTCACTCCACAGAACACGTTTCCACTGCTCCACAGGCCAGTGTCGGTGTACTTTACACCACTCCATCAGATTCTTGACATTGGTCTTGGTGATGTGAGGCTTGCATGCAGCTACTTGGCCATGGAAACCCATTCCATTAAGCTCCCATCGCAGTTTTTGTGCTTACATTAATGCCAGTGGAAGTTCGGAACTCTTCAGCTATGAAATCGGCAGCGTATTGGCGATTCTTACACACCATGCGCCTTGGCAGTCGTTGACCCTGCTCTGTAATTTTACGTGGTCTTCCGCTTCATGAAGTTGTTGTTGTTATTAAATGCTTCCACTTTCTAATAATATCACTTACCGTTGGCTGTGGAATATCCAGCAGGGATGACATTTCACAAACCGTCTTAGTGCAAAGGTGGCATCCTATCAGTACCACGCTTGAAGTCACTGAGCTCTTCAGAACGACCCATTTTGTATCACAAATGTTTGCAAATGGAGAATGGAGAAGGCTGGGTGCTTGATTTTATACACCTCTGGCAACGGGTCTGATTGAAACACCTCAATTCAATAATTAACAGGTGCGGCCAAATTCATTTGTCCATATTGTGTATATTTGACCATAGACCTTATATAACATACTAAGTCTCCTGTAGGAATACCAGATCTGTGTGAGTATATTTTGGTATAGATAGTTGGGGTAGCACTATCTGTGTAAAGCTTGGAAAAGAATAATAGATTAGGACATTTTTTTTCCAAGGAACATAAACATAGACTTCTGTCCCTGTAATGGTACAAAATAACTATGCTACTTGCATGTTTCTGTGGATCTGAACCTTAGAATACATGCCTATCTTGATGAAAAAATGTGCACAAAAAAATCAACAGTCAAATGTATTTATTTTATTACAATTATTTTATTAATGTCCTCATACTACATACAGTTAGGAAACAAAGATAATTAACTCAAATCTTACCTAGTTCTGCGTATAAGTAGCTTACTATACAGTAGGTATATTATTGTTTGTTTGTTTTTTTAACACTGACCATTATAGTCCTAAATTATTTCTCCATTGGTATCGCCCTTTGCAAACAGATTCAGTTGCTAGGGTTTATATGTGTGTGCTGTTAAGTTTGTAGCTGAATCTTGACATGGTAAATGTAAAGTGTTCACTTTCACCGTTGTTATTGCGAGATATATATCAAAAGAAAAACAAAAAAAACTTTAAAAGTCATATCTCACAATAATTCAAACGTTTCCACTGCCAGCACTAGCACTGAAAATAGTATTAACCAATATCCTCACCAAAGGATAGATACATTTTCTCAAGATATGGCTTGAAATGGGGTTAGTACAGGCCTGAAGTATTGCGATTTATTGCCAATAAAATTGTCATTAATTTCATTATTCTTACTTCCATGTGCTGCTTATATGAAATTCTCCAACTGGTATTCTTAAACCGGTGGTAGTCACTAACGCGACTACCACATCACCGACAATGACTTACCCGACTTGACAGGAGTGAAGCTCTAAAATGACAACAGAATGGTAAGTCCGAAAGACTGAAATGACTACCTGCCCCAATCGCGAGGAATGAAGAAGCCGGCACACAGAAAGTCACGTGACTTTCTGGGACTATACTATTATTAGGGGTGTTAAAGGAGTAATGCAAGGCTCCAGATGTACAATATTTTATAACAAGACTTCTACTTTCCACATTACGGATCCTTTACAAAGGACCGAGAGAAAATAAATACATGACAGACAAATGTGGGTGGTCGTGGTCAGGGAATAGAATCGCAGTGCAACAGTGACCATGTTTCAGTTCCCTGATATCAGTTTAAAGGCTAGCACAGCTAACACAACTATATAACATATTACTTTGCTTTAGTTAGTGGTTGCAATGGCCACCAGAGGTAGAAGTGAGTGATCAGATGGATTCTGCCATGATTCTAGTAGTCTGAAATGAAAGATGGCCCCATTGACTGTAGGCTGGGCAACTACAATTGTCATTTACAGAAGTAAATTATTTAAGGTGTTGGCGTCACAATATATTGAGATGACAGGTACATTTGTTTTATTTCACTGTCAAGAAAGGACATAGGTTGGCAACAGTGGTTGAAATATGACAGATATAAACACAGAAACTAAAACATCTAAAAAAAAAAACACATTACCCAAAGCCTTATTGTGATTTAGTGTTACTGCAACGCATTATGTTAAGTAAAGAGGTTAATTGATGAGGTTCTCAGTTTACGTTCTAAAAAGCACACAGTCCTCTAGGTATGCTTTACTTTCACACACTAACTATGCATTGCATCATTTCTAAAATGTCACCTCACACCTTGGGGAGCACATGTTCATTTTGTAGACAGATTAGACAAGTGCAAATGCTATTTCTTGCAAACCAAAGTACTTTCAGGATAGATTTTTATAGCATTTTAACAGAATCATTATAAACCTGAATTTATATTGTGACAACATACTCCACAGCACTTTAGATATTTAATCATTCACAACTGTCCTTGCCTGAGTGGAGCTTAGTCTAAATAGTCTACCATTAATACACTAACAGAATGTCGTGGGATGTGGGAGCACAGAGCTGAAAACCATGCAAACACTGGGAGAACATATAAATGCCACACAGTGCTCTGATGGGTACAATACCCAGCACTGTGGGGTAGTAATGCTAACCATTATGCCACACACAATTAAAATACATCCATTATAAACCTACTTGGTTTATAAGTGACACTATATGGAGTTGCTCTATAATGTCCTGTTCAGCTTATGATTCGCTAAGATTACTATTTTCTGATCTGGCAGTGATATTTAAGGAGGGTAGTTGATCTTTAAAAAAACATAAAATGTTCATTCTGAAGCAATGCATCATAAATCATAATCTCTGCGATCACATGCTCATACAACTGTTACCACTCTTAGACCCCCTTCTGGCTCCTAAAAGGTGCGGAATTTAAGGAAATAGGTTGCAACACTGCAGAAACCAGATGATGACGTCCTTTCTTGTAGCCTTACACTAAGAGCCGCATGCTTTGAACAAGTGGGGTATGATTAAGACATGCATTGGTGAAACAATGGTCATACAGTAAGAAGACATTCATAGTGGCTACAGAAGACAGTGAAATAAGTTACAAGCTCCAAATTAAGTTGTTTGCAATAAAAAAAAATATGTGAAATTTGAGGATTGAATCTTTCTAAACTAGTAACCTTGGGGTCTGGATAGTGCAGGCTTAGTCTTTATAGATCAGGGACGAATCAGACTTAAAGCGTGAGCTAAGTTTCCTGGATCACATTGTTGATAGTCAAAAATAAAACAACATACACTAAAATGCAATGTCTATGTCAAGGTAGAGTCCCAACAAATCCCTGGATGAAAAGAAAATGAGGTTATGGCTTTCCAAGAATTGAATTTAAGTGTTGTCTGTATTACGGAGTGTTAGATTATCCAGGATCACCACTAGAACACCCCACACCACCACAAATTAAAACTCATACTGGGGTCCATTTGCAGCAGCACTTTTATTCTTCATCTTTGTCTGAGGATGTGAGGGGTCCAAAATAAATGAAACTGCCAGTGATACATCTACACAAAAGCATAATATACAGTCAATATAGCTTGCATCTAAATAGTCTCTGGATCTTGGTGGTCATTCTGCATCTTTCTATCTTATCCTTGAGGCACTGACAGCAGCTGAAAGCAGATGATACATTCAATCAGCCAACTTGAGGGGGCGAACCAGACCTTGCCCTGGCGTACTCTGCCTGGGATGTATTTTGAGTCTTTATCGTAGATTATATATTGTGTACAAAACCTTTGGTCGGAGTCAGCATCAGCGTGGTAAGCTACAGTGTTAATAGTTTGTGTCACATCGCTATCTGGTTTTGGCTGGCGAATGAGGATTTGGCCTCCAGCAGCTTTAACTAGCTCAATCAGGTCTTCCTTTCTGTGTTCTTTGAAAGATCCGAGGAAGTAAAAATGACATCCATCCAGCAGTCTTGGCAGCTAAGTAAGATACAAATGAAGCCAAATTACACAAGAGAAGAGACTTAATTAAGATGCTTGAGGATACCATTCAGTAAGTTAGGGTTAAGTGACAACCATCAAAATAGGAAAGAAACATGAACTGTTTTGGTGAAGAGATTTCCCATGCAAACTAATGGGCTAAGAAACATCTTGTTAATAAACTTTAAATATTCATAACAGAATAAAAATTCTGTATTATTTACGGTGACAGTAAATATGGGCCAAACTTGAAATTAAAACAAAGTCATTTACATAGAGTACAAATTGGGATGTACAACACATCTAAATATGCACTATTTGTAGGGTCCACACATGACTGGGGGGCCCTTTAACAATAGTGACAACACTGACTGTGAAGAGGCCAACATGATTACACTGAAGGTGGTGAAGGTGGATTACATGAAAGGTGTAATCCATGAGAGGTTGAAAACGACACTTGAAACAGCTCCGATGAAGGAACATCCCGGCAGGCTACAATGACGTCAGTTTTAAGGTATCCACTGTCATTCTGGCTGTTAACATCGTAATTTAAGGAAGCGCTAGCTGTACAATGTTGTAGGCTTTGTAAAGAGCAATGTACATCCAGCACCTCCTTAAATTAGCAGTGAATGACAGTAGGGAACTTGAAACTGACGTTGTAGCCTGCCGGGATTACACCATCGGTGTAATCATGTCGGCCTCTTCACAGTTGGTGTTGTCAGTATCGTTATACTGACTACCACCGCCGCACATAAACTACAGTAATTCTCCACTGACCTAATTCCCCTTCAATCAGCATATAGGATGTGCAGTAATATTGCAATTTTAAGGTAGGACTCAAAGGAACATGTATTGTGCAAATGAAAATGTTACCACAAATCATAGCCTACTGTCACGTTTGGGGCACACCCTTAATTAATTTAAACTATCTCGCACACTTCTCATTTCAAGCTCATTTTTGTTAGTCAACATCGGGATTAGTGGCAAGTGGTAAATATTTTAATTCCCTCTAAAACAAAAAACAAAATAATGAATGGGCTTACATCGGCCTACTTATGCTGGCGGTCTTAGAGGCTGGTTAGAAAAATATGGATTTCCATCACCTCCAAGATGCTGCTCATTTTAGGCCAATTTCTTTACCTAAAAAGTCTGTTGCTCGCTATAAAATCAAGATCACCTTCAATTAAATGCAATTTCCACCCCATCTGACCATATAAATATGCCCTCCCACATTTCTTGCAGATATGGTTGTTCACTGTGCAGTTCACAATAATTTGCTCTTCATATCCACACATGTTCTCATAAAAACATGTGTGCTGTCTGCAATACAATTTTGCGATGTCACAATGCCACTTGCTGCTTTGCAAATTACCCCATTTATCTAGCATTTGAAAAAAACTTACAATATGTTTTAGACTTATTGAGCCAGTGGGTTGTTTTACATCAAGCTTTGCACCTTGTTCCATCTGAACTTCCTTTTATCTGCAGAACAATGTCCTAGAATGTGTATTATTTATTTCCAGTGAAGCACAAAAAGCTGACTGACTGATAGTACCATCCCCAACATGGGGATCAAAGTCAAGAGTTTCTGGCATTTCTGTCTTATTTGTTTAGTGAGAAATAGGAATCTGTCATTTGGGCAGTCACAAAGATCTACTAAATAATGGCTGTTAATAAAAGAAACAAAAATGTACCAGCTGTTGTCTGTTGAGGCGAGTCTGTGAGGTCCGCCCTGTACCTCGTGCAGTTCTTCTGGTTCTTGCCCACATGACTCCAGGCAGGCCTTCACCCCTGAATAAACACATAGAAATTCTACATATGGATTTCTTTGTGTCCAATGTCATTATTTTACAATGCTTTACTAGTGGCTTAGAAATGTGGTATCGACTGTGCTATAATATATACCAGAATATCTGTCATTATCTCCATTTAAACAGTCAGAAATAAAACAGATATACAACACTTCAGCGGAATTGACAGAAGTCAGATTTTAAGTGCTCGACTATACCTTAAATATTCAGGATGCACAATACATGACAGTGTCTATTTACAAAGTGTCACTCTTTTTATTATTTCTTGTCCCCCCTTGGTGGAACCCAGACTGGATTAACATCTACATACAGTTAGGGGCCTTTTGTGTCCCAGTAACTTTTAGCCCACATGAAATCTTTAATAAATATTTTCTTCTAACTACAGGGAAGATTTTATGATCTAAGTAAAAAAATGATGGGCGTACATATATACTGTATATATATATATATATATATATATATATATATATATATATATATATACACATATATATATATATATATATATATATATATATATATATATATATATATATATACATACATACATATATACACATACAGACTATAACACACACTTTAAATGTACTGTGGAATACTGTGCAATTAAGAATACCCACAAGAGATTAGAACAGAACATTCAGCTAACTTATTGTGCACAGATATACTGGCTAATGATGATCCATTGGTATCCTCTCAGAGTTACTCATATTCTCAAAAGTCACTACAATTTTTCCAGAAATAATTGGGATCCACTCAGGCAAAGGAGTCATCTGAGGAACAGATTGCATTGTGGACAACATCTACTTTTTCTCCAGCCACTAGAGGATAGACATGTATAATTTCTGGGTATCTTCTACTTCCATTAATATCTCATTTAACACAGATATATAACCCTTCCTAACAATACCTAGTATTCTCTAAATACTTAAATACACAGACTAGCTAGATACTTTGTTCCTCATCCATGAATAGCTCCTGTACACCATCCCAATATTTAAGTTCTCATTTCACCCCAACGCACTGGTGTATGATAGAACAATTAATTTAAATAGCTGTTTTATCACTTACAGGTTATGGTTTTGTGCTTTTTTTTTAGTTGTAGACCTCTAGGCATAAATGACTTTGCTTGTTGTTCAAGAGAGGTTATACCTGCAGTTCTACATGTAGCAGTAACCCTTTCCCCCTAATAGTAAGCCACTTCAGTGGAATCAGGGAAGATGAGTGAGACAGTGTCTCTGAATGGCTACATGTGTGTTTTTGTATGTGCATGAATACAGACTGGTACAAAATCTATAATCATGCCTTACACTATCACTTCATACGGTGCTTAACTTTTAATGACATTACAACAACAACAACTTACAAGCCCATCGGAGAATCCAGCAGCCAGCCAACGTGCCCATCATGCACTTCATGGTACGGAGCATTGGCTCATCCCCAACTATGACGTGAGTTACTAAAGACCAAAGAAACAGGCGTGAGCTTTTATCAGTGAAGACAGAAACACAGCATCAACAGTCTTTTCTGGAAGTGGACTGAATGGCAATATTTTCTGCAACAGTCTGAATAATTTTCAACGTCAAAGGACATTGGGCATTTTTCTGAACAGGTAATTACATGATATTTAAGCTTTAGAGTGAAAGGCTTTCAGACTTGCAATACAGTCACTTACCTGAGCTGTTGTAGTTAGAACACATCTCTGCCTTCAGCAATTCGGCAACCTTGGTGAAATCAGCCCTCTGCAGGTTAGACAGGCCGCTTGCTATAAGAACAACAGCTCCTTCTCTGAACTGGCATAGGTTGTGCTGTGACGTACACAATGTAAAAAGACACCATTAAGAAATGACTGCCCACTGATAGGACACCCTCCAGCTTTGAGCTCCTGCTTACTCATAATTGTCTGCACAATGCAGGCAATATAAGCACCAAGTTTTTGATGACATGCTCTGTGAGCAAGGGTCATAGAGCTCATCAACGCACATGTACCAGGAATACACTGCCTGCTACATGCAGGTAAAATACAGAGTTCCAGTTCTCTGGAGTTTAAATAGTTCCTGTGTGTCCATACTCTCATGGAAAAGTATTGCCTGTAACACACAACTCTGCTCTTCTCCAACTTTAGAAGCAAAGAAGATATGAGAATAAACTGCATAAATGTAATTGAAACTTGAAAATGCACATTGGAGTTCTTTTTATTGGGTACGGCACGGTTGTTAATAGTGGTTAGCATTACTGCCTCACAGCGCTGGGGTCATGGATTCAACAAGCTTGGAAAAGGAATAAAACATTTGTTATACTTTTATTTCAATTCATAACAATAAAAAAACTGCCATGTTGAATGTGTTTTTGCTATTGTTTAACAAACTGGAGTAAGTAATGTAAATAATATGGATGCAAAATATTTTAATGCCAAAATAGCAAATCTTACTTATTATTTATGTTTTGTCAATATTAATAGAATTTTCAAGATCGCTATTTCAGTTAATAAGCCCTATTGCGATGTGCGAGTATGAGACGTAATAATATTAACATTATGCATGTAGGATGCTCTTTGATACAGAAAAACTAAAGGCAGGAAATGACATTATTATATAGTAACATTCAGAAACGAAGGTAAAAGGAACAAGGAGCATATACAGTAGCTTTGTGTAACCAGGAAGATTTCAGCACTTACAGCAGGGCGCCGCAGAAGTGGCTCCTTGTTTGTCTGTGTTTGCAGTAAAGCCGACTTTATCTCCTCTGTTTCTGCATAGTCTACAGGCCGCAGACCGAATATATTACTGGTAAAACAAGCACAGATGGGTTTTAAGTAAATACAATATGTGACTGGATTCTTAACTAGGTACATTAGCAGGAATCAAGTTTTATTTCCCGTGTCTTGTTTCTCTCTAGGTTGGACTCTCAACACAAACACAAAAACATAAGCCTTGGAATTACAGGCAAGACAGATGGACCGCAGGCGGACAAGCTGCTGAATCAAACAAGGCGAAGGAAACACAGAAGCCACTGTCTCTCTCCTCTGACTTAACTGTCTTCTGTTTGCTAGCGATACGACATGAACCAAACAGCCTCAAGGCTTCACGTTTAGGATACCCCTCTCCTACAAACATCATGTGCAAATCTGACATTTCCATTTTACAACAACAAGGCTCTGTTAAGAGAAACTATTGTATTTGCTCTTGCAATAGACTCATGTTTTTCACAATAACTAAAGACAGCTAAACCTAAAATATAAATTGGCTTATATAAAACAGCAAGTAATAACATGCACAAATACATTTGTTAAAAGTTCGTGACATTATCAGAATTGAAGATATTTGTGATAAAGTTGTTATTGTGGAGGGAGATATTTTCCTAGACAGCAGCCTTCCTGTCAGTAATCCAATTGAAGGACACTGCAGCCAGTCTCTTCTGAGCCTGATAACAGAATAGCTGCATAACAAATGTGAATAGACTGTAGAAACCTGGACACATGCCAGCCAGTTGTGCCACACAGCGCGAGTGCTGCCAGACAAGACAAATGTAAATCTAAATTGGACAAAGTCTGTCCAGTCTCCCCTCATGCCTAATCCTTTCCGGTTTCATGGAAGACAGCTACTACGGGCCAAAGCTACATACAGGATAATTCAGATTATTACTGAGCACCGTGGTCATTTTCAGACCAAAAACAATGTAGTATATGGCCAATTGCCTGACTGCATGGCCAGCATAACACCTCAAATTCTGTCAAAATAGGGCTACTTTTACACATATTGGCGAATGTTATAAAATAAAAGTTGTCTAGTATGAGAAAGCTATTGATAATTACTTACTTTAAATTGAAAATATACTTGTGTAGCTGGAGTTTATTTTCGCTTGGTTTATAGATGATCAATAAACCATATGGAAAATTTCCTTCTGCACACAGAATCATGTTGTCCTGCATATGTACATTTACCAATATAAGTGGGGGCAAGAGTACTGCTTGCTTAGCCTAGCTATGGACCTCAATGGAGCAGTGTTCTTAGTAACCCTATTACTATAAAATATGATGTACTCCATGCTTCAATTTACCAACCAATGACTTATGAACAAATTATCTCTCAGGAACCAGATGCCTCTTGTGTTAATCAAAGAATTATGCAAAGTGTATTGTTTTTTTTTTTTTAAATTAATGATGTGTTTATATAATGTCCCATTGGAATAAACATTTTTAAATGTAATTAGTATTCTCCTTTATTTATGAAGTGGCACCATATTCTGCAGCGTTGTACACCAATTTATAGAGTACTGATCTTTCAGCTCTGAATTTACAGAGTCAAGAGTACAGCAGCAAGCAAAGAGTTAAACAACACTGGCCGATGAGAACTTTTGGATCATTTTTTTTCCTGGGATGCCCTGATTAATTTTGCACTAATAGAAGCCCCCGGTTCTCTTGCATTAATAATGTTCCTGGAGCTGGCACATTACAAATGCTCCAGATTAACGGATAATTGGTTCAGCCTTAGCACGGCATCCTGGGAGTTCCAACCCATTAAATACTGTCACGCTGCTCTGTTCTGGCATGCATCAAAGGGGCAGATATTTGGCCCTTCATAAAGCTAGCTTCTTCCTCAGGTACAAACAGACTCTGTGACTAAAGTGTAACTCAACCCTGATCTAAAAGGACAAAACAAACCTCAACATAAACAAAATTGAGTTTTAATCTTATAGTCACTATATGTTGATGGCATTACTTTGATGCGGTTTAATATATACACATATATTATATTGTTACAATTAAGTATGTACACATACATTTTATAATATATGGTTATTGATTTACATTACTGCTAAACACAATAAATGCTAATACACCACTTAGAAACAAAATAGCAACAAATTCCAAAATGTTATTTATAGATTATATAGTATATAAAAGCACTCCCTCCTACCTTCAACTCACAGCCATCTGTGTAAATCTACTCAGGTTTTTGCTTGTTAATATACAGCGAAATAATACACTATGCCAAGCATTGTTATGCATGTTAAACTATGTTAGGAGGATTTGTGGAACACAATGGTGGACATTGGCAGGGGCTACAAAATAAGCTATGATGTTAGCTTTCTGTATCCTTTTTCTCTTTAAGCAGGCATGGGCTGGACTCCACAGGTTGTTGAATATATTTCCATTGGCTGATCTCGGTCCGCCAATCAGAACAGTCCTACACTGTCCTCTCCAGTTGGTGGAAGACAACACTGCTGAATTGTTGGTCAGGTAAGTTTATATGAGAAAGTCACACTGCATCAGTAAGTGGAGGCATGTCAAAAGGTCTCTTTCCTAATGTGCGGATATAATTCTATCACTTAATCAATAGCTGGCCATACATGTGTCAATATTGCCAAACTGACCCGCTATAGCCACATATGTCTCCACAATGAGCTTCATGCCTGGGAATGATCTGATGGAAATTGACCTGGTGTGTACCTAAAGCTGGGTACACACTACACTGTTTTCGTCCAATAATCTGCTCAAACAGCCGACATACGACCACTTGTTCAAAAGTCAGGTCAGTGTGTGCAGTGACACGATGGTCGAAAGTCTGCCCAAAATGGACGATTATCGCCTCATTTGGTTGGTCGCACCGTTTAATATTTTCGTTCCAATCTCGTTTCCGCTGTGTAGTGTGTATAAACTTCCGACCGATCCACAACAGTAAGTACGAAATTACAGTCATTGCTCACGACAACATGGCTGTAAAAAGTCGCTAAAGGGACATCCGCTCTTCCCTATATCGTCCTAAACAAGGCTAGTGTGTATGCAGTCCATGGACCGAGCGATCGGACCATCGATCGCATGTAAAATCGCTCGGCATAAAAAGTTGGTCGAAATTTCTGTAGTGTGTACCCAGCTTTAGTGTGGTCAGCAAATGACCACTATCTGCTTGTCTGTGGAGCTCAACCTTCAATTGCTATAACAGACCCATGAGTAATGGTAGTTTTCTAGGGCTTGACACCATGGAGAACTCTGAATAAAGTCACAGCTCGTGTAAATCTATAGATTAGACAGCTGCCTGTTCTCAGTATACATTTCAGAACACTGCGCCTTCTCTGCCTTTTACTTCCTGCTGTTAGTATTAAGTGATCATTGGTCTTCTTTATATACTTTTCTATTTCATCCAGGTACTTGCAAAAATCATATAAAAAGTACAAAACAAAGCTTTATTCTCAATTTTAGAGCAAATGTGATGGAGAAAAAAAATGAGCTAGAGACCCTTGAACATGAAGTACTTTATGCAAAGCTCCAATTTGTGTGGGATAACTAAATCCTGACACTCACCCAACAGAATTTCATATCCCTAGTGAAAAGTGGAGAATGGAAACAGCTTTTGCTAATACCATTCCTGCTGTGCATGAAAAGCAGGCAGGACAGTCCATTTTAGCTAAAGTGTTTATGAACAACTGTGAAATTGCAAAATGTGCAGATCTAATTTGTCAATGACTTGGCTGGCTGTGCCTCGGCCAGGGGGAGGCACAGGAATTGGAGACGGTACATGAAGAAAAGCTGCTATAAAAATATAAATTAGTTCTGTGCAGAAGATTAACTTAAGGGAAAAAAATTAACTAGACCAGCGGGGCAATTAATAGGTCCAATGGTCCAGATCGTATTTTCCATTTGCAGTTTGCTATCTTGCCTACACAGGGGGATTGCCCTGAATGGAGGGGAAAGCAGCGGAACTGTGGAATCTTTAAGATTTCAGACTAGGCACATTAAGGGCCCATCCCATCAGCTCTTCTGTGAAGGTCCATACATACACTTATCTATACATACCTTTTCATTAAGAGAGCCAGGCAATTTCAAAACACTGACAGTTTAGCAGTCTATTTAGAACATAATTGAAAACTTGCTACAGAGCAGTTTTCTAGTTTAATTAAAAAAAACCTAGGTCCGATCTACATAAATTGTCGTTTTACTAATTATGCAAACACGGTGTTGTAACCTCCTGTTGCTCTGAATGTTTAGTAACAGTGGTTTAAACATCATGAATTTGTCTGTTTAAAATGCATAGATTAGCATTACCACCCACACTGCAAATACTGTAAACAAGAATAAAGGAAAACTTGTAAGTACACATATAATAAAGGTACAATATGAGCTTCTAGCTGGCCATCTGTCTATTTGAATTACTAAAGCTCAGATTTCAGGGGGTAAATTTATCAAGCTGCAAGTTTCCAGTGTGTTTAAAAAGTGGAGATGGAACAATCAGATTCTAGCTGTGATTTTATAGAATGCACTAAACAAAAATGATAACTAGAATCTGATTGGTTGCTATAGGCAACATCTCCACTTTCAAACCCACCGAAAATTCACAGCTTGATAAATTTACCCCTAGCACTCATCTGGACCAAAGAGCAGAAATCCAGGGCATTCTAATGAACTACAGCAGCTTTACCTACAGTCATTGTAGGTCATTGTATTTCGCAACACCTATTTTTACATTGTGCTTAAATGGACCACTCAATCTAAAAGTGCTATGTTTAGCCCTGACTCCACTCCATCATGCACGTCCTCAGGTTATGTCCTGATGGGGAATCAGATTTCCAAATGTAAGCGTGAGCTTGCACAGCTGACAGTGTAAAATGCCTGCCTCTGTTTCAGATCCTATACCAGAGGTGGTGACAGGAAGCAAGACTGCAATTATGCAAGACTCATGCCATGGAGTCCTGCAGCAGCACAGTAGTAGTCGTATGCTTTCTGAACACTGATCATGTCACACTGAGCCTCCCGCCAAGGTTTCTAAACAAAATCAAGCACAAATGATAGCGTCAGGGACAAAACCAATTCATTTTTTTCAGGCCTCATTAAAAATGGACAGCATATTTATATATGGACACCATGACAAAAGGAATCCGAAACAGCTGCTAGCTGTCAGATAATTCTTCCCCTAAACACATGTAACTGCAAATATTAATATGCTTTGTCTTATTAATGAGATTTTGTATATTTAATGATAATTGTACCATTCTGGATGGTTATTGCCTGAATTCTTGCAACAAGTTGCTGACACTGATCAAAGACCACTGGTGGTTCAGATAAGCTGAAAGATTGAGCGCAAAAGTATTGCAGACTGAAATAGGATTATTAAAATGCAATTTGTTGGGAGAGCATTATACAATAAAAACAAATTCATGATCAAAAGCATAGGATACGTAAGGTTCCAGAATATTTCACAAATAATTACAACCCCTTGCTGATAAACACCAGTGACAAGGCTATAGGTGAAGTAATCTCTTCACCTATAGTAGACCCCTTTCTCTTAAAGCGAGATGTATTCACAGGTTTCCTCACAACTTTTGCACAAGTAGGTTGAACAGTAAGGGAGACGTCTACTAGACAGGAATAAACAGAGTCCAAATGCAGAGATACAATGACAAGGTTAGGCCAGGGTAAGAGACACTTACTCAGATGAAGCACCAAATCAGTATTCAGAATCAAAGTCAGGGTTAGGCTGAGGTTTGCAACAAACAGGCACAAAAAACAAAAACAGTAATAAAACAGAGTCCAGTTAAGAAGTCCAAATCCAAGTGGAGCAGCTAGTAGTGAAGTGAGTAACCAATAAGAACTGATCACACCGCTTGTTCCTTACATAGGTACCAGAAACCTGTCGCTGATTGGAAACACACTATGCAAAAACAATCCAGTACAGCTAGTGTACCTCTGTGATAGGCAGGCATGTCAAGGCCAAAACATGCCATCAACCCTACCAATATCTAAGTTGACTGTGGATGTTCTTTTGGGCGGTACTGCTGCAACGTGAGGCAACATTCTATGTACCCCACACCATGAATGTATTGCCCGTTGCTTTGATTTCTAAAGCAGCCTACCTGGGCCTGTCCCTAAGACCTGAGAAATAAACTCTCCCTTCAGTAATTTATCGGTTGGAATAGTTAAGACAGGTGCATGTCATATGATATACTTTACTGCATAAATAGCTGTAATTAATAGACCATCTCAATAGCAGAATCTTGACAGTAATCCTCTTGCTCTAGTATCACCCTCCCCTCTTGAGATGGTGAAAAACTGTATATTTTATTCATCCTATTCATCTAGCGCTCTATGGGGCATATTTAATTGTTGGCGTTATAGCCAAAAATCTCGCGGCGCGCGCACTATTACAGTCATTACGGTAATAGTGCATGTAAATACCGGTATTACGGTACTTTTCTCGCTGGATTCCAGCTCGCGGCTCAGGGAGCTGCGAGCTGAAATCCAGCTTACTATTACCGTAATACCGGAAATAGTTTGTCTGCGGCGGAAAACGCCGAGAATTGAATATGCCCCTGTATGTTGATATAATTTGTAATGGTTTATAGAGAGGAAAAAATATCTGCACAAGGTGAGTCTCATACCAAAGTCTAATAATAGGCTCTAAATATTGTGGCCTATCAATCAGGATGATTGAATTGTAGCACAAAACATCCTGAGCGGTGCACCCAATACACCAAGAATATAGTGAAATATCAAAGAGAAGGAAAGCAGGTGACTGAGGGGCACTCAGAGACGATGGATGAGTGTAAATATAAAATAAATTTTTATTGATATACCTTAAAATTGTGAATAAACATTTCATCCTAAACCCAAAAGCTGGTGAAATATTAAAAACCAAAAACAAAAACAATAATTGTTAAAATTGCAGATCCACTGCAAACTTAGCTCAGTGGTCCTATAATAGATAATAAACTCTGAATAGAGGATATCGCTATTATAATATATTGGTTAGTGTATAGATAGTAGATTCCACTATAAAAAGGGTTCCCTATTAGCAATTATGACTCCTAGGTTGTCTCAGGCAATGAATAGAATCTAAAAAGATGCTTATATAAATCAGAGGAATCCCCTTGGTGGAGGCTTTAATAATGACTAGCTAATATGTCATATGATGAGGACTCAAATAATGGATGTATCTCTGAAAGGCTATAATAAAAAGGCAAACTCTAAAACGTAAGGCAAACTCTGGGAGAGAAGTAGAGACCTTCAGGTTGAGCGCTGGATGAACCAGAAAGTATATCCCTATATGCCCTAAATATCTCCAATAAATGGTCTAACCAGCAAGGGATAGGGGTAAGTGGTAAAGGCGTTCCTACTTTAAGGAATATTTGGCACACCAAACCAAAAAACCAATATAGGTAGATGATATCGGTATTAAGATAGTGAATAACTTATAGGCATGAGATTTGGGGGCTAGCACACATATGGTCTAGCACATGAGCTGCATGTAACACAGAGTCTTAAAAGGCATGTGACTAGGTTCTCATATACATGCATTATATTTAAGGATAACATTATACACATTTATTTGCCTCAATAACAAGAGTGAAAGCAGTATTTTTTTTCTATGTACAAATAGAAATGAGAACAATAACACAGTCACTAGTGTAACAATGAGCAGAGCACACAGAAAGAGCTAAATAATCTTCTTCATTGTGCTTAAAATCATCTCCCGCAGGTTTTGTTATTGATTTATCACATCAGTCCACACTCCTTTACAATAACACAAGCCCACATACTATGATATATGGTTCTCATTCCTGATGTATAATGTAATGTATGATCTCATTAATGTTCGTAATACAAAATGCTAGAAATTCTTAGACAGAATTCAGCAAGTGTACATGGTCCATCACATATACTGTTTGCTCCATTACTTTCCAGAACTACTACTTCTTCCACCCCCCAACTGAAAGACAGAAAAAAAAGGGACTGAATCTTTAAAAGGTCATATAAAAAAAAAAAAAACGAAAGAAAAAGAATTGGAAGAAAAAAAAAACCAAAAAAAAAACCCACCAGCCGGTGCCACCAATAAGATACAGCCAAGCAGAGAGAATCGCTCACTATTGCCTTACACAGTCACACTGCAGTGGATTCTGCAGCAGCCAAGTAATTGTACACCAGCTGCATACATAAGCAGCAACAGAGATTGTTCAACACTCCACACTGCACGCTGTGAGCAAGTAACAGATACCATGGGCATAAAATACACCCTGGACCAAGATCTGGTGCCTGGTAATCTCCCTTAAGATACGGTGAATGTGGCCCAGCCAAACAGACATGAACAGTTGAGGGGGTTTAATGAGTCACTCATCGAAGAAAAAAAAAGGAGTTTATGGCTAGTGGGGGATAAGATGAAACTGGTCACTAGTATTATGTGTGGACTTATATTACTTATAACACGCGGTTTCTTATACAGTATATTTGAGTTTATTTAGGTCATCTGAATTGAAATGAAGAAAAACATTATGTCACATAATGCAATTTAGAAAGATCTCATCCATACAATTAAGAAGAAACAAAACTGGAAGAATATTTTCTTAGCCTTTCCACCCAGATGTTTTAAAATCCATTTTTTTGTCACTGCTGCAGAGACGAGTCTTCCTTTTCAAGGAACAATTATGGTAAGAAACTAATGATTAGACACATTTTTTTTGTATTTGACTGTACAGTAGAGTACAGGACAATTATGAAGGCTTTCACATCTCCGACAGATCTTCTTATATAATTGCACAGCATGAAGTCTAATTATGTGGCAAGCAAGTAGCTACAGCTTCACAAATTTCTTATAAGCTGTGTGACATAGATTTATCTTACAGATTCCAACCACACATACAAATAAATCCATCAACATGTGTAGCAAACAGACAGTTCTGTATGGACTTACACTGCGTCCTGCGATGCTCCGTGGCCGAGCAGAAGTCGGACAATGGCTGCATGTCCATTTCTGGCAGCATCATGAAGAGGTGTATCGTTCTGGTAGCCCGTGGTATTCACTAGAGCCTGGTACTGAAGTAGTAGATCTACCACATGTGTGTGCCCGTGGTTACAAGCTTCATGCTATATACACAAAAAAACACAAGGGAATATTACAAATATTTTCCTTGCACAAAGAACATATTTTAATTATAGTAACTTTATGTGAAACTACCCATATCCTTAGATGTTCATGGATTGGGAGCAAGTAAAAAAAACATGTATTCATGGTTACATAGTTACTGAGGTTGAAAAGATACAGGTTCATGTTCTACCTTAGCATTTTGGAACTTTAAGATGTGTTGATCCAGAGAAAGCAAAACAAAAAAAAACAAATTACAAAAAAACACTTTTTATGGGGCAGGTTCAATCAGCTGCGATGTTCCTCAGAACATTGCGGCCGCATTATTTGTTACAGAAATCTCCACTGATTTTCCTCTGACCCCATAGAGGTGCTAAGGAAAATGAGCGGAGACTTTACAGCAGTAATGGTATAAAATGCGCAGGAACATCGCGGCGAACTGAATTCCACCCTATGATTGTGCTCATGTTTATTGCATTACTTAAAGTAATAATCTGTGAGGCTTGGCAGCAATGGGATGTACCTGACCAAAGAAGCATTAAGAGCAGATGGGAACATCAAGTGAACAACTCACGTGCACAAATGTTACGCTCTCTTATAGGTATGCCATGTTTCTGAGCCTCCTGGCGCCTTACTTTATATAATGCAGTAAGGTTTGGGTATTCATCACCTTTAACTGTCGAGACACCTCACTACAGCAGTTATTTCATTACTATACGTCATACCATTTTTTCAATTATCTGTCCAGAATTCTGCTTTAAAGAAAGTAGACATTTGGGGCCTGAGTCATTAAGGAGAGCAAAGCATAAAAAATGAGTAACTTTGCACCTGGGTAAAACCATGTTTTTTGGAGGGGGAGGTAAATTTAAAATGTGGGGACAGATTTAATGTTGGGTAGAGCATGTCCTAGATAAACTTTAATTATCAGTGTAAAAGTAAAGCTATCAAATATTTGTGTGCTACATGAGAAAACAGCCAGTATTTAACTTATGTGCAAAATAATAAACTAATTTGCACTCCTGGCATTGTAATATGGTTTATCCCAGAGAACATTTACTCCTTTTTTTGCCTTACTTTCCTTACTGACTCAAGCCCTTGTTGAGGAGGTTGGCACTTATCTACCATGCATTACTTTTTGACAGTGTAAAAGTGTAAAGATAGAGCTTGTAATAGCTACATTGCAAGTTAACAAAAATGCTCTGTAAAATCGGCAAATGTATACACAGGGGAACAGTGTCACAGCAAGCATAACTGAAAAGTTGTGCTTTATAATCTATAGCTGTGGGAAAAAGCTCAGGCTAAGATGGAACAATGCATTTTGCATACATGCTTCATATATTAGCAATTAGAAAAGTGGATTTAGTTGTACTTTAAATAAAATGAAAACGCTGTAATGTGGCTACAAAAACCAGGACAAGCGTCTAAAAGTTTGCCTCTCAATGATGAAATCATATTATTAAATGAGGAATATCCAGCTACTGTAGGTAACTGCCACTGTGCAGGAGTTTATAAAGGCTAATTGAATTTTTATTTTAACACAAAGTATTTTCACACTGATTATACATTCAAACTATTCCAATAGAAGGATTTACCAAAGGGGTCCATCCAGCATTGTCCTTAACATTCGGGTTAGCTCCATTCTTCAGAAGTTCCTCCACTGCTTGCAGATCCCCCTGTGTGCGGTTTTAAAAGACAGTTCCATCAATATCAAAATTGAGATGTACTCGAACGAAACAAATATAGCTCTTAGATTCAAATACAAACATTCACCTTTTTATTTTTTCTTTCTTTTATTTAGATTGTTGCTCTTATGTATTAAATACATTACTGCAAAATTGGCCAGATGCAGTATTTATTATTATTAGTAACCAAAATGTAAAAATGTTTTGCTGTAAAGCTGCCAATTAACAAATATTATCTGAATGCAGTCAGATGCCGAAGCATTTTACAAGAACATTTCTTTCTAGCGGATTTCGGTAATAAGACTCATCTACTTCTGCCGCTGAATGTTTGATGCAGACATCTCCAGGGTGGACTCTGGTCAACTAATTTATACTATGTGTCAAATTTTAATGCAGAAAAACACATAAGGGCGTGTTTTATGTAATGCAACAAATTGTACAAATCTATGCAAACAGAGAGGCAGATCAAGCTCTGATGAAGATATATAAAAGCTGGTGCTGGACCCTAGAATACGGTTGTATGCTAGATGAAACAGATTAATTCATCACATCAGAGTCAGATAATAAAAAGGAACTTATAGCCAAGACAATAAAGGGTAACACTAGATAAATAGTATATGCTACAGATGCATATTTAAAACTGTAAACCTGCCCTTTGCACTATTGCAACTAATCCACACGTCACAATCTGACATGGGTGCGAATGTCAAATGCAACTTTGAAAAACTTATTTTTATTTATTAGGCTTTTTTTTTTTAGAGAGATCTGGCATTTTCATGGCTACCTTTAAACTACTGTACTACTTGTGTTTGAATTCTTCCATTGTGTTTCAGTGTTTGACTTCACCATCAATTGAGAGACTTCCTAGTCTTGGTTGTTATTCTGATCAATTTATTTAGGGACTTTGGATTGTGATCTCATTAGTGTAGCAATTCTAGATGGAGACTTCTCATGTGTAATCTTGCCCATGACAGGACACTGACAGTTGACAAAAATTCCCAACAGTCTAGTCAAATTCTTATTGATTACTTTTGTTGAACTTGTAAAGTCAACTGCTGTAGCTTCTGGAGAATATCCTCTGATATAGCAGCTTTGTCCTTTATTGTATCTATTCAGAAATTTTAACTGTTGTGAGGGTTCTAAATGACTCTTGTCAGTTTATAATGCAGTCATGTTTCTGTAACAGGTGGATTAGTCTATTTGAGCTGACTTGGGTACTGTATTCTGACATCATCATATGCAAAGATGTCATCTAAGCATGGGACTGCTGCAAACGCCATCAATACTACCAACACGTCTTCAAACTTGTGCATGTAAACTGGAAATGGTGGTTCAAACCAAAGAACCAGAGGAAGCGGTGATGTTGTTGCGCTACAGGGATGTGCAGAGATCTTCATCTTGTAGGTCTATTATAAAAACAAAAAATAAGACTCCCTACACTACCATTGTCTTACTCAACTACTGAAGAGACAGGATAAAGACAAGTTGTAGAAGAAGGAGTTACATGATATACTTTGTGAGGTGTCAACATTTGTTTCCTGACTCTATTTAGCTGAATAAAGGGACAACCCATCAGTAAGGGCTGCTATGGCGTAGGAAGTGGAAATTACAACAGCATGGTTAAAATCTGGTGGAAAACAATATCTCAGGCATTGTTCCAGAATTTTCCAAAATACTCTACTTGTTCAGATCTGGTCAGGACATGGAAAACATCCATGTCCCCTTCATCAAACCATTGGACGACTGCATGTGCTCTGTGGATGGGGGCATTCCCCATTAAGAAAGTTTTGCAACATTGTACCATTAGGTAGTAAGGGAATGCCTACATCTAATCCATGCCAGGAAAATGTGCCTCACATCATTACAGAAACACCAGAATTATTCACTGTTGAAAACAAGCACCCAGGACTCTAGAGTTCTTTAGGTTGGAGCCACACAAACACTCATGTGTTTGTCAGGAACATAGTGAAGGATGATTGATATGACCAGCTCACCTTCCTCCATTACTTTGTGGTCCATTGTCTGTGCTCCTTGCTCTACTATGTGACACCAGACACGGAATACCCGGAATGAACCTTTAGAACCAGGCTAGTTGTGATCTTCACCTATAGCAGATCCCTTTCTTTTAGAGATGAACATGCTTACTGGTACTCAGTTGCCCCCAGGTCTGGCTCACGTAGTAGTAAAAACTTAACCCGGGATAGACACTACCCCTAGAAATATTGGACAACAATACTGGAAACTGAATAATAAGAGAACGCAGATACTCATAATCCAGACAAGATGGAATAAAGTCCTATATCTGAGCAGAAGTCAGGGCAGGCAGAAATGGAGGAACAGTTAATGTTGAGGTCATAATGGGTCAGGGCAAAGGCTTTCAGAGAATAGTCAGAGGTCAAGCAAAAAGGGTCAAGGCAGGTGAACATCAAAATAATTATCAGAATTCTTGCAAAGTCAGAACAAGAAAAGGCAAAAACAAACAACAAAAACACGCAATCAGTACAAGATGTGATTGCATGATCGCATTGCACTGCGTGTCTGGCTGCTCTGATGTGAACCAAGCAGCTTGCGGATGAATGCATCTGCACCCAGTGATCAGAACACACTAACCTTGCAACTGTCCATTGCCAGGGCTGATGGGTTGTGTATGCAACCCAACTATGGTACTCTGTTCTGTGGAAATCTCACTAGACCATTTTTATTAAACTGGTTCCTTTGCAGTCAACTGATCTGTTTTACTGTGTTCTTTGAATTAATTTGCAGATCACGATCCTGGATTATGCGCTTCTGCATCCCATGCTAACACTACCATACAAATTATTAGTGAAACATTAGGAAGCTGACCTGTCTTGGTCACTAAAGCCCTTGCCAAACGCACCACTCTTTCAAAATCACTGAGGTTTTCTCTTGCAGTCATGCTAGCCATATTTATAGGCAACCAGGGCAGTACAGCATTTTTACAGTGACCTCATTCTGGGATGTTATCAGCCTAATTAGCACATGTGACACACTTTTTGTCCACTATCTTTCGCTATAATATATATATATATATATATATATATATATATATATATATATATATATATATATACACACGTTTGTATGCCTACAGCTGCCTTGTAGTGTATTGGTCCTTCGAATGCCTGGAGGCTTCGTGATACAATGTGGGTACTCTTACCCTTTACAGTTAGGACTATTCTACTAGTGAAAGCACCTTGAAAGTGGTGGATGGCTTGAACATATATTTACAAAAGTATCCAATTGAGACTTTTAATGTTTATTACTACTTTAGAAGCACTATGGATGCAATGAGGAGAACCCTAGGAGTGGCATCAGGGAGTATGAGACTACTTGTCCCAGTGGCCTGAATATAACAAATGCCATAACTCCACAGGAGGTACTCTCCTTGTAATACTACATAGGGAAGGTATGACTTTGGCCCAGTAACATGGGTATACCCTTGCCCACAAACAAACATTTACATGTTAAGCGCTGTTAAATTTCAAATTATGAAACATACAGAGTTATGGCTTCTACATCTTTACAAGTTTCAATTTTATCTATGCTTTATTATGTGCTTTATATTATATAAATCTTTTTATATGCACCTTACAGTTTGTTTGACAAAATATTGTCAACCAGGATAGTTCAGCATTTTTGTGATATAAACATGCACACACATCTATCTGTTAGGCTTCGGCAGAAAGCAGGATGACTTCTTTCAATAACCTTATTTCATTGATCAGATAATTAAGCTCTATATTCACAAGTTGCTGTCACATAAATGTGACTCATATTGATCAAATGCAGACTGCACTTCCCACGAGCACATCACCAATATATCAATCCCAATATACATTTCACATAATATGTAGTTTCAGCTATGTGCAATTAGTCCTTTTGTAAACGAGCCCTTTGTCTAACTTATTTTTGGAGTTTGGCTTCCTATAAAGAAGCAAAATGTGGTATTTGGTTACTTTTATTGGAGTGTGTTTATGCAGTTCTGTAAATAGGTTGTTTTTTTCAGCAGCAGAGTCTATATCCAGACTAGATTATAAGTAAAATTTCAAACTTCTGGAAATCAAACTGGAAATTGTAGTCTGCAAAGAAGCATTCTACAGGCCAGGTTATCAACTTTATTTCATCTTTCTTGCACAGTTATTGTTAGTCACACAATGGTAGCAGATAGCTTAATTGCAGCATCTTACATTTTTTTTTTTAGTATTCTCCTGGAGAATCTCACTAGTTCCAGACCAATTTTCTTACCAATGGAGCATTTCCTGGAAAATGCACAATAATCAAGCACAGCTCCCATTGCCTTCCAAAAGATTAAATTAACTCAAATCAGACGCCAAAAATGGAACTAATAATCATCCAAGAACGGTCATAAAAAGTGGTAACGATTGTTGAACATAAAAGAATTTTAGCTCTGACAGCTGGGAATAACTAGAGCTTTAAAACTCTGCAATAAAATCTTCATCAGTGATTAAAATAAAATAAAAACAATTGGATTTTTTTTTTTAACCCGTAGTGAGGATGCAAACAAATCAATAGACATCTTTACTTTCGTAATAACGGGTAATAATTCATGGATAGCAGAGTCAAAATATGTAGTAGACTTACATTTCAGCCAGTGATTAAAGGGTCAACAGGAAATACCAGACTAAAATGCAGGAATATTACATGGGATGCAATCATGGGAACCAATTACTGAATTGGATATTTTGTCTGACAAAAGCACTAGGGGGTAAATATATTAACTTCCAATTTTTGCAAGTCGCAGCTATTTGGCGAGTTTGCAGTGAAAATTTAAAGCGGCAATGGCTTTAAAGGCAAAACAATGAAGAATACATTCACCCCCAGGTCTGTTAAGGATGACTGAGCACTTAAGATCCTGTAAGCTAATTCTCATTATGTAAGGTGGTACCTAAAACCTATAGAAGACAGTTGCCTTCAAGCAATGAAAAGGTCCTAGGCTGTTCACCAGTTTCTGTACTTTAGAGTTATATGCTTTTTACCAGGCAGTAACAATCACCCACTACAGAAGTAAGTTTCTAGTAGCTTACAAACCACTTTACAATAATCAATATACATACACAAAGCACACATCTGTCAAGCTTCCTGCTTCCATGCAGAAAATAAATCCCGCTTATAAATTCCTACCTTTATAGAAGCCACATGAAGCATTGTCTCACCCTTGTGGTTCTTCTTTGCGATTGAAAAATTACTTGGGGATGTCTGAATGTTTGTACCAATTTGGCTTGTTCTTCTGCTATCCGTATTACGAGAACAGGGCGTGGAAGGTGACTTAGGAGTATCCTCTTGTACAGGTTTTAGGTCATTACCTTTCTCTGAACTGAAATCATCCGTGTGCTCAAGCTGTTTTTTTCGTAGACGTTTTGAGGCACAGGAAACAGAAGACCCAGATGGGTGATGTTTTCGCTTTACAGTATTCTTATTCTCTTTTTTGGGACTTCCAGAGGAAATGCTCCTTAGCCTTGTACACCGTACAGATTTCCTAATATTGGGTCGTTCTTTGGTAGGTTCCTCTGACCCAGTCTTGTCTTTGTATTGTCCATTTCCTTTTAGCACATCACATTTGCTGTCACTTGTTTGCTCAACAACAGGAGCGTGAAATACAGGAGGCTCAAGCTTTAATAGATCACTGTCACTATTCTTAGGTTGGTCTTCAGTATGTTCCTCCAACCTACTCTCATTTTCATCCGGGATATTTCTAATCAGTACCGCACATTTGTTGTCACTTTCCTGCACAACATCAGGTGACTGATGCACAACAGGAGAACTACAAAATGAGACCGATTTATTTGACTTCAGTACCTCACTTTCCCTGAAGTTGTCAGTACTTTGATTATCTGCAGCAAAGCCCCATTCTTGGTTGATGTCTTCCAGGGTCTTTTTTTTAGTTTTCCGGGGTTTCTTGACACTTTTTTTCTTGACAGGCTCCATATTGGGTGAAGAAGAGACAAATTCATAAGATGGGAAGAGAGAAGCCTGATCGCAGTTTGAGGGAATCTGATGGCTGCTTTCTTCACTCTCCAAGACATATCTCACCTTCCGTCTCCGGGGGCTAAACCACATCTTTATCTGTTTTTTCTTGCATTCTCCTTCAGTAGCATTCCGTTTGAGCGATACATCTTGACATAAATCCATTTTGTTTCCTTCAAAAGAAGAGAAAATTATAAGTCATTTTCAGCAGTTTATATAAGCACCATTAGTTTCTAATAGAAGCAATTGTTTTGAAACAGTACTCTTTTTAAATGGTGTTAAAATAGGGCACTCATGGGAATATATTTTACCTGTGAGGAAAAGATTGTCTAGATGATTTGCCATTTTTCAACGTTATAGAACTTTTAGAGAAATAAAAAATACAGTATGTGATACAAGACGCATATATGCAAAAAAGACTTTGCATGCCAAAACAGCTGGGCCAGAAAGGCTTCCGCCCAAAAAAGTATAATTTAACAATGATCAAATAAAATGATGCAGAAGAAAAAAAAAAAGCTTTACGGTAGTAGTAAGGATCATATAGATTGGTCAATGTCAAAACATATGAAAGAAAAGGTATGCGTTTCATTTATATATGGGGCACTTGAGTTTCAAATGTTCTACTTTCTTTCCAGTACTCACAAATTTTTAAAAGTCACAAAGTATATGTCAAACAACAAAAATTATCCCGAGTTCCCCTGTGACAAATTCCAATAAAGGGAACACCTCAAAGATGATTTAACTCTTTTCTTAACGCTTCTACTATATTATTACTATTAGCTTTTATTTTAAAGGCGCTGCATGGAGTCCTGCAGCACCATACATAGTGGTTTTAACAAACAGATATATCACAAAATTACACTGATACAAAAACCAAAAAATTATACAGAGGTCAAAATCTACATAACTACAGTGCGCAATATTGCACAATTATGTAAATGAAACAAAGGGAGAGAGGGCCCTGGTCATGATAAGTTAAATGCTATAGGGAAGGGGCAGACAGAAAGATTGAGACTGAGTGACGGCAGAGCTTGGAGTTGTGGTGGTGGCAGAAATAAGAGGAGGGCTGGTAGGCTTGAAATGATGTGAGATTTTAGAACACGTTTGAAGCCTTGGAGAGGATGTATTAAAGTGGGGAGAGACAGGTATAAGGAAGGCCAGAGAAGAGTAGGTTATATTAATCAAGGCAAGTAATAGCAAAAGAGTTTCAGTCTCTTTCAAGGTAAAAAAGGGCCAGATTCTAGAGATATCACAAAGGTGGAATCGGCAGGAATGGGAGAGGGACTATATATAGGGGATGAAGGAGAGGGAGGTGTCAAGGATGACGCCCAGGCATTGGACTTGAGGGAGAGAGGAGATTGTGGTATTGTCAATGGAAAGTAAGAGTGTGGGAAGTGAGCAGACCTTAGAAGGGGGGACAGTTTCTGTTTTCAACATGTTTCATTTAAGAAAACGCTGAGACGATCAACAGGTGATGTGAGAGGATGGAAGGGGAGAGATTGGGAGAGGAGAGGTAAATGTGGGTCTTGTCATCATAAAGGTGGTATTGGAGGCCAAAAGGAGCTGATAAAACAACAGGAAAACAGGGAGCAACACAGACAGGAAGGGGGAGAGGAGGGGATATGGAGGCATAATAGGTAGAGACAGAGAAGGAGTAAGGTAGTAGGAGAACCATGAAAGCGCAGTGTCACGGAGGTCGAGGGAGCTTAGGGTTTGCAAGAGGAGAAGGTTGTAAACTATGTCAAATGCATTGATTTTATTTACCCTACACTCATAATAAAAACTAGTGATAGTCTACATCAGGGGTCAGGGAACCTTTTTACCTTTTACCCCCAAATATATCTAGATACGCCGACGTTACCCCTTTGATTTGAAAGAAAGGAAATCATAGATTCAATAAAATTTTGAATTCCAATAATTAATAATATATTAAAAATTTCTTTGAAAGCTTCAACTTCAAAACTTCAGGTTTTGGAGAAATTATGTTGCTTCATTTTTGATACAAGAGCATCAATATTGGGGCATTTTAATGTCAGAGCAATATGGATACAGTCTTCAGCGTCCAATCCATTTCTCTGCATTGTTTTTATGCTCGTTAGAGTGGAAAATCCTTGTTTGCAAAGGTAGGTTGTTGCAAAAGGCAGCAACTTTTTGACTGCCTCCTCATGTGCAATTCTGAATGCCTTTGCAGCTGTTGACATCCAAAAATATGACAGATCTGCTTTGTTTTCAAATGCAATACCTGCTTCATTATTGCATCGAAGCTCAAGAAGTGCCTCTGACAACCCTTGAGGCTCTTATGGTACAACAACAATTTCACATTTAAAGGGGTCTACAATGAAACTGACAGCATGTGAATTGGCAGCATTACCCTCAGGAATTTCATTTTTACCACATTTGGGGTAATTTACTCCTGTTCCCTGACCACTGGTCTACTTACTGCTTTGAAAAGAAAATTACATAAGCCTGTTCTGCATTCACTAATCTTTACTGTTGGAAACCTGGTCTTACAAATCAGTCACAAATGCAGAAAGCCATTCATAACCATGGCAGTCTTTACTTTTGCATTGCATATTAAATGCCCATTATAAATGATTCCCATTTTGTCTTGCACAACAAAGATGCGGATCTTGTCACCACTGCAAGGGAGAACACAACTATTGGCAGTCACAGTAGAAAAACCAAATAGACAAACAGAGTTTAAATATTTAAACAATGGTAATGGATTTTGCTGGATGGTGTGGGTCATGTCCTGCTGGAATATACATCTTCTCCTAAATCCTACGTCTTGAAGAGATTTTTCTCCATAAATTGTCTATATTTTGCTCCTTCATTTAGCCCTCTATTTTGTCAAGTTTTCTAGTCACTGACGCAGAGAAACATCCCCATGGCATTGTCCCCACAACTATCCTTCATGGTAAAGATCGTGTTCTTGGGCATCAAGTGCAGTGTTAAGCTTGTGCCAAATATTGTGCCTGTAGTGAGGGCAAAACGTTTAATCTCATCAGATCTCCATCGTTGCACATATTACATATACATAGAGATGCATGGTTCAGCCAACGTACAGTATGTGTACTTGCCTCTTTGCATTCTAGAAACAGACATTTTTCACATAGGGAGTGCTCCTAACTACGTATGCACGGTGTTGCCTGTTCATTCCGTTGGCGCATGAGTATAATAATATAAGGACAAGACTACTTTAAACAAAAGCACCATGTGTTATGGCTAACAAAAATACATATATCTGCATTAGGAGTGATTGTTCCTAAGAACTGAAGGCGACATGTATGTATATATATATATATATATATATATATATATATATATATATATATATATATGGACTAATTTGCCTGTATGGTTTTATTTGAACTGTAAAAATTAGTATGTAAACATCATTTGAGTTACTCCATAATTTATAGAAGATAGGAAAATGAGCTAGTGATACAACAAACTATAAATCAGGGTTATAAGGGGATTCTGTAAACAGAACTACCAGAAGCCAGTAGAATATTATATTACAACATTTTCTATAGGTAAAACCCAAATGACAAAAGGTAGAACCTTGCTCAATTCTAACTTCCAAAACCCAAAATGAAGCATACATACATTAAGTCACAGTTAGACATTTGCAAATCTTAACTGTTACCTACAAATACATATGCTGGGACTTGTAGTTCCAACAGTTGGAGAAACTACTGTTCCCCAAGCTTGTATTATGTATTATGTGGCTTCTTCCCCCATCACATTTCAAGTGAAATCATACAGTTAAACAGTAAAAAAGAAAAATAAATCTAAAAACAATAATGTAATTTACAAAACAATAGTGATAACATTGAAACTGGCAGATATCCAACCATCTCCTTCATGTATGTAAAATCTATAAGACTAAAACCGAGTCTTTCCAATATCTTAATGTAACAAAACTTTACAGCAAAATGAAGCAATTACAAAATGCTGCTTTAGCTTCCATTAATCTGCATCAAAGAAATATAATGATCCACACTGTGTGCCTTGCAAATTATTTCCCATTACCAACAGAAGTTGAGAAATCTCTTTGATAAACGCGTCTCTTATTAGAAAAAAATCAAAGGGAAATGGTTTGGTGCCATCTGGGTAACAATTTTTGTCTTCCCTGTAGAATGATTATTTTGCTTTAGAGAAGAAAAGAAAAAGGCAGCCGTTTAAAAATTGTCTCTGGCTATTATATGAAATGCCACATATGTAAAACAAGTCATATATAACCCAGCAATTGTGTGTTTATAAGGGCCAAGGGGTCTATTTTTCAACACCCTGCTATATTGAAGATCTTCTATTGCTGCCTGTTAAAAATATCTTTAGACGCATAATTTATCAAGAAAACCTCACTGGGGCAGCTCCCCGCCAATACTGACAGGCAGCGGTTAAAGGAGTCTTATACCCCATTCATACTGCACCAAAATCCCGGGTTTTTGCCGGGCCGAGCTCAAACGACCCGGGTCTTGGTGCAGTATGAATGGTACAAGTCAAAAATCCCGGGTCTATCGAGGGGTAATTCCCGGATCGGACCCGGGTTGCCTGCATTATGAATGGTGCACAGAAAACAAGCTGATTGGCTGTCTGCCTGTCTCTGGAGGATGATGTCATTGGTGGGAGCCCGTGGAAGATTCGAGAAGGAGTTTAGGAGAAATGGTGGATGGTGGAGTGCAGATCAAGCTGAAGCAGAATCAGCATCTTTATGCGTCAAAAAACCAGTCACCTTTCAAAGACATCACCATTTTTCAGCCAATGAAAACTGCTCTGTGATGACTCCCACAAATTGCCAGGGCACAGACTTGTGCAGTATGAATGGGGTCAACCCGGGAAGTTCCCGGGTCCGAGGTGCAGTATGAATGGTGTTTCTGAGCTGGGACGCTCTGAGCCCCGGCAAAAACCCGGCTTGAAAAACCCGGGATATTGCCGGGGCGGCAGTATGAAAGCGGTATTACAGATCGCCAGGCCAATGCATGGTTCCTCTGTGCATACGTAAGCCGGCTTGGTGCTCCCAGTTGCAGGAGAAAGGTCGTTGTCGCAACAAGGCTTCACCACCAGCACCTGAGACCACTTAATCTACGTGGTGTGTGTAGATGCTAGTGATTGTGGCTGGTTCCTTATAACCACTTGCTTTGGATTAGGGCTGCCGAGTAGCAAGCAAAGGATTGACTCAGGTTGCTGAGTTCAACACAGGGCAGCCTGTATTATATTGGTATCTCTTATCTGTAGGACACAGGATTTCAGCAGACAATAGGCATCTTGTATAAATAGAGTAGGATCTTTAGGAAGTGTAATGTTTACTACTTAATAGTAGCTTTTAAAAGAGTTGTTATTCATCACTGAACACACATGTAGTATACAGATGAAATACACTATACATGGGGCCAGTGTTCCTTCTAAAATGTGCAATCTGGAAAGGAAAGAGTTAAAAGGCCACTCTAATGAGGGCTCCACGCGAAAGGTTTGCATTCACAATCTGCAGGATGTTTCCTGGTAAAATACAGGTTTAACTCTATCATTTCCAGATTGCTTTAGAGGGAACACTGCATGGGGCTTTGCTGCCTTTTACAGAATTTATATATACAGGTTGGCAGGGGGCAATCAAATACCCAGTTACATTTCAACAAATTCACTTTGCACATGAATCAGCAAATCAGCATGGGCGTTATTCACACCCCTAACATTGTTCCCCCCACGCCCATCCCTCAATCCACACACTACAAGGGTGAGGTGGGGTTTCAGCTCAGAGGATAGGCGTTCAGAAATCATCAACTGTGTTGTTTTGCTCCCTGGGACCTCTAGTGGGCAGTGAATTGGCGGGCTTCATTGGAATCTTTCCGGTTGTACTAGAAAAGCGGGCAGGGATCCAGGTTGCGGCAGCCCACCTTCCGCTGGCCATCATGTGAACCCTGCACAGAAATGCAGTGGGGGTGCCTTACACTACACTCCAAGTGTCACAACACATTTAGAGCTGAGAAGAGGGGGATCTGGCCACAATACTGTCTTTGAATCAGCAGACTCGTGTCCATGGTATTCCCTATTGTCTACTATTCTATTCTAAGGGGGAGATTCGATTAGAAAAAAAAATAAGTGCAGCGTGTCTCTGGAACGGCCGCAAGGATACCTCGCGCTTATTTTTTTTTTGTGAAAACTTCACTGATTTTTGCCCCATAGAGATGAGAGCAACAACTAGCTTATATTTTTATTGTACCAACGATAAAAATGCGCAGATGGCCCTTCTGGAGGCTTGAGCCATATAAAATAGGGATGTAACAACTACATATCTTCCTTTTTCACCAGAGACTCTGCAGAATAGATTAAAACTTTAATTTATATATATAAATTAATCAGAAATAAATATCAACATACTCCTTCCGTGATTGTAGCTCCTGGTAGTGTGACTGACCTGCTCACTAAAATTGTAGGGAAATTAGAATGCAGTCTTGCTCGGCCTTACCCTAAGCCCCTTTACTATTCAGCCAAATTCCAGACAGAATACTGCATTTAATGCAAGTCTCATACCACAATTGTTTAATACATCTGCTGAAAATAATTTTTGTCAAGCAGACTTAGAGATTCAAATTTTACGTGTTTTAGTTGCATAATAAATTAAGATAGAAATCTGGCACCCTTGCTTTCCCTTGTAGAGTTCCAAGGACCCTGTGTGACAAGCCCAGGAGGCATCCAAGTAACGGAGGGGTCTTTCAAAATTGAAAAACCAGCTAAAGTACATGCCTAAATCTGGTTCCTAGCGCTCTCTCTGTAGTTTACATGTCAGACATACCTTTCTTCCTGGTCTCTTATTAAGCCCTATAAATATCTGATAATACACCTTACTGATGGGATTTTGCTTATAATTAATGGGGAGATAAAAAATCCTCAATGTCGGACCTAATAAAGACTATGTACAAGTTTTAAATGCACAACCTTCACAAAGGCTGCCAGGAAAGGTATTGTAGTGGGACAGCAGTGTTCCAAAAAGAGAAGAGGCCATATTAGACAACATTTCATCTAAATCATTGCCTTATAAATTAAGGGATCTGAAGCAAAGAGACATAAGAGAGCTGCATCACTTTTAGAACCAACATAGGTCACGTAAAACAGCTACTACATCCATACATGCACGTAGGCAACGTCCTACAACAAGGCGGTGCATTGCTGACTCCTGCAGTCGGTGATTGGCTGGTCCGGCCAAGCAATGCCATTTGTAGTGGCCAGTGACCACAGCGAAACCGCTACATACTGGTATTATTAATTTTTATTTATAGGGCGCCACTAGGTATCCGTAGCGCTGTACAGGGACAGACAGAAACACGATACAGAATGAGACAGCACGGTACAGTTAACAAAAAGCACAGTAACTCAGAGGCTCAATGTACAGCTAGATGAGAGGTGAGAGCCCCCAGCGGGGTAGAGAGAGGGTTATAAGGGCAGGAGGACCTCACGGAAGAGACAAGGAGCTGGAGAGCAGAGTTAAGGTGGTGGAGAACAGAAGGAGAGGAGGCCCTGCTCGAAGGAGCGTACAATCTAAGGGGAGGGTAGGACGGACAGAGACGCAATGGTAGAAGTAGGGAATGGGGAGAACGGAGGCAGAGACGGAGAGGGGGGGAGAGGATAATGAAAAGGAGGGAGGAAGAGGGGGACAGGAGTGAGAGCGGAGTAGGGGGAGACTGGGAGGAGGTCAATTAGGTGGGGGACTGGAGGGCTTTAATGAAGAGGTGGGTTTTTAAGGCCCGTTTGAAGCTGGACAAGTTGGGGGAAGTTCTGATGGAGCGGGGGAGCTGTTCCAGTGGAGGGGGGCAGCGCGGGAGAAGTCTTGGATGCGAGCATGGGAGGAGGTAACCAGGGGGAAAGAGAGGCGGCGGTCGTTAGCCGAACGCAGAGGGCGGGATGGAGCGTAAATGGAGATTAGGTTAGAGATGTAGGGAGCAGTGGAGTTGGAGAGGGCCTTGAAAGTAAGAGTGAGGAGCTTGAACACGATTCTGTAGGGGATGGGGAGTCAGTGGAGGGATTGGTAGAGGGGGAGACAGAAGAGGAGCGGCGAGAAAGGAAAATGAGCCGAGCGGCAGCATTGAGTACGGAGCGAAGGGGAGCGAGATGAGAGTGGGGGAGGCCAGTAAGGAGGAGGTTACAGTAGTCCAAGCGGGAGATAAGAGTGGACAAGAGCTTTAGTGGCATCTTGGGAGAGGAAGGACCGAATGAGTGCGATGTTGCGCAGCTCGAAGCGGCAGGATTTAGCGAGAGAGGATATGAGCGGCAAAGGAGAGAGAGGAGTCCAGGGTGACGCCGAGGCAGCGAAGTTGAGAAACAGGGGAAATAGAGGAGTTGAGAACGGTGATAGAAAGGTCGGAAGGGGAGGGGGAGTGAGCGGGGGGAATGACAATAAGTTCGGTTTTAGTGAGATTAAGTTTGAGGAATCTAGAGGACATCCAGGAGGAGATGGCGGAGAGGCAGATGGACACCCTGGAGAGGAGGGAGGGAGAGAGATCGGGAGAGGAAAGGTAGAGTTGGGTGTCATCCGCATAAAGGTGGTACGTGAGACCAAAGAAGCTGATGAGTACACCCAGGGAAGAGGTGTAAAGAGAGAACAGTAGGGGTCCGAGAACAGAGCCTTGGGGGACCCCTACTGGAAGGGAGGAGGTGGAGATTGATCCAGAGGTGGAGACGGAGAAGGTACGGTCAGCAAAGTAAGAGGTGAACCAGGACAGGGCGGAGCCGGAGAGGCCAAAGGATTGAAGGGTGTGGAGCAAGAGCGGGTGGTCAACGGTGTCAAAGGCCGCTGAGAGATCTAAGAGAATGAGAAGGGAGAAGTGGCCCCTAGCTTTGGCAGAGAGGAGATCGTTGGTGACTATGGCCAGGGCAGTTTCAGTGGAGTGGAGGGGGCGGAAGCCAGACTGGAGAGGATCAAGGAGGGAGTGATCAGAGAGGTAGGTGGAGAGGCGGCTGCAGACGAGCCTCTCAAGAATTTTGGAGGCAAAGGGGAGAAGAGAGAGAGATGGGGGTCGAGATTAGGTTTCTTAAGAATGGGGGATACAAGAGCGTGTTTGAAGGAGGAGGGGAAGATGCCGGTGGGGAGGGAGAGGTTGAAGCAGGTGGCGGGGGAAAGGGATGGGGTCCAGGGGACAGGAAGACGGAGGAGAGGATGAATGAGAGAGTGGACTTCTTCTCCCGTAGTGGGGCGGAAGGAGAAGAGGGAGTGGTGGCTAGAGGGACAGGGAGGGCGGGTGGAGGGGGCAGGAGACTTCGAGACGGATGGTGTCGATTTTAGAGAAGGAGGCAAAGTCAGTGGCGGTCAGGGAGGAGGGGCCGGGGGGGGGGGGGGGGAGAGACAGGAGGGTGTTGAAGGTGGCGAAGAGGCGGCGGGGGTTGGAGGACTGGGATTAGATAGGGGATTTAAAGAAAGATTGTTTGGCGAGAGAGAGCGCGGAGCTAAAGGAAGAGAGGATGAACTTGAAGTGGAGAAAATCAGCCATGGATTTTCTTCAGTGTCGTTCAGCCGGTAATTGGACAGGGTTGGATAGTAAATCCATCCTGTCACAATATATAACAGAAAAAAATAATTGAGTTTGCAACATTACTTAAGGGTGAAAATGCTAATTAAAATTAGCTAAATGAAAGGCATAATAATAATTAAAAGCATAAGTAGTGTCACTCACGATATCCCCCAAAATATTAGCATGTTTGAAATCTCTTCTTAAAAGAGCAATCAAAAAAGTTAAAATGCATACAACAAAAGTAACACACAAGGCTCCCAGTGCTAGGCTTTTTTTTTAAGCAGTTTTCACAGGAGGATCTGCAAGAAATTCTTACAAGCAAAATTTAAAGTGACCCCACTTCACTTTTTCACATAGAAATGAGCCTACAAAGTGATAACAATTGAAGATTATTCCTTCTGTTTCACTCAGGTTTGGGAATAGACTACTGCCCTTATACAATTTTGAATAAATGAAAATAACAACCATGTAGGCACATGTAATTCAGGCCCTGAGTAAACTGATTGCTGCACTGCAAAGCAATAGGAATGCATGTATAAAACTGAAAAGGCAAGTAAATTGATGTACCTATATACAACACAAGCACAGTATCTAGGCGATTGCTGCAGTGGCGGTGGTGTTTTCACATGAGCACAGGAAGTAAAGACTGTCAAGCGTGTATCTTATCAATGCAGCTAAAACACCATTGAAGAAGACTAGCGATAAGACAAGAGCATAAATCACACTGCAGTAGGAAGACATACATCATAGATACTCTTAATGTGTAACTTCAATATTTGGGTGTACAGGCATTCAATCTACTATTCCCCACAGAAATTGGAGCACCATAACTAAAATAACCTAAAGTATATTTAAAAATGGTACCCAAATTTATGAAAGTGTCCCAATATTCACCTCCTCATTATCTTATTTAGCAATACTTCTTATACTAACTAACCACTGGATAGCAGCAATTATTCCGTTTTTTTAAATGTCTGGCATTCAGGAAATTAGGAATAACAGTTTTCCAGATTATATATTATACAATATCTGTAATTATTTTTTTCTAACCAATTTCCAATGTGTGTGAAGAATCTAATAAAAAAATTTAAGAGGATATATGATATTCTTCCATCCAATCTAAACACAACACAGGCCTGATTCATTAAGAAAAGCAAGGCAAAAAATGAGTAAGTTTTCTCTTGGACAAAACCATGTTACAATGCTAGGGGTGCAAATTAGTTTATTATTTTGCACATAAGGAAAATACTGGCTGTTTTTTCAAGTAGCACATAAATACTTGATGTCTTATGTCAGAAATCGGGGTCTTAGTCCGGTTTACACCACTTGGCGGTACCATATTACCGTACATCTCCATTTTGGTCGAAGGCAGCATTCTATCCTGGGACAAGCGTGACTTCTGTCTGCAGTACTGGAGGCTGCCATCTTGGGTGAGACATTTGCTAAACATCCTGTTGAGTCTGAACACCTGGGGGTAAATGTATGAAGCTCCGGGTTCTTCAACACCCGCGAGTTCGGCGTCTTCAGCGCTTAAATTTAAAGCAAAGGGTTAATGGTTTTAAATTCATACAACAGCAAACAGGATGAATCTGGACTCACTCAGGGTAAATGGTTAAAATCTGTATACAGCAGGCAGATTGAAGCAACAAACAGGATGAAGCTGAATTCACACGAAGGGTTGATAGTTGAGATCTGTATACGGCAGGCAGAATGAAGCAGCAATCAAACAGCAACTGTGGTAGTCTGGAACTAGGAAAGTGTTGCACTGGCAATTTGCTGAGTGTAGGAGGTGACTCTTATATTCTGCAGAGGAAGCTAATCTGGGCCTCTCTTGGTTATCTGCGGCAGTATTGAGCACCACTTCTTCATTTGTAAACAAACATCTAATGTTTGTTTTGCTGCATGGGCTTGGCCATCTTGAATTCAGTCAGGTGACATTCCAACCCAACCAGATTTCAGCAGCTGTGATCACATGATCTGTGCAACCAATAGGTATTCTTAACACCCTATATAAACCTGCTCTTGTGATCTGCTCATTGCCAGAACACACTTTCTCTCCTGAGGATAGCTCTTAGCTCCAGATTCCACTTGTTTCCAGCACTTTTCCTGCAATGCCAAGTGATCATCTCTCTGCAAACACACTGCATTGCCAAGTGATCAATTCTTTGCAAACACGCTGCTTTTCCAAAGTGCATATCTTTCTGCATTACTCTGCATTTCCAAACGCCTCATCTTTCTGCAAGAATTCTGCATCTATCAAGAGTGCTTACCTCACCAAGAACTTCACATTATCTAGTGCTTTTTCTGCAGTGCTTGGTGTTTTGCAGTATCCAGTTCTGTAGCTGGGGCTGGTTCTGAGTCTCTAGGTTTCATTTATGTGTATGGGTTCCAGGTCTGTGGCTGTCTCACAGTCCTGCATTCTCCATTACTAGTCACAGTTCAGAGTCCCTGTTTCCAGTTCTAGCTCATTCTTTTCTGAATTTCTGTGTGTTGCACATTCTGAGTTCCTAACAGCGGTTTCCAGTTCTGTGCGCCTGGATACAGGTGCCAGGGTTGAGTTCCCACAAACAGTTCCACAGTGTTGAAATGGCAGATTCCAGTTCTGTACTGTGGTGCTGACTCCGGTCCTAGACTCCTATGCTGCTAGTGCTACTCAGTGCACTCCAGATGAGCAGAGGATTTCTCAAGACCTCCAGTTTGTCACACTCCTGCTTTAGCAAGATCCAAGGGTACCGAATCGGATGAAGAAAAAGAAATGACTATGACAGTTAATATTCATTCTGGTCATTGAACCCCTGGCCAGTAGAATTAAATGCAATCCAGACATCTTGGCCATAACACCAGTAAATCCCATTATAAAATAGCTATCTTCACAGATGATGTCCTCCTGACCCCTAATAAATCATTAACAACTCTCCCAAACTAACTCAAGGAATTATCAGTTTGGCTTGGCATTGGGGTACAATGTAAATGACAACAAGTCAGAGGCACTACAATTTTATCTACCAGGAGAAGAAACTTAGGATAAAATGTGTACAAGAGTCTACAAAAGCTCAATAAGTGGAACTATAAAAGAAAAGTGCTTTTAAAATCTTCACCAAGGTGGTACTTGGTCACAGAACACCTTCATAAAATCTATCCCAACACAACCAATCACTTTTGAACCTAAACTGCCCCACTTGTTTTTATTATACACTTTGTTTACTCCCAAAGAACAAATACTACAATGACAAGGAGTTGCATGTGAAAATAAAATTGAAAAGATATTTTAAAAAATGCAAGAAAAACAGTTTATTTATTTAAAAGTAATAAAATTAAAAAATATATAACAATATTTAAATTATGTCATCTACTAAATGGACATCATTGGACTAGTCCTGTTAACAGCGACCTTTATAAATAACATCCGTGAATGAGAGATAGGCAGGTTTTACAGATGATAGACAGCAACCATGAAAAAGTAGTAAAATTAAACATACATATAAAAAAAGTTAGCAGCATTATTTAAGGGCGAAAATGCCCATCAAAAAGAGATACAGTAAATGCATAATTACCATCTAAAGCATATTTATATCGCACAGTTTAATTATCTCCTTGTGACTAAATGAAGTGTAACAAAAGGTACTGCCAATCCAGACATTGCACACTATTAAAGTAATTATAATTGAAAAAATCACACAAGAATCTTCAAGAAAGAAAAAAAAAGCCTTTGTTAAGACGTTCGAAGACTTTAATTTAGAATACACAGAGATTAAATTGTAGCTGGTAAATATTACTTTATTTTCCTCCAGTGTAATTTTATAAGTTATTTATTAAATGTCTGTTTACTCAATTTCAAACAATCTGCAAAGAAATTAATGTGAACTCACAATGTTCTAGATCACATTGCAATTTATTTTCCCACATATATATCACTTACCCGTAACGATCATGTCACCTGCTCACCGGTCTTCTTTTGGTTACAGGCATGTTACATTGCATGTTTTATCCTTACAACCAATTGCGTGTAGCTCTACACAGTACCTAGAAGCAAGAGATTCCAGGTGTTGGTGAAGGAGCCTGATAGTAGCAGTGTTACCCTTCTATAACTGGGGATGTTACGGTTATGCACTGCCGACACTGTTGGCGAGTGACTGGCTTTGCAAGTGGCAGCAGTAGAAGTGGTCATTGAGAGCAGAGAAACCACTCTGTTTGCTTGTAACCCTGACCCTCGGCTTTGTTTGTACATTTTTTGAACAAGTGCTATAACTTTGACGTGTCGTTCACTGTCTTGCTGCGGTTCATGGTGAAGACCAGGATTCCCATTGAGATTCTGCAGCACAAATTTTGCCAGAAGCAATTGCTAATGGCATAGTGGGCCCACATCTGGATTTATCATGATTGCTTTCTCTGGCCATGGAACCCATTGATGTTCCATCACAGCTGTGTTATGACTTCTCCAGACAAGTGGAAAAGCAGGAGAAAACTTGAGCAGATTATTCACTTTCTGGAAGGCTTTTCTTAGTCACATGGATACACATCAAACCTGTCTGGTCCCTTCTCCTGGCATTTCATGTTATAGTGCCATTCCAGTTTCTGCCTCCATGACTTCTATATCATAACTGGTCAAGTGTTTCTATACTTGCCAGTTTTCTATGACTTAGGCAGGGCGCCGTTACTGTGGGTCAATATATCACACAACTTGGAGCTCTAGCTCCGAAATCGGGCCGGAACAATGAGTGAACACCTTGCAATGATCCAACAACACATTGATCTGATCACCTTATGCAATAAGATAGATCTGCATTTCAGGTAAAAAAGTTTGAAGAAAGGAGCAAGTAAGAAAGTCTGCCTATCTAACGTACAATTTTCAAAAACGTTTGCTTCCCCTTTCTGAGGAGCCTATATAAGCAGGTTGTCTCTTTCTCCGAGGAAGAATTCACTCAAAGTAGAACTTTGTGTTTCTATTGATTGATTGTATTTCATTAATGTCCCATTAAACTGGGAAACTTGAATGTCTAGGTAGAAATGGAGAGGCTATACTAGGCGAAAAATCAATTCTCTCTGTGCAATAATTTTTTTAAAAAAATGTCAGCCAATACCAATATCCATTTGGTAAAACAACATTTCCCAACTCTGCATGCATTGATTCTGGGGCCGATTAAAATTTTATTGAATACAGCGTGGTGCAGAAATTTAGAATCCCCATTATTACCTTGGCCACGGCACTAGTTATTAGTGCTAGTGATGGGAGCTTCATTCCAGAAGGTTGTATTCAATTTTGGGATTTCACTCTTACTATTAAGTGGACGTTCTATATAAACGGCAAATCTTCTTCCATGTTCCTTCTAATGTCTTTAATCTGTTGTTTTTAGGCCTACCCTGGCATCAAAACTATACTGTGGTTCTTGATTTAAATTCCACACAAATTATACCTTGGCAGCCATCCTGTTTTACCTCCTGTATGGAGAGAACTGTTCCCAATATCTCCTTGCATGTTGGAAATCCTTCAGTATTTTCAAGCATTAAAATGATTAAAAAGTTTTTAAACACCTTTGGCACTCTTCCTGGTTTGACATCCTCTTGACCTTTCACACTGGCTTTATAAAATGTGATAACTAATGCCCTTTCCTCATTACTTTTGAATCATTGGATGAACCCAACCATATGATTGGCATAGCTTGGATTCTTGCTTGCACAATCAAATAATATCAATCTTGGTTGAAAATTCCTCCAGGTCCTTTGTAGCAGAACAACTCATTTAAATTACCCTCACATCTTACAATTTCAAGTGTGCTGGACATCTGGCCTTAAAGACGATCTTAGAGTTGGAGTACCTATTGGCTAGGTATCTGGAAGGATGTCACCAAATTAATTTCTGCCATTTGGTGTGTATGTAAAATAGGATCTCCCATCAGTCTCAATCTGGAACTTTGTTACCTCTGCCCATACATAATAAATCCTGACTCTATTGATTGCATACACATTTAACTGTTCAGACATCTGGGTAGAGTTTACAGTTTATCTAAAATGTCTCATTTGTTTTCCTTTGATTTGCTCCTTGCAGAATTATAGAAAACTCCTGATTACATTACTCTTGTCTGTTGTGATCACACCGTAAATGTAGTCACAGTTTGCCTATCTACCTCTCGCTCCCATGCACAACCATTTAGGGTGTGCACTGTATTGTTGCAGGTGCATGCTTTCCAGCACAATCTGGCCTTTTGTCCAGTCCCTGAGCAACAAGTTCTGCACGTCAGTTGCATAAATTTGTAAACAATTCTACTACATTACTGTTACTACAAACCTGGCTTGTTTGAAGAAGGTAGTTTACTTGTGACACTGTCCCTGGACTTTATTAATGCTTTTCCGAACCAGTGCTGTATCCCCTAGGCTTGGATTGTGTTCCGATTTTTGCACCTGAGCTGAAAGCCCTGACCACGACCTGTAACCACCATTTTCCTGTGGTCAGCTGTCACCTAGCCCTAGGGCCGCAACGTGTGGGTTTCCTGCAACAAAGACCAACACTCTCTTTCAGAGGACATTGGTGAAGACCGGGGGGTAAATGTATTAAGTAGAGGATTCTGCAAGTTTCCTATATTCGGTGACTTTGCAGAGGAAATTTAAAACGGCAACCACTTTCAAGACAAGATTTGCCTTGAAAGCGATTGCCGTTTTAAATTTCCTCAGCAAAGTGGCCGAATACAGGCAATTTGCAGAATCCTCTACTTAATACACTTACCCACAGGGCTCTCATTAGATTCAACGCCTTGGGTTTAGCTTGAGGCAATCACAAGTGGTACAGTGGGTCCATATCTGGACCCATCATGACACTAACCTAGTATCAATGTGCAATTCTTACATACACTATTGTAAAGCTTATATTGGACAGGCTGGTACTTTACAGTAACTTTAACAGTTCTATTCTAAATACATCTGATGCTTGATGTAAGTACAATAAGTAACTTTAAAATACCATAAAACATATTTATAGTCCTTTCAAACATATTAAGCGGACTATAGGAGGTACCCAAGTCTTAGTGGGAAGAAATTAGGCTAAATACACTGGTAGCACACCCTTCTAAACATTACATATAAATTCATGCATACCTTTACTAGGACATACTGTGTGCTCATTGAGCCTGTGTCCTTGTCTCACCAACCTGCCCTCCTATTGTCTCTCCCCAATGCACATTTTCTCTGTATTTATCACTCTGCCATTTGTGTGTCTATCTCTTCAATATCCCTAAGCCATGGTGGTTATCTATCTTCCCTGTACTTGCTCGTCTCCTCCTCTATTTACCAGTACGTTTACCTTTATATTGATAAATAGAACCCCTGTCTCTGTATTGGTTCCTCTGCCAGTCTGCACCAGCAAACCCAATAAAGAGGCAGGGGTGTCCGGCTGTGCATTGGGGAAGGAAGGAGCGTTGTTGCTATAATAACTGCATAAATGCAGCGGCTGTGACGCCTTCTGACCACAAGACACACAAAATTTTTAAAACCCAAACTTGGGTCTAAAATGTGCATCATATTGTCTGAAAAATACAGTAACCAAACAATAATGGACATGTAATTTACTGTAAAATTAATTATCCTAAGTAGAATAATTCTTACTTTCTAGGCAAGCTCCCAGTGGGAAAGGTTACCAGGACTAGTAGCAATATTGACAACATTTGTGGAACTACCAAATTAAAGATGAATCCAAATAGATACAGCTCAAGTAAAACAGGATCTGTTACTCCTGACACACTGTGTATTGTCCTAGTGTACTATATTTATTGCCAGGGCTCAACATGTCCATATTGTCTCCCAAGGATCCCACCTCCGCCCTTCCCTTATTGTTATAACAATTCCCAATACAAGGTCTTGGAGGAGCTTTCAGCCTATTACTGGCTGTGGATCTGTTTCCTGTTACACTGAGCTCAGACAGCCAATCAGTGACAGGAAACAAAGTACTATCAGCCAGTAACAGAACATGCTTATAGCTCCAGGATAGATTGCAGATGAGGTTAGCGACTACATATGGCTCAGTTTCCTGTATTTGTCACCATATTCCAGATCTGTTTTCTGTACTTGTGACCAGAGTATGGATTATTTTTTTATACTAAACACAGGGCATGCTTTGGCCTTCTATATTTGTCACTGGGATGGCACTCTCCTCTACATTCTGGCCACTTTGAAAGGTTTATCTTGAAATCACTATATTGGGTGTGCACGATAGCAAATAACAAAAAAAAAAAATTTGGACATGATATTGCTTACAAGATTCATACAAGTCCCAGATGAGTAAACCTTAATACATACAAATGGTATATTATACATGTCACTGTAATAAGTACATTAACATGGAAGCATTCTTCACAAGATTACTTACCATCTTTTTTTCCTTTATCCAGTAAGCCATTCAGTTTAGTAGAAAGCTGAATAATGTTATCAAGCTGCCTGTTGATCTGCACATCTTTTACCCAGGCTGGTGTGTGGCACACAGGGCATTCACTTCCCATGCTCTCATCCACACATGTCCTTACAAATAAAAAGGAAAAAAAGATGTAAATCAATGGACTCCAATGTCTCAGAAACGCTTACTTAAAAAGTAAATTGCTGGTAAGAATGTATTCTACCATTTATATTTGGCCACATGGGTGCTGTTGTTTTAGAATTATGGAAAATACCTAAAATGACTTTAGTTGAAGAAAACAAAGCCCAAAAAAAAAGGTTTTTAATTTAAAATTTGTCAGGTTTTTAAATGAAATCCAACCATTTGGGTTCTGCTATACAGCTGTTTAGAGACAAATTTGGCTCACTATCACAATCAGAGATTTAAATTTAATAGATGACTTGCTGTAACGCCCTATGGGCAAGTAACAAAGGGTTTAATATAGTTTTGCTGACATATCAATTGACCACTTGCTATAGCCAGGCTCCCTACTACTAATTATGTCCTGTTTCATGACATTGGGGCTATAGCTAGTGGACAGAGCACAGTTATCAGATCACTTGTCAGATATAATGACTATCCATAATGGATTCAGACCACATGGTCAGATCTATCATTTCAAATAAGGAATGTCCACATAATATCTATTTGTTTTATCATACTTTTGTAAGCAAGTATGTGTCCATATTCCGACTCAGGAGATTATCAATACTTTATAATGATGTTTTATGTCTACATGTAGGTAAATTTACACTCTGTTGACTGCATGCATTATTATGATTCTGTGATGTTCAAGGGGAAATGTATGGCTTGTATAAGAAATGTTTGCTTATTTCTGAACAGACTAGGATTCACACCCAGGTGTGTAATAGCATAAACAGGGGTCTATGTATCAAACTAATATTACACTTAAAAGATGCGGAAACGGCTGTTAACGCATCTTTTAAGTATATTTGCTATACATTAACTGCCTAACGGAGGAAATTTAGGCTGATACCGTGCAGTATCATAGTCCCCATAGATTACTATGGGGACTGCGATGTTCTGCAAAGCGTCAAGCTTTAATAAGCTTCACATTGCACAGACAATGTGAGATGGCGTTGCACATTAACGCCATCTCAGGATGGCGTTACCTGTCATTTCCTATGGGATTCTGCTGAAGCTTCTCTGGCTTCGCAGAATCCGATATAGTGAAAGTGTTGTGTGCATGCGCACAGGATTTCCTCCTGTCACTGGCAGTGCTAGGCTACCAGTGATAGGATCACAGGAGAGGGATCACTTAGCTGGGGCTCCCAGAGTAGCCCCGGCATAGATGTGCAGCGATGCATATTTAGCAGCACCGCATCTTATGATGCATAGACCCCCACAATGCCTTTCCGAGTTACCTCAGAGGCAGGGGTGTTGAGGGGAGGGGGAGCTGATCTTGAAAACCATCACGATGGAAGCACATGTTAATTCATATTACCTGTAAACCAATCTAATTAAAGTTTTGTTCCATATTTCTGTGTTCTCACACAACAGAGATAAGAAATTGAGTTTTTCTGATTTCTGTAATTACTTCCTTTTATTTTAAGAAACTGCTTTTCATATTACTGAATGTCATGTTATCTTATTTTTTTATATACATAAATTCTTGTGGCTTTTCTGGCATATTAAGTTCATTTATCTTTGTTCTGTCGATGTATTCTTAACAAACGTATGTGCTAGTTAAGCTGTGTCATTTATAACACTACAGAACTGAAATACAGGGTATTAGATGGTTAATGGTAGTTATGAATATCTTAAATTGTTGTTTGAGATAGGTCAGGGAGTAACAGAAGGCTTCCTATAAGAGTTCTGCTCTGGAATCAAACTTTGGTGGTGACAGAATTTCAAAACCAATAGTGAGCATGATTATAAAAAGGGAATTGTAATCATTGCTAGACAGATCATTTTTATTTTGTATCCTGTACAACACTTATTGTCTACACTTAATTGCAAAATTTAAAGTGAACCAGCCTCTTGAGAAATCTCCGTTTTACATAGCGCCTTGTGCACACGTGTAAAAGAAAAATTAAGCTGTTCTATGTTCTCTCCACTGTGAGAGAACGATGAAGCTGCGATAGGCCATTGCTTTGTTCTAAGTCAGGAGACATACTTATCTATATTTATTTAATGTAGCTCTCCTGCCTTGTAAGCTATGAGGTCACTCAGAATAAAACATACATCCATTTTTTCTTTTACACATACATAGTACATAAGGTACTATATGAAAACTAATTCTCCGAAGAGTAACAGGTTGTCTTTAAATGCTAAAGACTGGATAAGTAGATAAGGGATTATATAATGAGAGCATAGTACCTTAGTCTGATCATTTTGAATTATGGTAAGCCTTCCTCAAGAATACTGTGGAAATAGCATGGGCCGGAAAACAGGCCAGGAGCATTCTTTAACGATTACCAAGGTCCACAATTGTTCATATCTCTAGTTATTACCAACACATTGTAGTAGAGGAACCAGAGGCGGAACTGGTGAGCTGTGGGCCCCGATGCAGGGAACCTGGGTCCACAGCTTGCTAGTTTGCTATGAAGTGGGGCCCGGTGCACCACACCTGATGCACCAATGGTAGTTCCACCACTGACAAGAACCATAGCAGAGCTCTGCAGTTACTAGACAAAGGGGTATATTTACTAAACTTTGGGTTTAAAAAAGTGGAGATATTACCTATAGCAACCAATCAGATTCTAGCTGTCATTTTGTAGAATGCACTAAATAAATGATAGCTAGAATCTGATTGGTTGCTATAGGTAACATCTCCACATTTTCAAACCCGCAGTTTAGTAAATCTAGCCCTAAATCTCTTATGAAGCAGAGCACCATGTAAGTATTCATTCAGCAAAAAAAAATGTAAAATGCACTTTTCCCACCCCTAAGTTAAAAATGGCAATTCAGATCTGCTGGGTTGGCATTCGGTTTCTGAAAAACTTCCAATACTCACCTACAAAACACATGTTCGCAGCCACCCAAGCACACAGGGTCCTTTAATATAGACAAACTGTAGATACAAGAATAGAAAAAAAAATGTATAAAGCATATTAATGAATCTGCAAATATGGTATTCTATAGGCATACACAATGAGATAAAAACATGACAGTCATAATGCAAATGATTTTGCATCTTTAGACTCACTCTCTAAATCAGTAGCATTGAAGCAGATTTGCACTCTGCGCATATCGCTACAATGGATGAAAATATATTTTTGCCAATTTGACAAGCTTTTTACCCACTTGACAAACACATGACATTCTTGGCTTTCCACCATGAAAGTATTTGACCTTATTCTGCTCAGTGAATTTATCAGTATTAAAGATGCAGTCCCATTTATTGTCATGCATACGTCATATGCAATGTCGACCATCATCACCATTTATTTATATAGCCCCACTGATTCCGCAGCGCTGTACAGAGAACTCACTCACATCAGTCCCTGCCCCATCGGGGCTTACAGTCTAAATTCCCTAACACACACATATACACAGACAGACAGAGACTAGGGTCAATTTTGATAGCAGCCAATTAACCTACTAGTATGTTTTTGGAGTGTGGGAGAAAACCGGATCACCCGGTGGAAACCCACACAAACACAGGGAGAACATATATACTCCACACAGATAAGGCCATGGGGCCGAAGTGCTAACCACTTAGCCACCGTGCTGCCCTAACCATTTCAACAAAATGATGGACATCTATTAAACAGTATGTGGATAAATTATTAGGCAAAATAGCATGTAATTATTTATAGTTCTAACATGTAAATTTTTTATTCAGTGCACACCTGAATCTCATTTACTTCTCCATTTTGCTTTCTCTAATTTCTAACCAATTTCACAAAACAAGAAAGAGTTATTATACAACAGAAAATTCTGTAGTAAAACAAGTCCAAATTATAGATATGGGACAATAATGAAAATAGTACAATTGTATTTATAGATGTGAAATAATTTGGTCTTTATTTGCAGTTCTCCATCTTTAACTACATTACATGAAAATGTCCCTGGATTATTTCAATATTCGCATTGTTATGACTTAATATATAATTTTCCTTTTCCATCAAGCTCTAACATAAGTGCCAGCAGCGAGTAAACGTAATATATTGTGTGAATATTAAAATATGCAGCATTATTGGGGTACTGTATAGCTATATTGTGGCATATGATGAACCCCTCCCCTGATTGGTTACCCAATCACTATGGCTCCTCACCATGTGCTTCTTTTAGGCTCCTCCTCTTAAGTGAACTCGTAATCGCCTCCCACACACTCACATTACTAAAGTGACAACACATTATAATAATATCACGGGCACCCACGGTGGTTTCCGTTACTCAGTGGCCATCCTCATATAACACCATGCCAGGACACCCGCTCTATATAATGTCACTCCACCCGTTTACACCGTACCATACAGAGCATCGCAGTCTCCTCTCCAGCTCCTGCAGCGCTGCTCGTGTCCGGCTCCAGTCAGGCTGCTCCTTCATCATCACGGGGTCTCTGCCGGTACCGACGTCTGAGAGCCGGTTGCCGGAGCGCACTCTTAGCGGCATAGTAAGATTAGGAGGACCGAGGTGATCAGAGAAGGAAGCCTGCTCGAAGACCGGGCGGGAACTTCAAAAATGGCGCCAGAAAGAGGAGGCGCGGCCGAGTCCTGGCCGGGAGGACAGTGTTACTGCTGGAGTCACACAGCACATTGTCAGAGAGAGGTGCATTAGGAAGAGCCGGACATGTTTCTGGCACTATGCATATTGTTTATTGCAATATTGCTTGTATAAAAAAAAAAAATAAGCAGTGTAGGTCTTAGGGCTCTTGTTTCGTGCAGCTTGGGTGGGTGTTAGACAGCCCTTCAGAAAATCTTAAAGACGTGCCTACATATTATGTAGCACCTTACAGAGCATATTTAATCATTCACGTCAGTCCCTGCCCCAGTGGAGCTTACAATCTATATTCCCTGTTATATGGGGACACACTCACACTAGGGTTAGTCTTTGTCAGAAGCCAATGAGTCTACCAATATGTCTATAGAGTGTGAGGAAACCCACACAAACATGTGGAGAACATACAAACTTCTCACAGAGCCTTGGTTGGAATTAAATCCCGTGCTGTGAGCAGGGGTGCAAACTCTGAAATGAAAAACAAGCCGAAACCAATCCTAAAAAGCCCCCCAAAAATCCCAACTTACAGGGGACTGTCCTTTTCTATAACACTAATTTTTACGCTGAACCTCCATTTAGAAAACCTTTATAAACACAAGAGGACACATTTATACACTGATATGGCAAATGAAAACACAAATGCTGTTATTTAGGACACTGGTATGTCTATCCCACACAGCCCCATGATATAACAGTATAAGCAGTCTTCTGACATGAGCAGCTTACTGAATGGGAGGGGAGGGTGTTATACAGCAGTGTTACCTGCTATAATGCAGGGATCATGTGTCTGTCACAGCACTTATTTCAGTAGGTTGCTGTAGATCCGTCTTCCTGTGATTTATTCCATGTCCTCCTCTGACTCCGCCCACCCACAAAGTGCCACTTTATTGGAGGAATTCTCTGCACAACCTGCCCACAAAAAAACAAAAAACTGAATGTACCAATCACAAAATGGTAACATAGAAAAAACAAAAAAACAAAAAAGATTATGCAGCCGGAGGACTTGGAGAACATGTCCAAGCCCCAAAACAAACTACCCGCGGCAGTAAAAGAAAGCCCAAAACTTCACAAAAAGCCCAATTCCGCTCATTATAAGCATAATTGGCAACTATGGTTGTGAGTCAGCAATGCTATCCTCTGTTACGAAGCGTCCTTATTTACGATGACATTTTTTTATTATTTTTTTTTACATTGTTGGGGTGTTCTAGAGAGGTTTCAAATTTATCCTGTTTTTTTTTCTCTCTCCAGACAATAAACCAGTGCGTTTTGCTATTGGAATAGCTTAGTATAGGGGGTCAACAATCAGTTTTAGTTGGTTATGCTTAAACTGCTTCACTAAAGCAGCTGAAGAGGGCCCAACTTCCTCCAAGGTTCCGTTTGTGCTGTCTCCAGAGGTGAATCACACTTAAGAAAACAGTTGTCCACATATGTTTAAAGTTGAACTAGACCCACTACTGTGTGGCATAAAGTGAATTGGGGGCACTACTTTGTAACATAATATAACCTGGGGCACAACTAATTTTCATAATATGAATCAGGAGCCCTATTATGAGGTATTATATAAATTGGGGGCACTACTGTGGCATAATATGAATTGGGGCACTACTATGTGGCATTATGTCAATTGGGTACACTACAATGTGGCAGAATACAAATTGAGGACACTAGTATGTGGCATAATATGAACTGGGGGCACGACTGTGTAAATAATAATAAAAAAATAATAATTAAATTTATATTTTGTACTTACATGCTGGCACATGACAGAGAAGTTGTTGGGCATATTTGGTGACCTGTAAAGAAAAGCTGGTGCACAGGGAGGTTACACGTGAAAGTGAAGATTGTATGAATGGGGTGTTATGTGAGAGAGACTGGTACACAGGAGGTGACGTCTGAGAAAAAGCTGGTGCACTTGGTAGTGGCATGTGTGCATGCAATCACAAGGCTGGTGGGCAGTGGGGTATGTGTGAGAAAAAGACATGCACTGAAAATGGAGGTTACAGGGTTTAGAGAAAATCTGAGGGTAAATTACCAAAACGTTAGTGGATAGGTAAAAATGAGATGGAAACGAGATGGGCCAAGTGTTTCTTATCAGCTGACAATTTCTTGTGTTCATGTTCCTGAATTTAATATAAATATTTTAACATTTCAAAAAGCTATGAAATTCCATAGTCAAAAAACCTTATGGTTTAACATGTCCGATTAAGGTTCCCTACACTTACACATCATCTAAAATGTAAGAAAATTATTGAAACTCTTCCACTCAAACTCTAAAGAACAATGTAATTACGACAATTAAGGCAGAAGCCTTAATGGACGTGTTCCATGCGCAATGATTTTTGGATGGTAATTTATTTCAGTGTATATCCAAACTTGGAGCTACATACAGGAGCCTGGTTTGTGAAATGTACCGATATTTGGCTGAACAGAACCTTATATTGAGGATTTATTATTAGAACTCTCCTTAGACCTCCATGGCTTGGGCATGTTTTTCCAGCACATCCACAGATGCTCGATTGGATTGAGACCTGAGGAATTTGGAGGCCAAGTCAACACCTTGAACTCTTTGTCATGTTACTCAAACCATTCCTGAATAATTTTTGCAGAGTGGCAGGGGGCATTATCCTGCTTAAAATGCCTAGTGCCACCAGGGAATACTGTTGCCATGAAGGGGTGTACTTGGTCTGCAACAATGTTTAAGTAGTTGGTAAGTGTCAAAGTAACATCCATATGAGTTCCAGGACCCAAGGTTTCCCAGCAGAACATTGCTCAGAGCATCACACACGGCTTGCCTTCTTACTATGGTGCATCCGGTGCCATCTCTTCCCCAGGTAAACGACACACACACACACCTGAGGATGATGTAAAAGAAAACATGATTCATCAAAGCAGGCCACCTTCTATTTATCTGTGGTCCAGTTCTGGCACTCGTGTGCCTATTGTAGGCACTTTCGGCGGTGGACAAGAGTAAGCGTGGGCACTCTGACCGGTCTGCGGCTACACAGCCCATATGCAGCAAGCTTCGATTCACTGTGAGTTCTGACACCTGTCTATCATAGCAAGCATTCATTTTTTCAGCAGTTTGTGCTTCTGTAGCTCTTCTGTTTGATTTGACTAGATGACTTGCCTTCTCTCCCCACATGCTTCAATGACCCTGTGGCTGGTTTACCGGTTGTCCTTCCTTGGACCACTGTTGGTAGGTACTAACCACTGCATACCGGGAACACCCCACAAGACCTACTGTTTTGGAGATGCTCTGACCCAGTCGTCTAGCCATCACAATTTGGCCCTTGTAAAAGTTGCTCAGATCCTTATATTTGCCCCTTTTATCTGCTTTCTACACATCAACTTAAAGAACTGACTGTTCACTTGCTGCCTGATATATCCCACCTAGACAGTTGCCATTGAAGCAAAGTAATCAATGTTATTCACTTGCCTTGGCAATGGTTTTAATGTTGTGGCTGATCGGAGTACATAGGTGAACGTTTTCAGATGAGCTCTAATTAATAGATCATATCCACTAAAGCTTAGAAATATATGTATATATTTAGTATAATATTATAAAGTCAAAAACCACGTACATTCAAGCGCAGACTTTCAAACACATAGAAGATGTTCAATGTGGAAATAGGTTCCTCCCACTTGATGATAAATGATATCCTTGTTTGTAGGTAGATACACCCAACCTACAGCAAACTCACACAATACAAAACAGGGACAATAATAGTACAATATGTACACAACTTAGTAAAGATAGTCCCAAAAAGAATCCCAAAAGATAGATCTTCTATATTCATTCACTTTGTGCAGGGAATGGAAACGACACCAAACAAAACTTCTGTGTTGTTCATGTCAAACTCCCCCCAGTGCCGTTATGCTTACAAAAATGCAGATGGTATCAGGCATCTCGTATATATATACACTCAGAGGACTCTCCTTCACATCCCATCTCAAAGTAGGTTCCACCGATTGAATAATGTAGAGGAATAATAAACACAATCTGGTGCATTAACTTTTAAAAAAACATGTTTATTGCATAACCAGCATGTCATGCTAAACAGATAAAAACATGTATAAAAAGGTAATGTATAAATTCGTACCAGATATGGCTGTAGTCATGCGTGTATAATCAAACATCCAATTGTATCAAATGAACGTCTAGCAACAGGAACACGAGTCAGCTTACATCCTACGCGTTTCGACTCAAGACAAGAGTCTTTCTCAAGGTAAGCTAATATCTCTTATAACGTCTCCTTTTATATTCACTGAAACCCCCGGGATGAATACTCATTTCCGCCCTGTAGTTGTTTCTGGTTACAGTGAGAGCGAGGCTTGATACTCACATACTTCCGTTTTCCCAATACCGGAAGTTGTCATTCTCACAAAACTTTATTAAAAAACTATCCTAACACTGTGTGATCTAATCTGAATCAGGTATCCCCGTGTATGACTAGCGTTTAAACAGTTTCACACACGCTTCGCTATACTGAAGGGGGGAAATTCTCTATGTATTAATCCATCATCAAGTGGGAGGAACCTATTTCCACATTGAACATCTTCTATGTGTTTGAAAGTCTGCGCTTGAATGTACGTGGTTTTTGACTTTATAATACTGTATTTTGGAGGGAGGTGGACTCTCCGTTCCACGTATCAGGCTGCAATTCTAGTGACGTGCCACATCATCCTATATTGTGTATAATATTTAGTATAATAGTATATATGGTTTTAAATAGCCAGTATAGCAGGCCTTCAGTCTCTGGAAAAGATTTGCTTTCTAAGATGTGTATCTGGAGAAGCAACCAGGTCTCATTGGATCACATTTCCAGGGGCTACTTATGTGTACACTCTTTTACTGTACTCAACTTATGCATGCCTGCCCCAATTCTGCTCCTCCAGGTTTAAAGGGCTGCAAGTATAAGATGCACTGAACTCTAGTACAGAGATGCGTATAGCTGTATATGAGACCCATTTTATTTATTAAGCACATTGCTCTAGTAGTTTAGTAGACATATTTTGTGGAAAAACACATTTGATTACTGTAGAAACTATGGAAAAGATTATTCTTCATATTGGGATGATCTACAGACCTCCAGTGTAACAAGAGGAATTTGAAAGGGACATAATGGAGGACATCACTAAAATGACATCATGGGATATATGCTGGGATTGGGTTTTTTTTGTGGTCTTCTTTTTGCAAGTTCCAATGAACATGGGGATATCCGGAACTCCTTTGAGGGAGCATCTCTTAAGCAATTGGTGAGAGATCCCACTCACAAAGAAGCAACATTAGGCTTAATAATTAGAAATGGTGACAAGAGGTAAGTGCCGGTAAAAACATAGGATCTAGTGATCATAAAACAGTATAGTTTAGTGTAAAGACAAACTGATTTATAACAAAAAATGAAGGTGTTATATTTTTAGGAAGGCTGACTTTGTAGAGATGCAAGATTATGTAAGTGATTATTTTTACAGATTGGTGGCACTTTAGGAGCAGTGGAAAATAATACAAAGTACAGAACAAAAAGCTACACATTATTGTAGTGGACAAGTTGGGAAAAGCACAATGAAAAAAAAAGCCAGTTTGGATCTCCAAAGAGGTATCAAAGCAAAATAAAGCTTACTACCTTCAGAAGCAGGCCAAGAAAGTGATCAGCTGTGCAAATGCTTAAGAGAAAATAGCACAATAGTATAGAAGTGAAATAAGAACAAAAGGGAGAATAGTAACACTAAAGATAGAGGGAGACTGGCTTCTTGAGGGGAGACAAGGGTAAAGCAGATCATCTAATTATTTTTTCTCAGTATTTATAGAAGAAGGAAACAGACCACACTTAAGAGCATGGAGATTAATAAATTGGAAAACGTCCTAATGAAATTCAAAATTGAAAATGGACAAGGCGTGCTTGTAGCACTGTTAACAGAAGCATTTAGCCAGTCCTATTAATCTGAATAGTTCTAGAGAACTGGAAATGAGCAAATGTACTTCCGTTGCACAAAAGTGCAAGGAAGACCATTGAGCCTGAATCTCATGGTGGGAAAAATAATGATAAAATAACTCAAATTCAGCATTGTTCAAGATTCCACGCAACATGGGTTTACTGAGCAGAGGTCATGTCAAACCTGTCAACTTTTTTGACCGATTGACTAAGAAAATGGATCAAATGGGTGCAGTGAAGAAAGGTCTTGGACCCTGAAACGTCTGTTATCATCTCTGCTGTAATTTAAATGTGTATCTTTTTTTCCAACACAATGCAATCCTTTGAATTGCACTTTTAATGTCTGTTTTTTGAATGCATACCCTTCTTGCTTTCGTTTGGAACACTTAAACCCATTTGATTTAGCACCAATTTACTTTTTACTTAAAGGTGTGGATTGGAGCCACAACACATTTTTGGAGACATAGCTATAGCTTATTTTGATGCTGTTCCACATTGCAGACTGCTATATAAATTGGAATTGGATGCAAAGATTTTTGAGTTTTTAAGATATTGATTGAGGGATAGATAAGAGTTGTTGTAAATGAAGTGCATTCAAAGAAGGAAAAAGTTACCAGTGGAGTCTGCCCCAGGGATCTGCACTTGGACCGGTGATCTTGATCTTTATTAATCACATTACTAATAGTATTGAAGGTAAAGTCTGCATTTTTGTAGATTACACAAAGATGCAACAGTGTAGACACTTTGATGTTATGGGAAGAGGAGTGTTTAGAAAATGATCGATAATCTATGCAGACTGTAGGAATGACCAAGATTGTGGCTTTAGTTTATATAAACAATCTATTAAAGTAATGAGGAAGGACAATCAGATTCTAGGTTGGTGGGTGAGATAAATTAGTAATAGAGAGAGAGGGGTAGAAATTCTACTATAGAGATCATTAGTGCAACCTTAGAGTACTCTTAACTTCTGGGAGGGCCGTACCTTCAAAAGGACATACATAAACTAGAGAGAGTGCAAAGAGGGGCAACTAAAATGGTGGATAGTCTAATTCACAAAACCTACCAGGTATGACAGATGGATATATATATATATATATATATAATCTTGGAACAGAAAAATGAGAAGATTGATATGTCATAATCTTTCAAATATATCAAGGGCTTTAATAACATAGAGGAGGGAAGTGTTTTAGCGAGAAATATTAGAATAAGAGGACATGCACTGAAACTGGAGGGTAATGTTAAGAGAGATTTGAGAACAAATGACCTCACCAAATGGGTAGTAGACAGGTGTAGTTGACTCATATGTGGTATAGACTAATACAGTGGGGAAATGTAAACACACTTTCCACAGAAACAAGGCTAAATACAAACTCAAAAAACTGGTGCTGTACTGAACTTCACACCATGAAGGTAGGTGCCACCCGCAGCTGTACTAAGGGTGGTGTGCACACGCCCGGAAGAATGAACAGAATACAAAAAGGTGTATATAGCACTGGGAGGAACTCCACCTAGATGTGTGTTGGTTGATATATTATCGACCAATGCATAAACCACATAAAATCAATATGGAATATAATTGTACAATTTAATAATATAAAACACAATATAAAATAATTAATCCAATATGGACATCAATTCACATATATATTGAATTGCAAATGTCCCATGATAAGTCATAGCACAATAGAAGTGAGCAATGGAGAGTACTGCCTTGTCCTATATAGTAGGTGTAGGGATAAGCATGCCAATCCAATAAAGATCCTGTATTTGAACAAATAACCAGCTGGACATTGATCAATATGATGACGCCAATAAAGGAAAATGGAGAAATGTTTATGGGACTGAACGATGATAAAGGGGTTAGCGTGATTGGAACGCACTTACTCAGGTCTCCGTGAAGTCCACCGATAATGTATTAAGTCCCGGCTAAATCTCTTCCGTGCTATTGCTGATAGCGTGTCAGCGTGTAGGTTCCAGTGATGAAAAAAGACGGGGGAAACAATTCTACCACATATGTGTTCCTGATGAGTTCATAGATGCCGCATTCACATCAATAAGTGGACTGGATCACTTCTATCTTGATGAATGGTAGAGATGTTTCACAATAGTCTCCAGCAGATGAATAAAAGTTCCAATAGGCAACGCGTTTCGTCCACTACAGTGTGGACTTTCTCAAGCCTCATTCTCAGCTGTTCAATCATGGATCTTTAAATAGCCCTTCCTTCATGAATTTAATTGAATCAATTACACCATTTGCCTAATATTCTTAATGGCAGTATCTCTCCAATGATTCAGTCACTCCATATGCCCAATGTACTTAATGGCAGTATTTCTCCATTCACCAGATATACATGGGATAATGAAAAAACTAATATTAAATAAAAATATGAATATATACCACTGTGAGCTTTTTACTCTTCCAGACTAACATAAATCCACACAAATAAATAAAGACAGGAAAATATTGTAATGATTAAATAAATAAAATATAATAACATTTTATTTAAATATAAATAAAAAAGCTACTAAATAAAAAGAAAATGCCTCTGTCCCAAAAACACTGGGGCCACTATAATGACACATAACCCAAACCATCATAGTCCCCTATCTAATTGCACCAATCATTGAATTCAATGGTCTTGTTCAGACCCTCTGGATATAAAGGTTTCAACTTAAAGATCCACATCGCTGCACCTCTACACAGGTTGGAGTATCTGCCCCCCCCCCAAGAATGGTATTAAACTTTTCCAACCCTACCAATGTGACACCTGAAGCCTCACTCTTATGCTTCTCAAAGAAATGTCTAGAGACTCCATGTGTAAGTAGTCCTTTGATAATGTTAATACGGTGTTCTCTGAATCTTGTCTTCAAAGGACGTGTTGTTCTGCCTACATATTGGAGGCCACATGGGCACTCCAATGCATAAACAACATACGGCATCTCACAGTTGATCAATTGTGCAATATTATATACCTTCCCACAAGAAGTTGATGTAACCTCTTTTGCCTCATTAGAGATATGTTTACATGTAAGGCAAGTATTTTTATTGCATCTATAGCAACCATTTGGTCGCGAAAGGATCCAAGTACTCTCCTTAATAGGTCCAAATAGTTGTGGCTTGAAGAAACTGGGTTTGGCTCCTATACAATTACGTAAAATATTATCCTGTTGTGAGATCTTGAAATTATCAGTGACGATTTTCCTAATCCTATAGGATTTGGTGTTATATTTTGAGACAAATAACGGAAGACTATTATCTTTCCATGCCTTCTTGCTCCCTCTTCGTTCTATATAGGAAATTAACAGCTCATTTCTATCTCTACTCATTGCACACTCTTTAGCAGTCTCTACTAATAATTTAGGGTAGCCTCTTTCCAAAAAATTGTCTTCTAGTATTTGTGCCTGACTTCTAAAGTCATCAATTTCCGTACAATTGCGGCGTATCCTCAACATCTGACCCTTTGGGATATTATCTATCCAAGGGCGATGATGCCTGCTTGCATTATGAAGATAGGCATTGGAGTCTACCGGTTTGCTATAATTAGAAGAAACAATCCGACCGTCTTTCACAGAAAAGGTGATATCTAAAAAATGTATCTCGACCGGACTAAATTGATAAATTAATTTGAGGTTGAAGCTATTTGTATTTAAAAATTCAACAAATTTGAGTGCCAACTCCAAACCACCCTCCCACACTATGAACAGGTCATCGATGAAACGGCCATATAGGACCAGGTTCACCCCGAACGGGCTACCCCACAGGTAGCGCTCTTTGAGCGCCCCCCATGTAGAGATTGGCATAGCTCGGGGCAAACCTGGTCCCCATTGCCATCCCCATGACCTGCAGATAGCTAGTGGAATCAAATGTAAAATAATTATGCGTCAAGATGAATTAGATGGCGCTGTCACGGGCACTAGGAGTTCTGCCCAGGATTTCACCAGATGACTTTGCTTACCAGAGGGGCGGAGTTTGCACAGCGGTCCTCTGGCGGTAGGGTGAATAGTGGAACGTATATAACAGCAGATGGAGTGAGGATGCCAATGAAGCAGATGAATAGTCAGTGACTTGCAGCGATATAGATAGATGAGTCAGCGACTTGCAGCTATATAGGTAGATGAGTCAGTGACTTGCAGCTATAGTGGAAAGGCAGGTTTAACCACGGAGACCAGAGTGGATGTACACAGGTGAAGGAAGGTAACGGGTAGTCAGTGGTCTGCGTATAGCAAGTTGTACCACTGCTGTGATGAGAAGACTTGTCCAGGTGCAGGTAGGTAGCGGGGAAGTCAGTGGTCTGCGTACAGCAAGTTGTACCACTGCTATGGTGAGAAGACTTGTCCAGGTGCAGGTAGGTAGCGGGGAAGTCAGTGGTCTGCGTACAACAAGTTGTACCACTGCTAGTAAGTGAGGACTTGTACTGGTGATGGTAATAAGAGCACAGTGGAACTTCTCCAAACAGGTAGGCAGCGTTATTGCTAATAGTCTATGGTGATATGTATATCACTGCTCAGTAGAGAGGCTTGTATCAAGCGGATAGGCTGAGTATCAGCCAAAGTCTATAGCGGGTATGGATACCGCTGTTGAGAAGAGGAGCTTGTCCTAAGCGGATATGCAAAGTAACAGTGGATAGTCAATAACGAGTGAGCATACCGCTGATGAGTAGAGAAGCTTGTCCACGAGAATATGAAGGCACAGCAGGAGCGTTGAACGACTGTAGCGGGTATGGGAGCTGCAGGTGAGCAGAGTCGATGATCCAACAGGTAGCTGAGAACACGAGCAGGATGCAGGAGTCAGTAGCGGGTATGAGAACCGCTGATGAGCGGAGCAGGTGATCCAGCAGACAACTGAGGACACGAGCAGGATACAGGAGTAGGTAGCGGGTAAGGGATCCACCAATGAGTAGAGCAGGTAATCAGCAGGAAGCTGGAGACACTAGCAGGACACAGGAGATACCTTCAGAGACTCACAGGGAATGAGACTCAAGATCAGGCAACGATGTAATGAGCACAGGTGCCTTAAATAGGGAGAGGTGCCTGATCCACCAATTAGGTTAAAAGCAAAAGGTCATAAGTTCTTGGATGCTGCGCATGCGCAGTCCATCAAGATGGCGGACGGCCGCGGCTCAGGACAGGCGCCGGCAGGAAGGCTAGAGAACCACGCACCAGCGCAGAGGCACTCACGGTCCGGTGAGTGACAGGCGCTAAGCAAAAAAACATGTCCAGCTACAGATTTAACATCCCTTCTCAATACATCATCGATAGCTTTTAATCCTTATTTATGTGGAATGTGAGTGTACAAAGCCTGGACATCTAAGGTTAAAAATGCCAGGCCTGGTTTCCACTTAATATTATTAGTTATTTGAAGAATGTGCATGGTGTCTCTGATATGGGATCTCTGAGCAACCACATATTTTTGAAGATTATGGTCTACATAAAAAGACAAATTGGATGTCAGTGATCCCAAACCAGAGATTATGGGTCTCCTTGGTAGGAGAGTGAGGTACTTATGGATCTTCGGCAAGTAATAAAAGATAGGGGTTACTGGATGTTTAGGAATAAAAAACAAATTCATCTCTCGTTATAATACCCTCAATTACTGCATTTTCTAGAAGGACTCTCAATTGTTCTTGGAATAATTTTGTAGGATCACTCTTGAGAATGCTGTAAAAAATAGAATTAATTGGCGTAATGCCTCCCCAACATAATCAGATCTATCAAGTATAACGACTCCCCCTCCCTTGTCCGCCTGATTTATGACAAGAGAGGTGTCGTTATGTAGATTTTTTAAAGCTCTCCTTTTCAGTTTGGATAGATTTTTCTTCCCAAGATTCTTTCTGCCATTATCAATATTGTTACTACATAGTGATTTAAAGCTCTCTTGGGTATTTTGGTAAAAAACTTGGACAGGAAAACTTTTATGATTGGTAGGAAAAAAATCTGATTTCTTTTTAAACTTAACTGAATCTTCCTGCTTGTTCTGGTTAGTAATATCAAATAAATCTTTCGGTGATTGAGTCAAATCATTTATATTACCTTCTTCTTCCTCTATAGAAACAAGGCTGTCTTGAATTTGAAAAAAACAAATGATCAAACACAGTCTGAAATTAGAAATAAAGAAGGATAGACTTAATGGGTCAAGTAGTTCTTATCAGCTATTAGATATTATATAGTTCCATGCTAATTGAAGTCATTAATATATCTGGGCAATCTAATATGAACTGCTTTATTTGTGAAGATACAATATTTTATTTGCATTATAGGTTAGTACTTTGACTTTCTGAAGTGCTGTATTTTGTTTGTGCCATTCGGTTTAGATTTATGTTGTTAGGATTATCTTCTTGTGACCATAATCTGTTAAACTTCAATTCCTAGATATATACTCTGGTATTCTCCTGTACATCCTAGAATTTATTATCACCTCTACATTTAAAGTCATCCAGGTCTTAAAGCTGCAAAACTGTCCCTAGCCATGATACTCCCAATTTTTTCTAATGTAGCTAAAAAAACAAACACTTTCATTGTGGGTGTCCACTGACCATTCTTCTTATAGTCATCTGATTCAAATTTAAGACAGGCAGAAGTATTCTGTTAGGAAAACCTTGCTTTCCTCCTATGTGTACTGCTCTTATTCAGTGCTTTTCTCATCATAAACACAGGCATTGAAATGTGCAAGAGTGGCCTATAGAGCCTTCTATTACTTTTTTATTTTAGTACATATCTGACAGTAAATTAAAATGTAGCTCTATCAACTAACTAGAACAAGTCATTTATATATAGTGGAGGCCATTTACGAAGTGAAAAACTGATGCTGTGCTGCTCAATTTGCACAGGTGCACTTACATGTTTCCCAAAAGCATGGGTTTGTGGCTTTGTGCAGAGATTTGTGCCTGCCAATATTATTATTAACAGTTTTTATATGGTGCCTACATATTATGGAGCATTTTGCAGAGAATATTTAATCCTATATAATCTTCACTTCTCTAATATCTAGCCAGTTATCTAATACCCCAATGTCTTTTTGCCACTTTCTGCTCACTGTTCTGCCCACATGAACCATGTCTACCTTCCTCCTTCATAGCCCCTTCTCTGCCACTTTTCACATTATAGATCATCCTTTTCTCTTACACACCCTGGCCTTCATTGACCTTTTCTTACACATTCATCCAAAACTCATACCCATTCTCTGTCATGCAAATTTCTACAATAGCTCCCCATACCCTCCAGAGTACAATTTAGATTACTCACCTTCACCTACACAGCCCTCAACAAATACACAAAATACTCTAACTCATACCTTCTTGCATCCTGTCTGATAACCACCTCTCACACAACTACAAGACATTCCCTGTTCCCCTAACAACCTATGAAATTGCCTACTACGCCTGATCAGACTCTGCATTAGCTTTCTTTCTTTAAACACTATGAAAACCCACCTCTTTGTTAGAGCCTACTCTTCTCCTACCTATAGTACTCCTCACTAATGTTACCATTGTCAAAGTCGTATAATTGGATGAGAGAAAGTATATTGATTTATATTATATTACCGTGTGATTGCGATCAGTACACCGCGTAACACGTGGCATGGCGCAATCGCACAATAAAACACGCACGCATACACTCGCAATTTTTACATTAATCTATTTATATATTACATATTTATAATGGATCCATTCCACAGTGGTTTATGAGCAGATTGTATTTGGTTTATAGTTATATATATTAAGGTTATATGTACACTTTAGTGATATTTAAGGTTCAGGTTACAGGAAACATGTCATGTTTAGTATCATTTTAATCCCCTATTTATCTGCAGTTGTTCGGTTGATTCGTCGAAGGGATCGCACATTGCATACTCTAGTTAGAGATGTTAGGGAATAAATGTTTAAAATGATACTGACTGTGTATTGTAAATAGACTAGTTTAAACTGGTTTCTGGGCAGGAGAATCAGAGTCATCATCTGGAGAGCAGACCCCCACCCTTGGAATGTTGAACCCCACCCTTGGAGGGGGTGTTTGAACTGGCCTATGACCTGCATTACACTGGACCTTCCTGAAGCCTGGACCTATAGAAGCAAGCCACATCATCTGTATTGTTTTCTCTGTAACACTGAGTGTATATATACAGCTCTGCTGGGACCAGCTAATAGTCATCTCTGACCACAGTCTTCTGGACTGAAGTACCGTAGCTGGTACCAGCGGATCGCAGCAAGCTCGGCGGTATGTATGTATTTGGTATCGGCTGTATTGTATTATAATTATGTATTGAACTACTAAAACTTTTGCTTTTGCTAAATAAATTGTTTGTGCGTTGGAACCACAAAAAATCGCTTAGACAATGCTTATTGGAAAATTATAAAATTACTTTAATACCATCTCCACTCTGAAATCACATTCGCTCATCTTGTTTCAGCTCTGCCACTTTCCCTTTAGAATTTAATCTCACATTAGCAGAGCCCTACCAACCTTTTGTTTTCAAGTCTGCACTTAGTTTGTCTACCTTATATGTCCCTGTTTTATGTGTTTATGTTTTACCAACTGTCCAGTACTGTGGAGCACTGTGATGATGTCCCTTGACCCCTCAGTTCCGCCTCTCCAAGAGTAAGGAGTTGTAAAATGCAACAAAATAATTTTGTGCACAGTACTGAAATGCATATTTTAAGCAAAGAACCATCACTTTCTTTAGATGCCATATGACCTCTTAATACACTATTTACTACTGACAGATATGGGGTTATATACACCTGCATCCTATAGGGACATATTGGAGAGCATTTATGAAATCTGTTCAATAGATAACTGTTTAGAAAGGGTGGTGTTGCCCGTAGTATTCGGTAGTAGTAGTTTCCAACTGTCTTTTATTTACTAATACAGTTTTAAAAAATACAATCAAATATTTGGTTGTTGTATGCAAAAACAGATTTTCTGCACAATTAACTATATAACAGTTGTCATAAACGTTCTCCCTTGTATATGTCAACTTTGCCTCACTTTCCGTGCTACTGGTATCGCTTGCACTCTCTGCAAGATTGTTTATCTGGAGGATGGAGCTCTTTCCCAAAAGATTACATTAAATATTAGAAGTCTTGTGGGACTTTAAGCCAAAGTTTTATTTTTGCCTTTAGTTTTCATGATTCTCCATTGTGGTCCAACAGATGTATTCTGAAAAAGTAAGTCCACCATTGTGGGTGTTTTTGGGTGGGAGAGTATATGTGTAAAATAGACCAAAAGGGTCTATTTTGCAAGTACTCTGATTCTATCCCATCTCTAACCATTCTTTAGATATACTCACTGCAGAGTGTATGTAACTTTAGTGGAGTATTGCACTAACCCCCCTTCCCCACCCCCATTAAAAGAAAGTGCACAAAGGTTCACTTATCCTTTAATAACCAGACATTTAAAAATCTGCAACAAAATATTAAGTCCTTATGCAGCACCAGATCCAGTATATTTCCATCAGCATAAACTTTAAAGGTGAGCTCTGTTGACTTGAGACAAGAAAATGCAGTAAATTTTGTATTAGTAATAAAAAGTGGTACATAAGAATTGAGAAATGATGTAGTCGATGGATGGTGAAAGAGGAAAGGACAGGCAGAGAAGCAATGAGATGGAAGAAATTAAATGGAGGCTGGGTATCCTGAAACGGTAAAGTTGAGGTTTTCATAACAGTTTGTTAGCCAGAACAGTATTTCTTCTAAAAGAGATATGACTTTAGATCTGTGTCAGAAACACCACGTTATTGTATTAGTTACGTATTTACTAATTTGTTTCCCTAGTTTGTTTTTCTTGTTCATAATTCTTACTCACACCCACTCACTTTTTTTGTCTGGCTTCATGAATGCTATAACACATAAATAATACAGATTTAATTTCCAAACTTCTTTAATCAGTTTTTCATGCTGAATGCAGAGTATGAGGTGGGGGATGACTTGCATGAGCAAGTATCAATCTGGAAATGGGATTTCATGCAAGTCACCCCCCCCCCCCTTCCCCCCAATGACGAGGAAATTATTTCTGGTTATTAAACCACTTTAAGATAATAGGAAGCTGTATTTTGTGTAAAGCATTACATATTGACAAAATACAATGTTATATTGTTGTACCTGCTCTGTGAAAGATTGAGATGAAAAATGATACAGCAGCAAATAGATATTATGCTCATCCTGGCCTTACACAGCCCCCCTGTTTCCTACAATTTCTGTTTTCATGCATTGCGTGGAGATTTCTTCTTTTGTTTCTGAAAAGTGATGAAGCGCCCTAACTCTGTGTTTCTCAGATATATTTAATGCCATTTATCACACACGCTCTGTCGCTGATATATTCTTGGGCATTTTTTTCAATCTATTCCCCTAGTTTTTATCTTGCGCTGTCTCTGAAGATACCATTTCAGGAATATTCTTTCCCTTGTGTGTGTGTGGTGCAATTATTGAAGCGCATAAAACAGTTATAAGACAAATTTATCTCTTTCAGGTTCAGTAGCAAAACCCCTAACCAAACAGAAGAGTGTCAGTGCTAGACACAATTTATAATACATCCTTTGACATTTAATGTCTCAAAGCGAATAAGCATCTTGCCATAAATCTGGAAGCAAATGTGATTAAGAGATCACTGTATTCTTGCAGGAACTTAAGGATAAAAGACTGTTCACATGCAAAGCAGTAGAAATTGCTTAACAAAAACTATCAAAACATCTGTCAGTAAAATGTGCTAACAGATTGATTTTCTTAGCAGATGCGAGAATAAATCATTAACCCCTTTTCTCCCAAGTGTAGTAACTGTATTAATGAATAAAATGGTTTATGTCATTTTGTTGCCTATTTTCAAAACTAAGATTTAACTGCTGACATTTTGTTTTATGATCATCTGTTGCCTAGAGCATACTTGCTAAACCTTTCCTCAGATATCATCTAATGTTTTTAGAATTTTCTAAACAATACACATGTAAATAAATGTAATTAAAGTAATTAAAGCACATGTTCTCAGAACACTATCTGTTGGGGTTATGTAAATAGAGGGTTAAGACTTTAAGGGCCCACTGAAGATCAAGATTCTTCACCAAAAGGTAGTAGTTGGGTAAATAGGGGGATTTTTAATGCATCAGTTGTGTGATGCGCTTATCCATGGTATTGTGACAGGAAAGCAGTAAGCATAAAGAGTGGATAAACGCTGTTTTGCTCTAACTAATATGCGCTAAAGGAAAAAAACGTCAGTGTGCAACTACCCCAGTATGTTTGAATGCACCATGATTGAGTACATACCACCATTGGTAAATGGGGAGTGCTTGTGGTGTCTGGAATCTGTTTAATCCTAGCCAGGATGCAATAAGAGTATTCCCCTAGAAGAATTAATAGGTATCAGTTTTTAAAACTGTGTAATCTAGAAAATCATAGTTCCTCTTTTGCAGAGCATCCCGTGTATAGATCAGTAGTATGCAGAGTATTAGTTTACTGACTTCTCTGGAGATCTGGAAATCATTGTTCTGTTCTAATTACACATTGACATATTTTTCAGGGCACAGATGATTTAGTTTGACATCTAAACTTCTTGATCATCTGCAGTTCTTAAAGGGAATCTATCATCAAAACTATTTAACTTATGTTGGTATTTAAAAATAGCAATAAGGTATAGACATAGGTCTCTTTTTGGTGTTTCATTAAGAGGGTTTATAAGTAGAAATGTTTCACCTAGAGATGTTGGCAGTTTATTACAAATAGAGGCAAGGGTTAACATTAAAGTAATTAGCAGCACCCAGTATGATCTTCTAATTACTTATTTAATACCTGTCTTAAGTCCCAACTTTCACCGGGTGCTGGCAATTACTTTGATGTTAATAACTGACGATATCTATAGGTGAGAAGTTTCTACCTTTGCTAATTGTCTGACAGAGTTGTCTATAGCATAGGTTGTCTGTGTTGTAATTAAGCTGTCCACATAGAGTAAAATGTTGTTTTGTACATTTGTTCAATGCACCAATCTCATTGGAATTGATCCAGCCGGATGGAAAATCACTTTGGCATAAGAACATGTGTATGGTCATTGTTTGACCCTTAAATAACAGGATAACGTGTGCTGCCTATTTCCTTTGCCTTGTGATTGTATTGCAGCATTATAATTTAGTCTAAAAATTGTTCCCTCCATGTTTGTGATCTCATTTTTACATGCCCAATTGGATTGGAATGACTTAATCTGATCAGATTGTAATATGTGAGCAGTATAATTAAGTGAATAGAGCAAGATATATAATTCACCATATTAGACCTGACTTCTGTGCAAGACTGATGGTGAAGCAAAGTAGATATGAACACAGTGGTTCCAAATAAACAAAACAAAAACAAAACAGAAAATTTTAATAATGTAATAATGCTAGCGGTTGTCTATTTTTCATTATGCAGCGAGAGTTCCTGCATAGAAGAACTAGTCTGTGTCGTTTCAATCTGGTTTTTTATTTTAGCAAGTATTTTCCAGAGGATTATTTGGATTTGTCAAGCTGCAAGAAAAGATGTTTTTTTTTGTTATTACACTTGGAATAAGTTTAATGATTTTTGTTATGGACAGCAAAGGACCTTTGGATTATTTTTTGGTGTTGAAAGCTTATACAATTTGGGTCCCTTAAAACTTACAAGATTTCGATCGTTTACAGATGAAGAACACAGATGTTGGTAAGTGTTACTGGGCTATTTTTAATTTTTCATTAAATTTAGTGGTCAAAACGATTAGTCTGGTTTATTTAAATTTTGGGTTGGTGTACTACAGTACACAGCGGGCCCTTGGCACCAAAACATGCTTGCACTTGTGATTCCCAAGTGACAGCATCCCCTGCCATGGGTATGCTGGTGCTTGTAGTACTAGCATTCCCAGTCTGTTAATGGCAGCCTAGACTTGCTGAGAGCTGTAGTGCACCAACACAAAATGTTGTCTGTATTAAAAAGTGACTTTTATTACCCTATACCCACTGACCAGGGATGTGGATAGCCCTGGGGGATGGGGGGCACTCTTTTTTGCATGCCCCAGCTCCCTAAGGAATCCAGCTGATATGTCATTATGGCAGGGGGACCCCATGTTGCAAGTTCCCCTGTAATAGTGCCAACAACCCTGACTGGCACAGCCTAGTGCTGGTTGTAGTAAAATTGGGGGGACCCTACGCTTTTGTCCCCCCACTTTTGCTACTAGCCAAGGTTGGTAGCACTAGGGTTTATCTGTTTGGAAGGCCACACTTGTTTTATATTTATTTATTTTAACACTCTATTGTGCTGGTGGGTTACCGGACACCGCACAAGCACTTAAATTAGATCCCTAACTGGAGCAGGAGAAATGGCAGAAATCCAGCGTAATTTTTATGGCGCTGAAAGCTGAATTGGACATGCCTACTCAGGAATGCTCTTACTGTACATTGCCTATGTGAATCTGGCCATTCCCCACCATGTTTACCCCCCTAAATCGTAGTCTGTAGTGTGTTTTTTTCACTCCTAAATCATCCAGTTCTGTGCACGAGTGGACTGATTTTGCAGAGAATACGCAAAAAAACTGCACTTAGGTCCCTAATGACTCCGGCCCAATATCTTTCAAAAGATAATACACACATTTGGGTGTCCAGATGTGGACATTTTCATGAACCCTTCCAATGCTCAAACCCATCACTTTGTTTCCAAGTGTGGAAGAATGAAGTGTGGAAGATGGATGCAGTGTTTTTTTCATGGCAGATCTAAGATATCTGTCACGGGCACCCAGAATTTACCAGGTGTAGCTACACTTACCAGAAGTGCGGACCTCTGTGTAGTGTGGTGAATCAGTGGAACCATACAGTAGAATAGAGGAAAGGAATGTCAATAGTATAAATGCTGAGTCTTGGCACCGTGGAACTGTGATGGTACAGCAGTTTAGTAAACAAGATAAAATGAGGAAAGAGTCCAAGTGCCTTAGCATGCAGGTAGCATATAGCAGGCCAGTACTTGATAACTGGATAACGTTAGGCAAAGACCAATCAACAATATAGTAGAAGAGTCAGCGACTTGCAGCTACAATACAGAGGCACTTGTAGACTTTAGTCCAGCTAATAGGTACCATACAGAGTAGTAGCTATATCACAAGGAAACATGAATGGTCTACAGCTGGTAAGTTTCACCACGGATATGTAGAGAAGACTTGTCCAGCGCAGGTGTGTAACAGAATAGCGTGAGTGGTCTGCAATTGGCAAGTTGTACCACTGATGTGAAGGGAAGACTTGTCCAGGCGCAGGCATGGAATGGAGTAACGTGAGTGGTCTGCAATAGGCAAGTTGTACCACTGATGTGAAGGGAAGACTTGTCCAGGTGCAGGCGTGGAACGGAGTAACGTGAGTGGTCTGCAATAGGCAAGTTGTACCACTGATGTATAGAGGAGACTTGTCCAGGAGCAGGCAGGTAACGGAGGTAGCGAGAGTATTCTGCAGCGGGTAAGTTCTACTACCGATGTGGAGAGAAGACTTGTCCAGGAGCAGGCAGGTAACGGAGGTAGCGAGAGTATTCTGCAGCGGGTAAGTTCTACTACCGATGTGGAGAGGAGACTTTTCCAGAAGCAGGCAGGTAACAGAGGTAGCGAGAGTAGTCTGCAGCGGGTAAGTTCTACTACCGATGTGGAGAGAATACTTGTCCAGAAGCAGGCAGGTAACGGAGGTAGCGAGAGTAGTCTGCAGCGGGTAAGTTCTACTACCGATGTGGAGAGAATACTTGTCCAGAAGCAGGCAGGTAACGGAGGTAGCGAGAGTAGTCTGCAGCGGGTAAGTTCTACTACCGATGTGGAGAGGAGACTTGTCCAGAAGCAGGCAGGTAACGGATGTAGCGAGAGTAGTTTGCAGCGGGTAAGTTCTACTACCGATGTGGAGAGGAGACTTGTCCAGAGCAAACGGATAACACGAGCAGAAACAGGAAACACCTCAGAGTCTCAAGGAATGAGAACCAAGAACAGGCAAAGGTAATAGGGCAACAGGTGCCTTAACTACTGAGAGGTGATTAATTAACCAATGAGACTAGAGGCGAGGTATAAACAGTTCAGGGTTTCTGCAAATGCGCAATCTTAGTCAAGATGGCGGACGGCTGCGGCTTAGGAGAGGCGCCGGCAGGAGCGAGAGAGACCCACGTCCCAACCTAGAGGCACTAACAGTCCGGTGAGTGACAATATCCTTTTGCTTTTCAACCACCAGCCCTATTGTTGAATTTCCTACACAAGAATAGGAAGGAACAGATAACCCAAATAATTATAGTATTCCCAGCTTTTGTTTTCCCCCAATCAGTCAGCTGTGCAAGGGACCCCAGAATTCCTCTGTGGTTCTCCAAGGACTGCTTCCAGGATTCTCAGGATTTTTTAGAATGACTGACTTGCTACATGCAGATGGCAAAATTACTAGATTAGCATTAGCAAAATCCACTAAGGCTTTAAGTAAGACTTTGTTGAGGCCCTATACTAGGGCTATGTATTGCACTATAATGAGATAATTTGGCCTTGGCAGTCTCAGGTGAACTTTGGTTTACATCTTGTCCCTTCTGCATTCAGCCCTAGACTTCTTATCTAGTAAATGAGCCAAGGTTGGCATCTTTTACAATCAAATCATATGGATCTACTGTTTCTCTGGTAGTTTCGACTTAACATAGAATAATAATATTTTCTCCTGCTGCATGGTATCTAACTCTCAAATCCTAATTTACCTAACTACTACAACACATGGGACATCGATCTTTTCTTGGCTTTTTGGACTCAGTGGATACAGGTTCTAATATATATCAGCAATCACATAAATTAGCCTGTTACAATTGGCCTTTGCTACTAAAGGTGCAAAACTGATTTTCATTCATATTACAGATCCCTGGTTAAAGCAGACGTCACTGTATTCCAGCCCACTTCAACCACTGATCACGCTACCATCCCCAGTTAAACACTCCTTTGCTGAAGATAACTTCATATGAGTCTACTCTAATTAAAATTGTATCTCTTATTCTCACAAGATGAGAGGGGCAGGCGAGTGAAAACAAACATAGCCAAGTACCTCCTGTCATTCAAAGCACAGTCATAGTATGCACAGCTTTCCTTCCATTTCTTACAGCAGAAGTAATATAAACACTACATTTTGGTTACAAATAAGCATAAAGCAGAGGAGCAGTGCACTCTGTCAAACCAATGTAAGTAAGCAGCCAGCGCACTGTCAAGAATTCAGCAAATGTTTGTCCTTAAACCAATGTTTCGGAACATATTATGTCACATATATTTATGGTTGATTTTTTATTTTTTTTTCCTTTGGAGCCAGCACATGTTCACATTGAGCTGGTTCTTAATATAGAGCCAAATAAGCTCCAAAGTTGTAACATAATTTGTTTGGCTTTATACAAAATCCAATATCTGTTATATATGAACTGAATTATCAAGGATGTACTTTGACTGTAGAAGCCTATCTTAGAAAATGTTCACTCACATGTTTATGATGCATTCCCTATATCTGGCTCAATTATCTGGATTAATCAGTGGCTGACAAAGCAGAGTCCCCACCAAATGAATATATCATGAAAAAACACTTTAAATTCACTTTTTTGAGCCATATAAAACTAGGTAGATTTCTTCATGTGCTGCCAAATGTGCTTTCCTTAACTTCTTCTATTGGCCTCTCTCAGTGGACTGACTCTTCTACTCATGATGGCCACTGTCTTGATATTGTTTTCTTTAAACTTTGCTCAGTATCTGCATTATCGAACACTCCTTTCCCTCTCTCTGACCATCACCTGCCCTCTACCACCTTAAACTCTCTGAAATCTAACTCCACACGCCTGGATAACTCTACCAAGCATCCACATACCTGCAGAAATGTGTTCATTTCTAAGAACTCTCCACCTCTCTGCAACATTGTTTCTCCCCATTTTCTTCATGCTGCTATGCTGATTTGGCTACATGGTAATCAAACCCTAGCAACAGTCCCTGATTATGTGGTTCCAGCTATTCTTTCTTCTCTGTATTCTCTCTAAGGAAATATGGTGTTTTTAAATATTCTCCCACTGGGTAGAATGTCACTGGCATAAATCTCATGCTAGTGACAGCGGGGGTCTTCTTCACCTAGTAACCTGTGTTCTGATCTCCTACTGGGCCAGTAGTCCTGGATGAGGAGCTGTCATTGATCCTTTGTTCCTAGAGACAGGCAGTCTTCCAAAATGTACTCACCCTACCAGGAGCTGGGGAGAGATGTTAGAAGGAGGTGAGGTGGTAAGGATCAAGAAGGGGGGACAGAACATAGGTTACTAGGTGAAGGAGACCCCTGCTGTTATTTTCTCATCTCTTGCTATATCTTTGTTTCCCTGGTTTAATTTCCCTGGAATCTGGAAATGGCACAATATATTTGGCTTTTTGGGACCATAATTGAGTGTGCAAGGTGATTACGGCACACAGCGATGACATACTATATTTGAACATACTACATCATTATTATTCTTTTTGGGAGGACTTTGGATTCATATGCTCAGACATCTTCCAAGTAGAGGACACCCAATCTTTTTTTTTTGTTGGCTATTGTTTCAGGTTGAATGAGGTTCTTTTGGCTTCAAAGAAGTAATGGCTCAATGCAAGATTTATTGTGACATTTACCTTTATTTTTACGATAAACATAACATAAACGAAAATGTAAATCAAATACTTAGCTTCCAATATGTTCAAGTATCAGTCAATTTCCAGGACCCCTCTTTTACACGAAAGCTGGAAAAACAATAGGCACCTTTCTTCATCAAGGTCCAGTCATGAGGCAAGGGTCTCTCTGGCTGCATTCCAGTTTTATACTCAGAGAATAAAGGGTCTTAGAATCAACTTACATATAAGGGTATAAAGATATTTTCAGACTTTCTGTTGGTACATTACTGATAAAAAAGAATATATTCTCGCTCATGTGCAAAAGCATCTGAAACAACGCCCTGGCATAATATGTGGAGATGTCTCGGCCCAGCCTTTGATCAGATAAGCATTTTCCAATAGACACAGAAGAGTCTGAATACAACAAAATGGAGCTCAGTAGCCATTTTGACAGGCTGGTCACAGCTATGTTATGAACTGTCGACTTTAGTAAGCCCTATAAGTTCTATTTGTGATATTTGTTATCTAGATGCTATAGTGGTTATCTATGTTTGAGAAGTATCCTGTTGACATTAAAGTAGTGCTATAAGTCTAGAAATTAAGAATATTTTATGTGCAAAGAACCAGAGGCTTATGTCTGTATTTTTTTCATTTGTTTTTAAGGTTTAACATACAAAGACATTAACAAAACTGCATAAACCTACATCTCCTTGTCTCATTTATCAAGCGAGAAGATCACTGCACCACCCCACCACCAATATACAGTCCTGCTACTTAATATAGATACTATAAAGTTGTTTTTTTACATCACACAACTTGTGCTTAACTGTTATAAACTAAGCTCTCGCCTTCTGAACATCCAAAGCGAAATCCGGGAATACAGAAAATATATTATTATTGCATTTTAAAGGTCCCTTCTGGCGTGCCAGTTTAAGGACCATATCCCTATCCTTAACATGGAGAGCTTAGCATTAAATGTTTGTGAGGGTGCTCCAGGTGGATGTTCTTGAGATGGAAGATGATGTGCTTTATCCACCGCAAATTAAAGAGAAAAGGTGTCCTTCCCGATCCAATTTTCCAAGAAATAATTCAGGGTTAGACCCTTATACCTGTTCCAGGAACAGCAAATCTAAGATTGTTACGCCAAAGGCCCTACAGCTTTAGATAGAGAAAGATTTAAGAGAATCCTTTAAGCTTTACACACACTTGCACAAAACGGTTCGGCATTTCCTTTGAATACTGCGGTTTATTACAACAGTTGACCTTTGAGATTTTGTACTGCACAAATGGCGCTAGGTACACACTACAGGTTTTTCAGCCAATTATCGGGCCAAACAGCCGATAAATGACCGTTTGACCCAATATCACATTAGTGTGTATAAATGCACGATGAACGACAAACGGTCCAAAGTACTGATCATCGTTTCATTTGCTTGTTCAGCAGAACCATAAATTTAGTTCCAACAACCTTCCGATCCTGCAGTATGTATGCACTCACACGACTGTCTGCCTAGAAGAACCTGTCCCTCTGTCTATGTTAAATGTAGAGTGCTGTAGGTGGAATAATTCTTCCGTTCGTTCTTAGACTGAATATTTCGTTTCAGAGTCACAGAAGCTAATGAAAGTTATAATGACATTGTGAAAAACTCAAAGTTTATTTTTGTGTGTTAATCAGTGTGACAGGAATGACCGACTACACTGCTCTTGGAGCAGATGAAGAGCACAAATCTGAGGGTAAATCGTGTATAGTCTGTACGCATGAATTTGCAGACGGATTGGAACTTTAGTTGTTTGTAAAATCGTCAGTGATGACAGATTGGCCAAAACGTTTTGTAGTGTGTACCCAGCCTTCGATGGCCTTCTAGAGCTGACATTTTAAGTTTGCACTGGGAAATTTGCCTGGTCAAATTCTGTAGTTTCCCTTTGATGGGGACTATAGTATCCTCCTGGGTAGATATCCAATTCTCCACCTCTTCAATGCTCTTGTGTATTTTTTTTGCATATCGCACCTTATCAGAGTAAGGTCAGCCTGGAACCCACTGATTTTATCAGTAACACATATTTCAGAGGCAGTAATAGCAGACAACACCTGCTGGAGGGATGGTGAATCTTTTTCCCTGTTTGTCAGAATCAGAAATGGGCTTGGAGACAAGAGGTGGTACAAGGCCATCTTTAGCAGCGGTGATGGGAGGTTGGTGAGCATAATGTTTAAGTTTGGCCGTAGCCACCTGGACACTTTTTTCCATGATGACTGAATATGAAGTAAGGGATATTGTGGTGCCATCTACCGCAGCCTAGCCCTGTTTCAAGCCTCTACAATAAAATATTAATACATAAAGTCTCACACGAACCCCTCCAGCCAGCCCAACATTCCCAGATATAGGAGGGGGGCACCTCAATTTTGACTATGACTGTGCCTGTCCCTAGACACCACCAGAACACTCAAGCATCTGGGCCAATATTATAGATTACAGGAAAGAAAATTCGCAACTATAGATTTGTTCACACACATATATATATACAAGTTAACCCGTGCATGATACTCATGCATTCTAGTCAAATCAAGCTACTTAAGGTGTTAAAAAGGTTCTTGTCATGCATTTGGGCCTAGCCCAGGCCTCCTCAGGGGAAGAGCGTTACTTCCCGACGCAAGCGCCCCTTTTTTAACGTGGTTTTGTCCACATGTCACCACCTCATCATTTTTCTCCATCACCTCATCCTTCATCTTCATCGCCACATCCTTCATCAAGCTACTTAAGGTGTTAAAAACTCCCCACTGTCACCCCCGGCAACCACCAACCACTCCCAACTGTCACTTCTGCTTCAAGAAATATATAGGTCAGTGTATAACTCTGCCCAGCAGGTGGCGCTGCAGCTTGTTGTTTTTTTTTCACACACGCCACTAGGCATTTATATAGGTGATTATATATATATATATATATATATATATATATATATATATATATATATATATATATTGGACTAATGAAAAAGTCCACAGAAAGAGTCCAGCTTAAAGAAACCCAGCAAGCCCAATGATCAAAACGAATCAAATACCACAGTACAATCAGTCAGTGTTTACACAGTGTATGTGCCGTACTCATTAAGTTTCCTCTATAGACTAGAGAATACTTTATAATTTATAAATTCTTCACTGCCAGTCGACAAACAGGACTGCAGCTATCCTTCCAGGCACAGCATACAGCAGCTGGTAGAGAGGATGTCATCTGCATGTCTCCAGGAGCCCAACAGAGGGAAACCCTATCCCATAACACCACCATATAGTGCATCCAACAAAGGATGCAAATGGGCGCTGATTAAAGACAGTAATATCTGACAGGAATATCAAGAATATAATAACTTCTCAACGTCAAAGCACATAGATTATTCTTTAACCAATTTATAAACATGTTGAGTACAATATAGAAATGAGCATAAGTTATTGCCACTAAAATATATGAACCCGGCATATTAATCAAAACACATTACAATCACAACCCAATATTAAAACTTAATTTAACTAATAATCAAAAACATATTTTAATTATAAAACAATAAATTAAATCCCTCATGGGATTTGAACTGGTCACTTCGTATTTCTAGACGTTTACTAGTCATTGAGACTATAAGCCTACACTTTCAATTATAAATCTCAAACAGGATTAATATATATTATCCAAAATTGCAGCATTAGAGTATTATTAATTGCTTGGAGGGGGTGATTGCTGCTTCTAGCAGGGATTGTTGCATGTCAATCCCCAGCCTCCACTTTCCAAGACAAACACAATACCACTGTAATACACTAGTAGAATAAAAAATATGTAACATTTATGTAAAATTAAAACATTTTTACAAAACACATAATACGAACAAATTACTCAAGCTAATAATAATTAAGAGAAACTTATAAGTTCAATATTGTTTGGTAGGGAATTCAACTAAAAGTGCACATATAGGGAATGAGCAAAGTCAGTTGTATACAGTCTCTGTTCTAGTCAGATATCAAATACTTTGTTAACAGAATTTCTCTGCACCGTATTTAAAGAACCATTTCCCTTAAAAATGGAGATCCAATCCACAGTAGAGGAATTAAAGCACAGTTCATTTGCAGGAAGCACTAAGGGTTGAGACAGGGCAGTCTGTCGATCCCATGACAACACAGCTAGCCGGAGAGATCCACTGAAACATCCTAACTCCCAGAGATACAGCCATCACGGACCAAGACTAATCTGTCAGGGGTAATAAGCACACACTACTGCATCCATAGGTCACCTGCTAATTGAAATTATCCACTGCGTTTCCTTCCTGTACCATTGGGCTGGCGCGCACCCACAAAGCAGAAGCACAAGGGGGTGTGAGATGACAAGGGGCACACAGTGACTATCCACCACTGAAGGATAAAAAGCTGGGGACAACCACTTCTCAGCATCTGCATAACCAGATGTCCATTCCAAGCAAGCTCACGGTCTAGGTGCAGGAGCAGGCCCAGAACTAGCAGAAAATCAGGACCAATAGTTAGATAGTAGTTGGTAAACTAATATCCCCACAACAGGAGCACCGAAGGGTGTAATATGCCTGTATATGTCACATGGTTTAGATTTGGCAGCAAAGGTCCGGCAGAACCATCAAAACCAGGGTTTTTTTCCCCAAAACATTTTGTTTGCATTTTCCAAACACAAAACACATAGTAGATATTCAATATATATGATTTTCAAATAGCAATATAAATCATAACTGATGAATGTATGCATCAGATAATCAAGTAACAATACAAAAAGGAGATAATAGGAGATGCAAATTTGAATTGTGGTGGAGCTGTTTCCATTAAGGGAACATCTACTTGTTATCAAAAATAACTTGGCATAACCAGAATCAAAATCAATGCATTAGGGAATCTTCATATGACTTTTCTACAATACTTGTACAATGTAAATTGTAATTATACTGTGTAGTAGGTATTGACGGAGGGGGTGGAGGTGGAGGAGAAAGGGTGGGTATATAATATCACATATTTAGTGTTGCCCAAGATAACACATTACGTCAAGTTGTACATGAGGGACCAAAGAAAATAGCCATTAAGCTTTATTAATTATCTGAGCCCAAGCGTCTATACAAGGACCATTTGGTAGATTGAGATATTTTGAGAATATTATCATGTTGGGATTTTGGCAATGACACCACATAGGGACCCTATTTAGAATAGAACTTAAGTACCCCTCCCCCCAACATCTGGGAAGGCTGCACGTCTATCAAAGAAGAGGAGTTCTAGTAACTCCAATCATCATCATCATCATTTTATTTATATAGCGCCAACATATTCTGTAGCGCTTCACAATTGGGGACAAACATAGTAAACTAATAAACAAACTGGGTAAAACAGACAAAGAGGTGAGAAGTCACATCTCCAATTGCACCTCTCTTAGGAATGGAGGCGCACGGGAAGTCCAGTTGCGTAGAATTGCTTTTTTGCCACTGTCAATACCACTGTAAGAATTGGTATAATATTACCAGAAGGCAAACTTCAAAATAACAGTGAAATGGGGTCTCCACGCAATGTAACCTTAAAAACAGAGTTTAGGAAGGCTAATATTTTGTTCCAGAAGCGATATTTTTGTCTGCATTCCCAAAAATTATGATAAAATGTGGCTGGACTTTGTTTGCATTTTGGGCAAGAACCATCAAAACCAGGGTTTTTTTCCCCAAAACATTTTGTTTGCATTTTCCAAACACAAAACACATAGTAGATATTCAATATATATGATTTTCAAATAGCAATATAAATCATAACTGATGAATGTATGCATCAGATAATCAAGTAACAATACAAAAAGGAGATAATAGGAGATGCAAATTTGAATTGTGGTGGAGCTGTTTCCATTAAGGGAACATCTACTTGTTATCAAAAATAACTTGGCATAACCAGAATCAAAATCAATGCATTAGGGAATCTTCATATGACTTTTCTACAATACTTGTACAATGTAAATTGTAATTATACTGTGTAGTAGGTATTGACGGAGGGGGTGGAGGTGGAGGAGAAAGGGTGGGTAGATAATATCACATATTTAGTGTTGCCCAAGATAACACATTACGTCAAGTTGTACATGAGGGACCAAAGAAAATAGCCATTAAGCTTTATTAATTATCCGAGCCCAAGCGTCTATACAAGGACCATTTGGTAGATTGAGATATTTTGAGAATATTATCATGTTGGGATTTTGGCAATGACACCACATAGGGACCCTATTTAGAATAGAACTTAAGTACCCCTCCCCCCAACATCTGGGAAGGCTGCACGTCTATCAAAGAAGAGGAGTTCTAGTAACTCCAATCATCATCATCATCATTTTATTTATATAGCGCCAACATATTCCGTAGCGCTTCACAATTGGGGACAAACATAGTAAACTAATAAACAAACTGGGTAAAACAGACAAAGAGGTGAGAAGTCACATCTCCAATTGCACCTCTCTTAGGAATGGAGGCGCACGGGAAGTCCAGTTGCGTAGAATTGCTTTTTTGCCACTGTCAATACCACTGTAAGAATTGGTATAATATTACCAGAAGGCAAACTTCAAAATAACAGTGAAATGGGGTCTCCACGCAATGTAACCTTAAAAACAGAGTTTAGGAAGGCTAATATTTTGTTCCAGAAGCGAGATTTTTGTCTGCATTCCCAAAAATTATGATAAAATGTGGCTGGACTTTGTTTGCATTTTGGGCAAGAACCTCTCTTCTCCGATATGAAATGCTTTCTCTGTGATTGTGATATATAAGTTCTTTGTAACACATTGATATGAACCTCCTGCAGTTTAGCTGAGGTTAAACATTTTAAAGTTTTGTCTTGATACTTTAATATAATGTCTAGATTTGTTAACAAGGCAATATCTTGACTCCAATTTTGAAGTGTGTGTTTCCAGAGTCTATTATTATTACAAAATAGGAGGTCTTGATATAAATATCATATTCTAAATTTGTTTGTTCTGAGGAAATGCAACAAACTCTCTAATTTGTCTGAATCTGGCCATCTGGTTTTATTAAGTGCCATGATCATGATGAAATGATGAACTTGTAAATACATATAGAATTGTTTGTTATTTAATGAGTGCTTCCGAGACAGTTGCTGAAATGAGTATAGAGATCCTCCATCAACACCGCCCCATTGTCTATCAAGTTATAATTTGGCTTTAGCAATTCTGGGTTTACCACTTTTCCAGAGAAATTTAGAGAACATTTTAGTACAATGTGCGGCATCTAAACCAGGATTTTAAAACGGATTGTGGAGGAGAGTAGGAAACAAACAAACTCCATGCTATCCCAAGCCACGTCCCCCTTAAACCTGTGCTACTCAATGTTCTTCCTGCCAGACTCTGAGAAGAGGTGCAGGGCCATTACCATTTCTTTTCGACACCTCAGGAGGCCATGGATTGGCTGGAGAGATGCCCACGGGTGAGGGCCTCTGATGTTCCTTAATGATGTTTGCAACTTTTTTTTTTATTTGCTTTGTTCAATGCCAATGTTCTTTAAGTCAGTGATGTATAGTGTAAGTTATTTTTTACTCCGTAGAATTGGTTGTAGAAGATCGCCATAACTTTAAGTTAGAGGAGGGTTCCTGGTAGATATAGTTGGGATCATATAGCTCCTTTATTTTGTATCTATTTTAAGGTTTTCTTAGCAATATATGTAGTTTGTTTAGGGATTGAAGTATATCTTAATTTGTCTTTTTTTTCTCTTTGGGTTATATGTGTTAGAAAAGGGATTTGTATGTATTGTTGTTTTTTTTTTATCTCACCAAAGTGATATTGTGTTTATCTTAATTTAAGTGTATTGCTTTTTTGCTCTGTGCACAGGACGGGCTGGCGGACTCCTCTTCCCAGCTTTTTGCTTCTCCATCTAACAGTACCTCAGAGTTTTCCGGTTGTTGTGTAATTCTGCATGACTGTGAGTAGATTATCTGGGTGGGGGCTGCACTTGCTCACATGGAACACTAGAGGTTAAAATGCCAAAGTCAAGTGTTCCTTAGTGTTGTCTCAACTTCGAAAGTATGATTCAGACATTTCCTGCCTGGTTTAGACACATTTATATGGTAGTAAGGTTTTAGCCTTGAAGCGCCAATGGGTGGGGTCATTGTGTTCACTCCCCCCGTGAATTCATATAATTCACGGGGGGAGGCATCAGATTTAGTTAAGGAATCTCTAACTTTTACCCTAGAACATGTGCATATTGATCCATATGGGCAGTATGCGTTTCTTAGGGCGGTTGTTAATTTCTCCCCCCTTGTTATATTGGAGGTTTATGTCCCACCTCCCTATAATGATGAGGTGTAAGAAAAGCTGCTATTTTTATGGCACACTCTCTGGCTGCTCCAGTGGTGTGCCTGGAAGACAACTTCATACGGGGTTGGATAGGTGGCAAGAGGACAACATGCCCCTTGTTCATCACCCTACTCCATTCTCTAATTTGAGGAGATGGGCCTGGTTGATGTGTGGAGACTTAGACACCCATATGCACAACAGTTCTCTTGCTATTCTATTTCTAATCGCACCATGTCACAGATAGACTTGGCTTTGCCTTCTTTGTGGTTAATCCCATGTTTTATTTGGTTGGATATCTTCCCAGAGGCATTTCTGACCATTCTCCGGTGCTTAGTTATATTGACTTGATTAAAGACACGGGTGTAAATTTCTGGAAATTAAACCCAGCTTGGTTGGACTCGATGTGGGCTGGATCTGATCTTACTTGTATGTGGGAGGGTTTTTTGAATTACAATAGGATGAAGTCATCCACTGTTGTCCTCTTGGATGCATTAAAGGCTTTGCTCAGAGGGACACTTATCAAACGAATGTCTGTTGACTCAGTGGAAGGGGATACTTATTGAAGATATTACATCGATTTGGGTTGGGGACTGGCTTTATCAAATGGGTTCAGGTGCTATACTTCACTCCTTCGGCAAGAGTTTCTGTAAATGGATGTAACTCTTCCCCGTTGATTTGGGTCGAGGTACTAGGAAGGGGTGCCCTCTATCTCCTGTTTTGTTTGCTTTAGCTATAGAACCTCTGGCATATTTAAATCAAGCTCATCAGCACATTGTTGATCTTCCGGTGGGAAGAGCACGAGACTCTATAGATCTTTATGCTGACGACATGATTCTCTATCTGTTAGACTGTAATGCCTCTTTGGGTTTTCTGCTCTGCCAGTTAATAGTTTTGGTCACTTTTCTGGCATATTGGTTAACTGGGACAAGTCACATGTTTTTCCGCTGCATGGTGTAATACCCCCTGGTGCTTCTGAGCATTACCCTTTAAAATGGACCCTTTTTTTCAAATATCCTGGGGTCTGGATATCCTGGTTCTCTATGAATTTGTCTCCTTGAATCTTGACCCTGTCACAGATTACTTTAAATCAAATTCACATACTTAGAAAAAACTCCCTTTGACTGTGACGGGCAGGATCACCTTATTTAAAATGGTTGTTTTGCCTAAATACTTATACATTCTTCAACATTCATCTGTGTATCTCCCAGGGTCAGTGTTCCGGAATATCAACAGGCTAATCTCCTCGTTCCTGTGGGGAGATGGAAGAGCTCAGCTTCGCTTGTCTTTTCTTTGTAGGTCCAAGGCTGATGCTGGATCGGCCCTCCCACACCTTAGACTATATTACTATGCTGCATTTATTACTAAAAAAAAGAGAAGGATACTACTTTTGAGAGGCACTCCAAAAGCTCTTAGATAATAATACCATCAAAATTTGGATGCACTAAAAAAGTCTTAACTCTTTATGGAGAAAATAAGATTGTGCAGCTAGTTTGCCCCAAATAGTGAGTCCCCAAAAAGAAATACATTTATTAACACTCATTATAAAAAAATTATTAAATATAATGCAACAGAAAACGGCTAAATATCGATTGTTGATAGAGGATATTTTTGAACAAATTTAAGAACATAGTAAAAACTGATTTATTTCATCCAATATAAAACGAAATATCCCAGAGGCACTGGTATAGAAAAGTACTTCATTGCCACCATATGGAGCAACTAATATAATATTACACAGTAACAAATAGCACACTCAAAGTCTGTAAGCAGCACTGACACATATATTTTGTTTTGATAACTTACATTCTCTTAAATACCTTATCTTGGTAATGGGTTGCACATGAGATTATTAAGTTTGCCAATTGTTATGCAAGCGATGAAGATTTGGCATCTCTCCCAACATATACTTGGAGGTCAGGGACGTGACCCTTCAACCTCTCTGTGGTATAATTCCTCTTTCCCTGAAATTGTCAAATGCAAAGGTATAATATATGGCGTAGATATGGTATTACTACTTTAGGGCAATTGTACGAGTCTGGTTGTTTGAAGACTTTTGCACATGTATCCTTGGAAAGGGAAATTCCTAACTCTGCCTTCTATTGCTATCTTCAACTAAGACACGCCCTTATTTCGAAGTTTCCCTCGTCTCCCCCTTTGATTTCTCCATTCTCCCCTTAAATGTCTTTTATATGCGGTGGGCACTAGGAATACCATATCTACTTTATATTCTAACCTTCATTTCTCTGCTGATTTAGATACACTTAGATCTAAACAGGAGGTGAATTTGGGCCCTCTTCTGGATGAGGAGTGGTTCCATATGCTTAAAAGTCTCTGCAGTGCTGCTTCCTGCCTTCATTATCAACAGGTTCATTTATTTATACTACGTAGGGCCTACCACACACTGATCGTTCTGTTTCGGATGGGTCAAAGAAGTAGTACTGCGTGTCCGAAATGTCACTCTTATGGGTGACTGTTGACATTTACTGTGGGATTGTCAGGTAGTAAAGAGTTTTTGGTCAGAGATTTGAGAGTGTGCTCTGAATACTGTTTCCTTGGCCCCTTTAATGGGTGCTAAATGGTGCCTGCATGGCATTTCTTTAGAAGATAATACTAACAAATATATAGATACATATATTTCTAATCTCATGACCCTGAATAGAGTGATGATTGCTCAGGTTTGGTTTGCTCCTGGGCTACTAGTTAATGCTACCATGTAACATGAAAGATATATGCATACTTGCAAAAGTGAAATATCATAAAATATGGTCCACCTCCAGATAACGAGCCTGTTCGGATGACATGATGACTTTGGAATAATTTTTATTTATTTTTATAAGTTTTTTTTTATCCCTGGGAGGGAGGGGGGGGGGATTCTTTTGGCTGACCTGCTCTGTGCATAATTAATTTCTTCTATACTCAATTAATGGATTAAAAACTATTAAAAACGTGGGGAGCTCTGATGCGCATGTAAGGAACATGTGGGAAGGTCTGATGGGCATATGGGAATATCTGATGGGCATTTCTGGGGTATGTGGAGAAGTCTGATGACATTTGGGAAGGCTGATGTACATGCAAGGGGCATGTGGGGAGTTCTGATCGCATGTGGGGATATCCAATGGCAGGTGGAGAGGTCTGGTGGGCATTTGGAGAGATCTGATGGGCATTTCTGGGGCATGTGGGGAGGTCTGATTACATGTCGGAAGGCTGATGTGTATATAAGAGGCATGTCGGGAGATTTGATTACATTAACAATCAAATATTGCAAATTATGTTATATTTTCAATGTATATGTGTATGGTATGTATATGGGTGTTTATACTGGGTATATATATATGCACGCACATATAAAAGGTAAAGTTGGCTCTTTGCGGTACCTATAGATATTTTTTGGCTCTTGGAGGTATATTTACTAAACTACGTGTTTAGCTATCATCTATTTAGTACATTCTGCAAAATGATAGCTAGAATCTGATTAGTTAGGCAACATCTCCACTTTATCAAATCCACAGTATAGTAAATATACCCCTTAGTCTCTGACTGGTTGGCCTTCCCTGATCTACAGTGTACAACTGATCTGCAGTAACTGGGAATTCCCAGTATAAAGCTTACCACCCACCTGTTACAAGTTCTTTCTCTGCCCACAGTAACTTTAAAGGAAGGAAAATACCCATTTCATCTACAATCAGAGAGTCTGGTGGACAGCACCAAGGGAACTCTTAATCTTTGATATTAACCTTGATCCAAATCTAATAGTCAGAGTACATACCATGAACTTTCACTTGAATTTTTATAATGAAAATTTACTCACCAAAGAGAGGTGGGCCCAGGTTCAAAATTTGTCAGAGGGCTGATAATTTTTATGGGTGGCCCTAGGGGCGTCTGAGACAGGGGTGGGGCAGGTACAAATTACTGGGGCCTGACCAGCCTGGGGGACTTGGGCCCCGCTGTCAGATAATACATTTTTTTTAAAATGATTTAAAAAAAAAAAAAAGGAGGAGAAGATCCATCTCTAACCCAACACAGCTTAGGTGAGTATGCTGTATCTGGGGAAGACTTACGCTATGTCAAGGGGGAGGGGGGGGCATATGCTGTGTCTGGGGGGGGACTTATGTTGTGTCTGGGGGGGGACTTATGCTGTATCTGGGGGGGGCTTAACTTATGCTGTGTCTGGAGGAGTTATGCTGTGCCTGGGGGGTTATGATGCGGCTGTGGGGGTGGCGTGTTGAATGTTTGATCATAATGTATGTATTATATGCTGCACGCTAAAAATTAAGAGGCGTTCAAACATCTTTACATTATATATATATGTATTCCATGTTATCTCCCCCATGTTACTTTGTGAATCAATCAGCTTGGAGTTTAAAATTTTATGTAATTATCTCTCATCATTATTGACTTTGTTTAAGGGGTTTTGAGCGCCTCTTAATTTTTATTGTATATATATGTCTTTGTATGGGGTTGCAGAACCCCTAGAGGCAGCCATTTCTCTTATACAGTTACACTTGTGTTTCATTATCTGACTATTTCCGAACATATAGATATCTATGGGTTTTTTTTATCACACATCTTTTGCTTGTTATATAATTATATACTGCATATATACTGTGTTCACTAATTATTTTTCATATTTCATGTACATTTTCCAAACGGGTCCCAACATTCCAGGATCCATATAGGAATCCAGTACCAGATTGTGAAAGCTGCAATAACAGGTAGGTGAGAGCAACACCATTTTAATACATAATGGGGGCAATTAAATTGCCAGTGATTGGGTGCGTGGATATCATGCCGCACACATTGCCGGCAATTACGGTAGAAACTTCTGTCATAGTGTCTCACGTATGTTCCAGAGAGACTTTGCAGCTAATTGAATTCGCCCCATAATGTCATGTGTAAAGAGGTGCAGCCACAGCCCATGTTAACCACAGCAATGCGCATCCTTTCTCCTGCTGGGTGTGGAGGGGGGCCCAGAAAGTTCCTGTACCAGAGCTCCAAATTCCTCTTAGCAGTCCTGGGTGGCCCTGACCACCATACTGAACAGTTCATGCAAACATTCATTTATTCTCCTTTTACATTCAAAAAACACTTTTTCCCATTGTTATATGGTTGGACCATTATGCAATTAAACCTCTTGTATTATGCACCTAACCTCATATATCAAACTCCTATTTCCCTTTAGATTGTAAGTTTGCGAGCAGGGACCTCTTACTTTTTTGCCTTTCTGTTATTACCCTATCTTGTTTTATTACTGTAAGTTTCCACAGTTGTAAAGTACTATGGAGTATGCTGGCACTATTTAAATAAATGTTAATCATAATAATAATAATAATAATAATAATAGCAGATACAAGCTTTGTAAGTTGTAGGGTTTTTTGTGTTGTAATATGTCATTTTAAATTCAAAACTATTTGTATCCAAAGGGGTCTCAGAACTGACATATTATACATGAACATTAGACATAAAAGAAAAATATATTTTATTGTAAACACTTTGCTTTAAAGAAATCAATTTTTATGTCAAAACAATTACAAAAGCACTGTTAAATTTATCATAAATAAGCTAATGACTCAATACTTTTATCAACACAGATGACTTTGAAATATTGGCTATTAGGAAACTAAAGCAAGATTAGAAAGGTAAAAGTAATAGCACACAAGTGCATCGTATTACAATTTTTTGTCTATTCTATTGATTCAAAAAGTTATAATACATATTGCATATTTAATGTATATTTAATTAGTTGTTTTCTCTTGTAAGTCAGAAATCAGAACAGGTTCATTTAGTGCTTTTACAAGCAACAAGCTTTAACGAAAAACACAACTTACCACTTGCTACCAGTTTTAATAAAGAATGAAATAATAGTGGCAGAAAAAAAAATCTCTCTGTACTTGAGAAGTAAGAGCAATAATTTTATTTCCATACTTGTTTTTCTCTGTTGATTATTAAAATGTACTAGAAATGTTCACTGTTGATGGATATTGAGTTGAAGATGCTGAGCATTAGCACCATACTTTGTACATATATAAGAAACCATACATAGACAAATATTGAAATTAACAGGCCAGTAACAAAGTAACCCCAAATATACAACAATGGAATCATTACACAAGCTGGAGCATGGGATTAATATCTCAATCCAAGTTTTAAACTATAAAAGTATTGTACCAATTTGGGTTTGTTGGTGTATAATATGCTTTAGCCATCATTTACAGTGTTAAATAAGAGTTCCTTATTTGCTGTCCTGCTTTTTAATGGAAAGCTATATATCATAATGCAGATGCTAGAATAGCATAAAAGCTCTTGGTGTTTATGAAGAGGAGTTTAAGCTTCTACATGTTGTCAAGATGTATATTCAGTTACTACAGATCAAACGTGTCACATATTGCTTACATATTTTGACCAGGATTATAGTCCTTTTTGATGTTTTTTGACTCTCAGTGTAACTGAAAAATAAATAATATATCACACTTGCATATGGACACATATACATATTATTCTGCTCTTACAAGTATTTTTGTCCAACCATCATTGTATCCATAGTTATGTAATGTTTTCAGGAGACAGACATACAGTAGCTAATTGTGTATTATATATTTGTCTCTTGGTCTTCCTTTGAGAGTGATTGAATCTAGACTAATTAAAGAAAACATTGTGGCGTGGATACATGTAATGCAGGACATGGAAAGTCTACTCAACCACTGGTAGATTTAAATGTCACACCCTGCTTATTCTCCCCATACATATCATTTTCTATTAGATGTTGACATATAATGTTTTTAGCTTTTTGTATAGAATACAACATTAGATATATGTATGCATACATTAAACCTGCAGCAAACAGAGAGTGAAAAGCAGCTTCAGCCCTAGTTAACACAAACTGAAATGTAATATGATTTCTTTTTCACTATAGTAAACATTTATAACAATTGTAAACCTCTTGTCCTTGCAACAAGGAGTCCATATGATATGTCTTATACTTATGAACTTCATGTCTGTCTTTGGGTTTTAGTATTTACAGTATATTTTTCACTCATCTTAATTATATCTATGTAGCAATATATCCCTAATTTATTTCTCAAAGTAGTTTATCTTTTGAATGAAAATATAATTTATGTATTTCTATATATGGCACTATCATTACTACTCACATTGGGTAGGTGGTTTAATTGGACAAATGACAGACATGTTAAGCCTACATTATACAGCATGAGGTATAAAAAAGTGCAAAAAGTACAAATATTGCTTGTTTGTTACTGAAATAATGCGATACCGTTGATATTGATGCAGTACATAGTCATGTTTGAATAGTCATATTGCATGACTGCGTCTTTAGAAAGTGCTTTGACTTGCGTTGCATGTGCTGATTCCACGGAGATTCAAGCTCATGCAGATTCTCTATGCAACCACAACCTGTTGAAATTCTTGACCACTGGTACTGGAGTTATCAGAACTTGATTGAGACTGGGCAAAGTTGATGAAAACCTGGAGGACAACAAAACAATATATCAACAATATTATGGGGCAGTTTGTAATCCAACTGTGAATTCCTGCAGCAGCCTTAGTGACTGCTTTTGTGGCCATTAGCATTGTTTTCATGTCACTGTGCTTGGTTTAGTGCAGCACAATGTGATGTTCAACTAGAATACTAATTTTTTCTCCAAAACTGATGGTTTAATTAGGTAATGTGGGCAGGCACGGGCTGGTTTAGTATAACCCGGGGGGCACACAGGCGGCCGCATCACATGACACGCGATGCGGCCGCGTCCAATGACACGGGCGCATTGCGTGTCATGTGATGCGGCCGCCTGTGCGCTGACGCGGCCGCATCTCGTGTCATGAGATGCGGCCGCCTGTGCGCTGACGCGGCCGCATCTCGTGTCATGAGATGCGGCCGCGGGACAAAATGAGGTGATTTTTGATCCCAGGAGCGGCCGGCCGGCCCTAAAAGCGCTGAAACCGAGCGGCCCGGGGGACCGATGCCCCCCTGCCACCCGGGCCCCTGAATGTGGGATTGTAGCAAGTTTGTTCCAGTTCAATGCAAAACTGTTTAAACTAGAATATTAAACCTGTGCATTTCGACCACACAAAATACAGTGATTTAAAAAAACCACCAATGCTGTGGCATTTCCATGGTGGAAATAGGAGGCCTAAAATAGTTGGCTAGCACCACCCCCACAGGAAAATCCTCTATAAGCAGAGGGTTCACGGTTCTTGTTTTGCAGCCAGAAGGGAAATGGCGGGTCCCAGAATCCTTCCCACAAGTTGTTCAATATAGCAAAATCCCTGCTGCAGTCAGAACCACAAGAAGAAAGGAAAAGGATATATAATGTGTAATGATTAAAAGGTGAAATAACTTGCAAACTGGGTGAATGAACACTCATCTAATAATGGTAAGATAAAAACTTTATAGTTAGAAGGGATTCCTTCATCTGTCAAACTCCCAGTGAAACATTCTATTTTCTTTTGTTCATACAGAAGGGGATTTCTCACCAGTTTGGGGTGTGGAAAAAGTCACCACAAGTTCTCAACAAGTAGAGACATTGTGGTTCAATGTGCTCACCGGGTACAGCAGAGCACATTCCCTAGTCACAGATTTATTTTATTTTTTTATATACAATATATTGTTTTCCATTTTTTTGTGATTATTACATGGGAGTGTGACACATGAAGAAACACCTAACTTTAAGGAATTCATCTCACCATCATTAGGGGATTGTTTATTTACCCATTTTGTACATTTGTACATCATCTTTAGACCATTTTACACTATGTACATTATATCTCTTTCTTCTCTCCATGTGATTCCGGCAGCTCAGAGGGATTTCTCTTTAACAAGATGCTGCCTGCTTAGTGCATAATAGAAAACTTCCACAGAAATATATGCAAGCAATCCAATGTATTTACACATTTATTTTCAAGTAAAAAGAATGACGTGAAATATAGGCTTACTAATTTGTATAGTACCTAACTTAGAGTGAAATAAGCAGGAGCCCAAAATATGATAAGAAAATGTGCCTTAAACAAAAGTTTTCTCTTTTGCAGATTATGGGGTCTAACTGAGATTCGGCAACAAGGCAAATTTTCTATCGCCGTATTTGGTGGCGATATAAAACCACTCATTAAGGCATTCTATTTAAAAATCTCCAGTTGCCCATAGATGTCGGTAACAAGAAGAATTTTGGTGGTACTTGTACCACCATGATCCTTATTAAATAAGCTCCCTTTGCAAAGCTGCTATGGCTGCCAGTGACCACCTGATGTATAGAGGAAACCCTATTGCCGCTGCAAATATCCGTTTTCACCAGAGATAGGGCTTCTCGCTCTTTAATAAGTAGACAACTATATGCTGTTCAATCTCAACAGTTGCGCAGTCTCAGAAGACGCAACAAGACATTGCTATTTGAAGTGTGAACCAATTTATTTGGGATGTTTAAAAACAAAAGTTAAATACTGTAACTTTATGTAAACAGTGGCGGTTAGTAAGGAAGCACAAAATGGCAGCTCATCAATGTAGAAGCACTTTTGAATTAACTGTGCACCTTTATTTCAGCATGCATTCCTAGATTTCTGACAGGTGAACAGGTTTATAGAGCAGGATAGGAACATTGGCAGAGGAGCAGCAGTTTGCAGAAGGGAGTAGATGGGCAGAGTGAATGTATTCCTAACAAAGTACAGAGTAGGTGCATCTGTGTGCCTTGTTCTGTGATACAGTGCAGAAACGTAGGTGCATCGGTGTGCCTTGTTCTGTGATACAGTGCAGAAACATAGGTGCATCGGTGTGCCTTGTTCTGTGATACAGTGCAGAAACATAGGTGCATCGGTGTGCCTTGTTCTGTGATACAATGCAGAAACATAGGTGCATCGGTGTGCCTTGTTCTGTCATACAGTGCAGAAACATAGGTGCATCGCTGTGCCTTGTTCTGTGATACAGTGCAGAAACGTAGGTGCATCGGTGTGCCTTGTTCTGTCATACAGTGCAGAAACATAGGTGCATCGGTGTGCCTTGTTCTGTGATACAGAAGCAGAAACATAGGTGCATCGGTGTGCCTTGTTCTGTGATACAGTGCAGAAACGTAGGTGCATCGGTGTGCCTTGTTCTGTGATACAATGCAGAAACATAGGTGCATCGGTGTGCCTTGTTCTGTCATACAGTGCAGAAACATAGGTGCATCGCTGTGCCTTGTTCTGTGATACAGTGCAGAAACGTAGGTGCATCGGTGTGCCTTGTTCTGTGATACAGTGCAGAAACATAGGTGCATCGGTGTGCCTTGTTCTGTGATACAGTGCAGAAACGTAGGTGCATCGGTGTGCCTTGTTCTGTGATACAGTGCAGAAACATAGGTGCATCGGTGTGCCTTGTTCTGTGATACAGTGCAGAAACATAGGTGCATCGGTGTGCCTTGTTCTGTGATACAGTGCAGAAACATAGGTGCATCGGTGTGCCTTGTTCTGTGATACAGAAGCAGAAACGTAGGTGCATCGCTGTGCCTTGTTCTGTGATACAATGCAGAAACATAGGTGCATTGGTGTGCCTTGTTCTGTGACACAGTGCAGAAACATAGGTGCATCTGGGTGCCTTGTTCTGTGATACAGTGCAGAAACATAGGTGCATCGGTGTGCCTTGTTCTGTGATACAGTGCAGAAACATAGGTGCATCGGTGTGCCTTGTTCTGTGATACAGAAGCAGAAACGTAGGTGCATCGCTGTGCCTTGTTCTGTGATACAATGCAGAAACGTAGGTGCATCGGTGTGCCTTGTTCTGTGATACAGTGCAGAAACATAGGTGCATCGGTGTGCCTTGTTCTGTGATACAGTGCAGAAACGTAGGTGCATCGGTGTGCCTTGTTCTGTGATACACTGCAGAAAAGTAGGTGCATCGGTGTGCCTTGTTCTGTGATACAGTGCAGAAACAATATTTCCATTTACAGAGAGAGAGTATTGAAATTACAAATGAATTTTTTTTAGGGTTGTTGCATGTACTTTCTGCAAAAGGACATTAATTTTGCGCCATGTCTAATCTGGCAGAGATGGGGTATTGTCCAATACTTTTAATGGGGCCTGATTTGGGCCCAAATGATGAACTTTGATGGAGAAGTGCATTCCACTCTAGGCAATTAAATAAAAACATTCACATACACAAGATTGCCATATCTAAAAAAACCTAAATTACTGTGTTCCTACACATGATTTATGTGTGCTCTATATGAGCCTAAACAAAACATTATTATTAAAGCAAGTTTATTTGATTGGAAGGCCTAAAGGGGTATAAGGTTATATTTTGTTTTTGTGGCTGCTCCTGAGAGTGCTGGACAGAGTACCAAGGTGCAGCGGTGCAAAACCATGGTGATTTGCTGAACTCTTTAGGTGTGTTTTTGTAAAAACCGACACTCCTGGCAATTGATTGAGTGTATACATGATCAGGAATAATTTCCCAGAGTAGGCCATTGTGTCAGTGTTCTAGCAAATCTACCACCACATTGTCATCACTGCAAGTCTGTGCAGCAGAGTAGCCCATAAGTGGATGGTGATGTTTACTATCCAATGACTGCATGACCTACCCTCTGGATTAAATTACGATGAATAGATAGATGAAACAGAGATTTGAGAATTAAGACCAGTGGGTTTCTATAATATAAGCATTACACGATATAGGATTTTTTAATGTAGTACCTCATCCAGAGTCGTCTGACTGACTGAAAAGTGAATGATGTTCAAAGTTATCTTGTTAGACTCAAGAAGTTCAAATATGCTGGCGACCCCTCCAGCGGACATGGGGACATGGTACTCCACCATAGTAAAATGTTGTTCCTGTTAAGAAAGAAAGGAACATTTAACACGACTACTGTAGAATATATTTTCCATAACTACATCCACCTTTTATTTCACTATGGCTTTGCCAAATGTCTAAAAATTAGTTTTGAATGCACTGCTAAATGCTCAATATATTATCCCTCGTAGTATCGGATGGAAAAGACTGGGCATTATTATAGAACAAATTAACCCCAGAAAGTATTAATGACCCTGAATTGCTTTCTTCTTTTTTTCATTCTGATGAAAATAAAAAAAGGTGATAAGTTTACTTTTTTTTGATCCCCAAACCACACATCATCATCATCATCATTTATTTATATAGCGCCAACATATTCCGTAGCGCTTTACAATTGGGGACAAGCATAATAAACAAACTGGGTAAAACAGACAAAGAGGTAAGAAGGCCCTGCTCGCAAGCTTAGAATCTATGGGACAATTGACACATGAGGTTAAGTATACATTTTGCATCTTGGCCCAGCCACACTGCAAAGGTAAAAGTGACTCATAAGCTGAATGATCCTGTCGCACAACAATATTGGTCAGGGGGTAGTTGTCTTGTGTGAAATTGTGTAACAGGCTAAAGGTAGTGAGGTTAAGAGGGTGGTTGAGGAATATTATAAGCTTGTCTGAATAGGTAGGTTTTCAGAGAACGCTTGATAGTTTGTAGACCAGAGGAGAGTCTTATTGTGCGAGGGAGAGAGTTCCATAGAGTGGGTGCAGCCCGAAAAAAGTCCTGTAACCGGGAATGGGAGGATGTAATGAGGGTGGATGAGAGACGCAGATCTTTTGCAGAACGGAGTTGCCGAGTTGGGATATATTTTGAGACAAGACAGGAGATGTATGTTGGTGCAACTTTGCTGATAGCCTTATAGGTTAGTAAAAGTATTTTATATTGGATTCGGTGGAAGACAGGCAGCCAATGTAGAGACATACAGAGTGATTCAACAGAGGAATAACGATTTGCAAGGAAAACCAGTCTTGCCGCAGCGTGCAAAATAGATTGTAGATATAACATTTCTCCCCATTCCAATTGATCATGAATATCACACAGTGATCTGCACACCTTGTACAGTCAAAGAGAGACTAATCTATCTATTGTTTTGTGGTAGTGAACAGGTGATGATAATTTCAGATTGAATACTGCTACACAGCGCCAGTCACACCCATAAAGCTGCAATTGGGATTTATGTGATGTGCAAAAGTGTGGGTTGCACTTGGTGACAGTTTAAGGGGAAAAGGGTGTAAAAGACAGTAAGCATGGTGATATCGGAAGACTACAGGCCACCTTTCAGGCATAAATCTGATACAATTAATTTAGTTCAGACACTGCTCAGTTCTCTACCCTGGTTGTAGTTTTAACCCTGGCACCAGACTTTCTGACTATTTAAAACAGAGTGGGTTCTTAATATATGTGAGCTGCAGCTTGAGGGCTTGCTTCAGATAAATGTAACTGGTCTCTATCTTTCAGCTGTAGATCACATTTACTCTCCTCTCACAGTCCACTGCTTTATACACAATAGAACAGCCTCTGTACAAACATGGTTTTTTTTACAGATCAGAGAATCATTGTGCTTAATGCATACAATAATATTTTATTCTGAATAATCCCTTTGCATTGCCAGGAATCACCAACCCTATACTTTGTTCTTTTTATACTCAGTACAATGAAATGTAGTTTCTAAGTTGTTTAGTTATAGGACTTTTTCCCCAAAAAATTGGGACCTAAATACAGAAAATAATAGGGTCATTCATTCTGAAATGAAGAATAACATTTCAAAGGAATAATAGTGAGGCATTATGCCTAAAATAGTCACAATTCTTATATTTTCTTATTAAGAAGCTTTTTAACCATATGTGGTCCATTATCAAAGAATTTTAGTGAATGTTAACAAGTATTGAAACAAATAATATTGCACCAGGAGTTAATAATTAAATGATCAGCATTGTTTCATTTGATACTTTAAAACATATCCAGAATTATTAAGCTGTGTGCAGCAAAAAACTCTCTGCTGTGATAACCGCTTAGTCTTTGTGGCACCACCATGGCCCTCACAAATGGAAAAGAATAAAACATACTTACCTGAGGCTGTGCCAGATATCTGACAAGGCGGCATCCTCCTCCCTTCGCACTGAATGTTGGGTGTGACGTCATCACACCCGACATTTGCAGTAAGGAGCACACAGGGCTTGATGTAAGTCCAAATGAACAGTGCAAAAAGCACTTTTAGCCAAGGATCCATCTTCGTTTGCTCTCAGACTGAGACAGATCTCCCTCTTGCACCTCTCTGTGCTTAGAGAGGCGGAACAGGGAAGGTAGTGGGCGAGCCCAGCAATATAAAGGCATGTTCACTTTACATGCTGTGCTGTGTTGATACAGCCGTAGATAGGTCTCTAGCGGACTTTTTTTTGCGGGTGCTTTCTGCTGGTGCAACAGACCTCTTCTTTTTTAATTCAGACCTTGCAGTATAAAAAATTATTACATTTTAAAAAAAGGTGTGCACCTCCTTCCAAACAGCATAACCAACCCTTGTGCTGTTTGTGGAGGGAGAAGCACAATTTTTTAACATTTATTTATTTAGTAATCTGCTTCACAGGGCTGTTGTGACTGATACACTTAAGTGTAAGATACACTTAAGATACACTTACTTGTTTAACAGAGCTGCAGTGAAATGCAAGATTACATGGTTGTCAATAACATGGGAATAAATGCAAAGTGCAGTCATTCCCTTATAATGCAAGTGTGACAAAATCCTTGATGTGCTTTGTTTTGTAAAAAGTATGGACTTTAGTAAGAGTGTCTTTTACTCCCTTTATCGCGCAGATCTCTGGGTTCCAGCAGAGTTGGGTACTGTGCATATTCAATAAAGGTTAAGCTTAACGGGACCTTCCAATAGCCCCACTGTTTAACAGTTTGTTTGATATGTATGATGTATGTTTAACTGTGAATCCATATTTGTATTATTATTAAATCTGTAAAAGAGCTGTAGCATCCTTTGGGTGACACTGCTCCTGTAAAGACTGATAAAAGCGCAGTCTGTTCAATGGGTGTGCTAAGATCTAGCTCTTCTAACTACTGCTAGTGGGACTATGCTAATAAGCATAGGAAGTGCTATTAAGTCTGGAGCTGTGGACCTCACTAAAAGACTATGCGGTATATTTACCAAACTGCGGGTTTGAAAAACAGGAAAAGAGGTCAGGGGGTATATTTACTACTGCGGGTTTGAAAAAGTGGAGATGTTGCCCATTGCAGATAGGCAACAGATTCTAGCTGTCCATTTGTAGAATGTACTAAATAAATGACAGCTAGAATCAGATTGGTTGCTATAGGCAACATCTCCACTTTGTCAAACCTGCAGTTTAGTAAATATACCACAGGTGATTTCAGCATAGAGATCATGAAGCTGGATGTCAGAAATGGTGATAGGTTATAGCTCCTACTGAACTGACCAATTAGCAAAGGACTTCAAGGAACATCAATCTTATTCCTTCATCCCAATACCTTGCAGATCTTGCGCCCACCAAGATTGAGGCGATTGTGAAGCAGGACTACTTCCATGCTAGCAGTGAAAAGAAAGGAGCCTCCCTATAAAGGATCAAGACCACAGCAAATACCACAGGTTTGGCTATAAGTAGACTGGTATCTTCAATTGTGTCCCCTTTTGTGTTACATTTCTTATGGTGTGATTGATTTAACCCTTTCGTAATATGATTATAGCTCTGTTGGTTTTTTTACTTTAATATACTTAAGCATTCTTTATTCAGATATTTGCCAGGGTGTGAAAATATGTTCCTATTTCTATGGTACTGGAGGCCAGTGATAGGCTGAAGGTAGCCTTAGAAGAGCTAACTTGTGTGGGAGTCTTTGCCAGTTAACCCTAGGTACATTCTCCTGCTGTAAGTGATGACTAATAGCTTGTGGATGCCCCTGTATCTTGACGGCAAGGCCAATGCTAATTGCTAGTTAATGACAGTGAGTGATTATCTTTATCCCATGCTGTAGCATTTCTTTCCAGATTGTAAGGGTGTCTTTAAGTTCTCCCATCCAAAGCATATGATTGTGCCCAGTGGTTTGATGAGCATACCACTGATGTTATCCAGATAGCATGGCTTTCTCAGACACCAGACCAGATATTTTATCCACCACCTGTTTATTAGCATAAAGGAAACAAAACAATATATCATTTTCTTAGGCTGTACCTTTAAGTATGTATTTGGGAAATGTAACTGCATGAAGTCAGTAATTGTCTCAACGTTGACTGAGGAGTCTTTGATATGCATCTTCACTGTGAATCCACTTCCAAACCTGAAATATAACACAAGATCCTTCATTTGTACCATAGTGAAAGGTGCACCATGCAAGTGTCAACATAGAAGCAGATTTTTGTGGCTTGGAAACATCCAGTTAAAATTTCAGGAACTCATATTATGTGCATAGTACATCACAAAGTAATGTCACAATGTGTAAGTACACATTAGTGCAGTGGTTCCCAAACTGTGCGCCGTGGCTCCCTAGGGTGCCGCGACAATCTCACAGGGGTGTCGTGGCCAGGGCCAGTGGTAAGCAAGGTGGGGGACTACTTGGTAATTATTTTAGCTTAGGGGTGCCTTGAAAAAATTATGGAGACCCTAAGGGTGTCTTGAACTGAGAAAGTTTGGGATCTACTGCATTAGTGGCAAATGTATTAGTTGCACTCTAATACCTCACTGATTGAGGCTGCGCGCCATTATACAAAGTATCTAATGTTTTGCAATTATGTCTGTTTTTTAAATTCGATTTACACACCGATGTGCACACACTTACCCATATGCCCAGATGGATTTGCACGCCAATTTTATCTTATTCACTACTCATGTTGGACATTTAAACTATCAAACAATATGGCTTCAGAGTAAGTCTCCATTTCATGTTCTCCACCATTACATTGATCTTTTCCTGCTAGTTTATCTCTTGTTAAAATAACTTATCTCAGAAAATAATGGGACAACAGTATTTTTTTTCTGGCATCCACCAGCGTGTTCCTTCCTCCATGGATAGGATATAGTGGTTAATTCACATTTAAACTCATGATGTAAGAGGTCCTATTGCACAGTGTGCAAAGTAAGGAACACTTTTGTTTTCCAGTCTCCAGATAATGCGTGCGATTTAAAAATCACAGTCACAAGGATGAAATGTTTTTTGTGCCTACTACTGTTATGCATCTTTATTATGCATACATATCAACTTATTATGTAGTACAGTCAGTGATCAAAGTGGAAAGTTAAAAGTGGTGGTATAGAAAATGTAAGTGAATGGAATTTGATAGTTTTACAATCCAAGCAGTAGGAGAAGTGGCGGTATGACATACCACCGTATACCAGCCCACTTCGAACTCTGAGTACAACTATTGCTGCTTCTACAAAGCCCAATGTCCTGGCTCACAAAGTCCAGCACAAGTCACCAGAATAGAAAAAAAAAAAAAATTATTTTATTTTCCGGAGCATCACTTCATTGTAAATCTCCAATCTGCTGAAACTTAAAAACTAAAACGTAGCAAAAAGTTGCATTTTACTTGATATAATCTCATCACAAACATATTACAATATCAAGATTCAAGTGACACATACTGCATATAAATATACAAGTGGTTCCTAGATAAATATAGAAGAGACTGACCTGTTCTTTATATGCTGCAAGGAGCCGATGCACTGAAACTTTCCCTTCACCATGATTGCCAGCCTGGTGCAGAGAGCCTCACACTCCTCCATGCTGGGAACAAGATATATTTGGAGCATACAACATTAAGAGTAGTATGATGGCACTAATTAATATATTACATATATGTTTTATATGTATTCTTATCTTGTTTCATATACAGGTATGGTGTAATCATATTACCAGTGTGTACATCAGATATACAAATACACACATGCACATTATGGTTCTGTGCAGTTGTACATGGATTTCTATAATACCATTCACTAATCCACATACCTATACCTTTTTATGAATTCATATAAAACTTAAATAATAAGTTCTTCCATCTTCCATTTTTCCCCTTTAAAGTAAGCTTAATAGAAGCAAATGGTCAATTTTCTAAACGGATTCATTTCTTGGTTAGATACACTCTAGCAGAATGTATCTAATGGTACCTAGATCTATAGACTATTGTTTTCAATGGGAAGGGGGGCATATACAGTGCTCTGCATGCAGTATGTCTGACTCCTGTTACCACCTTCCCGATGTCAGTGGTTTTCAAACAGAAACATGTTTTATTTGCTACAAATTGGAGCAGAGTATGCTCAGATTTACCCATTTTGTCTCTATTATAATTCATCCTATTGCTCCATATACTTATTCCTTAAAAAATGATTTAATGCTATGTGTGTGTGTGTGTGTGTGTGTGTGTATATATATATAAATATATATATATATATATATATATATATATATATATATATCTGATTCACATAATGGCCTATATTGTAATCTTAAAACCAATTACCCTGCCTGTTGCCCCGTGTTATGACAGTCCATTCTGTGTGTACTGCTCCATAACCTCACTCCTGCTATTGCTCTAACCTCCTATCAATGTTCTGCTCTTCATCCCATTTCCACACACAAATAATAAAAGGCAAAATTGAAGCAAACATCTTAATTTATTGACACAGCCCAGCAATGCCTCTCTGTCTCACTTTTCAACTTCTATAGTTTGAAACGTGCACCTCAATATGTCATATTATAGTGAGGAGCAGAGGAATTTTATATGGTGCACAAAACACTGCGAAAACGAAGACATGTACAGTCATTATGTGATGGAATCACAGCACTAAATCACACAGGGCTGGTGTTCTGGATCCAGCTGATTTATTATCACTGTACATACTCTCCTATAGCCTCTGAGAAGGCATTGGGTATGCAGTCCCAGATCTTTAATTTCAGATTCTGGAAAGGCTTGTTAGGCGAGAAAACGGAAATCAAGAGATAAGGAGAAGGGAAACACAGCTGAGTCGAAACAGTATAGAAAAGATGAACAAAGAAATATACTTGTTAAATTAAATTTTTACATTTCCCTCCATCCACAATTCTTACGGTGACTATTAATATTAAGATCTGAAACAAAACCACTGATGCACCATTGTACTATAACAATTGTGTGTAAATAGCTGGGTTGCTTGTTTTAAAAATATCCCATTCATTGAGTACTGTTTGTACATTGTGCTTGCACAGCTACTAATCAGATATTTGTCATTTGACATGTATATGTTCAGTATTATATCTGATAAAGAACTTTTCCAGAAATGGAACAAAGTATTATACTTGTAGATTAACCCTAGTGAGATTTAGGCTAAAATACAAACTTTTACTGGAAAATTTATTGCAACTTTCACATATACATTTGTAACGGTTGGAAGATAACTTTTTACTTGTGATAATTTTGTCAGAAGCCAGTTAACCTACTGGTATTTTTTGGGAGTGTGGGAGGGAACCGGAGCGCATGGGGAAACCCACAAAATCACGGGTAGAACATACGAGCTTCACAGATAGGGCCCTGGTCAGAATCAAACCCATGGCCTTAGCGTTGTGAGGTAGCAATGCTAACTACTGTGCCACCATGCTGCCTGCTCCACTGCTACCACAATCCCATTCTTAATATGCTAAATGTGCCTCTGCTCACATTTGCCCAGGGTTGCATCAAATCTAAAAGTATCCCTAGCTCTACTCTTTAGCCTATAGGAAAATTCAAAATTTTGATGATTACCACTGTTACCGGGATTATACTGCAGTGGATGGTAGGGAGAAGAAGATGCACATATATATGTGGAATGACACTTGAAAGGCAGGCCTCTGTGTGTATATACTGTGTGTGTGTGTGTGTGTGTGTGTGTGCGTGTGTTAGGGTATGATCATATGTTTCTCTATGGCTTACCTATGAGATGTTAGCACCACAGAACATTTGTTCTGAACTTCTTCAGTGATGATCTTCCATAGATGCCTTTTTGTTTTTGGGTCCATTCCTGAGCTTGGCTCATCCTAAGAGAAACAAAAAATTAACTAAATATATATGAGCAAAGAAAGGATAACTCACCACACTAGGCATTAGCTAAATCATTGTGTTTTCAGCAGTCAGGTTTACGAAAAGTTGGAAATTCTAAGTGTTCCATGTTGGGGAAGGCAGCAAATGAAACCATAGCTAACCAATCACAACTCCTCTTTCCCAAGATGACTCCTCACAAGCACACTAACTACAGCAATTGTGCAAAGAGTTCCTGTCACCAACATTTCTGTAAAATCCTGACATAGTATTGTTTCTTAATTGATTTATTAAATACACCTATTTTCCTGTGCAACTTGGATCTGCGCTTGTTGAACTTACCAGTATCATTTTTAGCTAAAGTGACCCATTCTCGTATTCTGCTTTGAGCTCCAGTGTGTTCAGAACAGAATAGTATTCAAGCTCACTCACTGTGTTAAAAAGGAGTGTTCCACAAGATTCTAATGACTCAAGCTCTGGGTGGTAAGGATAACAGAGGTACTGGTCAGAATAGCATAAAGCTAAGGTTGTTTATATTAAAGAAAAAGTATTAAGATTAACAAGAGTTAACTTAACATGGAGGGGTTTGGTAATCATTAGCCAATCGGTTTTAGAGCTCAGGGTGGAGCTACGCTAGGGAAGGCTTATAAGCGTGGTAAGTGTGACAGTTAGATTTCTCTTGCCTTGGGAAAGTTCCCTGCCCACTCAGCCCCCTTCTGTTTTGTTTGTTTGTTTGTCTATCTGCTTTGCTTGTTGCATCAGCCTCTTTCCTTTCTGAAAGGTCCAGTTGGCGGAAAGCAGTCCAATCAGCGGCCATAATGACACATTTGAGTGGCGTGTTGGGCACTCTTCCCTAACAGGGATGTTCAATTAGTTTACTACCCGCGGGGCGGGGGGGGGGGGGGGGTACCGCTTGGTTGGGCAGGCCTCAGTTAATGACCCAAATATGGTAGAGTTGGGCTCCACCGTCTAGAAGCGTCTCAATGTTTGGTTCAATAAGTTTATGGATATGGCTGAAGGCTGATTGGTCTTGCTCTTTACTGGCCACCATTCTGATTAAAGTTTATTCTTCAATAAATTTTGTGACCTTTCATACGCCAAACAAGTGCCTTGTGTCTTTATTTCATGGTGAAATGGTAACTCTTGGCAAGCAAAATAATGTAAAGGTAAATTTATCAACCGCTAGGTGGATTATGATTATCCATGCACCCACCGCTTAGCTCTGTGTAATGCAGTAACTGGAGGAGTGGAGGCAATCATTAGTTTAGTAAGAGATGCATTGTTGAAATGAAAAAAAAAAAAAAAAATGTCCCCTCTCACAAAAATACATTAGGTTATTAGTGAGTATTTATGATAATGCGTAGACACTTTTGAAAATATTGGACTTGACAGGGACACTTTAGTGCCAAATATGGGAAGATATCATTTAAACAATTTTATTGTCTCGTTTCAAATGACCAGAAATTCCAATAACTCAATTTTGGTATTACTTGGGTTTACGTAATCAGTTTATTAAGTGCATTTCTTATGACGGCACCCAAACAGTATCGTCATCTTTTTTTTTATATATAATTTTTCATTCTTGCAACTAGTTCCGGAAACAGGAAGATCCAAATTGTACGAATACATGTGATTCAGCGTATGTGACACAATCTAAGTTAAATCAGTAAAAAATTCCACAACAAGATCATCTCTGCTGTACAAACATCTGCTGCACCGATGTTTATCAAAATCATTGGGCCTCCTCTTACACAGAGCAACCCTACCAAGTATGTAGAGTTATGGCTACTCTGAGGACATTTTGGAGTGGTTACTAACAGCAACTAGTGACCATGAGAAGCTGAAGGTGCAGACTTGACCAGGCTTTGGAATCTACTATAAATCTGGTATAAACTTGTAACATTAGGTGAGTACCAGTACCTTTTTCATAAAAAAAACAAAACACTGATTTTATAAATGTAGGAAATCCATATTTTAGGATTAAACTAAATACTAAAAATCCTGCTTCAGAAGAGACTTTCCCGAATTCTAAAATAAAACTGGATTTTTTTTTAAACAGGTGCAGAGTGTGTTCTGCTTACTAAAATCACAGACAAATCTTAAGCTTTTATCAGCTTTTATATGAACATTGAAAAGCTGTATTTAATTATTTTTTTTTACTACATGTACCAGGATTCATGATACTAATAATATATGCCCTATATCACAATGCAGAATATTACGAATGTATATAGTAAATGGCAGAATAATAAGTCAAAGCTCCGGGGCTTGTTGTGTGTATTCAGCACTATTGATATCCCTAATGACTTACTGGTCCACTTGGATAGCTGACAATCAATTTGCCTTGATACTTGCCCAAATCAGTGCTGACTTGGTTATATGAATAGCTTGTTGAATAACTTTATCGATATACACAGAACATATGGACTCAAAACTTTACAGAAATTAGCCAATTAGGTGGCCGGATTGTGAATTTGCACAAATTGGTCATCTGTAATTTTCACTGCAGGGAAATGCACCCTAATAATTCAGTAGTCACGTGAATATTGTTGTCCATACCAGAAGGAGAATGGAAGGCTTCCCGATCAGGGCCAGAGCTGTTGAAAGTTTCCTCCTTGTGCCACAGCTGTAGTTCGCAGTTATTTTGTCTTTGTATTGCACAAGCTCTAGTTTTTGAAGTAGCTGGTTGGATACCTATGAATACAGACAGAAGATAAAAATATAAATACAAGTTTCAGGATTCATAGCTTATTATTCTGTACTGCAAACATAGACAGCATGTTGGATTGTTTCCTTAGAAACCAGTTCTAATCATATCTGCACTAGATGCATGGAAGATGGTATAACCGGCCACTCATCTTTCCCATTGGGCACGATGGGCAGGTGCCTGGGGGCCCCACAGGCAAGGGGGCCCCATAGACAGGGCTCTTAAATAAAATAAATAATCCTCCCAAAAAAAATAAAAAATCCTGCAAATATATCTATATCTATCTATATCTCTATCTATATCTATCTATCTATATATATATATATATATAGATATATATATATATATATATATAAAAAAATATATATATATATATATATGATACACATATATAGAAGGTAGGGGCCTCGCTGCACTGCTTTGCCCGGGGGCCCATAATGTTGTTAAGGTGGCCCTGGCTTCTAGTCTACATGTTTGAGAGAATTTAATACATAATTATTTTTAAAGACCTTTACTAAAGCCATGGCCAATTTACTTACTGATTTGATCCATTTTTCTGGAATCCCATGTATTCTTGCATAATAATATAAGTGCTCTTCTCCAGTCATTAATTCATCCAATGCATCCTCCTGAGGACAGTACCCAAAAGATGACCAGTCTGCGTTAAATCCTAAAACATTCACCAGCTCCCTGTACGATAGAATAAGAAGCTGTTTGTGGGTTCGACAAGGACAAAATAATAGCGTGTAGTTATTTATTAGCATCTACTACTTACCCAGTATGGTTTCTGAGTTGTATTTTTCCACCAGATGGTGAAATATCCCCTGTCAGCATCTTAAATGTTGTTGTCTTTCCAGCACCGTTTACACCAAGGAGCCCAAAACACTTAAATGATAGAAAGAGCATAGTTCTTTTTAATACTTATATCCTGAATAACTATGTAGTATGTGCATTGCAGAGACAATGAGGAATCAAGAGAATCATAGAGCAAAAGCAACACACACACATAAAATATATAAATATGATAAATAGGTTTGCTGCCTTTCAATAGCAATATATTTAATTCTATAAACTTTCTCATTATTAGATGTTGTGGATTGGGGTCTAGCAATGGTCGTATATTTATTGCCGAGACAAGACCTATATAACTTACTTTTAACAAACATATACAAACAAGCAATCTCTGAAATATTTACAGGCCTTTTATAATACTACTTGCATTCATGTCAAGAGATTTATTCTCATGCAGGAAATAAACTAATGGAACTAACACAGAAGTAATTTAAAGCCGTGAAGCTTATTTCAAACATTACGGGCCTGATTCATTAAGGAAACGAAGGCCAAATAAAGGAGTAAATCTTCTCCTGGACAAACCACGTTACACTGCAAGGGGTGCAAATTACTTTATTATTTTGCACATAAGTTAAATACTGGATGTTTTTTCATGTAGCACACGAATACTAGATAGCTTTATTTTTACACTGAAATTTAAAGTTAATCTAGGACATGCCCTACCCCAACTATAAATCTGCCATCACTTTTAAATTTACCTCCCCCTCCAATGCAACATGGTTTAGCCAAGGTGCAAAGGTAATCTTTTTTTTTTGTTTACTTTCCTTAATGAATCAGGCGTTACATGTTTTGGATCTCCTATGGGCTTTTACGTGATTACTTATTTCTTATTGTTTATGTGTCATAAATCCAGAGACCTTTTATTTCTGATATCAGATAAGCACATTTAAGCACTTTAACATTGGCTATTTGAATATAGTTTTTTTTTTACAATTTAAAGGTATAATACATACATATTTATTTATCATTTAATGGTATTGCCTTAACACACTATATACATGTTTTTTTATTGCTTTGTATATGTTCAGTCAGTCATCAGGTTTATACATTTTCATATTTCCAGATGAAGATCTGGAAAGATCTAAAACATGTACACACCTGATCTAAACATGTTGTATGTTCTTGTGTAGAACACTGTGATAGTTACCTCTCCGGCTGGAATACCCAGGCTCATATTGTTGACAGCAATCGCATTTTTGTTGACCTGGTGGAAAATTTTGGTAAGACCTTTTAACAGCAATAGATCTTCATCCACTTTGTCGGTTTCCACTCGTTCTCTCTCTGCTACAACATCTTCATCCTCTTCAGGGTCTTTCACTATAAGTCTGGGGTTCTTCATACAGGTTTTCTTGATGAATGATCTGGTGCATAAAATAAATCCAATCTATAGTCAGTTGGCTTTTAAAAACTTTTGTTATTAAACGGTTAATCTATGTGAGACCTCTTTGCAGGAGAGCAACCATAGTGTATATTTTATTGATTACATGTTTGTTCTCGTCATCATCATGAAGTTTTATATATAGGGCGCCTCAGATTCCTAAGCACCAGACAATCATCAAACAGATATGACATATATTGAACACAATAAGCATAATAACAGATACGTGAATACAAATAATCATAATGAAAAATACATTAATGCAACACTGCAAGATAGCAGCGTGATGTAGAAATAAAAGAATAGGCAGTGAGCAAACAATTACAGCGAGCATAGGTACAGATATGAATTCAGTGTGTGTGTGCGTAAACACGCAGCATAGCGCTCACACAAAATTCAGCATAAGACATGTCTGGGACACATGGGGTAGACGGAGAGAGGATCCTGCCTGTAAGAGCTCTCACAGCTCTATAATTATAACATACAGTATATGTAGCACACAACTCCGATCTGGAGCATGACGAGACTGGCAGGAGACATTGTATACGGTAAGTAAATAATAAACCATAAATATTAAGTTATGTTATTTCTTTGGGTCTTATCGTTAACATAAAACTTCTTTCTACCATATTTGTGAAATAAATCCAAAGGGCCAGGTTTGGGTTCTACTAGTGGATTTAAGGCTCCTTTAAGAACATTATTCCTGCCGAAACTAAAAGAAGTATTTCATAATTCATCACTAAATAACATTTTGGAATAGCCGTCACCACAGTACAAAAGTGGTGACTTTTAGACCTTATTTCTTTCTAAGTAACAGAAACTCAAACATTGTAAATATTAGCACTCATATTGCTTCTGTGCCAATGATTTTATATTCTTATGACTATAACAAAAGACAAAATATATAATAGTTATTTTTGTTAGTGAAACAAGTACTTGTCAGAGATGAGCACACTTACTTTATACTGTAGATGATCCCATCATTTATCAGCAGTCTCAGTATAAAGCAAAATGTTCCTTGAACAAACATGGCCACAAACATGTAGCCCAAAATGTCCATGCTGAAAACATCCACCTTGGTATCCGTTCCATAGATGGCCAACTGATCATGTATAGCTTGTTGTTGAGACAGCTGAATCAGCCCGTATCCAAAGCAGAACTGAGGGAAGATCTTAAAAAGGTTTACGAGGACATTGTAGGTGCTATTTAGGCGCTGTAAAGGAATAACAGACATGATGTACATAAATATCTTTAATATATGAAATAAAGAATTTCAGTCAATTCAATGTGCACTTTAGATGAAAAAACACATTTACCAACTGTTTTAAAGGGTTTTTTACACTATATAAATTTAAATATATATTTTAATCCTCCCCTGCCTTAAAATAATACTAGTACCACTAATACCATTTATTGTACTGACATGTCCTAGCAGTGACATATAACTGGTACACCGAGTTTGACAATCCATTGGTCTCTTCAGAGCTGGAGAGATCCATTAGCTTTAATAGACAGCTGGCTGTTGGTTGGAATGACAGGACCCTTCTCAATGTATCAGATGGTCCCAAATGTGTCACCCTCCACTAAACTACTTTTATAGGGAATTTTAAAAAATATATATTAGAGTGGAAACCCCTTTAAACCAATGCATTTTGCATGGCTATTGTTCCAGTTGAATGAATAACAAATTAAAAACTGTAAAACATGTTGTGAATGATGTATAATTATGATATAAGGCAGACTTTTCTATCTAGGTATGGTAGTTCTCTCACCAACTCTTCAGTATGTCCACTAGAGAACATGGGAATGTCTAGTCCAGTAACAATGAAAACAATAGTGTAGGGAGAGCAGAAAGGTGTTGGTGGTATGGGATACAGTTATTAGGAGGTAAGGTAGGGTACTTTGTCGTCAGAATAATGAATACTGAACAATTGTCTCCAGGTTGCTCTGGTATGTTGTGGATCAGGTCAATAGATTGTTGGGAGGGGCTGAAGAAGATGCAGTGGTCATGGTGCATATTGGTATCCATGACAGAGTTAGAAGTAGATGAATGATCCTCAAAAAGGATTTCAGAAAATGAAAGTGTAAATTTAAAGCAAGAAATTCCAAGGTGGTATTTTCTGAAATACTACCTATGCCACAAGTGCCAAGTGAAAGACAGAAGGACCTTATGGAGGTGGCTGAAAATTTTAAGTCATTACCGAAAGAGCCGCTGAACTCTCATGAGCTGCTTCTATTCGATGACATAGTCGCAAATGGGTTTGAAGAAACCGCAATGAATGTAAAGTGATAGGATGTTAATTAGCGTGACATGGGTCAAATAATGATAAGAAATTAGGCAGGGAGGGGAACAACAGTTATAGCGGAATGAAGACAGACAAGGGAACGGGCAGTGAAATAAAAGGGCTTACATAAACATGGGAATAGACAAGCTTAAACAAAGAGGTAAGGGGGATCAGACAAGAGACATGGGGGTAGAGGCATACAGACACTGGTATAGAGGATGAAATCAGGGGACAGACAAGAAGCTTGAGGCAGATGAACACACATATGAGACATGGGAACGGACAGGTAAAGGGGCAGGCTAGGAGATTAAGAGTGCCAACTGAGAGATAAATTAGTTTTCTTTTGAGGAACAGAAGAGACAAAGGGGGAAAGAATGAGACAAAGTCAGGAAACCTTTGGAAGGCAAATCAAGGGGACACTGGGTAGAAGAGAAATGGAAGAGGCAAAGAGGCAGGAAAATGGACAGGCAAAAGTCTGTTAATGAAGGGATTGGAATGGTTAAATTAGAAAGAGGGTACAAAAAATGTGCAATGTTTTACCGTCTTCTGAATCAGTGAAGTTACAATTTATAAGTATATTAAGTTGGACTCTATGGACCAGTGTATTTTTCAACTTTACTTATTATGTAATAATATCTGGTTTACGCAATATTAGCTGTAGATGTGCTATTTTTAAATGTACATGTTGAGGATATCTTCAGTTTATACCCACGATATGCAGCTGAACTAGGGCTTTGTGGTTTTAATTTTCTTTCTCCTGAGTACACACTTTTATTCATGGGAACTCCATCCTGTTAATCTGAGCTTGGGAAAGATTTTAGGTACAGGTTTGCTTTTAACATTAGTGCCTTCTTGCAGTCTACAAATACTACTCATTACAGCAGCTGATACACAGCTATACATCATATATGTCTCTTTTGTAATACCATCGGCATAAGATTTATCAAGTACTGGGAACAACTCACCAATTCCTTTAATATTCCACTGGGATCATTTATCAAATGTGTCTAGAAAATCCCACCACCATATAATCTATCTACAGGATGAGAACTTCGGGGAGATGTGCTCATTGGATAATTCTAGGATAGGATACTTGTTTGATATGTTTGAGTTTTGGAGAAGAATAAATAGCAATACATAGTACAAAATACAATTGATGGGTCTACAACATGTAAACATTTGTGAGCAGGATGAGTGAGATGCTGAGTCTGCAGATGGGAAGTGAGAAGAGGATATACAAAGAACGGTCAATATAAGATATGCAAGTTATTAAATATAGTGGAGTGATAGAAGATTTCCACTGCAATACACTAGTGGTAGACAGGCATCGGGAGCTTTTATGGAGAAGACAGAAAATTATAAATATATACATTTTGAAGTCGGGCTGAAGTTGTGTAAGAGACAGCATGCTCTAGATGCAAAGGAAAGGAAAAAATATACCTTGATGTACCCCATCTCTCTTTACTGTCAGGTCAAATATAGAGCTTAATAAAGTGCTACTGGAGGAACTGTGCTTAGGGGACAAGTGACAATAATGACAGAGTGGCTAATGGATTGCACTTCCAAAGCTCATATTGTTTAAATTGCTGTGCTAACAAGACAAGTGATCAAAGAAACTGAGAGAGTCCTACATTATTCTATAAATTCTGTAAAGGTCTTGTAGACTTCTAAAACGACTAACATTTTTGGGGGGGTCCTTCTTCACACCTGAAAAGCTAATGCAGATGATGCAATCTCAAAATTGTTATTCAATGTCATATATTCTTCTATATTGTATACTCAAGAAACATTACAAAACATTGTCTGACAATTCATTTTATTAGCATGGACGTAAATACCTTGTATCCATCGCTGGTTTCGTTATAATTTTGCAAGAGCATATAAACTACTGAAGAAGAGATGATGGTATTGATGCCGATCAACAGATTGATGCATACATAGGTAATAAAAGCCATGCCAGCGTTCTTGAAGGCCCCTGCTATCAGGTACATCCATGTGAATGTTGCATAACTAAAATACAGAAATTCAGATTACAGTATAATGTTCCTTGGAGTTAGAGGTAATTTTATTTATTTGTCCTGTCAACTTACCCAAACAAAATAAATAGTAGGGATACTCCTGCTAAGTTGGGATAATTGTAGAATGCTGGCAATTTAAAGACTGCTATCATTGCTATGGAAAGTGCAACGGGAATGAGGTAGAAGGCCTGGGGAAGAGAATATAGAATTTGTCGGTCATACACATATTAACCTGATCATTATATCATATTGCAGTGGGGTGTTTATAAAAACGGGTGCACAGTAAAAAGGTATTGTAACCTTTAGGAACCTACCAGATTCTGTGATTTTTCTGTTTCATTTTCTAAATGCTACTAAACATCTGGTTGCTGTGGATTCGTCCTGTGCACAAGTTTTCTTAAATGTTCCAGAATTGGTTTATTGTACTGTGCTCCTCAGACATACACATTTTATAGGACAAGCAAAACCACATCACATATCTCTGCAGTCAGTGGTAAACCTTTAGCTCATAAACATGTAGAAGTAATGTCAATATCAAGCAGTAGATTAAGATGATGGGACGTATGTATGTCCCAATGGGTCTTAACAGCATAGATTTTTTTTCCCCCTCAAACAGGAACTTTTTTCAGTGCAAACAGATGCATCTCCGTGCAACAGGTTGTGTGATATCCTTATTTTGTGAGGTTTGTACTTCATTTCTCAATGCTAACATTTACTTCTACACTCAAGACATTAGGATTGTAACTCATGTCAGGTACTTTTTCGAGCAGCTGTGTGTGCTCTGATGATTCCGACCCGGCTGCCTAGCATCTAGTTGCTAAGCAGCTGGGACGTATTTCTTACGGCCACTCTTGCGGTTATGCGATCCTCTTATCATATCCCTGCACAGGGACTATTTTCTGGTAGAGCCCTGTGATTGGCCACCAGTACTATAAATTGCAGGGTCTTAGCCTCCCTGCCGGTGATAGCGTTTGTTCCTGCATTCACGAAGCCTGCTATTTTGTGCTATTTTGCTGCTGTTTTCTACTCCTGACCATCTGTTGTTATACCTTTCCTTGCCTGCTGCCCATCTTGACCTAAATGACTGGGCCTCCTTGCTTGCTGCCATCCCTGTCCTTTGACTAGTCTCTGATTATCCTTGCTCACTGCCTGCCATCCAATGTTTATTTCAATCCACCAGTCTCTACACACCTTTGCTACCTGGCACTTCAAGATATATTACTACTACTCTGAGCTCAAGTCCTGGGGGCATCCGAATACCTGTGAGAATATCGTTCTCTATGGGAAAAGGTGGCTTGCTATAGCTGAAGACGTCTTACAAATCTTGTTCTAGGAATTCATCTGGTGTCCAGCAGTAGCCATTACACATACATGTCACACATTTAGTATTTTTCAGTCAAGAATAAAGGTAATTGTGTACATTTTCTGAAAATTATGCAATCTCAGTGACTAAACAAAACTAATTTGCAATCTGCAAAAAGTGGACCTGAACTATATTATTTACATGAGTGCCCCTATTAGTCCACTTAGCGCATTGCACAGTGAACATCCATTTCACAATCTTTGAAACTGTCCCAGGAAAACTGATTTGTATCGAGCTGTAGCTAACCTACCAAAAATGCCTCACTTCAACTACAACTATAGCTCCTATTCCTATAACTATTACCTTACATAAAAAAAGCAAGTGGTATGTTTTATCGTTAAATGCTGTGTCTGTTTAATGTTTTTTTAAAAAAAATGGGAGACTTCTTTTCATTATATACATTGTACAAATCCAAAAATGTATGTCCATCTGCGGAAGACTCAGTGTGGACTTCCTATGTTCCTCTCAACTTTATTTCATTTTTATTTTTGTGTCCCAATGATGCTCAGTCAGCAGATTATCTTCTCTAGCTCATAAAGTGTAGAGACAGACACATGACAAATGACAGGGACCCTTCCTTCACTGATCTTCTTAGTAATACAACCAGTCACTGACAAATCCAAGGTCAGTCATGGAGTTTTGGCTGTGACTGGGCCTATTAGGGTTAATGAGGTGTAAGAGACAAGTAATGTAGATACAGTAGCACAGACTACGTAGGATGACTGGATACATGCGATTTTGCTCTGAATGCAGCTTCACTTTCTTACAAGTGTATAAGACAGCTGTCTGTGCATGCATGTCAACGTGGGGAACATTACACTGTGTGTAGGGCAGGACTGCAGGCAGAGTCAGGTGACAAAACACTAATCAGGTTACCGATGCTAAATGTAAAAATATAAACATTACTAATTTCCTGATGACAAAAAAAAGCGCACTGCAATTTTTGCAGACTTCCCTCAGTCGGGTATTTTGCACTTTTCTAACACCTATTGTTTTAGACTATATAACCTATGTGGGTTTCCAAAAACAATCATATCACGATTGCTAAAAATCGTGTAACAGGAATTGCTCACGTCATTCATAAATGTGATCCTGGTATCCGTACCACTTCTGAGAATTACTTCATTTGAAGACTGGCTTGGCAATTCATCTCCTGCATTGTGGCTATATACATCCCTTCAGTGGCGGAGCTACCATTGGTGTGGCAGGTGAGGTGTACCGGGGCCCATGGAGATAATAGGCCCTATTGCCCTCCTCCCCGCCTCCCTAAACCGGGGCCCACAGCTAGTTCCGCCTCTGCATCCCATGGTTTATTAATTATTTTGTAAATCAATCTGTACACTTTTAGTAATATGTACAAACACACCCTCAGACACGCACACAAACAAGTGTGGGACCTTTTAATGAGGTTTTATAAAGAATGTTTTTAATTTGGAGTTTTCTGGATGCGGGCGTTTCCTTTAATATGAAGCAGCATACCTAAAATCTACAAAAATACATTTAAAGACCTCTCTGTTTTCTCCTTTCAGCCCTTATCATCTCCCTCCTGCCTATTTTATATATCATATTCTCAATGTAACTATAGGAAGAGGTGCTGGTTATATCGCTAATAGAGTTTGCATCACTGACTAATTAAAAAATAGGGCCATTGAAATTTTAGTGTTTAGCAATGGAATAAAATTCTCCTATTTGAGGATGATATATTTGAGGATGAAAGATCCACTTAAATTTGACTGTAAGTAATAATTTTATATCTGGCAACAATTAATCATTTGTTTAGGTCATTTGACAAAACTAGAAATCAGATATTAAAGTTAATAAGAAGAATCCTTAATTTTACCAATTATTGTCTTGAATTTGGAAACAAAACAAATATTTACCAAGTCATAGAGGAAATTTGTCACCCAGTAGCAGACCTCCCCCACTCCGGCGATGTGCTGTAGCCTCTTTGACCCATTGTCATACTCTTTTACAATGTAGGTAGCAAAACTTGAAGTTGTGATAGAGTAACCGACCAGAACAGAGAGAGCCACCAGCATGTTCACCATGGTATTGGATCTGGAAAGGAAAAATAATGAGTATCAGGGATGGAAGCGTGTCCACAGCAGATGGAAGCTGTACAAATCTTGGGCTCCTTCGTCTCTCGGCTACAACTTATGAATAAAATACAGAGAGCAATGCTACGCAGTTGTTACAGAGATAAATAAGGGAGCCTGGAAAACCAGACAGGTAAATATATCTTCTGCATTACTGCGGCACGGCTTTTAAATTATGAGTGTGACCACAATACCCAGAAACATATTAAAGCTCTAACAGAAAGCAGATTTTCTAGAAATCTGAAATCCCAAAGGAACATGAGACAACATAAAAGACTACAACATATTTTATGTGAAAGTTGATTTGTTTGTGTGCAAGCTTTGCAGCTAGATTCTTTTTTTGTGCCTCTGATTTTCAGTTTCCAGTGATTTGCACATAACAACTCATTTGCTGTTCAATAATTGGCTAACAAGTGATCTGCAATCCCCCAGAGAGTTTATCTAAAGACTTTGCTGCATTTGTCTATCTAGGTCTTGAGGGCACATTTATCATAGGGAAAAAGCCCTATGGTCAGCGAAAACTGTTGTTTCTGTCAGTGACAGGGCTTCACCCTATATTACTGCTATCACCAGCGTAGCTCCCACCGGCAACAAACAAGCCTTGCTGCGGTGCAAATACCACTGCAATCCTTGTCCTGTTATTGCCATCTCAGGATGACTAGAACAGAAAAAAATTATGGAAAATTATTTCATTTATGAAAAAAAGCATTTTTCAATAAGCATTTTTTTTTTAAATATATATTTTTTTATATATTTTATTCTATTTTCTTTTTTTACTAAGTGGAACTGAAAGCACAAGTATGGGCATTCAGCTCTAGCCAGGTCACACATGCTCACATCCCATTAGACTGGCCCGGGGAAGTGTTAAGTTAACTGTTACCGCTCTGGGCCAGTATAACAGAGGTAATTAAGTATCGCTCACCTGCCCTGGCGATCTTTTATTGCTAATAATGCATCGATAGGTGATTTCTTTTTAGACTATTTTTTGAAAGTATTGAGAGCATATAAAACAACTGAATTGGAAACATAGATATAGCCTCAGCGAACAAAAGACTTATTCAAACAATACTTATAGTCATGATAACAATAAAAGCAACAATAAGGTAACCAAGTACTAAAATAGGAATTTTTTATTGTGATTAAATATCGCCCGTATCACTGCATAATAATAAATACACCCCTTGGTCTAAAAAGCTGAACTGTTCTAAAAACTGGTGTTTAGAACATGTCTGGGGGGTTTGATATCCAGTCTGTGATGGACAGAGACTGCTGTGCTAGTCAGTTCAGTAATAGTTAGAGATGCGCATGTTAGCTGAGCCTAATCTAAAAGAAAGAAATGAGAATTGTGTTGTAGGACCTGAGTCATTAAGGAAAGTAAGGCAAAAAAGGAATGTTTTCTCCAGGACAAACCATGTTACACTGCAAGGGGTACAAATTAGTTTATTATTTTGCACATAAGGCAAAAACTGTATTTTTTTCCATCTAGCAAACAAGTACTTGATAGCTTTATTTCTACACCATACTTGCCGACTTATGGCAGCTGCCATGGGGAGGTGTGCGGGGCTCAGAAATTCGCATAATTTTGGCCTCGCCCCGTGACGTAATGACGCAAACGCTTCATTTTACAGCCCAGGGCGGGGCCAAATGCCACGATTCTCAGGGAATCGCGGCATTTTGGCTTTACTTCTCCCCACTTCACTAGGAAGTGGGCAGATGCGGGAGGCTGCCATACTCTCCCGGATGTCCGGGAGACCCACCCGGAATCCGGGAGTCTCCTGTACATTCCGGGAGAGTTGGCAAGTATTTTCTGCACTGAAATTTAAAGTTGATCTAGGACATGCCCCATCCCAAATATAAATCTCTCCCCACATTTTAAATTTACCCCCCCCCCCTATAATGCAACATGATTTTGCCCAGGTGCAAAGTTTGCTCTCCTTAATGACGTGTATTTTATGTATCACTGTTACATTTTTGCCTTAGTATGAACACATCAAAATTTCTGCTGTAAGCCCCCTCAAATAGGTCCTCTGTATGTTGTACGTAAATATATTACTATATTATCCTTTACGATTTGTAAAGCAAAAGTCATAATCAGCAGTGGCTATGTTCTGTTCTGTACTTTTAGTAACAACATTTAGTTATCGTCTTCTCAGGGCTGGATTTGTAATTATTGACACAAGCCATGTGCCTAGAGGCCGCTTGGTTAAGGAAGACTCTTACATGCTGATGTTATATACCAATTACATCTTTTCAAAGCTGACACAGGTGCCTGAACTATGTTTACATCCCTTTTATTATCAATTACTTTTACATGAATTATTTGCTGCAGTCCTTTACACGCAGAAAATCCGTCAAATTCAGTCACACATACAGGAGGACAGATTTGACGAAGATCTAGGGGTAAATGTATTAAGCTAGGGATTTTGCAAGTCGTCAATATTTTCGACGACCTTGCAGGGTAAATTTAAAACGCCAATGTCTTTAAAGTAAAGTTTTACCTGGTCTGTTAGTGCTTAGAACTAATCTAAACTAGAAAACTAGAGTTAACGAATGTGTGCCGGGCACTTTTGTAAATTATTCAAATCTATAATATAAATGCCTAGTGGCGTGTGTTAGTCTGTCTGTGTGTGTGGAAAAAATAAAACCAAGCTGCAGCGCCACCTGCTGGGCGGAGTTATACACTGACCTACTAAATTCTTAGTGTGTGTGGAAAAAAAAAATCAGAAAGGGCTGAAATTTGGTATACTAAGATGTTTTTAATTTGTTAATTTAATTTGTTAATTGTTAAAAGTGTTTATAAAGATTTAAAAAAATATATATATATTTCTTGAAGGAGAAGTGACAGTTGGGAGTGGTTGGTGGTTGCCAGGGGTGACAGTGGGGAGTGGTTGGTGGTTGCCGGGGGTGACAGAGTGAGAGGAGTGTGATACTCAGGACCGCTGAGAGAGATCCCTGTGTCTCGATAGACATCTGGATAGATGTGGCGATAAAAATGAAGAATGAGGTGATGGAGAAGAATGATGAGGTGGTGACATGTGGACAAAACCACGTTAAAAAAGGGCGCTTACGTCGGGAAGTAACGCTCTTTCCCTGAGGAGGCCTGGGCTATGGCCCAAATGCATGACAAGAACCTTTTTAACACCTTAAGTAGCTTGATTTGACTAGAATGCATGAGTATCATGCACGGGTTAACTTGTATCTAATATGTATACATTTACAAAATACAATGTTCTTACATGTTTGGCAGTGTCACAGCTCCAGGGAGGGGCTTGTTGGAGACAGAGATACCTAAAGAAACAAATAATATTTTTTTATTATTATTATTATTATTATTATATTATTATTTTAATGTTTGTTACTTTCATTGATCTAAAAATAAAATTCATTAAATTATATTTCAACTTGAGGCATATAAATACATTCAATAAAGTCCTACAATATGCACTGTTTATAAGTGTTTTATTTATAAGCTGTCAGAGATGTATGCTGATTGCCTATATATATATATAGCTCCCATTGAACCAGCAGTTTGAAAAGCAGCAGGTGCAACAATATATTATAGCATTACATACTGTATACTATAGCATATAAGAATGTCACTGACACCAGGTGAAATTGAATTACCTATGTGTAATATATATCTCTGAATATATTATGAAGTCACTGACATTTACAAAACAGTATGCATTAGGTGAGATGAAATGGGAATCGTTTTACAAAGTGGACCAGTATAGAGAAATTGTTTTACAATCTTTAAAATTAATGTGAGGGGCTTTAGGCTTTTATTCAGAAATGATGTATTATAGTAACCAAGAAACTATATTTTCCACTGAATCAAAATCCCAATGTCCTGGCCAACTCCCGGAATCAGAGTTCTAAAGCTGAGAAGTGACTGGGTGAAAATGCCATTTATTGGACTTTTTATTATTATTTTTTTTATACCGAGCCTAAGTCCAACCTTGAAAATAGGATTTAACTCCATTTCAAATCCCTAAAGCTGCAGCGGTCTTTTATCTGCCCATTTCAATTCCTCTTTTTTCAAGTGTCAAAAGCTCTTCTACTAAGAGGGATTTTGATGCATTGTACTTCTTAGTAGTTTATCTTCATTCATTTTAGTACTGTTTCCCGATAGGAAACTAAAGGAAGAGAAACCATGGAAGCGAGGACAATGAATAGTGCAGTCTGTACGGCAATTTGAGAGAGGCTAGTAGACCCAATGGTTCAAGCATTGAAGACGGAATGTGTAGAATAAAATGTTAGTTAATCAAAACATAGGGGCCAGGGCAAGAGAAAATGTTGGGCTACAAAATTGAGTTTAACTGAAAATACAAATCCATTATTTAGTTAATGAAATATACAAATACTTATAATATAAAAGTAATGTGAATTGTAATTCAGCAATTGTAGAAGGTTGACTACTGTTGAATTCAACTTGCACCTAGTGAGGTCATTGATTACCGGCAGTGCAGCCAGGATGTGTGAAGTCGTTGCACTTACAGTTGTACTCTGAAATTTCAAATAAGCACCCCCCATAAGCCTGTACTTACAAGAATTGTTTAACATTTAAGTAAAGAGGGAAACAAACAGGAAATCTCAAAAGTCACACTGATGTTGATTAAAAAAGAGCTATTGCAATAGGCTATATTAGGCATTGCACCCACTGGAAACACCAAGAAATGTGTGATATCAGATATACAGCGATCATAGACATATTAATGTATATCCCTGATATGCATACAATGTGTGCTTAGCTCAGAATTAGGTGCACCTTAAAGGACAAATTTAGAGTTGTAATTAAGTCCATTCTCACAATGTAAAAATGCGTAAATTTTTTTGCTGCGCATTCACGCCATTTGCAAATTATTTGCAGCACCGTGTGCTTGAAAAAGCGAATTGGGGTAATTCATGTGTAAGTTCAGCATAATAAGGGCCCCTTGAATTGCGTCCAAATTTGACTTACACTTATCTTTAAGATATGCATTTTAGATGTATCTTTGCATGTCCCGTAGGCAAGATTCCAAATTGCTAATGATGACAGGTGCATTTTTTACACTGGATGGATTTATACACTAGATTTAAAGTTGCATGTGACTTTAGATAGAGCCTGAGAAATATAAGTGTACGGGTATGTTTTTTTGTGCATGTAAAAGTTGCATTTTTACATTAATCATTAGTGCAAATAAAGATATGGAATTTTGCACTGCAACCTCCTGTTGTAAATAATCCCAATGAGTTGAACAAGCAAAGCATCCACATTACATTTGAGATAGCAAGTGGTTATTTTTAGCAGAGCAGTGGCACAAGTGCAGGAGTAGTTAGGAAACTCAAGGGAATCTCCCTGGCGATCTGGAGGAGAAGCTAAAAGCTATAATCATGATGGATAGTGGTATAATTAAGCTGTAATGTCAGTGGGATTGAATGCAGGACCTGCATAATGGCCTCTCACTGCAAGATAAATGCAGGCCTAAATCTAACGTGTTTATGGAAAATAAGCGGTGTCTAGAGATCATCAAAATGCTTTATTTTCTCAGTGAAAGAATCACAAGTCCTCCAAAAATCAATTCAGTCAGTGCTATTGTTTGCACTGTTGCTAAGTGACTAAACTTTTATCAATTATTTATCAGCTGCTGTCCATTGCTTGGTGGGAGGTTTCTGTATGTAATTAGAGGTCTATATTTCTGAAAGTGTAAAGTTTTTGTGGCGTAAAAGCCTCCTTTACAGGACAGTAAAATGCTTATTTAAATCTTAATTCAGAGGAGTAAAGGAAAAGAAGCAACAGGCTTTTTACGCACATCAGAGGCAGGATGTTATTTGCTTGGCATGTGAATGGGATTACAGCTGTGTGAGCAGCATGCTACTTGTTCAAATTCTAATGCATATTGAAATGATGAAAGTATACCTTGATACATTCATGTAACTTCAAACACTGCTATCAGGCATCAATTTTACATGAAATGTTGGATACTGAACCCTGATGTACTAGGTGTCCATGTCTGCAATGATAGGTACAGTGTGTGAAGTTAGGATTAGTCTGCTGATGTTGTTTTGTTTAATTGTTTATTATTTTATTTATGTAGTGGTCTGTGACTGTTTACTATCACAGAATGTATTTCTCACACCCTATTTATTTGATTATGGTTTCCATACTATATTGTGCAGACTCGTTGCTTGGCAGATTGCTCCTCAAAAGGAAGTTGTTGAAGCTGTTGAGGAAGGCTGGAAGGCTGTGACGACCCTCATTGTTATACCAAACCTGGACATAAATAGAAAAAAAACCCATGAAACATCATTGTAAAGCAGTTCTGTGACGGAGTAAATGGTAGAACTCTACAAGTCACAACATTCTTGGCAAACATGTTGCTTGTTACCAAATGAGCGTAGTATAGACCATTTACGAAGGGACCTGTGAAACACCTTGGTTTTATATCAGTGCGCTTAGATGGTTCGCCCAGCCTACGTCAAGGTGCATGCCCACTCTCCCCTGTCAGGCACAGCTCCACAAACTAGATATGTGTCTCAGGGGAGCAGAGAGGCAGAAAAATCTCCAGAGGCGTTCTGTGCAAAAGTGAGAATGCTGCATAGCCGTGCAACCTCCCATCAATTAGAACCACTCCTTCCGCTCATCAAAATACACATTTCTACGTGTCTCCAAAAATAATGTTTGGTATAACTTAAATTATGGCTTTAATGAATGAAGAAAGTGAGGGACATCAGATCTGTATTTGTTACATTTGCACTTTGTGAATGATCTCCAATACTTCTACTATATCTTTATTTTTATCTTCACTCTGTTACATTGTAATACAGAATGTATGTTGACTATGGTAAACTTGTAGCCTGTGAAATTGGAGACAGAACAAAAAACATTTACAGATAAAGAAATAAAAACATCAAAGCAGATAGATGTTTTCAAAGCAGATTTGTGAAGACAGCTTGTGATGAAAAGCAAATTATTAGTAAATATGAAACTGCAGGGCAGACCTGTACAGAGGCACTCACTGGACTCTGCAGAACAGTTGTAGCTCTTAAACACATGATGTTGACTTAATGTTACTACCTTATTGAGAGTCATATTGGGAGACACAGGTATTAGCGTACTGATCTGTGAAACAGGAATGCCAAAACTCCATCCTCCATACCTGCACACAAAGAAGTATTTCATGATTATTACAACAGTGAAATTGACATGAATGCTTCAATTAAATATTTATGCTCATCTTCTGTGTTAGTCCACTTATGAGGAAGGACCGTATCATACAGTGCTCCCTGTACGTAAATCATGATGTGAATTTGCTTAATATTGAGTACATGATGCAGCTCCAAAGAAACATTGTAACAGTTGAGCTAAAAATGTACAAATTAAGATGTATATTGACCCTCTTTGTTCCAGTGTGGACACAACATATATCCACTACTTTAAAAACGAAATAGTAATTAATATATCCACATACATATGTTTGCTGTTTATGTTTAAACTTAAAAGAGTAAATAAAATACAAAAAGGGCATGAGAGTGGGAAGACTAAGTTGAAAAGTTGGTTCTTATTTGCCTTTAAATATTATATTCCTATTGAAAATTTACTATAGATAAGGTCATGTCATATTCTGTAGTGCAAAACTTATGTTACATCCATAATAACCTAGACCATTATCTGTAATAAAGAACTCCTACTTTAAAAAATAATCAGGTTATACATGTTGATTGACCTAATAATGCAGGTTAGTTTTCAAGGGTTAGATTGAGCCAGTTTAGCGTTTTGCACAAAGATTGTAAATTACTCTGACCACTCTTACCGCTGCTGGACAAACTGCAAGGTTGTAGCCAGGAGATACTGCTCCATGTCATCTGGTGTGACGTTGTACATCATCTGTCCGGAATAGGTCTTACGATGGGGAGGAGATTCACCAGGAGCAACACATACCTGTACAACACAGTAGACTCATGATACAGATATATATATATATACAGCACCTATAGAAAATCATCATACCATGTAAACTCATTACCTTTTGTCACATTACACCATGGAAATAAAATAAATGACATCAAACTTTTTCCAGCTTTATTTACACATTTCGCCTTACAGAATTCCATTAATGCAAAAATTGGCTACAGTTCTGAAAATTAATAAAAAATTAAAAACTAGAAGAACAAGTTTGTAATAGTGATCAGTTCCATAATTAATTACTTTGTAGAGCCACCCTTTGATGTAATTACAGCCTCCTGTCTGTTTTGATATGTCTCTACCAGCTTTGTGCACTTAGAGTCTTTGGAATATTATGGAATATTTGCCCATTATTCCTTGCAGAATTGTTCAAGTTCAGTCAACTTCACGGTGAGTGGAGATGGACTGCTCTTTTCAAGTCCATCCACAGATTTCCTATCAGATTTAGGTCAGGGTTCTGACTTGGCCAGTCAAGGACATTCATCATACAATCCTTAAGCAACTGTGTTATTTGCTTGCTGCTATGTTTAGGGTCATTGTAGTGCTGGAAGGTGAACCCATCAGCTGTCTAGAAGAGGGCTGGGTTTTCCACAAGAATTTGGGTGTACTTGGCAACATTCATCTTCCCTTCAAACCTGACCAGTCCCTTCTGAAGAGAAACACCCACACAACATAAAGTTGCCACCACCATGCTTCACATTAGGTATGGTGTGTTTTGGATGGTGTGCCTTGTTTGGATTGCACTACAAATAGCGCTTAGTGTTCAGTCCAAAAAGTTCTATCTTGCTCTCATCTGGCCAAACAACCTTTTGCCACATGGTATCAAAATCTTCCAATTTTTTTGTAAACTACAAATGAGAAATTTTTCAGAAGAGGCTTCTTTCTTGCCACCCTGCCATATAGGGCAGCATTGTGTAAAGCTTGTGAGATAGTTGTCACATGCACAAACCGACCAATCTCAGCCATAAAGACTTGTAAGTCCTTCAAAATTGCCATTGGCCTCTTGGTAGCTCCCTGATTATTATCCTCCTGGCTCTGTCATCCAGTTTGGAGGGATGGCCCGATCTAAGCTAGGTGGTGGTACTATACTCTTTCCACTTCTTAATAATGCATTAAATGGCACTCAGAGGGAGAGCAAAAGTCTTTGAAATCTTTTTGAATCCTTCTTCTAACTTGTGCCTTTCCACATTGCTATCCCAGAGTACTTTTGAAAGCACCTTTCTAACCGTGGTGAATGATTTGCTTTACCATGCACCAATAGTAGTGGAATCCTCAAGGAACAGGCAGTTTTATTCTGAATTAAAACCACTACAATTGATGTCAGGTGGAGGCAAATTAGCCATCTGTGTGATCTGGAAGGTCATTGGTTGTACTTGAGCAAGTTTACAATGATTACTCTAATGGTATGATCACTAACCAAAATCAGGTATTTTTGTAATTAAATTATTTTAATTGTTAATAATTTTTGTAAATGTTATTTTCACTGTGATGCTGAGGACTATAATGTGTAAATACAGCTAGAAAAAGACATTTAATTTATTTCAATTTCCATGGTGTAATGTAACAAAAAGGTAATCATTTTGACAGTGTATGATGATTTTCAATAGGCCCTGTGTGTGTGTGTATATATATATATATAGTGGTCGAAGTGGAAATTTAGAAGTGGTATAAAAAATGGAATGTAAGTGAATGAAGTTTTACAATGAAGGCAGTAAGAGAGGTGGCAGAAGGGCATACCACAGATCCCTGAGTAACACACATAGGGGTACAGTTGTCAACAGTGACTTCTTTGCACAGTGCTATTTCATCATAGAAACCATAGAAATAATAGCATTGTGTACAGTTAGGCATTCAGATGAGCCAGAAGTGGGATTTGAACAGTATTTTCCCATAGCCATGCAGTGTACATATTTGATTTGCACCCTTAAATGTGGAGTAACGAGCACTAAAATCTGTCCTTTACCATAATTATTTAAACAGTATAAGAGTTCTCCTTAATATGCAACATTCTAAATCTAAGATAGAAAACCATTAGGTAATTCTAAGTCAATAAGTTTACATCATATCAACAAACAGAAAATGTAGAATATACATATAACAATAGTAGCAGCAGTGTACAATGGTAAAAATAATTTACAGAACCACTATGCACAGTTAGACCTGTAATTTTATTTCACAACTAATGACTAAGTCTATGCGTCATATAAACCCAGTAAGCAGAATAAAGATTGTGTCTGTCTGAATGCAGCTAATTGCTCTATTTACAGCACACAACACAAAGGTAATGTGGAAGAGTCATTTGAAATTGTGCTCAGTAGCCTTGACAGAGAGCAGCAGTAATATCTACATTTACAGAAACTACCAAAGCACATTCCAAAGCCACCGCAAATGTTAATGCGGTATGATTGCTTAAAGTCTACCCTCTTGATGGACCTATATTAGTAATTTTCACCAAGGTCATATAACTTTGTTATAGATTTTGGCACCCAATGTGAAGTTGTCAATTATAGATTGATGATAGTTCTTTATTTCAAAATGATAAGAAGCAAAGCCCAAAATTACACCCATAATGCTTAAGATGATGTAAGAGGGGCCTTGGCTGGGGACACACAGTGAATTTGGCTGTGTAATGAATTCTTGGTGGTCCCTATGTACAACTTGCAAACGTATGTAATAGTGAAGCATTTACAAAGTAACAGTGTCATACACACATGTATGATATTTGAATGAAGTTCATGTATTTAATACCTATTCTGCCACAATCTATAGTATTTCATATTAACAAGCAGTCTAATGTTGGTGATGCATCAGTCAGTTTGGTCTTTTACAACCAAGTGGTCCCAACATCACTGTCTATGCTGTTAAATCTGATTAGCCAATGACTGCATCAGCGTGTGTATGGGCAACCGAAAACTACACCCCATATAGTCCATTATCTTATTTAGATGTTTAACCAATCTATTTAGAGGCTACAATTTTGCCCACCATTCTTGTGACAAAATTAACCACAGATTCAGTTGATTGTTGATTGGTTCACACTAAGAAAACTGCCTGTATGCTACAATATACCTTTCCTACAGAAAAAAAAGTTAATTTAAAAGTAGATTATAATCATGATACAGGAGTTGATGAATGTGAATAAATGATTATAGGCATGGTGTTAATCACTATTAGGGTTACTGTTTTCTGATCACCAATAAAACTACTTTATGATGTGGTCATTGTTGAGCCTACTGCATAATATGCTGAACACAAATATTCTTTATATTCTGTGCTTTATTAAGTTTGGTTTACTGTATCTATTCTGTGCTGGATACTGTTGATGCTGTAAATTATGCATGACACTATTATGGAGTGTAATCTATGATTCATATTTCAGGGTACAGAATAAGGAAAAGAAAGGGTGACGAACAACGGGTAAGAACATTTACCCAAAGACAAATAAGTCAGTAAAACATTTCTAAAAGTGTAACATTTGAAATGTAACCTTTAACACAAGCATTCTAGCTCTTCAGGTAGTGTTAAGGACACACAGGTCTCTTTTTGCTTACCTGAAATCCAGTTGAACAGTTGCAACCGCCATTTATTAACGTCTGATTACCAGCTATGGTCCATGATCCTAAGCTGCTCTCCGGCAAGCATTGTCTACAAGGAAATTAGCAGACTTAGTTCCATTGGTGCATTTCTTAATCTGTTACATACCTCCCACCACGACCCATGATACCTTGCTAGGGTTCAGACAATTGACAATTACATGTATTCTCTTTTACTTGGGCAGAACAGTTAAACTGTAGATAACTATATATATATATATATATATATATATATATATATATATATATTAGTCATCAACAAAATAATCAATATATATATATATATATATATATATATATATATATATATATATATATATTTATCATGGAAACTGATACTGACATACAAAGTACAGTTAATTTTATATATATATATATATATATATATATATATATATATATATATATATATATATAATATTTTTTTGGAGGATGTTCAAATGTATACATAAGGGATGATATTGAAGGAACAACTGTTAATTACAGTAACCAATAGTTGTCAATGTAAAGGAGCCTCAAATGTTTAATTTCCAGTCCTTGGAGGATAGTGTTTGCATCAGTTTTAATACATCAAAATGCATTATCTCTATATATTGTAGTTTAAGTCACAAGGAGACCAAGACCAACAGAAAAAGATCATATGGAGATGGGAAGGGTTTGCAGATATACCCTAGTTTGTAGATATACCCTAGTTTCATACCAAATAGCCTGATGGAAGCATCTCTGTATATGTTCTTTTGTGATAATACATATTAAGATATCATGCAAAAATTAGAAGCAAAAAAAAAATAGAAAATTGGTTAAAAGCAACATATATTATATATATTATATATATATATATATATATATATATATATTTATATGATATTTTTAGGTGTAATATAGTCATTATTGAGGACAATTAGCATATATATAATATATATATACTTTTTTATAAGTTTTGATACTTTTTTAGGGGTTACAGTCTTAGCCCCTGCACAGAGCTTTTACAAACCTAATTCTCTGTTGCAGATGCGTTTCTAAATGTTTTTTAGAATAATAATCATTGTACCAGATGAGACAGCGCATATTTGCATTTTTATGCTTAACTTGTAGTGCAGTGCATTTTTTTAATGCTCCTTGTTCCATTTCACTGCATCTGACAGACGTCAACATACATTCATCTCAACGGGAGTGCATTGTACACATAATGAGATGAAGCCAAGAACTGTTGATGTATACTTGTCCACATGTGTTTGGCTAGAACAAGATACATTTCTGTTTTGCCAAAACACAGGTCATTTAATAAGCATTCGCTTCTACAAATGCGTTCAGCATTTGTAGAAGCGAATGCATATTAAATGCGTAAATAAGTGCAATGCGATTTATGTTACTAGGCCTTATTTGAATTGCAAACACCTTTATGTGCCTAGCCTTAGGCTACCTTTAACTGACCTAAAAAGGTAAAAGCTTCATGATGACAGATAAATCTTTGAGTCACTCGGTCATGTTATACAATCAATCTGTTGTAATATTATGCTGGCCTTTAAAAACTGATATGCTTCATGTGGGTCTGTGCTCTAAAAAATGGTTGAATGGCTTCTGTATTACATACAGTTTGACATCAAATATTATGTTACAATATAATGCTGTTTCCCCCCCCCCCCCCTCTCTCCCTCCCTATCTTATCTCCCCACAGGTCGCGCCACGGAAAAAACAGAGAAACAACCAACAAGAACCGGAACTGGAACATCCGGAACATCCGTCAAGGCAGCACCAACCCTCACTAAAACGAAACAAAGCGCAGACGTCCCAGGTAAGCCCTCCAAAAAGGGTCCCTACCACCCACTCCATGACATCAAATATTATGTTACAATATAATGCTGTTTCCCTTGCTGTGGTGTGGATCCTATATAAATCTAATTTCACAATAATATTACCACAGACAGTAGTGTAGGTAACTAAGCAGACCACTCACAGTACAACCCAGTATCCCAGTCCAACTTCCAAGTGTGGAGATGGTATGGTGCACTGCTCCATTTAGACCTCCTATCTCACTCTTGTATTAACTAATGACATGATAAATGTTATCGGCCAACCCAATTTACTGTACCATTTGGACAGACCATTTCTAACACAACTGGCTAATTCAGGGTTTCCCAGACCCAGTCCTCAGGGCTCCCCAACAGTGCAGGTTTTCCATATCTCCTTGCTGGAGCACAGGTGTATTCATTACTAACTGACACATTGTAACAGATCCACAGGTGGTCCTAATTATGTCACATGTGATCCAGAAAACCTGCACTGTTGGGGAGCCCTGAGGACTGGGTTTGGGAAGCCCTGGGCTAATTTAATAACCAATACCAGTTGGTTTACCAAATCTGTACCAGCTTTATGGACTAAGTATTGTACTTACGAGTTTTGATCCAAACAGGAATTGTCTATGCCAGGAAATGAGGACATTGCATTCATCAGATCTTCACTGCTCTCATTATAACTCCTACAAAATGAATCAACAATGTAATTAAACAATAAATAAAAGATTAACTATAAATGAAAGATTAGCTATCAATATATTTGGGGTGTCATATCAAAATGTTAAATGTTAAAGCGCTACAAAATATGCTGGCGCTATGTAAATAAATGTTGATGATGATGATATCAATATACTAAGTTGTGACAATAATAATGTCAGCCTCGATGTCATCTTATTGTCATGAGTTATTTAAATTAGGGCAAACCAGCAGGATTTTAGGGGGAGAAAAGAAATGTTCCATTTAAGTAAAAGGAACTTGTCCAACATGTTAGCTGGTATTGTAGCAGGTGACATTATTACTTTTACCGGCATGAACATTTCTGTGCACCATATCTACAAAATGTATGCAAAGATGAACATCAAAAAGGGTAGTGGGGGCACGCTTAGATGCCTGGTCACAGAGGGTACATGGGTATAGTTGCATTAGTTGTTACAACAAATGCTTGCAAATATGTTTAGTACCTTGTTACAGAAACATTATGGGCCTGAGTCATTAAGGATAGCAAGGCAAAAAAGCAGTAAATTTGATTATTTTATTATTTTGCACATAAAGAAAACACTGGCTGCTTTTTTGTTATCTAGCACACAAATACTTGATAACTTTATTTTTAAACCGAAATTTAGTTGATCTAGAACATGTCCTACCCCATCTATAAATCTTCCATCACATTTTGAATTTACCCCCCCCCCCTCCAATGCTACATGGTTTTGCCATGGTGCAAAGTTACTCCTTTTTTTTGTTTTGCTCTCCTCAATGACTGAGGCCTCTATGACAGGGGCCTTCTATTTTATTATACTACTAGGTTATTGGAAAATGTGCCTCCACCCTCTCATTTAGGCTGGTAGCGATAGCTGAAAACGGGGGAAACATTAAAATATCACTAAAATGTCTCCAATTCTGAAACAAACAGGTAAAATTATATGGAGACAATATTTCTTTTTTTACATCAAGACTGATCTAAGAATAAACCAAATACAAAATAACCCCCATACACAAAAAAGAGAACAAACTAGATGGACCTTTAGGTTCCTCTCTGCCATTAAATTCTATGTTTCCATGTAAATAAGAAAATGTTCCTAATGGCTGGTATACTTTAATGTTGGTTGAAAAAATTATAATTACCCAAACACCACGGCTTGGTCTGTGGTGCCATACAGATTTGGTGACAGCAAGAGCTCCGGGTATTCCACAGAGGTCATTGAGAGTGATCCCAGCCCCATGGCAGCAATGACAAAACACACAGGAAGCAGGATCTGAGAAATTAGACTCTTCCAGTTCCGTTTGGTATTGTGAAACCTCTTAATCCATATGGCCATAATCCTCTTTAACATGAGCTTGCCACCTTTTAAATTTTCCATCTCGGTCAGTGGTTGATCTGTGTAAGCCAAAAAAAATACAATGCAAGAGTAGATTTATTTTCAGAAGTTTTGTAGTGGAAAACTGTAGGGTGTTGTTAGACCATAGCAATATATAAATATTCAAAAGTGGCCAGTGCAAACTGCTCATAGAGAACCTCTTCAGTGGCAATGCTTTGTCAACAGCTTCTCAATCTCTGTATGCTCATCCAGATAGTTACAGGCCTCAGTTCTCATTATTGTTTCTGGCCATATCGAGGTAATAGTATTATGCCCAGGGGACCCCAACCTCCAGTGGCTACTTGGGATGTTAAGGATCCTGGATATTACTAGGTGGCGCTCTACATGGGTGACATTCTTCTTTCTAAGGCTGACAAATATTGTAAATTCAGAAAAATATTATACATCACCATCTGTTAATGTACAATAGTTACTGCCTATTTGTGATTGGCTGTTGTTGCGCCTGCCTTCATTTGGAATAGGAACCAAGTTCAGATCAACCCTTTACAACCTTTAGATGGTATGTGACCTTACACTCTGATCTATAGAGATTAAATTCAATGTTTGCATTGCTTTTTTCAAGCAGCTTTGAAACACACCTTCTCTGTTGGAAAAAGTGTAAAGGTTTGAAGCGGGACTATCATCCACTGCAAGATGGTCCTGGTTATGGACAGGTAGGTCCGTATTGGGTAATTCCTGGTGACCCTCATCAAGACCATCGATTAGTTTGAGGAACACCTGAAAAACAGCAAAAGCATTAGTACTGTGTAATCTCACATTATTACACTTATTAACAATGGTTTGTGAACGTTATTGCATTAAAGCAAGATAGTAAAATGAAATGGTTTTTCTGTAACTCCTTTAATTTACTTCATGTGTGAACTGTGACATGTTCTTTTTCTAGGATATAATTATGATATAATAGGAAATAGGGATGTTCTTTTTCTGTATATTATACTATTTGTAAGTTATACTACGTACTGATGGGCATTATGTGTACGTATAGTATATATGTTGCCTGGTTCTTCAAGAGACGCAAAGTGAATGCAATTTGCGTTTTTTTTAAACGGACGGAAACTGCACGCCCTTATTCAACCACGGATCTGAAGTACCGTTTCCATTTCAATACAACGTACTGCAGGATATGCAAAATGCATATGTGCAATATAAAGTGCCATCAGAACATACAGAAAAAATAAAAAAGATTAAATACATTAATACCTGTTAATACTATAATCATTAATAAAAACTAAAAAAAATACATTTATCAGGATGTTATTAATGTGTACTGTACATAAAATGCATTTTTACAGTTGTCCTGGCCTACATACGCGACCAGCATCACTATCAGTCGGCGCTTACACCTGCCTTGTAGCTGGTGCAAGTGATACGGCTGAAAATCACGTACCTAAGAGATTCCCAGAGCTTAAATCAGATGCATGCGCTCAATCTTGGCATGCCCTTACTGTACATACGGCCCTGTACTCCTCGTTCCACCCTCCAAATTGTAGGCTGACGGAAGTGTCATTTGTGTTTGGACTTGAACTGCATGCACTTCACAGCCGTAAAGTCCATTTCTGAGCATGCGCAGAGCAATGTCACACAAAACAATAGCACACAACGTGACTTACGTTCCTTAATGAATCAGGCCCATAATGTTTAGTGTACATTATAAACGGAGATGTTTTTACAGGACCACTAAACCCCAATATTGAAATCTGCGGTTATGAACCATGAAGGTAAATACAGTGTTTAATGTCAACCTGACACTGAACTACAGCTCTGTTAAAAAGTAAAGTATTATCTCCCTACTCTATTATAGACAATTGAAACTTCTTTCACATCTATAGGACAGTGTATTAATGGTATGTGATACAGGTCAGAAAGCTGAGACTGCAGTCGTCACTTGAGTTACTTGTCCTTGAAACAACAAATCCATACGGTACAATTCTATAAAGCAAACCAGTCACGCTGTTAGTCTCCTTGTGGCTGCTGTGTTAGAGAAACACCTAACTCCGTCCTAACATGACATCCTATGGCAGATGGGTGGACTCATTTATTAAGTATAAACACTTCCATTATTCCATGTATAACATTCAGCCTTGATGTCACACAGTGGCTTAGCTTTTTCCTTAATTTAAGTTGTTCAGATCGCTCAGTGAAAAAATATACATTTCATTTTCGAAATGTACTCTGAAAAAAGACGTAAAACACATTTGGGAGTGTGCTCATCTAAAAGTGTGGTCACATGCTTGCAATACAGTTTGGATTATTATTTTTATGCATCAAGTACTAACTTATTACACAGTGCTGTTTATTTTATAAGCACCATGACTAAAGTTAAAGCAACAATGCTAATAGGAAATTTCATTTTTAACAGCTGTTGTGTTGTCAAGTTTGTTTGTTTTTAGTTCTGGACGCCCCAATAACACAGTCATTCTTTAGTCATTGGCTAAAGGGGATTTTATACACTTAGGGACTCATTTAGAGTCAGTCGCAAGTCCTTCTGTTGAGTGCAAAAAGCACCTTTGGCCAAAAATCTGTCTCAGTTTGCACTCCAACTGAGACGGATATCTCTGTTGCACCTCTCTGCGCTTAGAGAGGCGGACGAGGGAGGTATTGGGCGAGCCCAGCAATGTAAAGGCCTTCACGTACTTTACATGCTATTTTGAGTTGAAAGCAACCGCAAATAGGTCTCTAGGAGACGTATCTATTGCGGGTGCTTTCACCTGGTGCTAGAGACCTTGATGTATTAAAAAAAAAGAAGTAAAAAATAATGACATTTAAAAAAAAAAAAAAAAAAGGTGTGCACCTTCTCCCAAACAGCATAACCAACCCTTGTGCTGTTTGGGGGGGAAGGGGGAAAGAACATTTTTTTTTTTTACATTTAGTTATCTGCTTTACAGGGCGCTGTGCATGATACACTTGCACACCGGCCCATAAGGCAGATAAAGAGACGTGTTTGTGCAATTTGCACAGTATTCTAAATGGCACGGACTCTAAATACTGTGTAAATTAAGGGATGCAACTTACACTTACAATTTCAGTGTAAATTGCATCCGAATCTAAATGAGGCCCTTACTGTTAAATCCTTTTCATCAAAGCTTATTGGTAACACGGACATCATTGATGAGGATGGAGCTTAACCCCATCGGTAATATCTGTGTCCCCATTAGGCTGAAGGAGAAGTTTGAGCTGCAATGTTAGTGATATGACAAAGTCAACTCAAAAAATGGATTCATCATCTTGAGAAATCGAGCAAACTCCACCAAAGAGCTATAGAATTTTGCAGTCGATTATAAGGGTAAAAACTAATTGAAAAGCATAGTGTACTATTTTGCATTATGTAGCTAGGAGGACTGTGGAACCTTTTACTGACATCTACAAAGTGGACATTCAGACCTTTAGGGTACCTTGGCCATTTATAAAATGTACTGTGTGCTCTCACCTCTTCTATGGTGGTATCTGAGATGCCATAACAACCAATATGAAGGTCATTCATGTTAGTGTCCAGATCTCGGAGGAGAGATAAGTAAGTATTTGATATCTCAGCGCTGAAAGGTGGAAGGACATAGACGAGTTCTCCACCAACGTCCTCTTTAAGTTTTGCTTCTGGGATATGTGCGTGGATAAGAGTGGTCACTTTGTCTGAATCACACAGCTTATAATCCTTCTGATTAGGAAACTGGAACAAAAGAGATATCATTGTAAAAATACAGATATTTTATTTTAGTGTTTAACAACATATTTTAATTTCTCCACTCTCCCAGTATAACGCCCATTCACTGTATTATACACCAATTGGATCAGGAACGAGTTTAAAGAAGGTGTTGTGCAATTTTATGAAGTGGGATTGTCTACCTTCAGTCCAATCACACGTCGCCTTCTGAGATGTCACACCCCCCTTCCAAATCTCCAGTTGCGCAATCAATATTAAATATAGTGATCGAGCTTCACTCTCAGAGGGTGGAGAAACCCGTCATGTATTTTAAATAGATCAATTGTATGATAATTAGAAGATCTAACAAAGCATTATTTGACAAGTGTATAGTACTGGGAACCACTTAAACTGCCAGCTTTGTATAGATGCACAAATGTGCAATGCAATACGTGATTAACAATTATTGTTACTAATATAATGCACCCAAGCTTATAGAAATAGCAGGTGAGTTTCATTAGTGCATAAATTAGGCTGGGATTTTCTGGGGTTTGTGCCCCTTTTCAGTTGAATTTCCTATAGATTGTAAGCTTGCGAGCAGGGCCATGTTTTCACTCTGTACTACATTGATTCCAATTGTAAAGCTCTATAGAATATGCTGACGCCATATAAATAAATATTATTATTAATAATAATACAAATAACTCTAACTCTTCCCATGCATTCTAGGTACAAAGGTGCAATATTATATGTAAGCACTATCATTGTTCCTATTGACCATTCCCTCATTTAACCTAAGTACCGTTTAAGTGCTAGATTCTCTCTGTATTACAAAACAACTTGTATAAGTAAGTTGATACAGGGTCTTTTCATGCATTTACCTAGTATCTTCCATGACCAACTCTATTCTGCCAACTGTTCTGAATTTTATACCTTCCAGTGGAACCTCTGCTTTTACTTAAAGTCGAGAAGCGACCTGCGCTGAGGCTCCCTGTGTCTGTGGATTAAGTCCATTCATAGATCTGCAGTAGAGCTCTATGCAGTCTGTTCTATAGAATTTTATTGAGGAGCTCTGGATGGCCTGCCATAGGCTCAGCTCATGACATCGGTAACATGGAAAGTTCCCGGAAGGAATGGACCACCCTATATGTGATGTAGAGGAGGTGCAAGTGTTATTGATAAGGGGAATGAGGTAAAGTTTACCTGAGGTTGGGTTTGCTATAATAAGTGACTGTATATGCTGTTTAGTGGCAGGAACAACAAAGCTGAGATGCGTAGCTTAGAGCACTACAAGTTGTGCTGCTACTGGCTCCAGTTATGTAAATTTGATCCTCGTGGAAGTTATTTTTAACTATGCTGCATATTGTTGACATTAATGCCAATTTCAATGCCATGTGAAATTTGTAAATACATTTTTCCTATTTCACTTGTGATACCAAAACAGACATTTAAAGTGTTTGATCTGCTCACTCAAGGTCATGCTTATAGCATGGATGTTGGAGAATAGATAAAAATAAGATTATTATTTGCAAAAACCTTGCACTTAACATGCAGTTTTAACTCTCGGTTGTTGAGTTTCCTTGGATAAAGAGTATCGTGTCTGTGTCTAATTGTTTGGCCTTGTATATCTCCAGTGCCTTCATTAATGTATGTTCTCTGCATTCAATCACCAAGTTCTTTTATGTGCAGGATTATGGGGGCTGTATAAGTAAAGTTATAATCTGCTACATGTCCTGGCGCCCACTTATCATAGTTTTAGGCATGCACGTTGCATCTTTATTCCACCTTTGCTTTTATTTCATGGCCTTGTGATTGAGGCATGTCTAGATTGTGAATTAAAACCTCTAGCATCGTTAAGCCAGTTCACATTTGAGGTCAACGCGATAAGGTACAGAGAAGAATTAATTTGGTAACTTTTGTTCTGAGAGTTGTGGTGAGTTGTGGAAGAATGTTGCAGATATATCTGTTAACCTTTTCTTAGACAAAAATGCATTATTTTTGTCCCAATATTTACACAGATCAAAAACTGTCCACTTTATACTAAATTATACAAAGTGCCTCCATGCTCTGACTTGGTCCTAATGAGTTGATAAACTACATTCTTATGACACGTGTTTTCAGACCACTGTGTGCAGGTAACAGATGTATTTTAAAGTTGCCATGTTATCTGGCCTCATCAGAGGGCTCAAACTACCCAAACAACACAACAGCAACAATGTCACCTGCAATAGAAATAGTATTGTGTATAGTAATCAAAGTAATTGTGCATTTCTGTAACAGGACAAGACATCAAAACGCTAAACTTTGAAATGATCACACCTGTTCATATTATGGATTTCTTATCAGGTCTGGTATATGACACCGAACAACTTACCTTTTTAGTAAGGGTGAGACGGTACCCACTCCCAAATTTTTCTTTGAGGAACATTGGTGTCCCGCTGCACCTCAAACCTCCCTGCTCAAGAAAAGCAATGCGATCACTCAGTACTTCCGCCTCGTCTAGGTGATGTGTAGACAGGATTATTGTTTTATCTGAAATAAAATAGAACATTGGACATTCAATGCATTTTAGATGCAGAAGAAAGTTTCTGTGTCTTGTCTTATCATATGTATACACTGTATTTTAATGTTTGCAGAGTTTTATCACATATTACGAAACAGACTCCACAGCATAGTAAAAACAATAAGGGTACATTTGTAAAAGTCGAGTCTGCAAAATAAAGATGACTCAAAACTAAACTGGGTTATAAATGCATAAAACTCTGTGTCAAGATCGTACATTTTATTGGGGGGGGGGGGGGATAAAATAACAAGGATCTTGTCCTATCAGGTATTAGTGTATTCCAACAAACCAGTAGTAACCATAAGGTGGACACCATTTAAAATGGACTAAGAGACCTCTGTAAAAGACTAGTGTAAAGAAAACAGAGTTAACTTAGGTTGGGACCTGGTCACTGGTAATTCAAGGAAAAATAATGAAAAAAAATGTTTTTTTGCACAAGATAAAAGCTGTGTTCCATCCCATGAAGCAGGAAACATCCTTGTGAATGTGTCCTGTCCACCCCTTTGTCTCATTTAAATAATAAAACATTCTCGTTTTTCCATGTTGCCATGGCACAAAAGTAGTTGTGTAACATCACAAAAGAGCATTTACACTGCAAATTTGCACTTTTTCAGAAGATGCATGGATGGAGATAATACTTTCTGCTTGTGGTTAGGTTCACACTGGTGACTGTTGCAGCAACTATAAGTTGCTAAGAATTTCAACGAATGAGAGTGTTGCTTTCATCTAACATGCTCTAAGTGATTAAGAACTGACTGGTTGTTATAGTCTACTGCAAATTTGCATATTAATGTATATTGATACGTAAGATTCACTGTCCTGTTAGTACTGAATATGACAACATTTTAAATACAATATGTTTTCCATATGCAAATATATTGTTTCCCAACACTAGGGGCCTGATTCATTAAGGATCTTAACTTGAGAAACTTCTTATTTCAGTCTCCTGGACAAACATGAAAAAACAGGCAGTATTTAACTTATGTGCCAAACTGAATACTAATTTGCACCCCTTGCATTGTAACATGGTTTTGTCCAGGACACTGAAATAAGAAGTTTCTTAAGTTAAGATCCTTAATGAATCAGGCCCTAGATTACTTAACATAGACAATACCAGGCTCGGTCAAAATTAAAATACTGTCACGTTGTATCAGGACCATGCAAATATTTTATATACATTTCCCACTGAATCACCTAAACACCAAGATTTTCTACAATTTTGTTGTTTGCCTTTCATCTGTAACCTAAACATGTCTTCCATATGAAGTAAATGTGAGTTGTTTCACCCTTCTGCAGAACTTGCAACTGGCAGTTCAGCAAAAGGCACCAGTGTGAACCATTCATATTACTAAATCAATGGTATGATTGGTAATGGTTCTAAAATAATGGCTCTAAATAATGTAGGAGCAATTTCTATTTACAACATTTTAGAGTTAAATGACAGGCCAATGCCATGTTGCCCGTAGTTTGAAACAAATAATGTGCATTATTGAATAATACCAACAACTGTAAATAATATTAGTCATTAAGTGAGAACTCATTTCAGTGTGTCTCTGACAGGGGGGTAATAAACCAATACTATAAGGGAAGGAATGTCTTTTTGCAGATGATATAAAGATGTACAACCAGTCTGATATCCCAGAATATTCCAAGTGTGGAATCTTAAAGTTAACATTGGTCAGTAGAATATTTGACTGTATAGTAGGAGGTATTACTAGAAGATAGAGGAGGTTACTATATACAGTTCTACAGGCCCTAATTACAAAACCCATTAATAAAATAGAAAACACTTAGAGAAGGGCTACTAAAATGGTGCATGGGCTGCATATCAATACTTATCAGGAGGCAATTGAAGTGCTGAACACGAGAGAATGGACATAGGTGATATTATATAAACCTTCAAATATATCAAAAATATTCATGTAATTCAGGAATGGTTTTTAAAATATAGGAAGATTTCTAGGACAAGAGGATACACTTTCAAATTGGAGGAAAGAAGAAAGATAGATCCATAGAATAGTATCCCAGCAGTTGTCATGGGAACTTATACAGTCAAATAATTTACAAATGAATGGGACAAACACAGAGCTATTAATAAAATTTAAATAGAAAAGATTAAAAAAGCCATCCCCCCAAAAATCTCCAAACCCAACCGCCAAATAAAATACACATGCACACACACATAAAACGACAAACTATGGGTGTTTTTTTTGGTTTAAATTCTGTGTATCTGTGTTACTGTCTCCTGCTAGAGTTTGTAGGTTTGTGGAGAGATAAGGTTTTGGGCGGCTCAGAAAATGAGGGTGTACAGTATTATTTTGGTTGTGCTTGTGTCCTACCATTCTTATTTTTGGAAATGACTTCCCAGATACTGCGTCTAGAACATGGATCCACTCCAGTGGTGGGTTCATCTAAAATAACAACTTTGGAGCCACCAATCAGGGCTATGCAAATAGACAGCTTCCTTTTCATCCCACCAGATAAAGTCATAACAGGTTTGTGGCGGTGGCTGTACAATCCAGTTTCTTTTAATGTCCTGAAAGCAAAATAGCAAATAACACATTGAAGCCCAGTATTATTATGCCAAGAACAAAATCAGTATCATTGTCTATGTCTTCATGTAAAACATATGGACATAACTTGTCCTGCAAAGATAATCTAATTTCTCTTTATAATTTTTATTACAGAGTGGGAACTGCTAGCTGTCCTTGCAGCATTACTTGTTTGGCAGATATAGAATGGAATGTTTAAGACTCCAGTAATACAGCCACCCACAGTGAGGAAATCTTTAATAATATTATAAGCAATATATTGTGTAAAGTTCTCATGTGTGTGAGTGGGAGATTAATGAGCTTCCTGCTGTGTGATTGCTGACAGTGCAAGGCAACGAAAGTCCCAGAATGCCATGCGTGTGAGATGGCATCCTAGAGCTCCAAAGGTAAACTCTACTGAGAAGTGACAAAATTTGATGTCCCTATTCTCTCTAAGCAATAAGTGTAGACCAACGTGCAGAGGAGGAAAAGGAGAGGGATGTCTTGCTCAGTAAGGTAAGTGATTGGATGGTAGAGTGTTTCTCCCTAAAAACATTCCTCTGGTACCTTCTTATCCATGACAGTCAGCCTGAACTTTAATTAACTTTAATTATAAAGGTAGGGGCATGTCTACCTCCCCTGTCCACGTGCAGCCAGAAGCCATAGGACCAATCCCCTCTCTGCACTAACACCATCTAGTTTGGGCTGTGAGATCCAACCTTTAAATATCCTGGCCAAACTTAGACCAAAGGCTTTAAAAAATATAGAGTTATGTTATATACATATGAAATTGTTTTGTCAATAATTTCTTCCATTGATTGGTAGAATTAGAAAATTGATACATTTTGCTTATCCTTTTATTTGCTGTATGGTGTAGCCTCCGAGTTTAAAGGTAAGTGTGGGTGGTGCTAGCATTGCCCCTGATGTCTGTATTGTTAATTGAACAACACAATAAACTCATTGTGCTTTTATGGATCAATATATAGATTATATTCTGCCCAGTAAAAATATTCAGCAATAAACAAGATACATTACATACAAACTGCGCTAGGAAGGAGTCCCTTAATAGGAATTTGCATTTTTATTGTGTTTTATGTGTATACAGCGTTTCAGAGTGCTCCACCAATATTTTGCAATCAATACAGGATCATCCAGTACAGAAAACACAATAAGGCATCTCTTTGCCATCTCCTATCATTTTTCTGGACCACTGATCAGAAAGTTCTGAGCTGGAGATATTTAATAGTAAAAAATCAGTACCTAGAGTAGAATGGTTCTTTTTCCCATTAATAACAAATCAGAACTCTTAAATTACATCCTACTGGGCATTTAATTTATATATTTCCTTAATTGTCACTGCTAGCGCTAATAGAATTGTATTTATAATTATGGGTAGGTAAAACAACAGGTGATACAGTATAATGTTAGAAAGAACATAAAAATGTTTAAACATGAGGAATGTTATGCACTCATCGAAAGTTTTTGAAGCATACTACAGATATATTTATAAAAAAAGATTTATTTTAACTTACACAGAAATTAATGCTTTAAAATTTGTATCTATTGCAAGGAAAGGTGACATGAAATATGTGCAGGAAATGTAAAAGTGACTGAATTTATTGATTGACTGCGGTATACTTAGTTGACGCACAATATTCAAAGTAAGTGTTCTGGGCAGGTCAGCAATATTTTTCTAGTTTTACAACATTTGATACAACATTTTGACAATTGCTTTTTACATATGTAATATTCATTGTTGCATATGTAATTATAGTAAGTAATTGTTCAGTACAAAAACTATTCAGCCTACACTTACATAACACTGTCAAGACAGATAAGGAATACTACATATTGCATTCTCCAATTCCACTTGTCTAAATGAGAAAAGAAGGAATTTATAATAGAATTTGTTTTGCAGGATTTTTTCTACATTTTGTAAGATACTATGTAAGAGTGCATTTACATATGTGCAGCTGGGTCTACGTTCTACCTGCACATACATGTCTGTCCATTTAGAAGACTATTTTATTTGTGGGGAGCTATTAACTATTAGGGAATAGGGCATATACATTATTATGTGCATCACCCGGAAATGCAAAAATGTCATCACATAGCACTGTTCACTATGAGACTAGGCCTTCCTCTTAAAATTAACGTTATAATTTTCTCTTGATGTCACCCTATTTTTACTACAGTTTAATTCCTCATTTTATGTTCCCCTATTTATATGTCAAATATATTCACTTTGCATAATTTAATACATAGATGTACTTGGACCTAGTTCTGTGGATTCCAAATTACTTATGCCTTGATGGAAGTTCGGACTTAAAGTCAGGACTTATAAAAGCTTTTGGTGGTTGAGTTTTTCATTTTCATTTGCAGTGCCTTGCAGTGTCCTGTAAAGTCAGACATGCTTTCAACCAGGGGTGGAACCAGTGAGCTGTCGACCCCGGTGCAGGAAAGTGGAGAGGAGGGAGCTGGGGCCCACAGCTCGCTAGCTCTCTGTGCAGCGGGCCCCATTATCTCCATGGGCCCCTGCTGCACCAATGGTAGCTCCGCCACTGCTTTCAACTATACACCTTACATGTACCTTTTCACTTCCGAATGCAGCTGTCTCTTGTTCCACTGTGGAGCTTTTATTGATCCATATAGCAGCAAATGCTCCTTTGTGGTGAGGTGGTCAAATAGTGCATCATACTGCATGCAGACTCCCATACTCTTTCTTGCCTGGTCCAGCCGTGTGCGAATATCCTCACCATAGACGTATATGGTACCTGACGTGGCACTGAAAAGACCCATCAGCATGGAGCTGCAGAAGGAGAAGAATTCATCAGTAGAATTATATCTCTCTGGTACATCTGTCAATTATTTTTATTGACAGAAATATGTTAAACATGTAATCTGCAAATATCAAACATGGAGCTTGTTCCCTGACATTTTTACAATGTATCCCTGTAAATATCCAATTTACAATACATGGGAACACATTATTTACATACATTTTTAAAATGTACTTGTCACCTACACAGACCGTGATTTTGTGTCCTGGACCAACAGTCATGACAATGCAGCCTATAATCTGCTGTGTGTAAAAGATACTATTTTACATCATTTAAGATAAGTGTAAGACATTTGAAATGTCTTTTTGGACTCCAAGAAGAATGCACCAACTAATATTGGTTCTGGCATTTAGATATGTTACTGTATATGTACATAGGTGTTTGTATCTTGGCTATACTTACGTCTTTATATATTAAATTGGGTTACATAAAAACATATGATATAACAAAGTAAGTACATCCAAGAAAAATAATAAAGACAATTCAGAATCTAAAAACATTGATGACCCAATAGCATTAATAAATGAATGGACAGAGTAAATTAATAGAGTTGCTGTCTTTCTTACAGTGTAGTAGTTTTCCCAGCTCCATTGTGTCCCAGCAGTGATGTTATGTGGCCTTCGTAGAAATTTAAATTAAGATTCTGGACAGCCAATTTGTCTTTGAAAGCCTTTGTTAAGCCATGAAGAGAGACGCCTACATTCAGATCAGTAGGTTCCTGCTCATTATGTGGATAAAGATCACCTCCTGTAGAGAGGTTACATGGTCAGGTATTGCTGTATTTGATTTATCTAAGTTAACACTTCACAATCTGAATACATAGAGAACATGCTAAAGAGCAAATACCAATACAAACACTTCTTGTTGAGTATAATATATTTGGATACAGAAGACCATAGCTGCCAAGGTTTTAAAATATGTTTTACAGTGGAATAAAACATTCTACAGGTAGAAATAGAATGAGCCAAAGTAGTTCAAAGAAGTGGAAGCCTGGCAAACAGTTTCTACATCGCACGGAATATTAAACTAGGGATGCAATAGTGCACTTTCAGGTTTACAACTTAGAAGTGAGCACTAAGTTTATATTTTCAATACAGTTTAAGCTGTACTTTTTATCTCCACTAGTTACCTTTTTTTGCAGGAATGCCATGTGACACAATATTAGACATTATCAATCCACTTGGTTTCCTGGAGCAGAGACTTTGGAATCCGCAACATTCCAACCAGAAAGACGGGAGAACAGGAAAGTACCAGACAGAGCCAATGCCATACTTTCCTGAAAGAAGCAGAATAGACGTATAAAAACAATTTATCTCCACATGTAGCACTAATAGGCTTGTTAGAGAAATCAATCTAAAACATCCATTCAGCAAACACTTATTTACTCAGTTCTTACCTGGGAAAACTATCCTTATGTACCAGCCAATAACAAAATAAATCATAGCATCTATCAGCATCATCCAGCACAACCAGCCAAAACTAAATGTGTCATTGAGGGTCGGGGAATCATACATGTTGTGCCACTGAATCCCTGCAATCACAAAGCACCAACAAACATTAGTCTTGTACTACAGAGTTATAGCAGTTATTAACAACACTCTTGATGTGAACATACTGTATAAAAGTAAACCATAAATTTATCAAAATATAGCACTATTTCAAACCATAAATGGAAAGTTTAAAACTACTAGAAAATCCAGTTTTAGCATGTAAACACTTGATATCATCCCCTACTGCTGAAGTACAATAAAGTTAACAAAATGATATCGGATCCATTAGTTTAATAAAAGACTGGGGCTATAAGATTTATTTAAGACTATCACATTTCTTGTGATACTCTTAGCATAGATTATTGAAGGTTTACTTGAGTTTAAAATCAACCCTTGCAAGAGACACTGGGGTTCAATAATGATGTGCTGACATAGTGCAATAATAGTTTAATGTACACTTATTTTTTTGCGCATATGAAAATCAGATCATTAGACAGCAACTCACCTTCATCTTGTTCTTCAAAACGAACAATATACTGTGTGGCATAGCTCAAAGCTGTTGGAGAGAAAATACTCTAGAAATAATGAAAACAGGAACCAGAGATTAATATTTGAATATTTAGAATTTTGTAAGAACACAGCATTGGTCAATAAGGACGGTGCATTGTGAAACTCACCAGCAAGGTCTTTGCAGCAAAGGACAGACTGGATTCCTTAGTGACCACCACAATAAATGGAAAGAAAGAGATGATATAGATCAGACTACCACTGAGAGCAGCCACATTGGTGTTGTGGAAGAAGACACTGATAAGGTAACTCATTGCAATCACTGTCAGGCTGTAATCCAAGAAAAAGATGAACAGGATGAAGCCATTAGTTAGGGGCAGGAGTTTGCCAAATTTAAGAATGAGGACAAGGATGCTGGAGCTGAGAATTAGGAAACATGCACTTTCAATTAACCAAGCAAAAAAATGACTGCATGAGTTGACTCCCATCATCTTCATGTACTGCAAGAGAAGGGAAACAAATCAATAAGTGGATGTCCAAAAAATGAAATGACAATCATTACTTTAGATTACTTAATTCTGCAGTGTGACTAATCTTCCTCACATCTGCCTCCCCTCTCTGTCACGCACTGCACTGGCTCCTCCTCCGTTACAGAATCCTCCTGAAACTCTTTACCCTCACCTACAATGCCCGAACTCCACTGCTCCTTGTGTCTCCAGCCTCATCTCCATTCATTCTTGTTCTCGCCCCCTATGGTCAGCCAACAAAAGCTGCCTCACCTCCCATCTGGTTACCACATCTCGCTACTGCATTCAAGATTTCTCCCGTGCAGCCCCCCTTCTTTAGAACAATCTCCCTCATTCTTCTAGGCTATCATCCCCATGCCTGCAAAACTTCAAACGATCCCTTAAAACCCACCGGTTCAGGAAAGCCTATCCTTCCTCTCTCTAATCTCTCCCCTGCCCTCCATTTCCCCTCTTCATGTGCCTTGCTCACTAATTGTAGTACACCCTCCCATTCTTCCTCCGTTCCTCATACTACCCTCTCTTGTTCATCTGTCCCTTCAGGTTTCTAGTTCCCTCACCCTGACTCCCCACTTTGTGTCTCTTATTAGTCTGCCTGTTCCCTTTAGATTGCAAGTTTTCTGGAGCAGGACCCTCTAATCCTCGTGCCCTCCTCCTCCTGTTAAGTTTGTCTCTGACACCCCACCTCATATTTGCACCTCGACACTAGATCCCTGCCCTTGGTCTCATCTTCTCCCTTACGTTCACAGCTCACAGGCTCTGATCCTGGGCACAGGTTGCTTTTGTTCACTCCCCACCTCTCCTGCTTCCCTTTTCTGGCTCCTTAATGCCCGGTGTACCTGCTCTCAGCTGGGTTGATAATTTAACTGTTTTGTCCTATGCTCTCTGTACGGCGCTGCGGCCCCTTTATGGCGCCATATAAATAAAAGATAATAATAATAATACATTGTAATGTATAGTGTACATCTAAGTTTTATCAATGTAAGAAGTATATTGTGCACCACTAGTCTGTAGGGCTTTGCAAGTCAACTAGCAGAATTGGTTAAGTCAAGAGCTGCTCCTCATCCATGTGTGGCAAAATATTATTTCAGACTATTGCTGAAAAAATGTATTCATAATGTATATCCTCTAAGAATTTGGACACTGGCTTGTTGGGGACGTATAACAACGGCTTAGGGGCATATTCAATTGTTGGCGGTTTTCGCCGCAGAAAAAGTATTACCGCTGAAAAAAAGTGTGAAATATACCGTAATAATGGTATTTACGCGCACTATTACCGTAATGACGGTAATAGTCTGCGGGGCGCGTTACTTTTGGCTGTAACGCCAACAATTGAATATGCCCCTTAGTGTGAAAGGACCATATTAAATAATATATGGCTTATAACTACTGAATTTCAGGTCTAGCTATTTGGTTACAACATGCAAAATTATGAACATCAAAGAATGTTTGGAGTCTAATAGTTTGCTTGGTGATACAGGTTACTACAAGACATATGAGAAATGATGAACATATGAAAATCGCCCATGGATGTTATTATTCCTTATGGAAATTATATTTATTTAGGTGTCTGAAAAATTGAAAGTACTATACCACTAAACCTGTCTCTCACATGTCAGTAATCATGGTCAATATGACATAGTAATGTGAAATGTCTTATTTGGGGACAGGTCTTTAGGTTTGTGTCATACCTCATGTAGCCTCAGTTCTTTCTCATGTACAAGCTTTTTCACAAAGGCTGCGATAAAAAGAACCCAAGTAATCATCAGCGCAATGGGGAGCGCGAAGGACATGCTGGCGAGGAAACTGATAAGAGGAAAGAAAAATCATAGTTAATTGGTCTCCTGTCAGCAGTCACGTTATGGTAGAGTTGTAAGTTAAGTTATTGATGATTTTGCAAGTTTATAGGTGGTGCAACTTTTACTGGGTATGGAGGAAAGCATGCATACTTATCACTCTTGTAGCATGGGAAAGGCGTGGGCTGGTATTGTACAGCAACATCAACCAGGGTCTTATTGGTCTGCATTTTAATGATAGATCTTTCAATATTTTCTTGCAGATAGACAAAGCCTCGGCTGTATTTGTTCACACTAGTGTGCGGTCCAGGAATCCAGTTGGCATCTCTGATGTTATAGGTATTCTCTGAGAGCAGCGAGCGCATGCCAATACTATATTTTATCTGCTTGGGCAGGCCGGATGTTTTAGACACGGAGCGTTTCCGTCTGCTGGTCCCAGAGGGAAGATCAAATGTAACAGCTGTGTGGATAAAAATTTATTTTAGGACTGGAAATAATGTTCACAGAACATGCAAAATCCTTCACAAAGTAAAGTAGCAAGTACAAAAGTATTTTTCTGCAATGGTAATAGTGGTGTGTCATACACTCATAATTAAGAACAGTTTGATTTATAAAAGAAAGAAAAAACATTTTTTTATGGTTATGAGGTTATGATTAACATTTCATTTCCAGTGATACTTAGCATACTATGGGCCTTAGTCATTAAGGACAGCAAAGCAAAAAAAAAAGGATTACATTTATTACTGGAGAAACCATGTTACAATGCAAGGGGTGCAAATTAGTTTATTATTTTGCTCATAATTTAAATTCTGGCTGTTTTTTTCATGTAGCGCACACATACTTGATAGCTTTATTTTTGCACTTAAATTTTAAATTTGATCTTGGACATGCCCTATCCCAACTATATATCTGTCCCAACATTTTAAATTTACACCCCCCTCCAATGCAACATGGTTTTGCCCAGGTGCAAAGTTACTCCAATTGTATGCTTTGTTCTCCTTAATGACTCAGGCCCTATGTTTCAGGCCTCTTTTGCGCCGATGTTGTGATTTGATCATGCCAGTTCAATGGTCTATCAGCAGTGAAGCAACATCAGGGGATAAATGTATCCAGCTGCGAGTTTCCTGTGGGTCTGAAAATTGGAAATGTTACCTATAGCAACCAATCAGGTTCTAGCAATCATTTTGTATAATGTACTAAATAAATGATAACTAGAATCTGATTAATTGCTATAGGCAACATCTCCACTTTTCAAAACCACAGGAAACTCACAGCTTGATACATTCACACCTGGGAGTAGCTGTCCAAGCACCATCATGTGAATTTCATAAATAATCATTAGTTTTCCTCCTGTCTGTACACACATAAAAAATATATAGTGTACATTTTCATTAATTCTATGCAATCTGGACTTTCTTTTTTTGGGTTTTTTGAACAAAAACTGTTTTATTGTGTTTTTCAAAGATAATGGAAAGTGTGTAAAGAATCATACATAAACCAATATAAAAGTTACAGAGGAATAATTAATATTAACAGAGGCAAACATACATAAATCAGATAACGGTATATGGGAAGACAAGTAGGGGGAGAGGGAGTACGGAAGGAGAAGATCAGAATCATTGCTAGTAACAGGAAAAGACAATCCAGGCAATGAGGCTACCAACCTTTCCCTCCATACAATCAGGACTTTTTATGAGGCTACCAACCTTTCCCTCCCTCCCATACAATCAGGACTTTCTATGAGGCTACCAACCTTTCCCTCCCTCCCATACAATCAGGACTTTCTATGAGGCTACCAACCTTTCCCTCCCTCCCATACAATCAGGACTTTCTATGAGGCTACCAACCTTTCCCTCCCTCCCATACAATCTGGACTTTCTATGAGGCTACCAACCTTTCCCTCCCTCCCATACAATCAGGACTTTCTATGAGGCTACCAACCTTTCCCTTCCTCCCATACAATCTGGACTTTCTATGAGGCTACCAACCTTTCCCTCCCTCCCATACAATCAGGACTTTCTATGAGGCTACCAACCTTTCCCTTCCTCCCATACAATCTGGACTTTCTATGAGGCTACCAACCTTTCCCTCCCTCCTTACAATCAGGACTTTCTATTAGGCTACCAACATTTCCCTTCCTCCCATACAATCAGAACTTTAAATGAGGCTACCAACCTTTCCCATCCTCCCATACAATCTGGACCTTCTATGAGGCTACCAACCTTTCCCTCCCTCCATACAATCTGGACCTTCTATGAGGCTACCAACCTTTCCCTCCCTCCATACAATCAGGACTTTCTATGAGGCTACCAACCTTTCCCTCCCTCCCATACAATCAGGACTTTCTATTAGGCTACGACCTTTCCCTTCCTCCCATAAAATCAGGACTTTCTATAAGGCTACCAACCTTTCCCATCCTTCCTGTCTGTCAATCCACTTCTCATATACTGACTGCAAAAGAAGGTGCATGGTAACTGTCATTGTGGTACGAACCACTGTGTACCTACACTGATTGTCAGTAAATGGCAGATACATTGACAGGGAAAGTATACTGATAGGCTGCATAGTGTGTGTTTTATAAGTAAGAAAACTATTAGTGGAAGTGGAGGAGCCAGGGGAGGCCTCACTTGAAATATTGGAAATAATCACCCCAGCACACATCAGTGTAAAGCAGAAAGATTTTAAAGAAAGAACGTTCCACTTGGTTCATACTGTGGAAGCAGCAGATACAACAGTGAATTGGAGATAAAACAAGGAAACATATATATGAAACATACCATCTTAACATATTTCCCATTAAATCACATGATTTTTTAATATCTGCCTACCTAGGTCTGTTCCTGTGGTATACATACTATGGGACAGGAAGTTTCTCACCACACCTACACCATGTTTAACCCCACCCCTTATGTATTTATCCTGGCCTTGAAACAAACTGGGTTTGTAGAGGATGGGTGATCATGTTCCTTTGAAGGGAGAAGGGGAATGGATAGAAAAGAGGAAGAGATAATCATATTCAAATCAATGTTAATATTTGGTTCTTAAATACTAAGAGCTAAGCGAATGAACTCTGGCACATGTGGTAGATCAAATTGGACAGGTCTGGTTACTTGATGGTTATGAGACTGGGCCATTTGGGGGCCAATCATAGCCGTTAGCTATTATAGTCCAGTCATAGGCTAATGTATTTTTCCACCAGGAACAATAAAAATTAAATATCTTTATGTAACGTTTTTTTGCCTGTTGGAAACTCAAGCACACAACGCTCTTGGGTTGACAAAATTGCTTTGTGTGTGGCTAACTTTACAGTTAGATGCTTTTGAGGCAAACTTGATGTATAAACAGCATTTCTCAACTAGAAGCCATCCATCACCTGCAAAGAGTTCATTAGTCTGTTGGAGCTGCTCGGCCTTGGCTGTCATTTCTGCTGTGCTGTTCATAGGCTCAATGCGGTTAGTCGCCATGCAGGACAGTAGTTGTAACAGGACTTTGCAAATCTCTGAAATCAATGCAGTTTCACTATTACCTATATTTTTAATTTTTTTCATCTCCTGGATGAAAGGATCTGTGAAAATACAAATAAAATATATGAATCTATTTAAACCACATTTTGAGCAAAAAATATATTTTACAGGTATACTCCTATGTTATATGAAGACTATACTATCACTAACACATTAACTACATTTATTTTATTGGGTATACCTGTAGTCAGGCAAGAAGTATGAGTTTGGTATACGAGCTACTGCTGGTATGTATAGATTTCTAGATTATGTTATTAAACCTTTGTGATTAAGAATAAAGAAATCGATGAACACTAAAGGTTGCTGTTAGTGAATAGACTGTACTGTGTCGTTGTTTAACAAAATGTAAATTTTATAGTAACTGAAAAAATTGTATAATACCATTATATAAGCTCTGTACAATGCTGTTCCTGCCATTTTATTTCAGAGTCAGTCTTACAGACTGAATATCTCTGCAGAGAATTAATACTGTATGAATTTTCTTGAGAGTACTGAAATGTTGGTGCTTTCTGTGGTAAAGCAGCGACCTCTAGTGCATGAATACAAGACTGCAAAGTGAGTGCACTGCTAATGGGGCTGATGTAGTCCCACATAATTTACGGCAAAAGCATAGATTACTACGTGTGTGGAAAGTATGCAATGTGCGTATTATGGAGAGTCGCTCGTATCTTAAGAATAAACTGCATACATTTGTGTAAGATAAGCTTAAAGCGTATGATATGCTGAAAGCTGGGACCTGTAGTGCGCACTGTTTAAAAACACCTTTATTCATTGACCCTCAGTATTTGTATGAAGGATAACAGCACTGTCATCTTCTTATTGCAATCCAGGTCGTGGCAAAATCAAACACCCTGATTGGACAATGCATTTCTAGCTCAGCTCCACCGCAAATGAGCTCTTAGTGGCAGTGCAGTAATATATATAACCAGGAAACTTCCCCATACAAACAAACTGATATATGGGTCCTGCACGCAATCTTATAATCTATTGTTATATAGATTATTATAAACTCTATAATAAAAAATCTCTAATAAACTCTAATAAAAAAATCTATATTATATAGATTGTACACTGCATCTCACCTGATGTGGCATGTAAAAATAAACAATGTATCAACTATTCATAAACTGCACAGAAAATGGGACTGAATATGTTAGCACTTACCAATAAGTCCTAATTTCTCAGACAGGTCTGTGCTATTAACTTGTAGAAAATCCCATAGAATGCCACTTACAACAGTATTGTTCAAAATGCCCTACAGAAGCAAACAGAAAATAAGTTATAATCAAGTAAAAATTGTAGCAACAACAAAAACATATTTATTTATCAGTTAAACAGTTGCCAATTGTGGTCACAGATTTATGTTCACTCATACCTTAAACTAAATATGCCCCCTATTATATAATGAATAGGCTGTGCCTTCAGTGAAATATAAGGATATTAGAAGTCACCAAGGAGTTCTGTGATTATGTTAGGGTACAAGGCCTAAAATAAGTTATGGAAAATCAAAGTTACTTCCATTATCCCTATATCTCAAAGTAGACAACACATGTTTCCTTATTATACAAAGAAAGCTAACTTTTCAGTTTTATTGTTGGTTTACTGAAATTTATATTTTAGTACACATCTTTTTATCATAAATTTCTTTTTGAATAATGATGTCACAGTGAGACATTGTGTAAGAAGTCCATGGGTCTACTTGACCGCTATGGCATGGGTTGGGTGCAGGCCAGGTGATGGTTATTCTTAAGGACTCTCCTTGGTGTATTGTGGGTAAGGTAATATCTGACTGCAGAAACTAAGATGGAAGAGTGAGAAAATACACAGAGAAGCTGTAGGAATTCAATTGTAAGGTTTTGTATGAGATATCACCACTGCAATATCCAGCATAGCTAAAATTTCCATGTGTCTGGAGACCGGATTCATCATCATCATCTATTTATTTATATAGTGCCACTAATTCTGCAGTGCTGTACAGAGAACTCATTCACATCAGTCCTTGCCCCATTGGAGCTTACTAAATCCCCTAACATACATACACACACAGACCCAGAGAGACTAAGGGCATTTTAATAGCAGCCAATTAACCTATCAGTATGTTTTTGGAGTGTGGCAGGAAACCGGAGCACCTGGAGGAAACTCACGCAAACACGGGGAGAACATACAAACTCCACAAAGATAAGGCCATGGTCAGGAATCGAACTCACGACCCCAGTGCTGTGAGGCAGAAGTGCTAACCACTAAGCCACCTTGTCACATAGACAAATACAAGCATTGTCAAAGTAGCACTTGTAAGTGAAGGAAGCACCTAAGTACAAAAAATCCCTAATTTTACTATGTTTGGGGAGGGCATGTCTGGGGAGATTGGGGGGAGATACCTGGGGTGTAGTTTCCTTTACAAATTTTAAACACTAACAGATAGCCCTTGGAAACTCAGGGTAGGAGCCTACCTTTATTGTGCCTAAGAAATCTGTACCATCATTTAAAAGATCATTTAATAGGGGCAAGTATGTCTGTATTTTCTCCATGACGGTAGGCACATTGTTCAATGTAGTCTTGTAACTCTCCACTTGAGATAGGCTGCTGGACGTCTACCAAGAAATAACAGGAACAAGGTAAACAATTTACATTTTATGATCACACCAGGCACAGGATAAGAAGTGCTACATGTTTACATTTTGCTATATATTAAATTGTAGCTGGGGGATGTCTGGAGCAAAACTATTATGTAAAGACGTAAAATCAAATACAAAAATAGCAAAAAAAAATAAATTGTTTGCATCCTTTCATGCAAAGGCTTTATGTTCCAGTTTTTAACCCAATTTTATTTTATCAAACATATGTAACTTTTAGTTACAAGATGCTAATAGTATAGGAAGATTAGAGGGAACATTTCAACTGTGTATACAGACTCAGAAATATATAAAAACTATTTTATATAAGAAATAATATATGCTAATAAAGAGGACTAGAGACTGGGCCACATTTATCCCTGGATATATTGCAATATAACATAAATATGATATTCTAAACTTAGATTATGTGCACACAAGCAATATTTAAATCCTTCTCTGTTCTGTTTCTGGTATGTACATATGTACAGTAGTTTGTTACCTCTTCCATTATCATCTGTGTTTCATAGGTGTTTGGTGTATAAAGAATTTTCCCATATAATATAGGCTTCAGTAGTAACCATTTACCAGCACCGCTGGACGTCGTAACTAGATTACTGAATAAGTTCAAACAAAAAGGGTCTGAAAAACATTAACATTCAAGATTAATCAGTTGCAGAAAACAACACTGGTGGCACACATGCTGGACACCCCATAGCTCTAGGTGCCCAGTACTTACTGTCAGTAGGTATTGCATACAATTGGCTAAGATTTTGTGCTCTCTCACTGTCCCGGTTTAAAGATGAACTTGATAATGATAAGAGGACCCTTATGAAATCCACGTAATTATTGTTGCAAAGAAAATATAAGATTTTAGTAAATGAATTATTAGTAGCTCTGGTACTTTCTTGAAACGCTGAAAGATCCTAATAATTGACAAGAACATAAGAAAAAACATTATGTTATTAAATACTCAACTTTGGGTTTATAAAGATTTTCAACATCACAAGATGACGGAGGATTCAAAAGCAATTACAATTAAAGTCTTCTTGAAGGGGACTTATCAACATGTATATATCATTACAATTTGTGTCTAAACATAATCTTTAGAAGCATATAATTCATAGATGTTTTGTGTGAATAACATTTTGTACTAAATTCATTTTTACAGTTTGATTGTCTCATCCAATCAAGTGCTAAATCTATCCTCTACAGTGGTGTCTGACAGACTCTTTCTGTGTCCAGATTAGAACTGCTCCTGAAATCCAGTAATTAATATCTCTTTATGTGTGCATACTCTACAAAGGATATGCACTGCAGACACAAGGAGGGGATGAACACTATGTTTGTGGGGGGAGCTATAAGCTCAGCGCAGAAAGTGTCTGCTTGATGCCATTCATAAACTAGCCATACATGCAGTGATCAAAGACCAAAAAATCTCGCCATTTGGAGGTTGAGTCAACTGACTGTATTTCTTCTGGTGTCACTGGAGCCTGTTAGTAAAGATGATCACACACACACAGGCCAATAGGAGTTATCTTCCGACAACAGTTACCAACATGCCCATTAATGATCCTATCAAATTTAGTAGGCTCGTAATCAGTCAATTGCCAGTAATGATAGAAAGGGAATTTGTATATAATGGCGCTTAACGTTTAGGTATGATTATATAAAATCTCCGTCCAACAAAGAATAAACTGTCTTTAAATCCTCCCAAGAAGTGTTAGTGTTTTGAGTTTCTGATAGAAATGGATAGAATGTAGTACATGTTTTTCTCAATTTTAGTGTTAGTACTTCTAATCAACAGCATATCTGTTAATCTCATAGAAATGAGAAATAGAAGAGAAAAGCTGGAATAAAACCCTTTTATTTATTTATAAACACATATATATTACACTCACATGTAGTAAAATATATTGATGCATTTAAACAATCAAACATTTCAAACAATTCCCCTTGCTCTTTCACTCTTTGTAAATTGAATGCTCACACCAAATCCATTAAGCCTTGGGGTTAAAAATTAGTTTGAAAATGGTTCCCTGATTTCATATGTCTGTAAAACAGCATACAATGAGGGTCCAGAGTTCTGTTATGATTTTCAGCTGACACATTTCAACCACTAACAGGTCTTTCTCAAGTTGATGAGAGCTGAGGAGTACCCGCTCTAGGTAAGCCCCTAAATTAGGGGTGATGTATTGTTCCTGTATTAGTCCTGTAGTGAATTAGCTTTTCACAATATCCTGTCCTTTCATTAATCTTGTAGAGCCTGAGGAAGGGAACAAGGAGAGCAAAGTTTGTCCACATAAAGTTTGTGGAGACTGAAATATTCCTTTGACAACCGAATCTTTGTACAATATGTAGTTCTCAAGCTTAGGGAAAATGTCAGCCCCCTCAACTTATAGCATGGATGTCCTTTGTACTTTGTGACCACAGAGGATTTTTGTGCTATGCAAGGCATAAAGATTGTGGGGTATGTCTTTTGAAGACAGTTACTGTAAGTTAGAGTGGGATTCTTCAGTGAATTTAGAAGTAATGGAGATATAAAAAAAACCCACCAAGAATGTTTAATCTAAATAATGTGGAAATGTTACTTAAGCACATACAAGTTTATGGGGATGAATGAAGAAACAACTGACACAGAGGTCCATATATCACTTTTTGAAGATCACAGTGAAAGAGTGTTTCAGGTACATGAAGTTGTGATAGATCTTATCCATAAGCAATGAGTACAGGTGGAAAAGCATCAGTCTAACACAAAGAGATTAGGACATATGTATCCATTCAGTGATGAAGAGGTTAAGGAGTAGAGGTTGGATCCAAAAATAGAAGCAGCTGTACCTGTATGTCAGCCAGAACTACTACTCTGCTCGAAGATGATGGTCCTCTAAGGTACCCCATGGATAGAAAGATAGAGAGTTATTTTAAATAACTCCATATTTCATCAGGGAACACATTGAAGTCAGATATGGCCAAAGCCTCAGTAGCAAGAGTGCTCAGATTATGGTGAGAGACACTTTATACAGATGTCAAAGACAAGGTAAGCAGGCAATGCCTGTTTAAAAGCACTGAGGTTTTTTGTGTGAGGCATCTTTGGATACTATTGCCTTTTCAGGAAAGACAATGTGATTAGCATTGGCGGCTAGGAGAGCTCTCTGGTTGTACCCTTGCACAGCAGACGGTCATTCAAAAATTGTCTTGACAATATCCTGCATGAAAGGTATTTTGGAGACAAATTAGACACCATGATACAGAAAACTCCTGAAGGTAAATTTAACCACTGTCACAGGATCAGAGATCAAAACACTTCACTTATTCCTCTAGTCATAAAGGCTGTACACCAGGCAGAATGTTACTACTGCATCCAATCAGTGCTTTTTAGCATTCAGACTTAAGGAGGGGAAGACAAATCAGATGATTCCACAATGACTATCAACAGGATCAGTCCACATTGACACTAGTAAGGGGCAGAATCGCACCTTATGTAGAAATACGGACTCACTCTATTACAGATCAGTGGGTTTGAACAATCTAAGGAATAGACACAAGATAAAGTTCCACCAGTATCCCAAGGGAAACATTTTCATCCTATCCAAGACTCCATCAACCACAGTGGAGTTGGACACCTTATATAACCATCTTCAGTACCAGGCTCTATCAGATTGTAGTAGTTTAAGCTTTATTCCAGACTCTTCCTTGTCAAAAAATCATCAGAAGTCTTTGCCAGTGTTATGGACTTAAAGCGACTCAACAGGTTTGTCTGTGCCAGACATTTTCGCATGGAGTCTGTTAATTCTATCCTCTCGGCCATCAGAAAAAATAATTTTTTCACATCCCTATAACTTTAGGATGACTATTTCATATCCTGTTTCCAGTATATCACAAGAAATTCCTCAGGTTCTGGGTCATGGGGCAACATTTTCAGCTTACAAGCCGGGCCATCAGCCTGACCGTGCCTCTGAGAACTTTTACCAAAGTGCTGATTACAATGGTAGCAGATTTAAGCAAACAAGCTTTAAGCAAGCCCTATTTGGATGACATCCTTGTAGTGGGGAGTTCAGAGCACATTGTCAAATGCAGGACAGCTCAAGTGATACCTTTCTACAAAAACATGGCTGTATTATGAACAGGACAAAGATGTCCCATCATAAGAAATAACGTTTCTGGGGGTTCAGATAAATACCTCTGTCAGAAGAAAGATACATCAAGATCCAGCCCTTACCCCATCAACTACAGACTTATTACCAAGCAACAATAGGGAAGGACTCCAATTGTTAGGTATGTTTTCCTCCCCCATAGGGATCATTCCCTGGGCAAGGTGGCACATGCCCAATCTTCAGCTGGAACCAGTGCCCCAGTGGGATCACAAACAGATTCCTCTGAATCATACAATAAGATTGTCAAGGACCACCAAGGAGTCTCTCAGCTGGTGGCAGAGTGCAAAATTGAAGGCAAGAGTAGTGTCGCTTCGGGAGCCAGTGTGGGTAATACTCATGATTAACTCCAGTCTTGCAGGCTGGGGAGGCCACAACAAGACAGTTGTGGCCTTCATGAATTGTCAGTTTAGGTTCCAGAAGTAGAACCATGACAGTGAAAGTAGCATAAATCATGTTTTGGGCAGAAAGAAATCTGAAGTCACTCTCAGCATTGCATATAGCAGACAGACATAGCAGATGACCTCAGTCGAAAACAAAATCTGAGGGTTGAAGAACTCCAGGCACTTTGGAACCCTTTAAGGATATCTATGCAGATATAGTAGTACTTGGTGCCCTTCCAATGTTTCTGCTAAAAGTAGTTCTAAATTCCACATTAATCGGGAAGTCATACTGTCATCCATTTGTTCACAACCGGTTGATAAAAAGGAAAGAAAACGGTACTCGTTGGACTTGGTTAGAGCAATTTCTATATTTTTATCCAGGACTTAGGAACACCAGAATTTAGAAACACAGAACAACTTTTCATAATTCCTAAAATACCTCTACAAGAGTATGCCCTTTCCAGATGGATCAGAGGAGAATTTGGTCAAGCATACAAGAGGAATGAGTCTAACGTGCCAGAGACACTGAGAGCCCCTCAAAACATTCGCTAGTCTTTATCATCTGGATGTCTTATCATCTATGAACTCTCTGTTTTTGTAGACCTGTTCCCCACCCAGCCACTGAATAAAGCCTTGATTATGCAGCATATATGGCTGATCTGTTCTTTTGTAGCCCTCCCTACTATTTTGCTTTGATACATCCGATTGTGATGGCTGTCATGGGAGAAGTGAAGAGGAAAAATAGCGAGTATTTTGGAGGAAAAGGAATTAATGGTAATTATAATTTGCTATTTTTCATTTTATTTGAGTGGATTATGTATTATATATGCAAATGTGGACGATATAACTACTGGAGATTTGAGAAAGACCAATTAGCAGTAGAAATGTGTCAGCTGGTAAAGGAGGGAGTGTGCAGTCACAAGAGAACTCTGAATTCTTGTTTTAAGCTGTTTTACAGACCATTGAAACCCAGGAACCGTCTCATTGTGCAACCCAAGGCTACATGGATCTATTCTGAGCATTTGCATTACAAAGAGCGAGGTGATTTGTTTGATATACATGATTATTTATATACTTCAATATATTTTACTACATGTGAGTGCAATATACAGGTTTTTAGGCTAAATTAAATAAAATGGTAGAACACCAGATTTCTTTGTCTTTTATTTCAATTCCTTCCTTCTATGAGGGATAAAGTACACAAATATAGATGGAGAATAGAAGTAGTACAAAATTAAGAAAAACATCTTCTGTTATATACTAAGTGCTAGATTGTATCCATGAGAATTGCTGAAAATGATAACACTTCTTGGATGGAAAACTTTCAAGGAAGTTTGTTTATATGAACAGTGGGCAATATATTGTTATAGAAACAATTGATTCAATGAGAGTTTGCTGTTTGTTGAGATGAGTTTTTATACCATCATACCTATCACTAAATGTGCCATGTTAGAATTTGCTTTTCTGTATGTATATTTAAACATATTTGCTGACTCTTCTAAAATGACTGGGAAATTTTCATACCAGTGGGCCTGAGAGACTCTGGCAATCTCCCTGAAGCAATAGGCAGAACCCAGTGTGATTATATCATACTTGGCAACTTCAGGTAGATGCAGGGGGGAAGTGTGCGGGCCTTGACGAATCGCATCATTTTGACCCTGTGATGTAATGACGCAAACGGGTCATTTTGACAGCGGGGGGGGGGGGGGCGCTGATAATCGCATCATTTCGGCTCTAATTCTGCCCAATTTACTAGGAAGTGGGCAGATACTGGAGGCTGCCCTACTCTCCCAGGAGTCTGGGACACCTACCCAGAATTTGGGAGTCTCCCTGATATCCCTGGAGAGTTGACAGGTATGGATTATATGATGATGTGATTTTGGGTGCTGAGATGCACATCACTTCATTATTTATCAGCCTGAAAAGCTGACAAAGGTGATATTGTCACTTTGAAAAGATCTTTCACTTAAGTTTTGAAATGCATATTCCACTATTTTGAGAAGACACACACAGAACTGCAAGTGTTGTTGTTAAACCAGCAGAACCATAGATGAAGTTATAATATAACAATAATTTTCTGTAGGACAGTATGGTCAAGTTCTTTAGTGACAAAGATGTACATCATCTGGACATGACATAATTATATACTGTAAGCCTGTACGTGATACATACAACACTTCTTCTCCTCCTGGTTGGTATAGATATGAAGTCCATTATAGGGTTTATGATTTTCATCAAATTGTTCATGTCCTGTTCTGAAGGCAATATTTCAAATAAGTTGTATAACTTTTCAATCAGAATTTTTAGGGCACTCAAGATACTGTCAAAGTTTGTTTGCCATGTTGGTGGAACCACAAGCTACAAGAAAAATAACACAACACACCAGAGTGAGCCTTTTGCATCACTAATCAAGGATATAAGGTACAAAGCTTTCTTTCTCTTTCCACTTCTTATTATTATCATCAATATTACATTATTAATTATCCCTGTACAACACTATTAAGTGGGTTCTCACATTTCAATGCAGGTACACGTGAAATAATCATCAAGATTCAACAATGTAAAAAATTTGAAAGTTATAAGCTCCTATTTATAAAGTATGATCTTTATATTGACTGAAATTTAGGCTTCACCTTTTATTGTGTAGTCGTACCTGGTACACTTATAAAATGGAATACATAACAAGCGTGTCAATCTCCATTAACAAGATTTGGCATCTGTGACTAACTTAATGAAAAAAAACTCACCTGCTTTTTGACACATGTACTCGCTAGATCCTACATTTTTAATGCCTGTACCTACTCAGATCACTTCCAGACCTTGCTGTCATTTGTTTTTCTTTCCTAGATCAAGTTGGTGCACCACTCGACATCCCCCTCTTTCCCCATTGGCTATTAGCCCCCTTCCAAATAAATTGCCAATATGCTTTTATTATATTTGTACACCGCCTCTTTGCCACTACCCCCTGTATCCCAACTCGATAGCCCACCCTCCTTCTCAACCTCTTTGCTGCCTTCGATACCATTGACCACTCCCGCCTTTTGCAAACTCTCAATCTATAGTTCTGTGACACTGTTCTCTGCTAGGTTTTATCTTACCTTAACAACCGCTCCTTTTCAGTCTCTACACCCGAATCCACCTCCCCCAATCTTCCCTTACCTGTTGAAGTCCCCCAAGGATCTGTTTTTTACCACCTGCTCTTTAACATCTACACCTCCTCCCTTGGTGACATCATCAGCTCATTTGTCAGTACCACCTGTATGCTGATGACACCCAAATCTATTTTTCCTCCCTCCTATATTTCCTCCCTTTCCCTTGTGTCTCATGTGTCCTGCTTTCTCTCAGCCATCTCATCTTGGATGTCCCAGCACTTTCTTAAATTCAATGGGCCTGAGTCATTAAGGAGAGCAAAGCATAAAAAAAGGAGTAACTTTGCACTTGGGCAAAACCATGTTACATTGGAGGGAGAGGTAAATTTAAAATGTGGAGACAGATTTATAGTTGGGATAGGACATGTCCTAGATCATCTTTAAATTTTAGTGTAGAAATAAAGCTATCAAGTATTTGTGTGCTAGATGAGAAAACAGACAGTATTTAACTTATGTTCAAAATAATAAACTAATTTGCACCCCTTGCATTGTAACATTGTTTGTCCTGGAGAACATTCACTCCTTTTTTGCCTTACTTTCCTCAGTGACTCAGGCCCAATTTTTCCAGGACTGAAATAATAATCTTTCCCATCCAACCTCCTCCCTCTCACTTTATGTTGATAACACAACCCTCATTTCTGTACCTTAAGACTGCTGCCTAGGAGTCATCCTCAACTCCCCCCTTGCCCTCAAACATCACATTCATCCCTCTGCAATACCTGCCGCCTACAGTTCTGGAATATATCCAAGATCCGGCTCTTTCACATCCTGGAAGCCTCCTAAACTCTTGTTCACTGCCTTATAATCACTCCCTTGATTACTACAGCATCCTCCTCCCTGGCCTTCCCAAATTCCCACCCTGCCCCTCTTAAGTTTATCCTGCATGCTGCTGCACATCTTATTTTTTTCTCCCACTGCTCTATCTCGGCAGGCCTGCCAGTCGCTACGTTGGCTCCCTGTGGCCTTCAGATTTAAATTTAAACTGCTTACCGTCACCTAGAAAGTTCTCAACCAATCCACCCCATATCGCAAACATGGAGAGTATTACATACTACCTCCACAACACATCACATAAATTGGACAAGGTGTGGGAAATGTGGTATCTACAAGAAAGCCGTAGCTGCCTATCCACCTCGGTTCTCCCCTCCCGCTATTGGAGCAAAGTCCTTGGGCTGCCTCCGGATCCCCCAGGCTTGGTGTGGTGCACCTTGTCCATGTTCATGTTTGATTTTAAATTGCATGGGTCGATTGTCCCTAGATGTACTGCATATATTTTCATTAACAATATTTTTAGTGCCTTTCCTACTTCCCACCCCCCTTCTCCACTTCTACCTCCTTCTTCCATTCCCGATCCCTCTCCCCTTTCCCGCTCCCCATTGGTGTAACACACAAAACTAAGAGGAGACATCTTGTACACTCATATTCTTTTGATTAATATGTTTGTATCCTTCATGTTGTTTCCTCCTTAAATATTTTTTTTTAAAAATTGTACCCATGGCAATCCACATTTTTCATCTACCCAGCAGCTGACAGGTGATGATGAGAGCAATAGTCCAAATATAGCCAAAAATAATACTGAGCAAAGTTTGCAATATGACAATTAATACTTACTCTGTACACTAACTTCAAAACATCCGTGTTCTGTAGAAATATTAGTGTCATTTGGTATCCTTGCTCTGGAGGCAGGTTACAAAACACCTGGAGTGGTGCAATCACCAGTGAATTATTTGTACTACACTGGTTTAGAGTAGTAAACCAAGTAACAAACTGGAAAAAAAGAGGAAGATAATCCAAGATTAAATATATGTGATCTACAAGGAGAATAATCTCTAAAACCAGAATTACAATGGATTGACATTTAAAAGGACTATATGGCTTAGTAGTAAATATCTAACAGCTGAGTAATACATTTGAGTTCTGTGGTAAATATTCAGATTAAACCTTCCTGAAATGTATATGCAATAGGTATGTATTTCTTGCTGCATTTTGTTTCTCTAAACCTACAGTGTTATCAGGGCCGGATTAACCATAGGGCTAACTGGGCTACAGCCCAGGGGCCTATCGCATCCAGGGGGCCCTTGAAAGTGCTCAGCAGCAGTATTGATCGGTTGGGGCGCGATCAGTGCTGCTGAGCACTTTCACTGCGGTCCTTCTCCAGCACGCTGTATTCTCCTTACTGAGGAGATCTCGTGAGTCTCACTCTCACGAGATCTCCTCAGTAAATAGCGTACAGCGCGCCGGAGAAGGAGGTAAGTGCCAGGGGGGGGGGGGGGGCCCTCACGAGGGAATGGAGGCCCCCTTAGCCCCGGCCTTAAGTGTTATATATGTATTGAAGACTATACAAGGAAATGCACCTATAGTATTTTGGCAGTTTAAAAGCGGGTCAGTTCAGCAATATTCTATAACTACCTTCCTATCCAAGTGATTGAGCTTGTGATCGTCTGCTGTATGCATTATGGTCCTTGGCTCCTCTAGCTTAGTAGACTTTTAATGGTGCCACACATGGTTCAATCTGAGTGTTCTCCCAGCAGATTTGTGCACAATTTTGCCAGTATCTGGGCCAAATGTATAGACCTGGTAGTTTTGACTTCAGGATGAAGGTAAAGGTGGCATTCTGGCTACTGCATGGTCAGGACTTGATATTTCAGATGACCTGATTTTCTACTCTGAGCTATCAGATTTTGATTGTTCAGAATGATCACTTGGCGGGCCATATATTGTACAGTGTCCGCTCAGTTCACAAACTACCAAAATGTCCAACAAGTTCATCACTAGACCTAGCTTAAAGCATCACAGCTGATCTACAGTCCTATGGAGGAGGCAAGATAATAAAACCCACCTGAGTTATGTTATTTGGGATTGGCACTCTCATCAGAGCTGTGATACTTGTCTGATTTAGTTTCACCACTTCACTCAGCTGCTCTGCGACATGACTCTTGTTGTAGAATACGTTTCCTAATATTGCTATAAACAAAATAAATACAGCAATAAAAATGATACATGCTATAATTAATATTAATGCATAGTTCAATTTTCTAGATTGTTGTTAACAATGGGGAGAGTGAATAAGATCTGTACAAGAGTTTTATTTCTGTTTTTAGTGTGGAAACTAATTTAAACCAATTAGCAATTAGTTTTAGTTGTTCTAAATTAGATTTCTGTAGTTTGATGTGGAGAAGGGAAGATTACATGATAGTAAAAATCACTATTGATTCTTACCTTGACATTCCGCTGCATCTTATATAGTAAACATTAATCAAGTATTACTATGTTCTTCTATAAGTAAATAAAATCAAATTTACAAACTCCTGAATAGTGTGTAACTATTGCTAACATAGGACAAAAAGGTGAAATCACAAAGCATAGCATGCAAAATATGCTTGCAGTGTCATCACTGGCCATTCAATGTTTTAAGAAAACATAATACATACAATTCTCTTAATTTCCAGGCCGACACCTCTAAATGTCCACTTCAACTACTGTATGTATGTATGTATATATATATATATATATATATATATACACACACACAAACACACTCACACACACACTACTAGACAAAACTTAAAATTCAATATTTGAAATTGCATGCGCAGCTTTCAGAAGTGAGAGGAAGGTACAGATGCTTGATTTGAGCAGGTAACTTCCAACTGTTTCCACGTCCAAAGAAGTCATATAACAGAAACTTTTGCTAAGTGTTCTCAGGTGAGAGAGAATGAACAATTTGAGCTTTGAAGGGGAAGTGGTAAAAAAACTAATTATAGTGCATAGAACCTATTTCTTTGTGTCCTAAACAGTTCTTATTATTATCTTAGGCAGGGGAGGGCTGGCAAATTTTGGCCTGGGGACCAAGACTCGAGTTAGCAGCCTATTAGTAACATTTTAAAGGAAAAAAAATTCAGGTGGCCCAGTGATTCAGCCCAAGGTAGCCCACTATGAGACCAGCCCGGGGGAGAGATGCCTCCCTGCCCCCCATCCCAGACAGCCCCTGATCTTAGTGCATTGTTTCCTTCTCTCCCGGAATGTCTGTGAGACTCCCAAATTACTAGGAGTTCTCCCCCATTCCCCAGAGAGCAGTGCACCTTCCCGCATCCTGGTGGGGGCGAGGCTTAATTACACTATTCACAGTGATTCGCATCATCCTGGCCCTGCACCCTGCTGTGTTATGCCGTAAATTGTGACATTGAGCACCAGGCACCAGGATCTACCATCCAGGATATCCCGAAGGGGAGATCTAAAATGTTGGCAAGTATGTCTTAGAGCATTACTTCAAGTTGTTCCGAAAATGTGAAATGCCCATAGATTGGAAGTAATTTTCAAAGTAAAATATTATACCAGGGTTGACACATAGGCTGTGTATGCAATTGCATAATGGTGAGTATGGAAGACAGTACTCAAAAAGAAGCTGCCAGATGCAGAATGAGTAATTCGTTAAGGAAAATGGACAGTAAAGCAGTGAAAAGAATGGATTAGCTTGTTCTATGTTTGTTCCTTTATCTGCTTTCAGTAATCTCCATGTATCTCATTTTCGAAGTACACCACAAAACTCCTTGATTTTGCACTGATAGTCCACCCAGTGCACACCAAGTTGCACAAAAATGGAAGAGGGGCGCTGTGCAAAATTGTAAAGTCCATTCTTCCCCATTAGGACCACACTTTCCATTAAATACATTTTTTTTTCCCCAAATACTGTTTGATTAGCTGACGCGTGGGCGTCCCATTAAAAAGCAAAACTCTAAAAATGAAAATTTTAAATCCTTCTTTGGAGGAAATTGGTGTTCCCTTACCCTCTAAACCTCATTTTAATAATGTTACTTTTAAATTTCAACACATTTTTTTGCACTGCTCCGCAAAACTAGGTGCACCTAGTACGTACTTAACAATATATATCCTCACTTTGCCTAATCCCCACCCCTCTGCCTGTGCAAACTGCTCATTTTCCAGCACTGCCTTCTTGCTACACAAGCCTGTGCACTTTGGTGAAAATCTAGAAGTATTTGTGCAAATCAAGGTAATTTAGCTGCGCCTTAGCAAATATGAGTGTGCAGATATCTTATTATCTCATAAACATCCATGACTTGTATTCCACTTTTTGCCACACAACGTATGGAAGAGAAAATGCTGGAGTTACTGAAGCCTGAGTTTGTCAATTCACACGATTAGAAGCTTTGACCTTAGAGTCTGGACTTCTTATTCACACTGCTGAAAATGATTTAATAATTTATAGAAAAAAATCACCTACATGTAAAATAGGATAAGATCAACATATTAGTGTTGCAACTTACCTTGAAAGTCCTCACTTGTTCCGTTAATAAATGAGCTCAATACTTTGGTGACATTTGCAAGATCATTGACTTGAAGACTGCAACAAAATACAGAAAGTAATTTTGTTTATGTTCATTGGAGGAAAACCATGAATTTTAATTATATGAAATGAGCATATTGAGTATGGATAATTGTTTATAAAACAAAATGGCCAGTGTGTAAAAATATTAATTAAAATATGCCAAACATTAGCAGTAATTATAAGTAATTTATTCGTACTACCTATATCCATATTTTTCAGATTTCCTTAGAGATGTTAAGAGGTTTATTATGTTGCATATAGAAACAACACTAAGGAGAAAGTGATTCCACTTTAAGAGGGAATTTATGCTCTGTGCCCAGTGTAAGAGGCATAAAGCAAGCACAGGTTCCAATTAGTGATATAATAATGAGCTGAGATTCTTTCTAAAACACGGTTCATAACCGCTTGAGGCATTCTCAGTGGGTTTTGAGAGGACAGAACCTTTGTTTATAAGGAAACCCACTGAGAACGCCACAGGTGATGGTGAAAAGCATTGGAGAGAAACACAGAGCGGTTTCACTTCAAAGAATTTGTCTCATCTATTTATTCTTTAATTTGATTAATTCCATATTTTTTCTTCCGTTCTTAAATAATTCTATTTCAGTATTTGCACTTTTACTATTATCCTTATATTGTTTAATACCAAGGGCTAGATTTACTAAGCTGCGGGTTTGAAAAAGTGGGGATGTTGCCTATAGCAACCAATCAGATTCTAGCTTTCATTTAGTTAGTACCTTCTACAAAATGATAGCTAGAATCTGATTGGTTGCTATAGGCAACATCCCCACTTTTTCAAACCCGCAGCTTAGTAAATCTAGCCTCAAAAGTTCTCCAAAACCTTTTGTGACAAGATGGGAAAATATTATTTCATTATACACTTTAAATGCTTTGTATATGTAATTAATTCATTTATCACTCTCTATTTTCTCTTTCTTATTACCATTATTGTTTTATTTTCATATCATATAATGTATTATAGTATATATTACTTACTATATATACTTGTTCATTCGTATTAGTTGATGATGTCTCAATAACTTTTTCATCACTATTTGACTATCATATGCATATCTTTATTTATCACCACTTTTTAGGACCAGCTGGGTTACATACCACAGTGTGCCATCACCATTTTGCATCCAATAGTTTGGCATTCAAGTTCCTTTTCATTATATATTATTTATTATATTTTGTGTACTCATTTGTAGCTGATCTATCTTTTTATCGTTTAATATTCTTTAACCACCAACGGCTCCCACAAACGTTTTGGGACACGGCTCTGGACATACAACCGCAACAAGGCCTTAACCAACTAGACTTGGCCTCCACCAGGCCGGGGACGAAAAAGCATCCAGCCCAAGGAAAACACTACATAATTCAACACACAAACGCTTTCCAGCACTCTACAGAAACAAACAGCCAGGGATAACTTTTACTAATCTAACTAGGTGGAGGATCAACATATTGTAAAGCCCAAAACATTTCTGTACTAGCAAAGCATGCAGGTGATTACCATATCTCTATATGACCCAAATGCAATGTTACTATTACCTTACAAATGGTCCTTGATCAGAATCTACATATATGGTCTATAGGGGAATAATAGAAGGCTGTGCATGACGAAAGGAGGGATTCTAGAGGGTTAATGCTGAAATGGGATTTATGAACGTGAGCAAGATGAAAAGGGGTGATAGATAAGGGAGAATAATGAAATATATTTTACAATAACTTTCAGATCCACACAGATCAGTCTGTTGGTGCAAGTGTTACTTAAATATGATCTTTCATCTGTGTGTTTGATATACGAGTGCACAAGGGAAAAAGAGTGAATTAATGCGATAGACCTCAGAGTGTATCGGATGTGAAAGAATAAGGTGTTCAAAAGGGAGTGAGCTGCATGGCTAACTTTATCAAAGAGAAGTGCAAGATATGAATCTGATGTGGGCTAGTACATGAGGATGACAGCCTAGAAATCTGCTCCATGCTAGTAACCTAATAGCTATACATACCTGTACTATGATTTTACAAGTAAATAACCATATTGAGTTAAAGTTGCTTCACTTCAATTGTGTATTTGCAGGGCCACTAAACATTTTCAGATCTGAATCATAAAGAGGATGATAGAATGGGGTTATAATAAAGAGGGGTGATGAGTATAGGGGAGTAACGAAAAATGGGGAAGCCAGCACCTGTGGACCTCAGCTTACTAATATATTGTCAGATTTGTTTGTTACAGCTTGTAACACTTGTTTAAAATACCTATTGATATGTTATTACAGATGTGTCTCCTTCTATGATTAAATATATTGTTTAAACGTATTACTCATGTGGACCCTAAAGTATATCAGGTTGCCAATCACTGTCCCATAATGTACTAGATAACTGGTAGCTAGAATCTGATTGGTTGCTATGGGCAACACCTCCACTTTTCCTTTTTAGAAGTTTTAGTAAATGTACCCCATAGTGTTAAGAGGAATTAGTAATCCGTTAAGATCTCCTTAATTTCAATTACAGAGTTTAGTGCATTTGGGCCATTTATAACAGTCTTTTTTATCTGAGCAGATATGAACTTATATGAACATTTTAAATGGACCACTGATTTCAAGCTGCATTTGTGCTAGATAGCATGGGTTATACACAGCTAGGTGATGCAAAAGGGCTGCAATCCTAAGGCAAAGACCTAGGAAATGTATATATAAAACATGCATGCACATAAGTAGCATAAAATAAGATCGAACAGTGCAGGGGCGCACGCAGGGGGGATTTCTGGGTCTCCAGAAAACCCTCCCCTCCGCTAAAAAAGTGCCCTACATAGCGGCACTGTACTATACAGCAGTCGCAGCGCTGTCAAAGAAGCGTCCGCGGCGGTGCTGTATAGTACAGTGCTTTTTTTTTGGGGGGGGGGGGTAGAGGGGAAACCCCCCCTTAAAGCTCTTCCGTGCGCCCCTGCAGTGTAAACAGAGTTAAATACTGGAGAGACATTGGTTAATAACAGCTATATACTCACTATGAGCTCAGCTTGGCACTAAGTTCATTCTCAATGCTTTGCCATATGCCGTCTAAGAATGATGTTATGATCACTGGTGAATTTATGTTTGTAGCTGTTTGGGCGACTTTAATTGCAGTAGTTACAATATTTGCCACTTCTTGCAGCAGTGTGAGATACTGGCATGGCAAATAACATTGTGACTGCGAGTTGGTGGAGCTCTCCAATCCGCACACTACAGTGGTTAGGATTTGTAGTTGATATATCTGCAAAACAATACAGCTACCATTAGTAAATATTACAACATGTCTAGCATATATCTATGACCTGAGCATTATGTAAAGGTTTGTTTCATTTGCCATATGATCTTTTACTCTATGCTGCCAGAAATACAATGTATTATGGACTTGTAAATTAAAATCATTATTTAAATAGTTGAACTCTATTATCTGTTGGCACAAGTCTGTGTCTGTGAACCTGGAATTAAATCGAATATAATTGAAGGAACTCTATTAACAACTCGATTTTCTAGTAAGTCTTATATTGGATAGTTTTGAGAGCTACGCCTCTTACTCCAATAAACTGAAGAGCAGAATACTATTAAGAGGGAGATCATTAGGAAACTGAAGGGAAATACAGGAACATTTAATAGCTAAATTAGATTGTAAGCACTATGACCTAGACACTTACAGGTCCATATTAGAGCATTGAAGTCACTGTGCGTGCTGCATAAGTACAAATATGTTACATTTACTGATATATAAAATGGTAATCCAAGCCATTTTGAAAACTATACAGAAGAATACACTTCAAAACAAGGGAAAGGCTTGTCCAGAGATACTCCAATGTAGAATAGAGCATTGGTGCTGTTAGTTATAGGTTCTGGGGTTAGGAAAAAGCAGAGAGGCAATAAATACAATCCACAATACTCACCAGACTGGACCTTCTACAGTAGTAAAGCAGATGTGAGAAGGAAACTTTACCTGCTTTTCATGTACTATTCAGTTCATTTCAGCTGCATGGCCTGCACTGCTTCTAATACAGTTCACATATGCAGGGGCTGGCTGGGCTGGGGGGCAGTGGAGCATCTGGCCCCCGGACCAGTCCCTTAGGGGACTACCTTGGGCTGGACCACCTGCATAAAATAGGCTGCTGAGTCGAGTCTTGGCCCCCGGGATAAATTTTGCCAGCCCACCCCTGCACACATGGTAATATCAATTGTTGACAACTTTGCCGTGGATGACAAAACCACCTCACACCAGCATTGGTGAATCTAGAAACTCCTGGGTAACTCATATGCAATTCCCTGTTCCAGCTATATATATATATATATATATATATATATATATATATATTGCAGAGTTCCTCATATGTAAATACAAGAGAAGACTCAAAACTAGATTCATTTTGACCCCTCACTGAAGAGAGCTGCTGAAGGACAGTTCCCCGTTTCTACCTTGCACTGCTGGCAATGATACGCCATTCATGAAGAGAGCCAGGAACTGAAAGTGGGAATAGACAGAATACAATAGATAGTGGAGAAACTGTGCAGAGCAAATATGGTAAGTAGGAACAAAATTAAACTCATGAAGCCAGGACAGGGGCTTGGTGGATATTTGGAGTGAGGACAGCAGTAAAAAAAAGAACATTCAACTGTGTTAGAATGTATATTAAAGTTAAAACTGTATCAGTGATAATCAAATTATAAAAAGCAAGACAAAATATTATTTTTTCTACATGACAAGAAATGTGAATTAGAAACAGAGACATAAAGTAAATGTCACATCTGTCCTGCCCTAAAAGTGTAAGGGAAGGGTACAATAAGCATTACTGATCCAAAAGAAATGATACGCTAAAGATTCACCTTTTCCCCAATGGAAGAGTTATTGTTGTGTAACAAAATGTGAGAGGTTATACACGTGACATGACATTGCTTTGGACAACTTGCCTTTTGCTGGAGTACATCTGGACTCATTGATGCATTTTGTGATTTATTGCTTTGAGTAAACAAATCCTGGGCAAGCTGCATTGCCACTTCAAGGTGCCCTACAGAACATAAGATGATTAATAAGGGACTTAACAACAAGGAAATCTATATTGGAATCCATTCTTCAGGCCAGATTCTCAGATTCTCAGTAAATGCATTAATTGCACAGAAATCTATATTGCATTATGGAAACCTGATTAATTAGTGGTTTGCCTGTCTTAGTTATCAAAGCTATATATTATACTTCAGTGCCAAGCCAATTTAAACTTTGTAAAATGAGTGGCTGAAACTGACAAAATATAGATGTGTTGGCCACAGAAGGACATTCACTATACCTGGTAGATAGTTGAAGACGTCTTGGGTCACATTGCCCACACAGTTCATGATAGTTCTGTAGGGTTCTGTCAATGGCGAAATCTGCACAGTAACATTGAATTCTGTACTAAGATTCATAAATCTGCAGAAACATAAGTAGTATGTCAAACCCAAGTCACACAAACTTGTAAAAAGTAACTATTAGTTTTACAGTCTGTTTTCTAATACACTATAGACATGGCACTGCTGTGTTCATGCATGGATTATTAGACAAAATGTTTGTGTTATCTATGAACAAAATAGCACTTTGCAATGTTGGCAAACACATTCTTATATCTGGAAATTAAGATATATGGAAATAGATGCACTGGAAAAGTATAGGCTGATTTTCTTTGTGCATCTTACTTCCCAACATGTAGGTGACGCTGTAGCTTATTATGTATAAGTTTGTGCACCTGTATTTATGCTTAATGCACAAGACACACATTTTCTGCATGCAGTAAGGTACACTAATACAATACATTTCACTCTGTCTCTTTGAAAGAATGACAGTTTTTTGCAAAAACTACCTTGGTTTCTTTTTCATTTTTTATTTGTAACAGCAAGAAAATAATACAGGTCACATAATCTGTCAGACAAATATAAAACAAAAAATAAAGTGAAAGGGGCAAGCCATATAGAATATGCAGTTTGTAGACTAAAATGCGGACAGTAAAAGTATAAATCTGTATAAAAATACTGACTACCTTGGGTTTTTAACACACAGTCAATTTAATGCATTACTTGAACTTGATGTTACTATGACAGCAGTACAATATAGTTTGTGTGTGTGTGTGTAGGGGGGAAGGGGGGTGATGGGTGAAATGTAAAAAGAAGTACAAGATCAAAATCTGTTTAGTATCTTTGAGAGGTTTTCTACAATGAGGCCTAGTGAGCTAGACATCTCAGGTGGGTTGGGTGTGAAAAGTCAACAGTCAATATGTCAACAGTGTAAATGTCTACACCAAAGTGTCGACAGTCATAATGTCTACGTGTTTATTAAGGTGACACAGTCAAAGTGTCATCATGTAAAATAGGACAGGTTGTAAATTTGACTTTCAAAATGTCGACATAAAAGTAGATTTAAATTTAAAATGGCAATACAGGAAAAAAACGAAATTAGCAAAGTTGGGGAACAAAAACCATGTGGTCCTCCCAATTTTACTATGACCAGCCTGGGCTAGTGGCACTATAGGTAAACCCAAGTGTGGGATTCCCCTGCCATAATGCCAAACCAGCCCCAGGCTGGTCAGCACAGGGCTGGATTCTGTAGGGTGATCGGGTTGGCAAAAAAGTGCGGACCCCTAGGTGAACCCAGCTCTGTGCTGATAGCTATAGGGCTCTTTTCACACCCCTAGACAGTGGATGTGGCGTAATAATAATGATTTTATAGTAAAAAAGCAGGACACACAGTTTGTTTTCATTTTTTTAACATTTTAACATATTTTATTTTCCCCTCTATTGCCGCTTTAAATCTAGTGCTTTATGTCTACATTTTGACTGTCGACTTTACAACCTGTACACATTTTACATAGCAATATTTTAACTGTGTCGATCTAATGAACAGGTAGACATTATGAGTGTTGACCTTTTAACTGTGTAGGTATTTTGACTGTTGAAATTTTGACTGTCAACTATTGAACTTCACCCCATCTCAGGCAGCAGAATATGGGGGCACAAAACTTTGGAAATGTTTTAATAAATTTTAATTTTCTTGTTGCCATATAATAAATTAGTGGTTCCCACTTAGTGATTTATCTCATAATGGTTACAGCAATAATATGTGGCATCTATAATGTATAGAACATATTTTTATGTTTCTTTGTGCATCAGAATATTTGGCCTCCCCTCTGGTAGCCTCTATAAGTAACTTTACTATTAGATTTAAATACATTTGCATTTGTGATTAACAGTGATAAGTCAACTTACTGTTGCTTTATACCGGTGACTGTTGTCAGGTTGCTGCTGATGTCTGGCAAATATGTGATAAGATCCGATAACATGGAAAATCCCTCTAAGTAAGATGTAGCATTGAAGATTCCGGACAGTAAAAACAAAGGACGGCTCTCTAAAATAATGACTTGCTCAGCTGTGACATTGTTAATAAGATCAGACAGGATGGAGATAAAGTTTTGAACAGGGATTCTCTCTATCCAGCCTGTTATAACTGTAGCGTTATTAAAAACCTTCAGTTCTTGGATGAATAGTTCATAAACACCACCCATTATATTTTCCTGGGAGATATTTTGGGAGAGTGGAACGTCAAACAAAAATGAAATGATCTTCTCTAAAGCAGTGAAATACGGTGTTATCTCAGTTGGTATGTAAGGTACCAGGGATGGTAAAATGTGTTTAATGGTTTCCAAATTTGATATCCTGGTATAATTTCCTGACTGAAAATACAAGACTTCACAGGCCAATAAACTGACGTTAGATAGTAATGCTTCATTTATATTTGAGTTTGTTGGATCAAAGGCTGCCCAGAGAGAGTCCGAAAACTTGGCCACTGCATTCAGAACAGCTGTACATTCTTCCACTGATGACAAAGTGGTATTCATTAATGGAGGATTTGTCGGATCAAAGAGAACTGCTAAGTTTGGATTTTTGAACAGTGAAACAATTGCTTGATATATTTGAAGTGTTTTTGCATCCAGACCACTATTTATGAGGACAACTGCTCTTCTCAGTGTGTCCAATACAGAAAGAGAGAGATCAATTTTGACAGAAGTCCGATTCATGGATAGAACGTTGTCCAAGGTCTGCCAAGATTCAAACCAGCTGGCCTGGACTGTCAAATTGATGGCTGCCTCGATCAGTTCATAAACGTGGTTGTCAAATGATCCATTCAACGGGGCCAAAACCTTGATGATCTTTGATATCTCGGTCCAGGTCTGTTGTAAGTCTGAAGTTTGAACAGTGGAATTGTAGTGTTTAATAAGAAACTGAATAAAAAGGTGGACTGGGTCAGATTGGTTTAGAAAAATACCATCCACAATTTGCAAAAGTTGTGTTTCCGACTGAAATGTGAAGCTGTGATTTAGCATGTTGTTATAGATAAAGGCAAGGCTTTGATTCAGTGATTGAATCAGAGGTATTTGTAATCCAGACAAGTTGTTTAAATGTGCCAGAACACCCATGGAGATCCCCATTGCTTGCATTAAGCATGTCATCTCTTCAGCTAGTGGGTGCAAATTGTCTTTATTGCAAACATTGTGGAACATTGGGGAACTTTGCAAAGCAAGATAAATCATATCATCTAGTGTATGGTTACTGCTACTGTCGGAACTGTTATTAACTAACTGCCAGTTACACGTTGCTTTCACCACTGACTCATTGACTGTGGCATTTCTGAATATTGTCTGTAGAAGTATCTGTAGGACATCCTGAGCAGAGCAGTTGCCAGTGTATGCTTGTGATCCATTACCTCCTAGGAAAGGTGTCATGGCCAAGTAGAAAACATCCAGCAGCTCAGCTTCCATTGCAGATATGTTTTGAAATGGGACCCACTTCCACTCACCTTGCACTAAGAGATACGTAAAGTTGTATATTTGATAGATTGCCTCCTTTCCAATTGTTCCTTTACCTTGAATTTCATAAAGGATCTCCATCCCTTCCTTTATTATTTGGAAAACTTGTCCTGCTGTGATATTGTTGTAGTGTGGGTGATCTAAAGCAAGGCCTCCTATTCCCTGTAAAGTCTGACATACTTGACTGATGGACGATAAAATCAATGATATGTTGATACTGTTAATTTCATGTAAGAGAAGCACAACTGCTTCAAAATCATTGTCTATGTTTTCATCCATTAAAAGATTTCCAATTAAAGATACTTTTGTAAAAGTTTCGGCTGCAATCTGATGCATGAGACCTTGGATCTGTTCATTTTGTACAGTGACATTGAATATATAAATCAGATCTGTCAGATTGAAAACATTGTTGAATGAATTTGTCATAAATTCTGAATCCTTTATAATAAGATTTATATGCTGGTAATTATCTATCATCCACTGTGCTATTGTGTTTATTGCATAGGTATCTAGAGTACTGTTGAGTATCCCTTGCTTATTTTCTACTTGAAGCATCAACCAATTTGCGGTGTCCAGCTGTAACTGTATGGTCTCCAGAAGTTCACTGATGTTATATTGTAACACTGTAGAAATGTTGTACAAGCTGCTTTCAGACTCCACTTTTTGTATAATCTTAGACAAAAGATTGATGGAAATGTCTGTTTCATTCAAGTTGGCATTTAATAGTACACCCATGTCCTTTAATATATGCACAATATTTACCAGAGATGTGTTTATTGCTTCAAATGTGGGTTGGTATTGAAAGGCCAGAACTGTAACATTGTAAAGATCAATGAGCTGTTGGTAGACTGAAATATTACTATTAATTTGACTTAACCATTGTCCTGCCACTGAAGAAACAATTGACAATGTGTCATGAGCTGATTGTTCCAATGGTAGTAACTTTAGAAGCTGTGTGAGCTGAAACATCATATTTAATTTGCACAATGATAGTCCTATGTCAGTCTGGCTAGTACAATTAGATGTGTAGAGCAGGTTTTCTATCTGGAGAAGAAAGTGAGTAACGTTGGTGGAAGTTAGCACTGCCACAAGGTTCTCTACAGATGGGGCCGCGGTGATGTTCACATTATCTTCTGTTGTTGTGTTCAAATGCCAGTTTTTTAATGCAAGAACAACTTCATAAACTCTACTTTGATTTGTAGAATAATTATATGGCTGTCCCATTGCATATGAAAGCACCAGAAATATTTCATTTATCAGTGTTATCTGAGATTGGTCATAGGATCCGAACTGCAGGAGAGAGCTGTTTGCCAGGGTTCTGTTCTGTACAACTGACTCAAGCTGTGTGACATCAAACACAAAGTTCTGTATTCCTCCAATAAGATCTGTGCATGTCAGTGGTTTAACACTGCATGTTTGCATGGAGTCAATAAGAAGAAGACTGGCATTTGCTGCTTTTTCAAACCTGTCCCGTTCTGCTGGGGGTATAAACCCAGAGAGGAGACTGACGAGCCAAGAAGTAAGGTTACTGACATCAATACTTCCATTTAGCAGTATATGTGACTGGATAGATGGTAGTAGCTGTACAACAGTGTTACTTAGGTCACTGGACTGTGTATCTGTCAGATTGTTAAGATACTGCCACAAATTAAGAATGGCATTCAAGGAACTTTGTGTCTCATTGTCCATCTCCAAATAAATTGATAAGTAATTATTAAAAATGGCAGAAAGGTCTTGAATATTAATGGTGTTATTTATTTGGACTAATTCATGAAACATCTTTAGTGTATCCATAACCAACTTGCCATATTGTATATTATCAGAAACGTTGAAAACCTGTATGATGTTGGCTATCTCAGTGATCAGACCTGTCTGATTCATGGCAGAGATAAGATTAAACAGAATAGTGGGATAATTAGAGATGTTTGCTTGAATTTTCATGGTGGTTGAACTGTACATTAACATTTCAAGCTGGCTGACCAGATTTATTACATCCATTATAGATTGCAGATCTTCCTTTATCACTAATGTTGTGTTCTTGTTTTGTGGCAATAAAATTTGCAAGAATTCACTCAGAGCCAGCTGCAGTATTTTTATAGTTGTGTCTTTTGTCACATACGATGGGTTGAGAGATGATTCTGCGATTATCAAATCAGTGATATTGACTGCAAGTTGAATGAGACGCTTTAGCGTGTCAGCAGAACTACTGTTCAATACCAACTCACTGGCGGCAGATATGATCACACTCTCCAAGCCATTTTGTTTAAAGGAATCCCAAACTTCTGTTAGAAATCTGTGAAAAAAAATAGTAATAAAGTTTGGTCTACAATATTATGCAGTTATTTAATTTCTTGGAAACTTAATTCTAACAATCTCCATATACATAGCAGATCATATACATACTACTAAGGTTGCGTGATTTCCTAGGGACACTCAGTGATCTGGCCATTTAAAACTGGGTGTTTTTTTAAAGAGTGCCTAATAGCTATAAATATCATTATAATCATTAATACAGACCCAATTTGTCCTTAAAAAACACATATTTTGAGGTGTTTATACACTTGGGCTTTATAAATCTTATTTAGATATTTATTTGTTTAGGATACAAATCTGGGGCCTGATTCATTAAGGATCTTAACTTGAGAAACTCCTTATTTCAGTCTCCTGGACAAAACCATGTTACAATGCAAGGGGTGCAAATTAGTTTTCTGTTTTGCACATAAGTTAAATACTGACTGTTTTTTCATGTAGCACACAAATATCAACTTTAAATTTCAGTGTACAAATGAGCTATCAAGTATTTGTGTGCTACATGAAAAAACAGTCAGTATTTAACTTATGTGCAAAACAGAATACTAATTTGCACCCCTTGCATTGTAACATGGTTTTGTCCAGGAGACTGAAATAAGAAGTTTCTCAAGTTAAGATCCTTAATGAATCAGGCCCCTAGATCTAGCAAAAACTGTATGGTACCTTGCCTTTTGTTCTTCAGAACTTTAATTATATTTTCATATTAAACTAAACATTTTATAGATTAAATCTTTATAAAAATATAAATATAGGGCTAAGGATGTGCAGAAAGTAGTCTGAGTCAATAAATAAAGTATGGGCACCAACTGGATCGTATGTTTACTGTTATTACCAGGTCTCGCTTGTGAAACATATATGTATATTACACAGAAGTAATACACTATTGTCCTGGATACATTTTAACCTGAAGTGGCCATTCATATTAAGAAATGCTATTTCTGTATTGTGAACTTTAAGGTAACTACTAAACGAATGCTGTAATCCTTCATTAAAAAACATTGTGGCTCATTTATGAATGGATAACACTTTTATGAGTGTATAACACTTATGGGCTCTACAGCCAATGTCTCTCTATTTGTGTGAGTAGACATACAAGGTAGACAAATGCAGACATGAAAATACATCTAAATTACAAGGAAAATGGGCACAGATGAGACATCAGAAGCAAGTATGGTTCAGAGGGGAGACTGGGACAGGTACAGTTGTTCATATTTACCAGTGTGAGCAGTAAAGTTGTGAGTAGGCTAAGTAATAATAAAGGGATGGGTTTTCAGAGAGCATTTAAATATTTGAAGTCTTGTGTGAGAGACTGATTGGGTGTAGTAGGAATTTCCATAAGTGGGCATCGGCACAGAGAAGTCCAGGTGGGAGTGAGCAGTGTTTATCAGAGAAGAGGTGAGGCACAAGTCAAAGGTACATCTCAGAGGGCATGAGGGAGAGTATTTCTACAGATTTGATATGTATGAAGGGGTGGTGTTGAGGGCTTTGTAGGGGACAATGAGTAATTTGAATTAGATTCTGGAGAACACTGGGAGTGGTGTGGCTGAGGTGGTGCAGTATGAGAGGAAGATCAATCTTTCTGCAGTATTTACGATGGATTGAAGAGGAGATAGATGGGAAGAGGAATAACAGATAAGTGAGATGAGAGAATGGGTAAGGGTTATAGCTGTATTTTAGATGAGAAAAAACAATATTTTGAAAGTAGGAGAGAGAGACTGGATCGGAGGAATAAAGCAGAGGGCGGAGTCAAGTGTGACACCAAGGTAGTGTGCTTGGGAGACTGAGGAATTTGTGGTGTTATTGATGGTGATGGAGATTTGAAGTAAGGTGGTGACACTAGGAGGAGGTAAGATGATAAGATCTGTTTTGGACATGTTGTTCTTCAAATTGTGTTGGGACATCCATGTGGGAATACCAATGAGATGGTTACACAAGAATACAGAAGGGGAGAAGTCAGGAGAGGAGATGTTGATTTGGTTAGTCTTTACCGTTTAGGTGGTACTGTAGGCCAAGGGAGCAAGTATGTTGACCAAGAGAAGAGGTGTTCAGAAAGAAAACCAGAGGGCCTAGAACAGAGCCGTTTGGGATCTGAACAGATAGTGGGGGTGAAAGAGGATGTGTCAAAGGTCAGAGAGACACTGAAGTAGTAGATGGATAACTAGGAAGTGAACCGGGAAAAAACAGTGTCCTTGAATGTTCTGAAGGGTGTGTATAATAAGAGGGTGTTCAATAGTGTTTAAAGCACAGAGAAGTCCAGAAGGATGAGTATGGAGAAGTCACCCTTAGATTTTGCTGTAAGTTGATCATTGACCATTTTGTGAGGACCATATCAGTGGAATGTTGTGAGTGAAGCCCAATTACAAGAGTCAAGAAGGGAAAGAGATAGGTGGATACACAAGTCACTCAAGTAGTTTGGAGCCAAAAGGGAGGAAAGAATAAGGTGACAGTTGGAGAGAGATCTGGGGTAGAGAGATGGTTTCTACTCTGTACTTAGCAAAGGACACCCTTACTCTGCCCATCTCTTATTGACCAGTGCAATATTTTGCTCCTTTGCAAATACTACCCCTTTGCTCAACAAATCCAGTGAAAATCTAGGTGCATCTGTGCAGATCGAGGAGCATTGTTCCACCAGCCTTGAACAATTTGCTGTTTGCAAATTAACTCCAAATTCAATATCCCTACAGTAAATATAACACCTGAAATAAACACTGTTCAAATATCCCTTTTCCTGAGTCCAATATTAGGTATATCAGGGCCAAACAATAAGCTTGAAAAAGAGCAACTTATGGAAGAACTAACCTATCTTCAGAAGATGTGTTTTGTGTTCTATTAATAACCATTCCCACTGTGTCCAATGCAAAAGATAACCAGGCAGTAGATGTAGAGTCATTCTGTGCCTTAAGAACAATTTGTATATCTTGTATCATTAGTGTGATAAAATTTTGCACTTTGAGGATTAGAACATCCTTGGGAGAAGAGGAAGTCCAAACAAGGTCCAATAAGAAATAAATCAGCTTCTGAAAAGTCTTGTTTTCCATCCAATCTGTTGAACTTGATATGTCATTAAACAGTTCATTTATGACTGGTACAATATTCATGATGGTGATGATGTTATTTTGTGTTAAGGCTGGTTCTGCAAATAATTCTGCTGCAACCCCAAGGATATATTCTGCTGCACCAAAGTATTTTCTCATGCTGTCTGGTACGAGAGGAATGATATTCAGAAGTATCCCTCTAGAGGATTGAATCATGCTGGCCCAGTCTTGAGAACTGTTCCAGTGTAACAGGCCGCAAATATCCATAGTTAAATTTGAGAGAAGCGTATCATCTGACCATGGACCTGAAGGGTCGGTATTCTGTATCATTTTATATACAGCAGTAAGTATTTTAAAAACACTCTGACAGTCTATTGTTAACAAAGACTCTAATGGAACTTCTAAAACATGTGTCAGATTTATGTTTCCTGAGGAATGAGTTTGGTTGAGAATACCGAGGAAGACATCATAAAGCTGTGTAACGTCCATCCCAGCTGTAATATTTTGCCTAGCGATAGCAGTCTGAATAACTTTCAATACTTCATCTATTTTTGTCATGCTTAGCTCCTCAACCATGATACTGTTGACAACTTGCCAGAGTGTTGTAAATTCCGATGTGTTGTGACCTTGAACTGAGTCAACCTGTTTGAAGATATCTAATAAACTAATCCAGTTTTGAAGTTGGCTCATTGAACCTGTTTCATTTGCAGTTAGTAGCTGAAACAATGTATCTATGTTATAAGATGAAAGATTGGCCATAGTAAGGAGTTCGGTCCCATTGTGTGACTTGCATAATGCTATAAGCCAGTCTTGTATGCTTGGCATCATGTTTGTCAATGACATCTGTACTAATCTATACAAAGCATAGCTATCACTAGACATGTTGTAGTTTTCTGTTAGATTTTTTATATACACGATATACCAATGGATGATCTGGACTTGAGTTTTTACATCTTCTAACTGTGTGCTGTTGATGTAAATAGTATTGTTAGGAGAAATGAGCTGATTTTCTGGTTCCAGCAGTTTAATACATGTCACTAGTAGTTCTTCTATAGTGGAGAAATAGGTATTATCCATCCTAATATTTTCAATGGTCTGTGAGATATCTGTTAATGTCATGAGTATTGTATTCAATGCAGGTTCATTTTGTAATGCAGCTTTTGTTAGCTCATACAGAGACACCATCTGCTGGTATATATCAGCAGTTGTATTTATTTCACCCATCCAATACTCAACAATTGAAGAAGCTGCCAGTATCTGCTTCATTGGTGGATCAGGCACTTGTAACGTTTGCAGGAAACTCAAGAGGTGGGATGTGAGGTTGAAAGTGCACAACAAACTCTGGTTTGTACACTGAGAGCCCCTGTGTATATTTATTATCTGGACTAGATATTCTGTAATGTTGCTGGTTGAAATTACTTTTATAATTTCCCTTATTGGTTGTATGTGATTTTTAAGCATCTCAAAATCTGATTGAGTAGTCTTGTTGGTTAAATCTCTAGTGATGTTCAGAATTAATTTACTTGCTGAGAGGACCTCTTGGTAAACATTGCTAAAATCTCCTGAGAAATTCTGAAAGTCTTTTTGAGCATTCCAAAGCACATTAAAACTAGCAGTTATCAGGGAAATCTGTAAATGTGACAGCTTTTCAAATTCCAGCACTGTTTGATTGGAAATCTCCACATACATGGTGCCATTTCCCATGCTATCAACAGCATTAACCACATCCACAGCCAACATCTCAAAGCCAGATACTGCGCTAAGACAGGCCTCCAAGTCTGTACTGCAATTATTCATTAGCTGTAAAAGAGACACTATGGCATCAGTCACATTTTTTAATTTCTGTTGTTCTTCATGTGGTACGTTCTTTGACAAAAGATTAAGGAACACGGAGAAAAGGTTGCTGCTGTCATTAGTAACATTATATAGAATAGAAGGATCAAAAAGTGGGAGCAACTCCAACGCTGCATCTCTTAGTTCACTGTTTTGAAAAGACGCTAACTTCTGACTTGTGTTGAGAAGAAGACTTAACTCAGAGAGGGTTTGGTTAATTTGTCTATCAGATATAAATTGGAGCAGCTGCTTTATGTATAGTTCAATTACATTCACATTGTTTGTGTTGTTCAAATTAAGTAGGTCATACAAATTTTCCAAGGTGCTTAACAAAAAAGGAACATTTATGGTACTGTTACTGAAGTCTAAGAAAAAGCGTAACGTTTGCATAACCTGGACTTTTTCAGTTTGTGTAAATAAAATGTTAAATATTTTGATTAGATTGGCACTGTAATTGAAAGAAAGTTCTTTATGTCCAGTGTTTTCCAATATCCAACTGTTCAACAGGTTTTCAAGGGCATTCATATATTGATTGGTTCCATTCTGGGGAAAAGCCAGTGAAACATTGTTCCAATTCTGAGCTAAGATGTCATTGACCAGAGAAACAATAAATTCAGTGGTATCATTGTTTGCACCAAGACTTTGCATTAACTTTGTGCTATTGAAGTGCTGGACAATATTCTTTATGAGGTTGAATATTAGGTTGTTATTGTAAGACGGTGTCTGTATTGCACTTTCAGATGCTGATTCATTGATGGCAGCTATTACAATATTCAGGAAGCTTTGCACAATTTCCTGTTTCTCTGACGACAGATTTAGGATGTGGCTTTGTAGTGACTGTAGAACAACATTTTCAAGCCCACCTTTTTGGAAAACTGTCAAAATATGTGCTAATATCCTGCAGAAAAACACAAGTCTTTATTAGAGGCATGTATAGCATTAACTATTTTCTTCTTATTCTTATCTTTTATTTATAAGGCGCCACAAACAGTTCCCCTCGCCGTACATGACATTTACAGTAGTGTACTATATACAGACAATAATGATCCATAATACATAACATAATAGATTATTAAAATAAACATAACTATACAAAGACCAGACACTGCACCCAGATAACTTAGTAATGCAGCTCAAGTTATTTATGAGTGAGAGTGATGGTAATGCCCAAAGTGAAGTAGGCATGGAAAAAGAAAACAGGGCTAGGGAAACAGACCTAGAGGTACAGGGGTGATGGAATAGTGGGGCAGCACAGTGGCTTAGTGGTTAGCACTTCTGCCTCTCAGCACTTGTATGTTCTCCCCGTGGGTGCTCCGGTTTCCTTCCTCACTCCAAAAACATGCAAGTAGGTTAATTGGATGCTATTAAATTGACCCTAGTATGTGTGTCTGTCTGTATGTATGTTTGCTAGGGAATTTATACTGTAAGCTCCAATGGGGCAGGGACTGATGTGAGTGAGTTCTCTGTACAGCGCTGCGGAATTAGTGGCGCTATATAAATTGATGATGATGATGATGATGAAGGAGAACACCAGGAAAGAGGACCTGCTCTTGAGCGCTTATATGGTAAATTGCATAAATTATCTGGAAATCCATTATCCTACAACAGCAATTATTTTATTTAAAAAATAAAATAATTGCTGTTGCTCTCTGATGATGTCTCACAAACATAATCATCAGGCACTTTCTTCTACAGTCATTATGCTAAGCACAGTCATAAAAGGTGTAATGAGGAAGGGAATGCCATCTTCACTATGGGGAAAATAGGGGTAATTTTAAGATGAGTAAAATTAGTATATTATAGGTATGGAGCTCCATAATTGTGATATGTTTATTCTTTATTCTTTTCTTACATACTTTATTAGTTTGCTAAAAGCCTCTTTTGCTTTTTTATGTCATACTTACTGCAAAAATGTGGTTGTAGACACAATGCTGTGCTCACCTAACATGTAGTTCAGCTTTCTACTTTGCACTGTAAATACAGGAGGTTTCTCACAGTATGTATGACCAAACTATTTCATTTGGCAATCTGCAATCCTTTATATATATATATATATATATATATATATATATATATACATATATATGGGAAATAACTGACTGACAGAATAAACTGGGTGCTACTGTAGTAATGTGTACATTTTGAATGGAAGCTTTAGATGAATGCTTAAGGTAATTAAGCATAAAATGTAACACAAATATATTTTGTGAGTGAGTAAAATAGGGAGTGTTTACATAAGAATTCTTGAAGGTCATACATGCCTAACATTTAGACATTTTATTACAAAAACATGCCAATCAACTTAATGACATGGAATCAAATAGCAATATATGTATGGTTAGGTGATAAGAGTATCAAGCACATGCTCTTCTTAGGCCACCATTGTAAATGTGGGAGATGAACAAGGCCATAATTGAGCTATGACAAGCTTTAGATGTCTACAGATTATCTGAACGTATGGTCAACTAATCTACAAAACCGTTAACATTTCCAATTGGAAAATTGGTAAATATTATAGGCTATGCCCAATCGACATATACTACATAACACCCAAACCACACCTATTTCACAACCATTTTAGGTGAGGTTATGCATCTTTTGGGTGCCAGAACACTGGGACTCTACCAGAAAAATCAAGACTGTCGGCAGGTATGATTCTTAAGCTGTAATATCTCCAATATTACCCATTTGGCCCAATATTGCAGGATATGTGACCCCAAAATGACACGATTGTTTTCTAACTGCACCTGCAGTCAGTCAGATCTTGGCTACCAAAATGTGTTGCCAAATTGGAAATTGATCCTGTTCCTCTGTGCTCAGGACCAGCAGCTCCTGCCACAACTGACATATCACAGCTACAACCTCTTCATTATTCTTTAATTAATGCTAAGTAATTGACCTTCAATAAAAACGGCTCCTTCAGTATACTATTTTGGTTGCTATTCAGTAAGATCTGTGGGTGGCAGCATGCAGTCATGTTGATTCAGTATTTAGTGTACAGTTATGTTGAGCTAGTCAATTCTTATCAATACATATTGGTATTTGTCTTGTATATTCCACCTTATAATCATGTAAGTAATTCCCTAATGTTCTGCTCCCTTTTCTATGCTTCTGTCCTCTCAGTCTGTTCTTTTCACTCTATCCTACAGTATCTACCTACTACCTACACATTACAAAGGTCCCTTTAGTGTTATTGTATTCAATCACTAATGTCAGTCACCCAATAATATAACATATATCATATTTTTATGTTTCTCAATCAAATTGAATAGCTTTCCCTGTATATACAAAATGGTTTCCCAATCTAGATTTCAGTTGAGCTGTTTCAAGGCCTCCATCCCATGGTCTTGGTGAGGGGGGTCCTAAACTAATAAAGAGTATTGTATTATAAACAAAAACATGATCAAACATGTACAAACTCCTCTCTTCCCTCCTATTCACCTTTCCATAAAAAACTCACTCACCCTCAATTTGGTAGGTAAATAATATTTTATGATATGTAATAGAATCCTGCATTTGTGCATATGTTTATAACATACAAGAGTCTCAACTTGGACACCACTATTACAAAGTTGTCACATGTATTCAAATAGTATGTATTTTCAGTCTAAATCATTCATTTACTCATATAATTAAAAACAAAAATCCAACTTACTTGTCATCGAGGCTGTCCGTTTGCAGAGTGTTGTTTCTCATATTAAGGTAATTCTGGAAAATATCAGACGTAGCCAAAAGGATCTCTTCATAACCGGTGATATTGAGGCTTTTGAGAATGCTGTTCACTGCTCCCATTGCCTCGATAGTGATCTTCTCCACTGTGGATATTGGACTATTGTTTCCACTCGACAATGCCTCTTTGACTATGGACTTCAAAGAATTAACCAAGTCATGGAGAATTTGGAATACAATCAAGTTCATCGGGGGGTCTTTTTCATTAAAGATTTCAAGTACGGATGTCACAAAACTATCATAAGTATTCATGCTGGAGAAATTCACAGACTGGATGAACGATGATATGATCTTCATAATTGTGTCTACCTGTGTGCCTGGCTCTGAAGTGGTCATCATATTTGTGATTGCTTTTAGTTCTTCTAGCCAATCAAATCCTCCAGAATCATTTTTAAGTATTAAGCTGCATGTCCATGAGCTCATGTTGGAATAGAAAAAGTTATTGAATGAAAGGTTCATCTTACTATGGTACAAAGTGAGAAGGTTATGAAGTAAGTTTTCACAGTTGTCAACAGACGTTATATTCAATTTGGAACTCATCTGTTTAATAAGTTTAACCACAATTAAAGGATCTATATTACCAGAAGTCTGGAATGCTTCAGTCTCATTTTTCACGTAAAGAACAAACCACTGAACAGTCTGAAGCTCGTTTTTTATATTCTCTAGTTCTTGATTATTTTGAGATAACAATGTAGTAGGGAATGTATAATTAATATTAGCAAATGTAAGTGTCTCCAACAAGTCTCCAATTAGTATCCTAGTTGCTACAGATGACAAATTGACATTTACTCTTAATTCCTCTAAAGTTTTGACAATATAGAGGAGATTGGTGTGTATTTCCTGTAGAGTAGACTGGTTGGGAAATGGAATGTTTGTTATGTTGGACAGATAAGTAAGTTGTTGATAAATATCCGCTGTTCCATTAATCTCTTGTAGCCAATTTTTAGCGACAGAAGACACAACAAGAAGTATATAATTTGTAGGCTGTGGAAACGGCAGGATTTGAAGAAGATCCAGAAGGCTTGCAGACAACTCCATAGTGCACAGCAAGGGGTTAGCTAATGTATCCATGTAGCATTTAGACAATCTGGTAATGTTATCTAGCTGAGAAGTCAATTTTGTAAGATCTACAGATCCAAGCACTTGAAGTACATTGTCAACATTCTGCTTTAGTTGCAAGAGATTTGAGTCACCTTCCAATGTGATGTTCGCAATTGAACTCAATTCTCCAAGTGTGTTCTTATAGATGTCCTGGGCAGTGTTACATGAACTGTTATCACGTGCTTGAGAACACAAGATCATCAAGAACATGTTATTAAAAACTGCAATCTCAGCATTGCTAGGTGCAACAAACTGAAGTGCAGTGTTATTGTCGATTCTTTGTTGTGCATTTCCAGTACTCAGGGTAGCTATAAGCTGCATGACATTAGACAACTGTTGCTGGAACACAAAGATGGAGTTTGTACAGTTCGAAAATTCCATCTCGCATGTGGAAACTGAGTCGAGAAGAGTTGTGAAGACATTTTCTACTTCAGCTGGAATTGAACCAGATATTAGCTTCAACAACTCCAAAGATACATTTTTAGGGTTAGAGCCCATTGCCTGTAAATTTGATGGAGTAAAAAAGGACAAAATATTTGTAGCATAATGACTAAAAGCACCAGATTGTAAAATATCTACTTGATTGTAGTTAAAATATGAATTTACAAATGCAAGGTTGTTTTGCATGGTAGTATCTGTGTTCAGGAAATTCAATATTTGCTTTAAGTAGAAGTTGGCAAGTACCGAGCTGTTAGTCTGTTTGGATGCGTTCATTATCTCACTATAGAGATTGAACACGTCAACAAGTGTTGTGGTTATGTCAGAGGTATTAGGATTTAAGCTCAGAAGGGTTTGGAGAGTAGTTTGTAATTCTTTGAATGCTGGTTGATTGAAAATAGAAAGAATATTAAGTAATATTGGGGTGTCAGTGAAGGTAGTAATCTCTGAGTTGACGGTGGACAAGGATTTAATTAGGTTCTGGAGTTCTACCAAAGTCTGGCTGGACACATTGGAAGATGAAAGTGAGCCACTCAGATTAATCCAATACAAAACATCCTTGAAAATATTTTGTGTCAAGTTACTTATAACATCAGTATTGTTCACTAGTTGCATATTCAGAAGTTCTGGTGGAACATGCAAATTATTCTGATCCAGTAATGTCCAAAGATCAATGAAAAATTGGCCTGTGGAGAACTCTGTAATTAGAATGTCGGTAGTATTAAATAACAGGTGAACAAGTTGTTTGAGGACCATCTGCAACTGGGTATCTAAAGGATAGTTGCTGGTAATCTTCTGCTCCAGATTCTGAAGAATCATCTGATCAACTGTGGTTTGCTTCAAGAGTGTCCATGTTTGTTGCACAACACTGTAATAATTAACACAAACAATGCAATATTAATTTATTGCTACACAGACTTGTTCTGAGTAGCACAAAAGCCAATTCCTATATACATATTGTGCATAACTTGTGAGGATATTAGTGCTTTCAATTACATTTACAGCCATCCATGGATTTGGATGAAAGTGCATTCACTATCTACATATTGTACCCTTTTGTAATGTAAATATTAAGAAATGAATGTCTAAAAAATATTCTGCGCCAGCTGCCTTACCCTTACCACCTCCTTGATGGCTTCATACCTGCGTCAACTCCAGCCCTTGCACAGCTCTGTATTTCAGAAATTATGTTTATAGTAGCTCGGTGTTTTATGTTCTCTCTGCTCTTCACTATGTAACCCTTCTTCTTCCCCCTTCTTTTTTCTGTATTCCCCGTCCCCATACCTTGAAACCGTTAATAAAAACTATTAATGTTAAAATATATATATATATATATATATATATGGTGCTAGTTAGTTAACTTGCAGAGCTCACTATGTAGTATAATTCCATTTGCCTTCACTGCCCCACTAACCCTTTTTCTTCTCCCAGAGGTATCCTGTCAATCATATTGTGACATGATAAATCTTTTACAATACACGACACATGGACTGGTGTCAAGTGATATGTGTGACATCATTTGGGTGAAAATAACAGCATTGTCAGAATATAACAACATTGTCAGAAAGAACCAAATATATGACAGAGAGATGTGAAGGGGATAGCAGACACAATCCTTTATATATATTCCTAATCTGCACAGAGCTATAGCATAAAATATTTCTATTATATATATTCTTCTGTGTTAGCTATAAATAAGCAAAGAAAATTTTAGAGGTTATAGTACCTATAATTACCAATAAAGTAATGTCGGTGCTGTTTTAATGAGGTGTGATTGGTTACTAAAAGGGAATTGTAGGTCAGTAAAACGAATATTTAAGTATATGTTGAAAAGCTTGCTGACTTCACAAGCTGTTTTAGAATTGACTGTGAAATCAACAAAAAGGGAATGATCAAATGTATTTTTGATTGGGGAATATAGTTGCCATGTTAAGTTGCAATTGTTTGTCTTTTAATAAAAAGCAAAACTGGACAATCCCTGATACCAGTTTATATTTGAGTGGCTAACTTATGGTAGAGAAAACCCCAGGTATATCTGTGCAGATGACTTGATTTCTCTCTGGATAATCTCCATGAGTTTAGTCAACAATATAACTTTATTGAAACAAAAAGAGCATGGGACATACATGCATATTGAATAACATGTATGTAATAAATTGGCAATGTATAATGTTGCATGCAAATATACAGAACATTACAATAGGAAATTGTCATATAAGAACATTCAGCAGGAGTTGTACCAGCAAACACATATTGCGGAACCCAACTATACTGAAAAGGAAAACATAAAAAGATAACTATTGAATTAAACAAGCTACAGCAGAATGGACAAATATAATGTTATTTTGGTAGAACTGATTTATATTTAATTATATGGAAACTTTATTCTTTAGGGACATAACTAACAATTTAATTACACCAATTGTGATTGATGCATGGCTTGGGGGGTATGGGTATCGTGTGTCAAGTGGGCACTGGGCCAAGGGACTCGATATATGTTAAAACATTACAGAATATACTGTATATACAACAGTAGAGACCCATGCATCCAACAAGGGGGCAGCTTCAGCTACACAATTCTACTAACAAGCCCAAAATGTTTCTCTTGAAGAAACACCTGGGTGGAATTGAAGTCCTAGGATACAGAAGGTAGATTCCAGTGGGACTTAGGTGTCCATTATTTAACATAATAATTTGCTTTGAAGTTTTTAATTTTTCTTATTAAGTGACCTTTTGTGGGAAGAATAGTGCTAGGCAAAGGTAATTCAGAAAATAGTATCTGATTTTCACCAATGGGAAATTGATTTATTATTAAAATATTTTATTTGTGTACAAATAATTGCTTATGCAACAATTATTTATCAAAAATAATAAGTTAATAAATGTTCATGTTTTGCTCCTTTCGGTGAAAAATTAAAAAAAAAAAGTACTCTCAGCAGAAGAAGAAATAAAAATGAATACTGGAGCTTGGAATGTACTTTGCAGAAGGAGGTGCAGTGAAATACAGGCTGGACATGAGGCACTTCTATCTGCATTTAAGTGTACAATTTTCTGCCTGAGTCTTCAATATATGTAGCATGAGTGGCAAAAACTGTTCATTTAGCCATTTCTCCCATTTTAATTTAAAATTTTCTTACATTCCAGCCTTGGTAGATTTCCATACATAGACTATCATATAACACTGCTATGCAAAGCCTCAAACTCGGCAAAGCTGTTAAATTCACAATGCTTCTCCACTTGATCGCTATGGCTTTTCAATTGTTTCAGAGCAAGCAAAATTATTTCTCTCGCTACAGGTGTAAATGTTTGTTTAGCATATTCTCTCTGTCAGTAATGTCTTTTAAGTGTGGTATCAAATAGCCCACCTTAAATACGACCTTATGAACTAACATTGTGTGTGAATTTGTGACAAACAATGTAATTGTATACATTTTGAATTGGTACATACACTGGATGGACATTAGTCTGTAAGAAAGACAGACTGGGGAAACCTGTTTGTTTTCATTTTTAGGCTGAACAATCTAATGAACCGGAAATTCCTTCTGAAAAGAAAGCTCCAGGAAATTCCATGGGTGTAACAAAATTTTCGGCTTGCGTCATCTTGTACACCTTGTAATTGCCTGTAATTTGCTAATCACTCTGCTGAAGACTTTACATGCCTTTGTTTGCAATAACTTGAATTTCCTGATCAATATTCAAATTCTCCATCTTTAGGCTATGTATTGAAAATGAGGCAAACTGAATCAGCAAAATGTTCTTATTTATGCTAAAAGTGAGCATTATTTTTTGTATGAATAGCACATGCTACCTTAATGCCATTTGTTGTGGTTCCCTCTATCCAGATTATCAGTATGACAACTGTCAAATAAAAGTATGTTATACATTTAAAGTAATGGTGCGAATTGTTCAGATATTCAGAGATTATGATTTAATATAATGTAATACCACAATAGTGCAGGTGTTAAAGTACTGTATAATATATTATGAAATTATATTCACTCTTTGCCTCACATAAAGGAATACTGCACCTTTGTTTCCATAAATGCGTTTGCATGGGTTTCCTCCGGGTGCTCCGGTTTCCTCCCACACTCCAAAAATATACTGGTAGGTTAATTGGCTGCTATCAAAATTGACCCTAGTCTCTGTCTGTCTGTCTCCCTCTCTGTCTGTTTGTCTCCCTCTCTGTCTGTCTGTGTCTGTGTGTGAGTGTGTGTCTACATTACGGAATTTAGACTGTAAGCTCCAATGGGGCAGGGACTGATGTGAATGAGTTCTCTGTACAGCGCTGCGGAATTAGTGGCGCTATATAAATAAATGATGATGATGATAAATGCATGTTGTAGAAAACAAAAGAGGGATGACAAAAGTAAAAGTTCTCACCTTTGTAGTAAAATATCCCAGTTCATGGAACCAGTGCAAACGATAGTTGTACCATTAAATTCACCTAAGAGAGATCAGTTGGAAAGTTGTGTGATTACTAAATTATTTACAATAACCTACATTATGGACCTGATTTTTTCAAGTATGCAAAATGAGTGTATTGTGCGTTTTTGATAAACATTTATATGGCAGTGAAAGGATGGTTGCAATTTTCAAAACATACTACTAATGATGTTTTCCGCTATGATAGTAATATGCTGTATGTGACATATTTCTTTCATATTCCTGCAAAGAACCATGACATGCATACCATAGGCACTGAGAAGACTACAGTTGCCTGGAACTCCTCTTCTACATGAAAAAGTTTGTGCAAAATATGTATAAACATTATTGTACTACCATTTACAGCACTGTACAAAAAATGTCACTGGCTCGTTATTGAAGGCCAGTGTGATATATTCAAACTACTCCAGACATATATAAAACTTTTCAAATATCTAGTACACGAATTTTTGAATTATACATACAGTCCTGGCCAAAAGTTTAGAGAATGACACAAGTATTGGTTTTCACAAAATTTGCTGCTTCCGTGTTTTTAGACCTTTTTGTCAATTGTTGCTATGGTAGACTGAAGAAAAATTACAAGCATTTCATAAGTGTCAAAGGCTTTTATTGGCAATTACATTAAGTTTATGCAAAGAGTCAATATTTGCAGTGTTGACCCTTCTTTTTGAAGACCTCTGCAGTTCACCCTGGCATGCTGTCAATCAACTTCTGGGCCACATACTGACTGATGGCCGCCCATTCTTGCTTAATCAATGCTTGGAGTTTGACCACAAGTTCTCAATGGGATTAAGGTCTGGGGAGTTTCCTGGCCATGGACCCAAAATTTCAATGTTTTGATCCCTGAGCCACTTAGTTATCACTTTTGCCTTATGGCAAGGTGCTCCATAGAAAAGGCATTGTTCGTCACCAAACTGTTCTTGGATGGTTGGGAGAAGTTGCTCTAGGAGGATATTTTGGTACCATTCTTTATTCATGGCTGTGTTCTTAGACAAAATTGTGAGTGAGCCCACTCTCTTGGCTGAGATGCAACTCTACACATGAATGGTCTCAGGATGCTTTACAGTTGGCATGACAAAGGACTAATGGCGGCGCCCACCTTTCCTTCTTCGGACAAGCGTTTTTCCAGATGCCCCAAACAAACTGAAAGGGGATTCATCAGAGAAAATTACTTTACCCCAGTCCTTAGCAGTTTAATCCATGTACCTTTTGCAGAATATCAGTCTGTCCCTGATGTTTTTCCTGGAGAGAAGTGGCTTCTTTGCTGGCCTTGTTGACACCAGGCCATCCTCCAAAAGTCTTCGCCTCACTGTGAATGCAGATGCACTCACACCTGCCTGCTGCCATTCCAGAGCAAGCTCTGCACTGGTGGTGCCCTGATCCCGCAGCTGAATCAACTTTAGGAGACGGTCCTGTCGCTTGCTGGACATTCTTGGGCGCCCGGAAGCCTTCTTCACAACTATTGAACCTCTCTTCTTGAAGTTCTTGATGATCCGATAAATGGTTGATTTAGGTGCAATCTTATTAGCAGCAATATCCTTGCCTGTGAAGCCCTTTTAGTGCAAAGCAATGATGACTGCACGTGTTTCCTTGCAGGTAACCATGGTTAACAGAGGAAGAATAATGATTTCAAGCACCACCCTTCTTTTAAAGCTTCCAGTCTGTTATTCTAACTCAATCAGCATGACAGAGTGATCTCCAGCCTTGTCATCGTCAACACGCTCACCTGTGTTAATAAGAGAATCACTGACCTAGTGTCAGCTGGTCCTTTTGGTGCAGGGCTGACATGCAGCGGAAATGTTGTTTTTGGGATAAAGTTCATTATCATTGCAAAGAGGGACTTTGAAATTAATTGCAATTAATCTGATCACTCTCCATGACATTCTGGAGTATATGCAAATTGCCATCATAACAACTGAGGCAGCAGACTTTGTGAAAAATAAAAGTTGTGTAATTCTCAAAACTTTTGACCATGACTGTATATAAAGAACTTGAATACTTTAGAGAAGGTCCAAAGTAGAATCTGTTCTGTGTCTGCCCCTGCATATGCTAAGTTCATGTGTACTGGTATGAATAATGAAAACTATTTTCCACACAGGTGACTTACAAGCATTCCTGGAAGTTATGTTACTCAGAGATGTCACTAGCCCGTTGATTATTTCAAATGTCTTTTCCACATCAAGTTGGCACTGGCTGGATCCACAGGACACTTGCTGCAGAATGGTTATATGTAACAATAATAGCAAGAATAAGTCCAAATCAAGACATATGGAACCTCATTTAGTGTTAAGGGTAAATACAACTAGCACATGCAGTTTTGCATACTGACGAAACCATGTTGCGCCTCAACTCCAGCTGCCTAGAGCTGGTAGGGAGCTCAACTCTAAACAGCAATATACACCTAGTATACACCCCTTGTAACGCAACGTGCTTTGCCTGGTTTGGTGCAAATTTAATGGCATTGTTAATATTACAGTGTAATTAAAGGAGTCATATATATATATGCTGCCCTCCTTTTTATATATATATATATATATAAATATTGTGTAATTCCAGTCACATCAGCAAACATTATCTTGCAATGCATAATAAAGGAGTCATGTAAGTTCTGTTTGTTAGGACTTGAACAGGATATCTTAAGTTGATACAATATATACAGTATCTGATTGCTTAGCTGTATTTTGCCAAAGGCAAGAGACTTGTTTGCAGTCGAATGACCTATTTATTTTTCTGTATAATCTCCACTACTACCCATTTATAAGTCATCAACGATACATGGCTAACCGGTTCATTTACTCTGTCAATTATAAAAGGGGGGGGGGTCAGGTCCGGAGCTAGCATGTCTGGTGCCCCCCTTTGCGCCCTCTTTTATAAATTATTTGTTCATTCAATAATGCTTTTCTTTTTTTAATACAAATCATATAATAAACTTTAATAAAGAGAGTAATACAAATAAATACATTAAACAGCGAGCATTTATTTCTATATGAATAATATGAATGAAGAATATGTATTCTTTGCAATAATATTTTACATTTTTGGCAAATTAATTTAGTTAGAAGTATAGAAGACAAAAAATGCCCCCTCTTTCATCACACCGCGCCCCCTTCATCATCACACCGTGCCCCTTTCATAATCCTACTGTGCTCTCCTTCATCTTCACACCATTCCCATTTCATCATCCTACTGTGCCCTCAATCATCATTACACTGTGCCCTCCTTTATTCTTTCACTGTGACCTACTTTATGTTCACTGTGCTCTCCTTTATTCTTTCACTGTGCATTCCTTTATGTCCATTGTGCCCTCCTTTATCTCTATTCTGCCCTCCTTTACGTCCATTCTGCCCTCCTTTATGTCTATTCTGCCCTCCTTTATGTCTATTCTGCCCTCCTTTACGTCCATTCTGCCCTCCTTTATGTCTATTCTGCCCTCCTTTATGTCTATTTTGCCCTCCTTTATGTCTATTGTGCCCTCCTTTATTCTTTCCTTAACTTTCTTTGATCTTCTCTTCCTCTTCTGTCTGTCTTTCTTCAGTGCCTGCTGCTCCCTGCGCGGCTCCGCACTCACTGTGTCGGCACGTGATGATGCCACGTCCGACCCTGTCAGTGAGCAGAGAGGAGGGCATCAGAGCAGCGTCGCTGCCAGCAATTTTTTTTATTATTCTTTTGCTGGCAGACTAGCGGGCAAGGCAGGTGGGGGAAGCGCCTTTCCTGCCTACCGACCCCCCCCCCCACCCCAGCCTTGCTTACCCCGCATACTGCGTTCCGCCAGTCCTGGGAGTGGGCCTATAATAGCACAACCATTTCTTTACACAATAGTAAAAATTAGTCACATTCACCTTTTTGATATATATAATAATAACGTTACAATATTTGTATTTGAATGTGCATATAACTATTACAAATATTTGTTGTTGACTGCAAGGGATGCGTAGGGCCCCCTTTCAGTTGTTGCTGCAGGCAGCAGAATGTCTAGGTGAATCCTTTCCAAAGATAGTACCTATTGCACATTTTTTTCAGTTTTACTGTTTTCTTGCATTATTGTAATTCTAAGTAATTTTAACTATTGCATATACAGTATATTTGTGAATACTACTTATAACAAGTTTAAATACAACACCTTATTTACACCTTACAACACCCATATTTTTGGATTAGTTGTTGTTAAAAGCAGATGTTCTTACCTGAATCAAGGAAATGCAAGTTTGCATCTCAGTGTTTAAACTTTGGTCTGAGAAAGCCTGCAGGATCCCTGATAGATTACTTGTAGATGCGCTGTTCTTCACTGCATTAGACATGGATAATTTTGCCATGAAGTGAGACATCAAAATTACATCTGCTACTTAAAAGAGGGTACATTTGGATATTTTAACATAAGCTAAATAGCCCCACCAGTGGAACTCACACTATTATCCTACATGGCGTCTTCCTGTGGCATGTATGAATGATGTGGCTTTTGTTATTGGATAGCTCCAGCTTCAGCAATGGCTAGACAAGGAAAAGCGGCCACATTACTACCACATTCCACAGTACAGACCACTTCCCTCTTCTGTCACAAATCAGTTATAATATATATCATGAGTAAAGGGGAGACATCCTACAAGGTTCTATTGGAAATATCTTTATGTACCTATGTGTAAAGGAGTGATGATGGATGTCCAAAGATAGACACCTTTAAAAGGAAAACACAACTTCTTTAATGTACTTTTTAACTGTCAGTAAATCATTACCCAAAATATATTAGCATATTATTTTGCACAAAAAATACTGTTTTTATATTGGTGGCTTATAATACTTCCGCTTTGCAGCAGCAAGACGCACTTTGCCCACCATTAGTTACAATTGTTATTCCACCACATTGTGTATCAATCATTCCCCGCCCTACTTGGGTTGTAAGTGTCTTTAGAGGGCCACCTTTACATTCAGTTTCATGTCATTTTATGTTATTTATTTGAATCCTGATCCCTTAATGTACAGCACTATGCATTATGTTAGTGTTTTATAACTAAAGGATGATGATGATGATTATAATAAATAAATAATTGGAAAATGTCAATAATGTTGCATTGCAACGGTCAGCCTATGGCTTAAGGTCTCTTAAGCACCGGTGTTATATTGGTGCGTTTTAATGCTATTAAAAGTGTGAGTGAAATTGCATATGTTTAACATGTATTTTTTTTAGCCTTTCTACTAGTATTTTGAGCTTACCAGAGGTGACTGTAGCATGCCACAAACCAATTAACTTACGATAAACACATTGAATGGTACAATATGCATTTGGAAAAATGCAATAAACCCCAAAAGTTAGTACCTCAATCAACTCCATGTTGTGATTTACAAACTTAAACTTGCTTTCCAACACCACTGTACTCTTCTCTATTGTTGCTTGTCTCATTTTCTTTAGTTAAGAACATGTTACAAACGGCAGATAAATTAAAGTGACTTTCATTCTGCAAGCCTATTCTTCCCAAAAATTGATCACATGTATGATTGGATAACACATATTTGTGCTTTGGGTAGCGTGCCTTATGGCAGCATCTCAGTGTGTCAGAATCAGGCCCGGCGCTCCCATTAGGCAAGGTTAGGCACTTGCCTAGGGCGCTGGGCTCTGGAGGGCGCCACAGAACTGTAAATTAATTTTAAAACTGTGCGGCGACCGCTGACCATACCTGTCACAGCCGCCGCACAGCATTCAGATGCATGGGGAGGAGGGGAAGAGGCTATTGCTCACCACCGCCGCCTCTCTGCTCCGTCTCCTCCCCTCCACTCACTAGTGTCAGTGAGTGGAGGGGAGGAGACGGAGCAGAGAGGCGGCGGTGGTGAGACAAGGTAAGAAAAGACGGGGTGAGGAGGGAGGAGGGCGCCGATTTTTGCGGGGGGGGGGGGGGGGAGAGGGCGCCGATTTTGCCTAGAGCGCCATGGACCCTAGCACCGGCCCTGGTCAGAATATATATATTTTTACCTTGATTTGCAACTTTCAGAATGTATTTCATACAAGTTTGTAGGTAGAACATTTCTTGAGGAACTGCTGTGAAGTTAAGATCATAGCCTCCCGTATATGTGAACCTAAAATAGATACATAAAATACTGTTTTATATTATTTCATAGATTAGGATGCAACAGGTGAAGCTAGACAAAGTGTCAAAGTGACGTAATATGTGGTCCTCTACATCTGTTTTTTTATTTTCAACTTAATCCAGCCCAATCTTTTTAAGATGTTTGTGTTAGGGAGAATTTATCTTACTTAGTAAATGCTTTAGCAGCTCTGATCATGGTTTTATCTAAAATTATGGTTACAATTTCAGCAGGTGTTCTTCAACCCGAATATAGGGTTAATAGAACATTATTGTCACGGGCACTAGGAGTCTTTACCCAGGGATCACCAGATGGTAGGCTTACCAGAGCAATGTAGATGGTATAGGGTACTCTGGTAGCTGGGTGATCACGGAACATGAAATGATGGCCGATGAGATGCTCAGGAAAGTCTATGACTAGCAACACTGGTAATAATGAGATAATAATACACAAGGAACTGTATGGACAAGAACACGTGAATATAGTCAGTGGTCTGCGATAGCAAGTTGTACCACTGCTATAGTGAGGAGGAATGTCCAACAGAAACAAGGAGGTGGTGAGAGTCAGCGGTCTGCGGGTAGCAAGTTGTACCGCTGTCTGAGTGAAGGAATGGAATCCAAGTGGAGGTATCCAGGTAGTCAGTGGTCTGCGGTAGCAAGTTGTACCACTGCTATGTGAGAGGAGGATGGAACAGGTGATACCGGAAACAGGGATCAGTGGTCTGACATCAGCAAGTAGTACCACTGAATATATATGTGAGGAGGTGCACGGGGGAAGACTGCAACACAGGATATACACAGGCACCTTATACACGATCCACAGTAATATGCACAATATAGATATATATATATATATAAATGACTGAGCAGGTCTGCAATCTAGAAAGTCTCTTGAAGTAGTCCAGCACAATGATAACACAGTCAATGATGGCAATAGACTCAGCGGATAGCAGACTCCAGAGAGAACCAAACACAGTCCAGCAAGATATGCAATACACAGCACAGTCAATGAGAAGTATGCATACCGTGGTTCAGCAGTAGCAGTCAGATGGGATAGCAGCGGTACCTGAGCGGCTAGAGGCCGACTGGATAGAAAGTCCCTGGACAGGTGAGGCAGAGGTCTAGCAGGTGCAGCGCACAGGTGAGTAGACCAACAGGGACACGAATCCACAGGAGTCAGCAACACGTGGAACTGGACTCATAGGAGACCCAGGAGAATAGAGATGATCCAGCAGAGGGTAGTAGATGAGATACAAATCCAATGCTGACAGGAGGGTAGAGACCAGTGGAACACGTGAAGGCGTGGAGAGTGGATCAGCAGGAGATGGACGATAACGCTGACCACAGCAGCAGGGCTCAGCGGCACACGGAGGTAACCAGTAGCAACCACAGGAACCAACAGCGATGGCAAACAGGAGTGCAGCGCAGGGCAGGAGCTGTAGATCACGAAGTGTAGCAGATGGTCATGAAAGCGGCAGTCTCGAGGCAGCCACAGCAAAGATGAGATGAGACTGTAGTGCACGGAGGCAGCGGATAGTAATCAGCTGGCAGTCACGATGTTGAACACAGGCGAGTTGCAAGCAGGAGACTGTAGTGCACGGAGGCAGCGGATAGTAACCAGCTGGCAGTCACGATGATGAACACAGGCGAGTTGCAAGCAGGAGACCGTAGTGCACAGAGGCAGCGGATAGTAGTCAGCTGGCAGTCACGATGATGAACCCAGGCGAGTTGCAAGCAGGAGACTGTAGTGCACAGAGGCAGCGGATAGGAATCAGCAAACAGACTTGATGAGAAGCAGGTGAGTGAAGTAAAAGCTGGAGTGCACGGAGGCAGCGGATAGCAATGAGCAAACAGTCACATTGATATAAAATAACGTTGAAGTGGTTTAGAAGACTGTAGTGCACGGAGGCAGCGGATAGGAATCCGCAAACAGTCCTGATGATACAGTTGATGGTAGAAGTGGTTTAGAAGACTGTAGTGCACGGAGGCAGCGGATAGGAATCAGCAAACAGTCCTGATGATATAGTTGATGGTAGAAGTGGTATGGAAACCACAGGAATAGAAGTGGTTTGGAAACCACAGGAATCAGCAGCGCTGAATACACGAGCAATACAGGAACACCTTCAGAGACTCATGAGGAATGAGACTCCAAGATCAGGCAACGTGGTGTTGACCACAGGTGCTTAATATAGGGAGGTTGCCTGATCTGCCAATTGAGTTAAAGGGGTATACACTGAAGTATAGAAAAGGGCTGCGCATGCGCAGACCCTCAGGATGGTGGACGACCACGGTTCCTAAATGTCCGGGAAGAGGCACTCACGGTCCGGTGAGTGACAGTACCCCCCCCTTTTAAAGGTGGGCACAGAACGCCTGGAACCGGGCTTGTCCGGATTTTGGGAGTAAAACTTCTTCAAAAGGGCAGGAGCATTAAGATCTTCAGCTTTGATCCAAGAGCGCTCCTCAGGACCAAAGCCCTTCCAATGAACGAGGAAGTGGAGGACTCCTCGCGAAATTTTTGCATCTAGTACCTCGGTAATCTCAAAATCCTCCTCCTGATGAACTTGAACTGGCTGCGGAGCTGAGGGAGGAGTTGAAAAACGGTTGATAATAAGAGGTTTGAGCAAAGATACATGGAAGGCATTAGAAATCCGAAGACTCTTAGGAAGAAGGAGTTTCACACATACTGGATTGATAACTTGAATGATCCTATATGGACCAATAAAACGAGGGGCGAATTTCATGGATGGAACCTTCAAACGAATATTTTTTGTGGATAACCAGACACGATCTCCAATTTTTAATGGTGGAATAGCCCGCCTCTTCTTATCAGCGAAAGATTTATATTTGACAGATGTCTTCTTTAAACAGGTTCTGACCTGAGACCAGATATTTTTAAAGGTCTGACAAACAGTCTCCACCGCAGGAACTTGGGTGGGCGGGAGGGCAGGAAATTCCGGAAAAGACGGATGGTGACCGTAGACCACAAAGAATGGAGTTTTGGATGATGACTCATGGTACATGTTGTTATGGGCGAACTCAGCCCAAGGGAGTAACTCTACCCAGTTGTCTTGATTGGCTGATGAAAATATCCTTATAAAAGTCTCAAGATCTTGATTGACACGTTCGGTTTGTCCATTGGATTGTGGATGGTAAGAAGATGAGAGTGCTAATCGTATGCCCAAGGTTTTACAAAGGGCTCGCCAGAATCTGGACACGAATTGTACTCCTCTATCAGACACAATCTCAGATGGACATCCATGGATACGGAAGATCTCTTTAATGAAATGTTCAGCCAGGATAGACGAGGAAGGCAAACCAGACAGAGGGATGAAATGAGCCATCTTCGAAAATCTGTCCACTACCACCCAAATAGTGTTATGGTTCTTACTAGGTGGTAAGTCAGTAACGAAATCCATACTAATATGGGTCCATGGTTTGGACGGAATGGGTAGTGGTCGCAGCAACCCTGCTGGGGTTCTGCGGGAGGATTTGAATTGCGAACATAATTCACAGGAAGCAATGAACTCTTTGACGTCTCTCCTCATTGAAGGCCACCAGTAACTTCGAGAGAGGATCTCAAAAGTCTTGTGTTCACCGGCGTGTCCAGAAAAACGAGAGGCATGGAACCACGAAAGGATTTTCCTCCTTAGAGTAGGAGGCACGAGGGTCTTCCCAAATGGTAGCGTTTTGGTGGATGAAGCAGCCAGTGAGATACATTTGGGGTCTAGAATGGTATGGTTGGAAACCTCTTCTATATCAGAGGACGTAACAAAGGCTCTAGATAAGGCATCAGCTTTTTTGTTCTTGGCAGCTGGTTTGAAGGTAATTATTAATTCAAAACGGGAAAAGAAAAGAGACCATCTTGCTTGACGAGGGTTCAAGCATTGGGCAGACTGGAGATATGACAAGTTCTTATGATCCGTGAAGATCGTCACCGGATGGCGAGCTCCCTCCAACAAGTATCTCCATTCCTCTAATGCGGCTTTGATAGCCAGTAATTCCTTGTCTCCGATGGTATAATTCTTCTCTGCGGGTAGGAGACCCCGAGAATAGAAGGCACAAGGGTGGAATTTTTGCTGTTCCGAGCGTTGGGAGAGAATAGCTCCTAAGCCCACATTAGAGGCATCTACTTCTAGGAAAAAGGGGAGTGTCACATCAGGCTGACGAAGGATTGGAGCCGAAGAGAAGGACTCTTTTAATGTTTGAAAGGCTTGAATAGCCTCAGTAGACCATTGCTTAGGATTAGCCCCTTTTCGAGTCAGGGCCACAATAGGAGATGCAATGGAAGAAAAGTCTTGAATGAAGCGTCTATAGTAATTGGCAAAACCTAAAAAACGCTGGATCGCACGAAGAGTAGTTGGCTGGGGCCAATGTAGTACAGCATTTACTTTGTCAGGATCCATCTTCAGACCAACTCCGGAAACAATATACCCCAAGAATGGAATCTGGGGTAATTCGAATGAACATTTTTCTAATTTACAGAACAATGAATTTTTCCGTAGCCTGGAGAGGACTTCTGCCACATGTTGGTGGTGAGAAGGCAGGTCCTGTGAAAAAATCAATATGTCGTCCAGGTAGACGACGACACATACATATAATAAGTCCCGAAAAATCTCATTGATGAAGCCCTGAAAAACAGCGGGGGCATTACATAGCCCGAAAGGCATTACCAGATATTCGTAATGCCCGTCTCTGGTGTTAAACGCTGTCTTCCATTCGTCACCGGAACGGATTCTGATTAAATTGTAGGCACCACGAAGATCCAACTTAGTAAAAATACGGGCTCCCTTGATGCGGTCAAATAGCTCAGTGATCAACGGAATGGGATACCGATTCTTGATAGTAATGGCATTGAGTCCACGAAAATCTATACAAGGGCGTAATGATCCATCCTTCTTTTTGACAAAGAAGAACCCAGCTCCAGCGGGCGAGGTGGAAGGTCGAATGAACCCACGCTGGAGGTTCTCCCGTATATATTCAGATGTAGCTTGAGTTTCAGGTAACGAGAGTGGATAGACCCGGCCCCTGGGAGGAGTCTTGCCAGGAAGAAGATCAATCGGACAATCCCAAGAACGATGAGGAGGAAGACGTTCAGACTGAGCTTTATCAAAAACATCGGTAAATGAAGCATATTGAGGAGGGAGTCCCGGGGAAATAGCTGAGATGGAAGCTTGCTGTACCTTGAGAGGAATGACTTGGGAAAGGCAATGATGGTGACATTCAGGCCCCCAAGACGTGACTTGAGGGGTGCACCAGTCAATCTGGGGAGAGTGACACTGAAGCCATGGAAGGCCTAGGACAATCGGACTTGTCGTAACAGGAAGAATTAAAAACGATATCTCTTCATGATGCAGAGCACCAATCTGAAGGGTTACTGGAGACGTACTCTGGGTGATGAGACCGTTGATGAGACGTGATCCATCGATAGCCGTCACAGTAATGGGAGTTTTTAAGGTAATCACTGGTAGAGACCATTGATTTACTAACGATTTGGAAATAAAATTTCCTGCTGCTCCGGAATCAATCAATGCCTGTGACTCAAAGGTTTTGGTAGCAAAGGAAATAGTCACATCAAAAGCGCAGACTTTAGATTTCATAGACGATGGAGAGGACTCCAGGGACCCTAACTTCACCTCTCCAGAACTAGTTAGGGCCTGGCATTTCCCGATCTCTTAGGGCAGGAGCTGAGGACATGAGTGGAATCAGCACAATAGATACAGAGTCTATTCTTGACTCTTCGTCTCCTCTCCTCAGAAGATAACTTGGAACGTCCTATCTCCATGGGAATCACAGCAGGTGACACTGGACGAAATTGAGGGTTAGAGCGAAGAGGTGCTTTAGCAGAAGTCGTTTTCTCAGCCTCTCTTTCACGAAATCTCATATCAACACGATGGCATAGAGAGATCAAATCTTCAAGGGACGAAGGAAGCTCTTGAGTAGTCAGTGCATCTTTAATTTTATCGGAAAGCCCCTGCCAGAAGGCGGCAACTAGGGCTTCAGTGTTCCACTGAAGTTCAGAGGCTAAGATCCTAAATTGAATGACGTACTGGCCTACAGTATGAGATCCTTGTCGCAGACGGAGGATGCTGGAAGCAGCGGAGGTCACACGACCTGGTTCATCGAACACACTTCGGAATGTAGAAATGAATTTGGCACTATCTTGTAATATTGGATCGTTCCTCTCCCACAGAGGGGAGGCCCAAGCCAGGGCTTGTCCTGAAAACAAAGAGATAAGATAGGCCACTCTGGAACGATGGGTAGAAAAATTTTGAGGTTGGAGCTCAAAATGGACTGAACATTGGTTAAGGAAACCCCTACAAGTTTTGGGGTCTCCATCGTACTTTGACGGAGTAGGCAGGTGAAGCGTGGAAGCTGTAGGCACCTGGGATGGCAATGGGGAAACGGAGGAAAGCACAGGAGCTTCAGTAGTAGCTGTCACAGTCTGTCCAGATGTTCCTTGGGAGGTTAATGACTGATAACACTGAAGTAACAGCTGTTGGCGGGCATCCTGTTGTTCCACACGGCTAACCAGATGTTGCAGCATCTCTTTGGCGGTAGGTTCCGCATCTGGGTCTGTCATGGCCTGATCTTACTGTCACGGGCACTAGGAGTCTTTACCCAGGGATCACCAGATGGTAGGCTTACCAGAGCAATGTAGATGGTATAGGGTACTCTGGTAGCTGGGTGATCACGGAACATGAAATGATGGCCGATGAGATGCTCAGGAAAGTCTATGACTAGCAACACTGGTAATAATGAGATAATAATACACAAGGAACTGTATGGACAAGAACACGTGAATATAGTCAGTGGTCTGCGATAGCAAGTTGTACCACTGCTATAGTGAGGAGGAATGTCCAACAGAAACAAGGAGGTGGTGAGAGTCAGCGGTCTGCGGGTAGCAAGTTGTACCGCTGTCTGAGTGAAGGAATGGAATCCAAGTGGAGGTATCCAGGTAGTCAGTGGTCTGCGGTAGCAAGTTGTACCACTGCTATGTGAGAGGAGGATGGAACAGGTGATACCGGAAACAGGGATCAGTGGTCTGACATCAGCAAGTAGTACCACTGAATATATATGTGAGGAGGTGCACGGGGGAAGACTGCAACACAGGATATACACAGGCACCTTATACACGATCCACAGTAATATGCACAATATAGATATATATATATATAAATGACTGAGCAGGTCTGCAATCTAGAAAGTCTCTTGAAGTAGTCCAGCACAATGATAACACAGTCAATGATGGCAATAGACTCAGCGGATAGCAGACTCCAGAGAGAACCAAACACAGTCCAGCAAGATATGCAATACACAGCACAGTCAATGAGAAGTATGCATACCGTGGTTCAGCAGTAGCAGTCAGATGGGATAGCAGCGGTACCTGAGCGGCTAGAGGCCGACTGGATAGAAAGTCCCTGGACAGGTGAGGCAGAGGTCTAGCAGGTGCAGCGCACAGGTGAGTAGACCAACAGGGACACGAATCCACAGGAGTCAGCAACACGTGGAACTGGACTCATAGGAGACCCAGGAGAATAGAGATGATCCAGCAGAGGGTAGTAGATGAGATACAAATCCAATGCTGACAGGAGGGTAGAGACCAGTGGAACACGTGAAGGCGTGGAGAGTGGATCAGCAGGAGATGGACGATAGCGCTGACCACAGCAGCAGGGCTCAGCGGCACACGGAGGTAACCAGTAGCAACCACAGGAACCAACAGCGATGGCAAACAGGAGTGCAGCGCAGGGCAGGAGCTGTAGATCACGAAGTGTAGCAGATGGTCATGAAAGCGGCAGTCTCGAGGCAGCCACAGCAAAGATGAGATGAGACTGTAGTGCACGGAGGCAGCGGATAGTAATCAGCTGGCAGTCACAATGTTGAACACAGGCGAGTTGCAAGCAGGAGACTGTAGTGCACGGAGGCAGCGGATAGTAACCAGCTGGCAGTCACGATGATGAACACAGGCGAGTTGCAAGCAGGAGACCGTAGTGCACAGAGGCAGCGGATAGTAGTCAGCTGGCAGTCACGATGATGAACCCAGGCGAGTTGCAAGCAGGAGACTGTAGTGCACAGAGGCAGCGGATAGGAATCAGCAAACAGACTTGATGAGAAGCAGGTGAGTGAAGTAAAAGCTGGAGTGCACGGAGGCAGCGGATAGCAATGAGCAAACAGTCACATTGATATAAAATAACGTTGAAGTGGTTTAGAAGACTGTAGTGCACGGAGGCAGCGGATAGGAATCCGCAAACAGTCCTGATGATACAGTTGATGGTAGAAGTGGTTTAGAAGACTGTAGTGCACGGAGGCAGCGGATAGGAATCAGCAAACAGTCCTGATGATATAGTTGATGGTAGAAGTGGTATGGAAACCACAGGAATAGAAGTGGTTTGGAAACCACAGGAATCAGCAGCGCTGAATACACGAGCAATACAGGAACACCTTCAGAGACTCATGAGGAATGAGACTCCAAGATCAGGCAACGTGGTGTTGACCACAGGTGCTTAATATAGGGAGGTTGCCTGATCTGCCAATTGAGTTAAAGGGGTATACACTGAAGTATAGAAAAGGGCTGCGCATGCGCAGACCCTCAGGATGGTGGACGACCACGGTTCCTAAATGTCCGGGAAGAGGCACTCACGGTCCGGTGAGTGACAATTATTACGGTAATAGTGCACGTAAATTACCGTTATTACTGCCAGCTTTCTGCTTGCAGCTCAGGGAGCTGCGAGCTGAAATGCGGGTTAGAATGACCGTAATTACAGTAATACTTTTAACGTCGCGTTACTTTTGCAAGTAATGTGGCTAATTGAATATGCCCCAAGGAATGGCTGAAAGAACAGTATTTACAAGTTGCCTTTATCAATGATACTAATAATGAAAATAAAAAAATATTTTTTACATATACTGTACAATATAACAAAGAAATTAAAACAGGGGTAAACATCTGATTTCTGTAGGTGGATTATAAGATGCAGCATAGTAATGACTGGTTTTGCTTGGTTTGTTTCTTCAGACTTCTATTACTGATTTATAGTAGAAAAACAATCTAAAGGGCGCTAGTGACCAAAAGGCAGTGCAATAATTTGGACCGCAGCTCTAACCAACAGGGGATCTCGACCCACAGGAACTAACATGTACACAAAAAATGGTGGGGCGCTGGAACCAGATAAAATTAAATACAAGTTGTTTTAATTAAAATATCAATATAGAAATACAAGATAGAAATTAAAAATGTAATATTATAAAGAGCTAATAATACTGGTATGATAACGCTTAAAACATCACAGAAAAATTTATATATGGTGGTATAAAGTCCATCCGGTGTAGCTTATTATTAGATGAAAAGAGAAAATTCCTCAAACGATATCTCCAAAGGTGAGAGCAGGATAAATAGGACTCATGGGATAAGGAGCAATGTCAATCTGTTAAAGACATAAGCTGTGTGCATAGAACCCTTCCAGAGTATGGGATCAATTCACAGCCACGGTCTAGAGAAGATGGAAAAGTTACTTATCCTTCAAGTGCTGTTTGGTCCTTCGATCCTTTAGGAGATTTAGAGGAAATGAAGGTCCTTTGTTTGCTAATCACCATAAGAGCTAACATGTAAACAAACTCCGGGGTTTTGAGTCTGTGATGAGTTTGAACAGAGCCTGTAGGAAGTCATCTGACATGTTTCTCAGCTGTGATAAGCTGTTTCATCAGAGGCAAATCTGATTTATAGTTCTGCAAAGTCTCCAGTGTCATGTGACTACCATGGCAACTACAGTCAAATGGCACAAAATATAGTGAGCAGAGAGGCTTTGGAACAGCCCTCTGAGCTCTGTCTGCACTGTTAAACCCCCCTCCTTCTTCCCTCTGTGCCATCACATGACATGCTGTGAGTATGAATCTGTGAGTGTGATTGGCATACTGGTTTGTCCTCCAGAGATAATTTGAAAGTAGATAATGATTTGTAGCAGGACAGCTAAGAAAAATTAGAGATGCATGCTTAAAATATGCTTAACTTGCTTTTTACAGTAAATATAATCCCTTCTATGTGGGAACAAAACTGACAGAAGTTATAAAGTTGTATCTAACGAAGCCCATAGTAACCAATATAATTCTTATTTTACTGAATCTACTTTCTTTACAAAGTAACTATTTTGTAATTCATACACCCCCATTCTCCATCATTCTCTGTTTCCTCACGTTTGTGGATTCTTGATCCATTCTGGCAGCATCAGCAGGAAATTCCATAAGACCGTATTACTTTGCACCATTTTTATCTGTGTGGCAATGTTTTCTATTTCTGCGAAGATCTCTGAGGAGGATATGTTACCTGTCTTAAAGCAAAAGAAAAAAAAACACCTGAAACCATGGCGTGATCCTATTAGTAATAAGAGTACTTGTTTGCAAATAAATTCTAAATATTCTTAAGATCAGGCTTAACCATCCCAGTACAGACCTAGGATAACTCCACCCCTTTGTGGAAGACAATAAGGCTCATTTACTAATATTACAATAGAAGCCAATCAGAGACCTGCTATTATTCTCTAACTTGCATTAAAGCTATTTGATAATTGGTTACTGTTGTTCAATACAAATGTTGCACCTAAATGTTACTAACCCCTATTGCATTGTATGTGAACTAGAGAACCAATTAACCAATTAATATATTCCAACAGGTCTCTGAAAGTATTAATACTCTATTTTATGGTTTTGTGCACAATATTGTTAATGCATAATTTACAATTACCTCAAGGTAATAATTCTCCATGGTGGCAGGTGATTTATCTTACTTTGCTGTAGACATGCTGGAAGCAAAATTACATTTCCTTTTCTTTACTAGTGGTCCTGCCTTTTTTGGGGGTTCCTAATTTAATGGGTGGTTCAACATTTGCATTTTATATTGATTCTTACTGGTATCACTCACAGTCATTTCCAGTGGTATCTAGTGTATACACCCTGATAATAAGTGCCAAGGGTATGGCATGTGAGTCTTGGTTCTCAGACGTTGCTCTGTCTGGAGGCAGGGGCAAAGTAATTTTGGATGGGATGGGGTGGGGTGGGGGGTTGATAATGACATATGATAAGAATGGATCATTCTTATCATATGTCATTATCAAATGAATCATCAAGCAAGCATGGCAAGCGCAGGTGGTAGAGATGGTCCATATTTTCCAAAATTCCCTGGTCACTGACCAATCAGGGAGCCGCAACTGTAGTATTATCTGCATAATGTCCTGCACTATTTATTAAAACAGTGGCTTATCTTCCTCAATTCACAATGCTGTCCTTCTGCTACATATATGCAAAGGATTAAGCATTCAACTGTTAAGTACACCCTAAATCTATACTGTATATGCACATACAGGCTTTATACAGTTGTATGAATGATCATAACAATAATAATAATGATTATTATTATTATAATAAAAATAATAATAATGAGAAGGTGTAACATAATTTAGAAATGTTAAGTAAATACATTGAGAATGATAGGATTTGAATAAAGTAATAGCTCAGCAATGCCAAGTTATTTGTTTTGTTAGAGTTGTACAATATACTTTATACTGATTGTATAATCAGGATCTATATAACCAACATTTCCCCTATCAAATGTACAATAGGTACAATAGTGTCAAATTTCTATTCTCTAGCAGAGTGTATCTAGTACTTACATTTGCTGCAGTTTCTCCATCTCCGCTGGGCAAAGGTGTAACTACCATAACAGCAGTGGTGAAGCTGCTATGGGGCCCTCATCTGGGGGAAACCACCTTCCCTAACAAAACCCCCATGTGTATATTTGTTTTTCATGCTTGAATGATACATGGGGGCTCTAACAAAATTTTGCTAGGTGGCCCTCAAAAGTCTAATTTACACCCTTGCCCATTTCCGCACTTCCACCACACAACCCTGATGTCATCAGGTTTGAACTGAACAGTAGGAATAGCTTTTGTTCAAATTGATGATGACGGCATGATGAGATCAATGTCGATGGTGGAGCAATTACAAACAATTAGACTTAGTTTTAGATGCAAAATAGGCATTTAGGGATTATTAAGAACATTCAACCCTTAAGCGTCCATAAAGGTGGATGTCTCCTTTACTCTATTATTAGTTTTTTGCTTCCAGTAAATGTCACCATCCATCTAGGGCCAGTATTGTTTTATTACTGTGTTTGTTCCCAATTGTAAAGTGCTATGAATTTTGCTGGCGCTATATAAATAATTGTTGCTGATGATGTTACCTGTGAGAATAGTGCCTGCACTAATGTCTGGTTGGAGTCGCAGAGGTTCTGAAAAGCAGGCTGCTGTTCAGACGGGAACAGGGTGATGGCACTGCATAAAACCCCCTTCACGTTTCCTGAGTATACATCTTGCACTATTGTCTAAAAGAAAAAGAAATGTTGTAAGTGTTATTTAGGGTACAAAATATCTGCAACATCTGAGCTGCTATTTTTTATTGAAACTACTTGCATAACTAAGTTATTTTATGTCTTATTACCTAACTAAAAAACACTCTTGTCAATACTCTTGTCTACGTCCCATTCCTAGTTCTGATTGAAGAAAGTGATTTGGGCCATTTTAAATCTGACTACAACATCTTTAAGTTAAACCCATTAGTTTTCCTAAACACCACTCCGACTCTATTTTATTAATAATAATTTTTACTCTGACACCAGTCCCACCCATTTCCTTTCTAACACAATACAATCATTAATTATAAAACAATATTCATGTCTCCAATCTAATCCATACAATTCAATTCTCAACATGTAATCTTGTATCCACATTCAGCACAACCACATTCAGCCAGAGCTTCCAAAACACATATTGTGATCTCATTAATCTTTAAAATTTATGCACTTAGACAGAGTAATTTTATGACAGGCAGCAAAGTGCAAAAAATGGACATTGGTGTTTAAATTTAATGCACACTTAAGTACATGCCTTTATTAGGACTTATTTATTAGTGCTGCATGTTAGTGTAAAATTTGCAGTAAACCATAGCACTTGCTTGCATTGTCTAATGACTTACTTTCATTGCCATCTCCATTCCTTCTCTTTTAGCATCTTCCCACTCCCGTCACCTTTGCCCTATCCTAAGACCACGCTCAACAAGCACAACTTTGACACCCTTGACCCTGCCATCTTCTCCTCATGTGACTCACTTCTACCCCAATCACCATCCTTGTTGCCCTTACCAGGTAGTACCCACCTTCAACTACACTCTTATCTCTGCCCTGTACACCACTTCCCAGTCATCCCTCTTTACTTTCGATGGTCCACACCCCAACCGTGGCATTCCAAACTTGACCTGATACCATCAAAAATGCTTTTGCATCATTGAGCACCACTTAAGGAAATATCGCTCTTATGCAGACCTTCTCCACTTTAAATTCATTCTCTCTGCTTATAGATCTGTTTCTGTCACTCCAAACAGTCCTACTTCATATATCTAATTTTTTACCGCCCATCCAAATCCCATCGCCTCTTTGCCACTTTAACTCCCTCCTCCACCCCCCTTCCTCCTCTCCTCTCCTCTCTATCTGCCATGGATTTCGCCACCGACTTCTCTAAAATGTGACTCCATCTCCAGGAAAAGACACTTCCTCACCCTAGATACAACCAAAACTCTATCCATTGTTGTTATATCCCTCTTCAATTACTGCAACCTCCTCCTCTCCAGCCTCCTTCTCACCTGCCTCTATTCACGTCAATCTATCCTCAATGCCACTGCTCATATGTCTCCCCTCTTTGCCAGTCGCTAAACTGGCTCCCTTTCCCCTACTGAATTTAGTCACATATAAAGCCCTTAGCCACTTGTCCTCCCCCCTACGTTTCCAACCTCAACTCCATCCGTACATCCTACTGCCCTCTTCTCTCTGCCAATGACAACTGCCTCATCCCCCCATTGATTCACATTCCTGCATCTGAAACTTCTCCCGTACTGTTCCCCACCTTTGGAACTCACTCCCACTTTCCGATCAGACTATCCACCAGTTTCCAAGGCTTCAAACACTCCCTAAAAACGAATTATTTCCTCATCTTACCAGTCCTCTTCCTAATTCATTCCATACTTACTCACCCACTGTGGGTCACCCTCATTTGTGTCAGGCCCCCTCCTCTAGAATGTAAGCTCTTATGAACAAGGCTCTCCATCCTCTTGTCTTCTCTTCATGCCCACCTGTACACCCCTATCAGACTGGTCTCTATGTCTCCTACTGCATCTCAAGCTCTATATCTGCCTATGCTCATGCACCCAGGCTTGTCTTATGCTGCTCTGCTCACAGCTTTTCTTGTTCCCCTGTTCTGAACTATGTAACTCGTTGTTAAATCATTGTTGTTTGTTCTACTCCCTCTATTGTACGGTGCTGAGGAACTTTGTGGCGCCTCATAAATAAAGTGTCCTTGTAAACTCACACTAGACAGATACACCTAATTGCTGATTGCTTGCTGTGGTTCAGTGTAAATTTTGCACCTAAATATGGACCCTATCTGGTACATAGTGATAAAGGTTACTTAAAGGTTAACACTAATATCAGAACATTTCTGTTTTATTACATTTATTAAGCTACTATAAATAAATCAGGACAAAAATGTAAAACAATATAATTTTAAAAAAATGTCCCAGAGCACTGTACTTGAGAATGGGGACTTAGGGGGCCCTTATATAGAAGCCTTGAACATCCTACATACCAATCACTCATTTTCTCCTATAATTGTTTTAATAAACGAAACGCTGCTACTGTAAATTTACCTTCCCCAGATTGAATGCTTCTAAAACAATTGTCCAGTTATTCTCCGCTGTGCTGTTCCCTGAATGAAAAACATAAAAACTCATTTTAGTATTTCATAAGCCTTAAACCCTTAATATCTTAAATTAATTGTAAATATGCTCTTTAAGCAGCATCGTGTCACAGTGATTAGCATTTCTGGCTCCCAGCACTGGGGTCATGGGTTGAATGTCTACCATGACCATATCTGTCTGGAGTTTGTATGCTTTCCCCATGTTAGCATGGGTTTCCTTCGGGTTCTCCAGTTGTCATCACACAGCCCAAAAACCTACAGGTAAGTTAATTGGCTTCTGACAAAAATGGACCTGTGTGTGGCAGGGACTTTAGACAGTAAGCTCCAATGACAGCTGAACACACCCAAGATGGTTGTCTTACCCTCTGCAAAGTATTTGGAGTCCTATTGAAAGAAAGGGGCTATACATAATTATTATTAGTATCATTTCAATGGGTGAAGTTGGTCAAACTTTCAAGGTCTCGCCAATATGAAACCTCTTAAACAATATCAAACACATTTAGTTTTTACATTGGAAGTAACATACACAAATTTACTAACTGACCGTTGGAAGATCTTATCTGGAAGGTTACGTCTCCGCCACCAGAATCAATAGACCGCTTTTTTAACCTGGGAATGCAGATTTAGATATATTTGTATTAATGTAAAATTACAGTTGAATTACAAGATTTCTTTAAGAAAGACAGTATTGTAAAATAGTACTTAGAAGTAACACTATAGAGAAGTGAGTGCTGAAAGTCCAGAGAGCAGTCATATACAGATGGAGCAGACTTTGCTGCATTTGCTCATCAGCTGCATAGTTCAGTATCACGTCTTTTTCCTGAACAATGGTTGTAGCCATTGACATGTTGAGATATTCTATGATATGTGATTTATGTAAATATAGCTAGAAATGTGCAATAAAGTCCATTTGTACCATCCCAGATATTGCATTATAGAAATGTGCTGTATTAGAGCAACATTGGACAGAATCTGTCAGATTCTTTTCCTTCAGAAAGCTAATGATAAAATTAAGTTTCTGGTGTCTCACTTTCATTTCTCTACATTGTTTATATGTACCTCTATTCAGAAAGACATACATCTCATGGCATCATAAAGTAGTCTCAATTATAGGGGGGAATTCAATTCCCCCCAGAATAGCGCTGCGTGTATTACTGTTACTACAGCCATTTTAACACAGGGAGCCGTGAGCTAAAAGCCGGTGTTGAAATTACTGTATTAACTGTAATTATGTGCACTATTACCGTAATATCAGTAATTATGTGCAGGCCGCGTTAGTTTTTACAGTAACACACCCAATTGAATTCACCCATAAAGTCCAAATATATATTCTGTAGTATAGGACAAAATGCCCGGCAACCACCATGTGATACAGTGTAACGAACTTGCTGCAAACTCATATAGGTTTCTTTTACTCTCACCTACTTCTTGATCCCGCTTTGTTTGTTACATTGGATGTGCTTGATACATTGGATGTGCTTGATATATTGGACGTGCTCGATACGTAGGACTTGCTCTTACATGTAACATCAGTATCACAGAGGAAGGTCTGCAGGAAGGGTAACATTCCTGTACTCTGGAGATTTCTGGGAGCTAGGTAACCTGCGGACAAAACGTTGTACGTGAACACCTACAAATGGATATCAGTCACAAGCAAACATTTTTTATTACAAACACCTTACAAACAAAGAAAAGAAATAATAAAAATCAGGTGCATAGAAAACAGTTTGAGCAGCATTATTTAGTTGATTTCAGCTAAGAGTTACCTTATTATTATTTTTTTTTAGTAACAAAATTGTATAGGAGCGCTGGTTATAGTGAAATATTATTAATTCTCATATTTATTAAGAATAAAATAATTTATAAATATGTATATGTAAACATACATACATATATATATATATATATGTATATTTATATATATATATATATATATATATATATATATACATATACCATATATACTCATGTATAAGCCGAGTTTTTCAGCATACTTTTGTATGCTGAAAAAGGCCACTCGGCTTATACACGGGTGAACTTACCTGGTGTCCGGTCCCTCGGCTTCAACTTCTGCATATGCGTTCCAACACAGGAAGTTCGGCATTTGGAACGCAAACTTGCGTTCCAAATGCCGAACTTCCTGTTGTTGGAACGCATATGCGTTCCACTGCCGGGTAAGCGAAAAAAAATCTCTCTCTCTCTCTCTCTCTTTCTCTCTCTCTCTCTCTCTCTCTCTCTCTCATCCCTACCCCTTTATTTAGGTTAGGTTGTACCCAATGCCAATGATTTTATAATCATTTATGAATGTTCCTTGTCATCTACTGTTATTTATGGTTTAGCTAAAAATGATTTCATAGATTGAACCTATCATTTTTATTTAGGTTTTTAAATTAGCGCTCTTTTCCACCCTAGGCTTATACTCGAGTCAATAAGTTTTCCCAGTTTTATGAAGTAAAATTAGGTGCCTCGGCTTATATTCGGGTCGACTTATACTCGAGTATATACGGTATATATACTTATACAGTTAATATAATAAAATGTATATGGGTATGTTTGAAGATCTTCTGATCTGAGACTCTGACTTTGGGGCGAGTCTGGTTCTCTATGGCAGATATATTGATGATTTATTTTTTGTTTAGGATGGTGATGAGATTTCTGTTTCGCACTTTTTGACACATTTGAATAATAATGGTTTTGGGATTAGGTTTACTAGTCAACACGATGCAGTAAACATCACCTTTCTGGATATTGCATTAGTGAGGGAAAAGGAAATCTGTACAGAAACCTATACCAAGGAGGTAGATAGTTTCAATTATCTGAACTATAAAAGTAATCATGCGAAGGGATGGAAGAAAAACATCCCAAAGGGACAGAGTCTCCGTGTTAGGAGGAACTGTACAAATTACAGTGATTTTGACAGAAAGGTGAAGACTCTTTATGAATCTTTCTTATTGCAGGGTTACCCAAAAGGGTTATTAGATAGCTCCTTGGAGGAAGTTAGAGGGTTAGATCGAGATAAAATTATGACACAGAATAGGAAGAAGATTAAAGGTGTAGGTAATAGTGACAAATCATTGGTGTTTGTCACTAAATTTAACTCAGATGCGAACAAAATTAGGCATATAGTCAATAGAAATTCAGCAATCTTGGAATTAGATGAATTTATAGGTCCGATTATAAATAGAGGGAAGAATGTTATATTTAGGCGGGCAAAAAAATCTCAAGGTAATGTTAGCTCCAAGTTTTTTTAGGGATAAGCAAGACAATAAAATATTAAGCAATGGTAATATAGTTAGGAATCCTGAATGCTGGCTCAATACACGCCCTAACGGTTTTTATAAATGTGGGAAACTGCGTTGTCTTACTTGTGGTTTCGTTGAACACAGAGCGCGTGAATTTACATCATTCGTAACCGGAGAGAAGTTCTGTATAAAAAGCATTACAGACTGCAGGTCTAGTTATGTAGTTTATTTAATTAATTGCGGCTGTGGTGTTCAATTTATAGGCCGGACAACTAGACCATTGTATTTACGTTTCTTAGAACATTGTATAAATATTTTGAAACAAGTCAAAACCCACAGTCTGCCCTGTCATGTTAGCAATTGTGGTATTGGTTCGTTAAGGGACATAAAAGTCAGGGCTATCGAACAGGTCAGAGTGACCAATAGAAGGGAATATCGCTTTAATCTCTTGTGTAAACGAACGGCATATTGGATATTCAGAATAAAAACTCTTATGCCTCAAAGTTTGAATGATACAATTGAGTTATACAATATATGAATGTTGGTTTGGGAGTTAATATTGAAATTATATTATATTATTTTTTTATTTAATTATTTTTTTATTTTATTGTATTTATTTCTGCCTAATCCCCATAGATATAGATTTAAGTTTGATTTATGTAGAGGAGACAGTTTAATTTAGAACAATATTAGTTTATATAAGTTCATGTACCAGTTAGGAGTATAGGTTATTGACTAGTTAGTCAGTTTATGAAATTTATTGGTCCAATTCTTTATGACTATGCCCAATGTTGATAGTTATTTGATCAGATGGTCACACATTAAGTTTATGAATCAATTGTATATTTATTTTATGCATCTATGTGTTTTTGAATTTTCATGTATTATACATTGTATTTCTTAAAATGTTTTTTACAAATGGGCTAATGCCAGCTATGATATTTTGACCATTTGATTGGTTATTTAAATCATGTGACTCAGACACATCTGCGGGTGTGTCTTACTAGCCGGTTTTCTAAGTGGGAGATCGCAGATGCGGTCATGTGATGACAACAAGAGATCGAGTTAAGGATATGTCGGAGGAATTAAGATGTCACGTGACAAGAGCCAGATAGCATGTCTTTTGTTTATGTTTGGATTAGTCACATCCCTATAGAAGAATCTTATTATATTTGCATTTGATATGTAAACTAGACAAGTACCTGTGTATTTCAAACCACTGTATGTAGAGTTACAATTGGTTGTCATAGATATTATAGAATGAGAAGGTTTTATTAAGTTTAACGTAAATGGGAGATGATTGGTTTATGCAACACAATGAATGTTATTTAAGAGCTTCTGTATTGCCTCTGCATTTACCTCTCATGAAACTCTACCCTTTAGAGGCGGAGAAACGCGTCAAGTGATATTAGTGGCAAACTGACTGCAATACCCAGCTCCTTGTATACTAACAGCAAAGTGGATTTTTTGGCCTAATGTCACGGTATGACATTGATTACATCTGTTTACAGTGGAATTTTTCTTGGCTTCAAATTGTTGCCTAATTGATGGACTATGTCATATTTTTTCAATTAATGGGATTCCTGTATCCTAAATAATAGCTGTGGACATTTTTCTAAATATTGATTGAACAGTCTTATTGACATCTGGAATATTATCGGATTGCCTTATGTGGACTTGTTTTTGGACAATGTATTCTAACCACAATATCTACTAGGGGACTTTGTTGTCCTCATTCTTTGAACAGCAATCATTACAGAATCTGGAACTTCTGTGGCCATTTGTATTTGCATATATAAGGAATATTAATCAATTATAACCGGCAAAGTATTGATGCTGAGGAGTCGGGATTTAACAACAACTGTCTTTCAATTTTGCCATAATGAGGGAATATACATTTTATTATATTATTTGTATATATATATATATATATATATATATATATATATATATATATATATATATTTATAAGTTATTTTATCCTTAATAAATATGAGAATTAATAATATTTCACTATAACCAGCGCTCCTCTACATTTTTGTTGGTTTTTGTACATATCTGGCAGAAATAGTATCTGCTGTATGTTGTAGCAGCGGATGGTGAAGTATTTTGTGATATATTACCCGTTAGCACCTAATTATCTGCTTCTCTTTGTATTTTTTTTAAGTCTTTATCCCCACATGTTAGGCGTACCTCAATCCTAATTACATGTTGATAACCCCTTTTTAGCTTTTAGTTTACAATGTTACACCATTACAAAATAATAATTAGTGGTCATGTTTGTGTTAACATAACACATCTCTCTCTATTAATTATGGAAACTGAATCTTATCCTTGTGTACAAACACCTGAAGCTTACTCTGTGTGTCAGCTGCTGATCTCATCACACAAACTGGGACAAATAAAGTTTCCTTTGTTCTAGTGCCAGCCACACACTGCATGCAGCTACTTCGTCTGAGCGAGGTGACAGAATTTGAACTCAATTTGGCTGCGTGCATAAGTGACCATATTGGACAAGGTGTAGCTGCTAAGCACTGAGTTGTTTTGGCATCACTAAGACGTATTAGTGCTGTTGTAAGATGATATGAAATCATCCTCTGACCATGGCTGCCAATAGAGGGGTGACGGGGAGACTTTCAGCCAATACTCCATCTATTCCTGCAATATGTAATAATTCATGGTATGTAGAGTGCAGAGTGAACACATCCAATCTCCTTAAATAATTATTCACGAACAAATGGGATTATATGGTTTTATATGCTAACATAGCATTATGTGCATCCATGCACTCTAATCCTAATTAGTTCCAGCCTTCCAAGGGCTTTTCAGACATACAAGTCAACCAAGGAATGGCTCCAGAAAAGGAAAATCAATGACTTGGAATGGCCCAGTCTTAGGGGCATATTCAATAAGGATTCGCGCCCGCGATTAAGCACAGCTGCGCTTGTAAAGTGTCTTTACGGTACCATGGCATCGCAGATGTCCCCTCACAACTCTATGGGGTGTGTATGGAAATCCGCTATTTTGCAGTATCGAGAACCGTGCAGCCGTGCATAATCGCGTGCGTGGATGCTAATTCAATACACCCCTTAGACCTAAATCCCATTTATAACCCGTGGAGTGACCTAAACAGGGCTGTGCACAGGAGATCGTCCTTGCTATTTCATGGACCCTTGAACTTTTTTGCATGGAAGAGTGGGGTAAAATTGCAAAGTCCAGGTGGGCAAATATAAAACTTATTCAAAAAGACTCAATGCTCAAAGCTACAATAAAGCAAAAAGCAACACATTGGATTAACTATGATATTAGTTGGGAGGAAGTACAGTATATTAAATACACCAGTATATTGCATTATCAAAAGTTAGAACAGTATTGGAACATATATTTCACTACTAAGACTGCATAATGTAAATTCATCAAATATTACCTATTATCACTAAAGTCTTGTTGTTGTTGTTTTGCAGCTTCACTTAAAATAAGTTGTACGTTGTTTGTATATTTTTGTTTGAGAAATCAGGTTTATTTTGGTTATGAATATGTGCACACTGGTCTTTCTGGTTCGGGAAACAACATTTTTCCTGGTGTTAGATACAAACGGTTATGAAATGAATGCAAGGCGCTTCTATATTGCTTTGTATAAATGACACACATGTACGTGCAACACCTAAAAATAATCTGCAGACACTATTGTTATTTCTTGGAGATATTTGCCCTTGGAAGTCACACACACACGTTCACCTCCATATTGCTGGTTCTGATAGAAAAACATGAGCTGTAGCTATGATACCAAACAGCGGTGTGTTTACTTTTCACACCCACCATTTATGCTCACTTGTGACAGAAGATAAAATAATGGTAACTCAGTATACCCTGTTTCCATACAAATGTCAAGTTACAAAAGTATATATAGTTAATAAATAAAGAACATTCCCTTAAGAGCAGACTTTTGCTTTATCCTAATATGATACATTTTCAGTGAAACAGGAGGATACAGTGTAAATAGCTAATTGGATTATAAAGCTGTATAACAGATTAATTGATTACATTCTGTACCATTAGCATCCCTTACTAGCAATGTTAGCACTTGATAGAATAATGTTCATTTATATACTTGATGCAGCAACTACTGCATTGCATGTGTTGTGTAGTTTTGTTAATTTGTTAATAAAGTTTAAAACATGTATAAAAAGCAGGAAACTAAAAACTGACATTTTGCTGTAATGTGTAAGTTGCATCTTGTAAAAATTGCCCCATAATAAAGACATCTTCTTTAACTTTACACACCTGGATAATACCCAGAATTATCTGCTGCTATCAGGACTGTACTGATTATTGCTCTCGAGAATAAAAACAAGTTAGTAACACAAAATTAAATTGATTTTGAATGCTGCTCTTACTTGAGTCACATAATGTCTTCAGGTCTATTACACTACTTTTATCTGTGTGTACTGCTGTAATGTATAAGTAATGAATTGAACTGTTCTCTTCATATTGAAGAATTATATCTGTTGCTTTGGATTAAATCATTATTCTTTATGTAAATTATTTATGTAAAAGGTACAACATGTTTTACATAATGTACAACTTGAACAGAAAAAAAAATGTAAAGTTAAATATATACAATGCTCAATTTTCAAACATCAGTGGTTTATAAACAAATTATTGTTAAATCCATACTAAACATTAAATATATTTTAAGATGGACTTCTGTGTTATCTGAGATATTCTTTAGCTATCATAATCAACCTGAGTATTTTTTTTTATTCTAAAATTATTATTAGTTCTGGTTTGTAGTACTGTAAATAAGTTTGTTATTTCTATACCTACCTTAGTTTTGAAATTGACCATATATACAAAAATATATTGTTTTAATGTCAAAAATGTAAAACATTTACTAAAAGATCACTTTTTATATTTATCTTCTGGCAATATTTTTATTGTATTAATTTGAATTAACACTAATATCCTGATTACTCATTGTATTTAATGGAATGTAAATGTATGTAATTACAATAAAAGCAACGTATATTGTACCTTTTGAGAAATCAATCTTTTTTTTAATATGTCAGTCCCGTTAACATAGAACCAATATTGCTCATTAAAGAGCAACATTAATAATTGTAGTACATTGTCTCCCAAAGCAATTAACAATGAAAGACTTCACAAATATTTTTGGTTGGTGGAACAGATTTAAATACTGTCTGTTTTTTAATTTAACAGTCACCTAACACTCAAATGAAAGTATTTTCCAAGTTTAAAACTTTATTAATTCTAATGACCTTGCTATTAAATAAGCAAGAGTCATGTAATAATTACACAGACAGATTTAACTATCAGTTTTATTGTGTCATGTCAGTTCAAACAGTACACTGATAATTCTTGTCAGAAAAATGGACTGATGAGGTCAGGCTCAATTCCAAAGATTATTTGATGATAAAGGTAAGTTTATGCTTGTTACAGTAAACACCTTGATATATTTACTCTAAGAAATATAATGCTCGTACTTTTCCTGAAATGGAGACATTGTGCTACATTTTAAGTTAGAATAACATTTATTTAACTCAAGCAATAATATATATATATATATAAATAAGGGCAAATAGAATGTTGCATAGGCTACATCAAAAACTTAATTAAAAAGAAATGTATACATTGCACCAGAGAAGGTCTGAATTGCCATATACAAGCTGTACCTAGGTAGCAAACTAAAAAAAAAAATCACATTCTATAACAATACCAAAATCTTTGTACACAAATTGTACTGAAAAATATACATATTGAAGTTTATTGGAATATGGTGTTATAAATTCTATTTTCTATAATACCCTTTTATGGATTTGTGAATAATTGTTCAAAAATTTTAAATATAGTTTAGTTGTTTGTAAAACAGTTAAATAATGTCTTGACAATTCATATGATCGTCGATTCTGAAATACAACTTCACTTATTAACACATCTTTAAGACGTAATTTTCAAAAAACCTATCTGGGTTTATATTTATATCTAACTAACCAATAATACGTTGTTATTATATTCTGTGTGTCTTTAACATAGATACTTATATAGTAATATTAAGTGGTTCACTGATAAATGCACTGATATGCAGACATCATACAGACATTAAATAGGTTTATTATGAACATTAACATTAAATTACCCCATTTAAATAAGTAATAAAAAAAAGGATTTTTTTATTATTATTATTATTATTATTAATTTTTATTTATAAGGCGCCACAAGGTGTCTGTAGCGCCGTACAGGGACAAACAAATTACAATACAATGGGAGACAGCACAGTACAGTAAACAGTAAGCACAGTAACTCAATAAGCTCAATGCACAGCTAGAGAGGGCGGGGAAGGGGGAGGGAGGATCCGCAAACGACGGGGTTTAGTTTGTGAAACTCTGATGTCACATTGCTGTGATTTTTCTGATGTGCTACATTACTGGAAACCCATTAGTGTAACAATCAGTCTTAGCTTATTCTAATAATGATAAACATATAATTGATGACCCGACTGAGGATACAGATAATAATACATTTATAAAAATCATATAATTTTTGATATTGTCATATTGTTTGGCAAATAGCTACATTACATTTCTTTAAGGATGGTCGCGTTAAATATGTGTAGTGCTATAAATGTCTTTCTTATTAGTGTTATGCTTGTGAAACATGTAATGCGCTTTTTATTGTTTTACACTCATCGGCGCTAACTAACTCCTGACCTTTGTCTGAAAAACCACACTTTAAATAAAAATACACAACACATACATCCTTGTATCCAATTACAATCCAACTGGAATAGATCCCATTAGTGTATGGTTGTTATTGGTTGTGAATGGTGTAGAGTCAGGGAGACTCGCAACTCTGGAACAACGTGCAGACAATACAAGACAAACAGGACACAGAAGAGTATGGTCAATTGGTAAGCCGGGTCAGAGAGCAGGAGAGGTACACAAAGTCAATGAACAGGCCAGAAGTTCAAAGGCAGGCAGAGATACAACAGCAAGGTCCAGTAAAGAAAGCCAAGGTCAAACACAGAAATCCAGCAGCAGAAGATAATCAAATCTTAGGATACACTCATTTTTGCTCGCACCTCTATGGGGCGCAAGCAAAAATGAGCGGATACTTCACTTTCAATTAGAAAAAAAATGCCTCGTAGTGTCTAGCGCCCGTTTGGGAGACACAACGCGGCAATTTTTTTCTAATTGAATCTGCCCCAATGTCTATAGTGCATACATGTCACCATATTGCTTGTCGACATATTTCGTGTCTACATTTTCATTGCATCTACACTATGGCTGTGTACATATCGTCTATTTAAACATTATCGTATCGACATTTTTAGCATCAGAGATTTCACTTAAATAAATAGTGCAATATGTGTGGGTCATATTATTTTGAGAGAGAGAGAGAGATGAGAGAGAGAGACAGATAGAGATGGCTCCGGAGTGGAGAAGAAGCTCAATAGGCAGTTCTTGTGGAAATTGCTATACTGTCATTCAGATCATATTAATTTGTGGACTAACTTATATCTGGATCTAATTTGGTGCACTGGTCACCAAATAGATTTTGAAATATAAATCTCTGCTCACAGCTATTTAGAATACTCTCCTCCCACCCCGCCATACGCCATACTTTGCCACTTGCCTGGACATTCCGAGAGACTCCAATATTCCTGTAGATTTCCCGTATTCCCGGGAGAGCAGGCCATTCTCCTACATCCTGCTCACTTCCTAGTGAATACATGAAATCTTCAAATGGCTCCCAATAGTGAGCAGCTGCTAAGCAATGGGACTATACAACCCTTTCAATAAATAGTACATTATATAATCTCTGACTGTACATGACCACACTAACAGTGCCTCTATATTCATGTTTATATCTGTTATAAGTATTATATTGCCCTGCTTTCACATCTTTCTCATTTTGCCAGTGATTTGCTCTACAATGCATCTTATATATTCAATTAGACGCAGAGCGCCTCCGGATTGGCCGCAAAGGCACTCCGCAGCAATGTAAGATCGCTGATTACTCTTAACCTCCCCATAGAACCTGAAAATGTGCTAATTGAATATGCCCCTATGTGTGCTGAGATCATGTTTATTTATGGTTATATGAGTCAAGTATGTGTTAAATAGAACTCAATACAGTCTATTATAATGTATTTCAGCTACTTATACTATTAATTAATGTGTCCTGTATAGTAAACTGCTTAGAAGCAAAAAGACATTCCATTATCATAAACGCCATATCTTTTTTTCAATTAGAGTATTAATTCGCTTTAGTCTACTGGAATCTACTGATGGTCCTTAAACCTAAGTGGGCCTAACTGGCATGTTAAGTGGAAAAGGAAAAGTTCCCTTTGCCTTCCTCATTTCTACGGCTTAGTACACATGGGTTACGTTTCTGATGTCCAATGTGCATTGTGCTGAGGTGCATTCAAACAACATATTGGTTGTACGTTTCTGTAAATAAGTCCATTCACCAAATGACTTTATATAACTCTTGCATTTTTTAAACTAGAAAGTACACCAGTAAGTGCCTCAGACTGGTTATTGCTGGTTTTGTAATGGTAATAACGTTAGAGTTTGGTCAGCTTGGCTTTGTAATTAGACAGGTGAGGCAATGTGACCTTCTGATGCATTTGATTCTTTTTCTTTGTAGCCAAACAATTAGGACTTGAACTGTGTGCCAAGCTAGAGCATTCTTAGCTCAGCTGCCGATCCTGTGTGTTACTATATTCATTGTTGACTTTCCCTCTGGATGTCATAGGAGTGCCATATACTCCATTCAGCATTACACTACTAATGGCATAATGGTATTTATTTTATTTTTTTTAAATCGTCAATGGGGTGGATAGTGCAGGTCACTCAGCGCAATTCATTCAAATGTTATTCAAGGAGGTATGAAGGTGTCCTTTACATGCAATGACATTGACTTAAATACATATATTTAATAGATGTGCATTTAAATAAATATATAAATGTATGCTTTATACTATCCAATGCTTTATAGTTTTACTTAATTGCTTAATTCTGCAAAAAGACTTAGTGACATTGTACAGGGCTAGGAAATTCCTGCACAATGATTTTCAGTATGCATTAGTCTCCTATTATTTGCATAAAACAACTATAAACAATATATAAATCTGACAAGCATGGCTTTTGTCATTTTTATCTGTCAAAAGCAAATAAATGTTACAGTACATTATGGTATATTCTATGCAAACATGACCTCACTGTATCCATGTACATCTATGTGCCATATTATGATGTGGTGTAACTGCAGTGGCTTATTTAATAATTACCAGATTTTTGCCCCATAAAGTCATCGCAACAATGACAGATGACCCTTTGGGGCAATTTACTAATAATCTCATGTCGGGATGGCACATCCGATAGGAGACTGTCCCAGCGATTACTTTTTTTTATTGATGGTTCCTGGTTCAGACCCAGAGTCTTTAATACACATACGCGACCCAGGCTTGCGCATGCGCAGTTGTCGTTTGTGGGAAACAGCGCAACTGCTGGAGAGGGATCCTAAGATCCTTCTCCTCCAATCCTCTCCCAAAGAATTAATGTGGTCATTTTCCTAATGCAGGAGATAGCTCCGATATCTCCTGCATTAGGCTTTTATTAAATGAACATTTTACCTAAAAATGCCTAAACCATGCAGAAAAGCTGTTTCTGTATAGTTTAGGGTTTCAGGCCCTTATATGAGAATACTTTAAACACACCTAAATTAGACATAAATACAGCCCAAAAAGTGTCATACCATTGTGTACTGAGAGCTCCACATGTAGCAAGATTCACTGTCGCAAAACATTTTTAAGGTGTGATAACTGATATTTTTACATGTGAAATGTAATTGTAATACAAGTCTATAAAGATGAGCTTAACTCAAAACAGAAATTCTAGAATTAGGTTCTGTTCACTATATTTAGAACCCAGTATTTGTATACTCAGTGTGATGCTCTGTTCTCCTGATCTGCTGGGTCCATGAAACTTCCAACAGCCACATAATGTCCTTTTATATACTAGTCCTGTTCACCTAATTCAAACAGACACTGTTACTGTCAGTACCCCTGCACTGTGTAATTCCCACAGCTGGTGTGAGAGTCACACCAGGGGTCAACAGCAGCTCCGTCTCTTTCAGTCAGGTGAGCAAGACTAGAATACAGAAGAGCAGCATAGAATTCTGGAGACTACATTGGCCCAGCAGATAAGGAGATCTTTATTATAATCTTTATTAAGTAAACTTTATCTAATACTAGGGGCCTGATTCATTAATGATCTTAAATGAAGAGGTATCTTATTTCAGTCTCCTGGACAAAACCATGTTACATTGCAAGGGGTGCAAACTAGTTTTCTGTTTTGCACATAAGTTAAATACTGACTGTTTTTTCATGTAGCACACTAATACTTGATAGCTTATTTGGACACTGAAATTTAAAGTTGATATTTGTGTGCTACATGAAAAAACAGTCAGTATTTAACTTATGTGCAAAACAGAAAACTGGTTTGCACCCCTTGCAATGTCACATGGTTTCGTCCAGGAGACTGAAAAAAGATACCACTTCATTTAAGATCCTTAATGAATCAGGCCCTAGATTTTTAATTTTGAGTGGGCTCTTTAACTGTCCCTTTCTGCAGGGCTAAATTTACCACAGATGCAGACTAGAGCACCACTGTCCAAGGTGCAGTATAGAAATGGTTTATCTTAAGTTTATTTTTACTTTAAATGTTTTTCTTTTTCATACAATTTTACTTTTAATGTTCTCAACTAAGTTTGTCCAGTAAATATAAAGGAATACGGCAAGTTGGAAAGAGGGGTGTGAACATTTGGAGAGTTATTTAGAGATCCTATCCTTTCGTCTTCCTTTTAATCCAAAGGAAAGAAAAAAAAAAACCCCATATTAACGCTGCTGGACTGTTCCTTGCTGAGCACCGATGCAACTAACCAAACCAGAGCAGCTTCACTCTGATTGGTCATAGCATGAGAAAGCCACTCTGATTGGTTATTTTGCTTTTAAACTTTATCACCACAGGTGCTGTGTCCCACTAAGAAAGGGGGAACCCAGGCTGTTACATTGTGACCATTGTGACCAGCTCAGCCTATCATAGCCTGGAGCTGCTTGCTGCATCCCACCCCACATTAGCAGTAACCATCCCAGGTTATGCGCATTGTTACTTAGATCACTTTATGGGGTCGGGCACACTTTTTTTAAAAACATTTATTTATTTTTATATACACATGAAAATGTCATTCATCATTATCAAGATGATTGACGTCTCGATTCCGCTACTGCATCATGATACGCTTAAAGCCTATATCGTGATGCGCTTCAACCATCATAGCCATCACAACCAATCTTTGTGCAGACATGTGGGTATTTTGAGTGGCTTGTACCTTAAGATATGTGCAACATAAAATAAACATGTAAATGGCCATTTTTGCGGAATACATTTTGAGCATGCATTTTGAACCCAAGTAAATGACCCCCTTGGGCTGCAAAATCCTTAGGATGTATTAACTGACAATGTGACAACGTGACCTCTGCTACCCTCCTTCTTTTTCTATTTATTATACTGATATGTATGAAAGAGGAGGAAGTAAAATGTAATTGTAAAGAAATTAATACTGTTGAAACAAATAATACTTAACTTATTGAGTCACTATATTATTGTTATTAGCTCCCTTAGGCAGATTAACAGGGGTAACACCCATGTAAAATCTTAATAGAAACTCAACCAAGCTTTTGTTGTCTAAAAATCTTATACTGTGCATTTAGTTCTCTTCTTAAGTACAGAACAATCTATTGGAATATCCTAAAAGACAGGTTCACTTTTGCAGGCATTAGAAAGAGAAGCAGATTATGTAGTAAAGCCCTGCAAAGCATTGTGAGTCAGCCATTGCTAGAAAGCTGGGATACACTTGTGGTTTCATCCCTACATCGAATGCACCTCCAGGGAGAGTCATTGTCATTGTGTTGTTTGTTTGCACAACACATACTCCTATTTTAATATATGCTGACGAATAAAGCTCTGAGTCATGGGATTGTTATAGAAAAAAAATCTTCACTCTATTGGGAATCTGGAGATTTCTTTTGAAGGATCGCTAACAATAAGACGTCTTTATCCCTTCATTTGTGCCATATAAAGAGTCAGATAATCATCTATGAATGTCTGCACCCATTTAAATCCAAAATAAAAAGGCTGTTACAAAAAGCAAATAAATAACCCTCCCCACTCAATGTTTGCAAACACTATTTTAAACCTAAATGATTTTCATTGAGGTTGAACCCTTGAGAATTTGTATGCTGAGCAGACTGAGCAGGGTTTTTCGTCTGTCCTGAACCAGGGGGAGAGACTGATGACATTTTTTCCAGGTACAGGCTCGCTATAGCTTGCACATAACAAAAAGGGAACTATCACATAGGTGTATTTTGTTGTCAAGACCATTTATGTCTGCGTGTTTGTCTTCAGCCTGATAGGCCTTGATTATGGAGACAACATAAAATATGGGGTGCAAGGCTGTACATATGTAGAGCAAAAAGGAAGGAAAAGGTAACTTGTATAAGAAATCAGGACTGTGCCAAGGCAAAGTGAGCCTTAGCTTGGGTACAATCTCCTCACCTTCTATGGGTGGCATGGTGGCAGAGCACCTGCCTTGCAGTACTGGGTGCATGGGTTCGATTCTGACCAAGGGATAGATTTACTAAGCTGCGGGTTTAAACAAGTGGGGATGTTGCCTATAACAACCAATCAGATTCTAGCTTTCATTTATTTAGTACTTTCTACAAAATGAAAGCTAGAATCTGATTGGTTGCTATAGGCAACATCCCCACTTTTTCAAACCCGCAGCTTAGTAAATCTAGCCCCAAGTCACCATCTGTGTGGCGTTTGCATGTTCTCCCCATGTTTGTGTGATTTCCTTCCAGGTGCTCTCTATTCCTTCCACAGTCCAAAAACCTATCATGGGTTAACTGGCTGCTGACAAAGTGGGCCCTGTGCATACCCCCAATATATCAGAAAGCAAAATCAGGACACAAACAAGCCCCTGCCATGTTATGCCAAAGCACGAAAACAGTGACCAGTCATTTCCTACACTCTGTATATTATCATCAAAACTAACAGAGTTAATCTTATTATTTTGCAATAACTGTGTTTTATAGGGTTGGGTACCTTACCGGGACTATGAAAATGGCGACAACAGATTCTATGACATGGTAAGTGCCAACCTGTCATTCAGGACAGACTGGTAAGGGCGAATAGTTGAAAAATACACCTGCAACAATCGCCAAGGAACGAACATGCCAGCACCAGAAAATGACTTCAGTTTCAAGGCCGATACTATTATTTGTGCTTTGAAAGGAGTAATGCAAGGAGGTGCCAGTTGTACAATGTAGAAGCCTTGGTAAAAAAAAACATGTTTTTATAGTCGCAGTAATGACTACCACCAGTTTTATACAAGTTTGTTTTTAAGTGTATGGAGGCAAATAATATGGGAAAAAAAGCAAAAGTGTGTCTGTTAATGCTAATCTGTTAAGTGTCTCTCTTTGATCAGTTGAAATGTATGGTAGTTACTAGTTAGGCCTGCCAGTATATGTCACCAGTTTTGCAACATAGTATTCTGGGTAGTTAGAATATTGACCTTTGTCCTAAACTATGAATTCCTCACTTTTTCCTTTAGTGAACTAAGAAGTTATTTAAAGGTGAATCATGTGACCAGTTTACCACATTCCAATCACACAGTAAGTAGTCCTTATGTAAAATCAAGTATGTGCATATTGTAATGTGCTATTTATCATTATTAGGTATTGTTTTGTGCAGTAAATGCTGAATTGATATAATCTCCAGTATCAAGAAAAGCACACAGCATATATCAAAGATAAAAAAAGGTTAAAAATGGAGTTTAAGATGTAAGAACTATTGACACAGTTTTAAAACTTTCAGTAAAATGGAATTAAAATAAAAATGTAAATATGAAATCTGGGTAGAGTGTTTCTGCGCATATTGGTGTAGGACTCTGTCCCAATTGTGCATGTCTAAATGTTAGTAGGTACGAAAAAATTGTGGATTTTAAGTGAGCATGTATCTTCCGGAGATGCAGCTCTGGGCCCTTACCATAATAAACCTGTAGACCTTGCAAAAACAACATCCAAATGAAAAATGTTGTCTCATTTAGGTATGAATAAATCCCCACCATCATCATGTTTCAGAAAAGCAAATTGTTCTTAAATTTCGGTTGCCTTATAAAATTGGATACCTAAATAACTTGTCACCTCCGATTAATAAGACGGTAAGTTCTGCATGGCCTCAATCCTAATGTTTTGTACCTGTTGTATTTTGTATTGCTTGTTTCTTTGTCATTTTATAGGCAGAAAATGTAATTTTGCTTTTTTACTAAAGGTGTTCTATTTGGGTATCTGTTGCTAAAAGTTAACAGCTACTTTGTGATTGTATGTCTCAGTTGGTATTCTTCCCACTTGTTTAGCACTACGGAATGTCTGGCACTGTAGAAATAAATTATAATATTTCCCGTCAGGCCAGTCGAAGAAGTCACTGGAGATGGGTACATATGGAGAAGATGGTGACTCTAGGTGGCAGAGTTGTCAGAGGGTCATGGCGATGTTATCATTGGTGGTAATCCCTGACATGTTTAGAGCAAAGTCCTTATCTACAAAGTGTACAGGGTGTGCAGCACAGGGGGGCCCTGCACCAGCCACTTGACTTATGAGCCCACCATGACATGAACACTTGGGGTTGCCACCAGGCATGCAAACTATGAGTTCTGTTTCGGGTATTTATGAGGAAGGATGTGAGAAGGACAAGGAACAGGAGAACAGACAGGTAGGTGCAGGGGAGTGGAAGGAAAAAGTGTGGTTGCCGATGTAGAAGATGTAGTATATAAAATAATTTAACAGCTAATAAAACATGAAAAGCATACTGTATTCAAAAAAAGAATGTAAAACTACACTACTGTTAAACACAACTACACCCATATTACTCCAATAAAGGTTTTTGATTTTTTTGCTCATGTTACATTATTGATTCACTAAGTATTGCTGATCCTTTTCTAGATTGTATAGAACATATTCCTTCTTCAGCAACATTAAATGCAGCTGACAAACACTGAGGGCTAGATTTACTAAACTGCATCTTTGAAAAAGTGGAGGTGTTGCCTATAGCAACCAATCAGATTCTTGCTGTCATTTATTTAGTGCATTCTACAAGATAACAGCTAGAATCTGATTGGTTGCTACAGGCAACATCTCCACTTTTTCAAACCCGCAGTTTAGTAAAACTAGCCCTGAGAGTAGAGTGTAAGGAGAATAATGGTTTAGATTTTTCCCTGGGGCGCAGGATTTTAACATATGACATTTAAAGCAGTAAAGAAGGACATTATACAACATAAAACACATATGTGTATATTAGAGATTGTGACATTTTTAAAACTGACTGAGAAATGTTGCATGTTTTGCAAGCAGTATTTGACCTTAATTGTTCCCAGAGGTACCCCAACCACCACTCAGCAATATGAATTGATAATCGTCATCCTGACTCAGTTATACTATGAATTCTGTAAAAAGTACAAATATGGAGTAAATTGCCCATTCCGCAGAATGGTAAAGATAAAGCAGAATAGGAATACTATATCTCTGGAGCTTTGCACCTCTGCGAAACACCCTGTTCCAATGCTCATCTTTAGTTTATACTGATATCAAACAGGTCCACATTCCAGAATCCTTGGAATCTTCCTAAGCTTTAAACACATATGAGACCTGGAAATATATGGATGAATATCTCCTAACTTTACCAGTTTGAAGGGAGTATTCTGCTGCCCTGTGTAAAACAACTTTTGTCCCAATTTGGGGACAGTTGGGATATATGTCCCACAAAGTGATGGCCTTTCAATCCTGCTTCTACCAATGTCAGGTGCATGTAGCATTATGGGGATGTGTTAGGGGAGGGGATTGTGGCTTCTGAATCATTGGGTGCTGCCCTGGGCAATGTGGCATGACCCCAATGTAATCTGACCATGCCCTTGTGTAGTTTGACTATGCCCCCTTCTTGTGCATGCACTCATGTCTTCATTCTACATTGTTGGGAGGCATGCATATGGGTGCCCCTGCGCTAATCTTGCACATAGAGCCACTCGTTTCTTAAAACACACTATATTACCATTAAAATCCCTCAAGATATCCAGCAGGACAGGCACTGGATTACTTAGGAGAATTTAATGGCTATGACTGGATTAACGGCCTCCTCCCATAATCCAGTGCAGACAATATATCCATGTCATAAAAAATAATGATACGGTTGCAGACACCGTCTTATTGTCTCCAAACTTATGTAATGATAGAAGGATTTGAATTACCTGTTGCGCTGATTGTGTTTGAGGTGCCGTCATAGCGAAGGTACAGAATAGATATTATGATCACCTTTTTCCCTTGTTTGGACACAGGGGTAAGATGCTGCCCCTATGACTACATGTCCAGCCGCGGGCGTTCTGAACTAACACTTTGGACCCTTTGGTTCTATTTCTGTCCTATTTTAGGAACTGTTGAAACAAGGTTTGCTCTGCCAAATACTTCAGTCTGTTCTTTCTGAATTCAGCTCCATTACTCATACAATTTATACTAATGTGTAAGACCATCAGCTTGGATAATTAGGAGTTATTTGCTTATATAGTCTTCTACTATATTTGAATGTTATGCCTTTTTATGAAAAAGTAATCTTGTCATGTAAGCACACAATTATTTCTGTACGTTATTGGTTGTATTATTTGTATTGTATTAATAAATAATCAGATTTAATTTGATTTGGGCATTTCTACAATGTATTCTAAAAATTATTTTTCTCCTTCACTCCACAATACCTTGGCATCAATTCATTGTTTGTTGTTTGTTTCTCTCGAGTTGCAGATATCTCCTTAAGAGACAGTCAAGGTATTGTGGTTTTTAAGTATTAATTGTTTTTAATTAGCGCCTTTAGGTCTTTCTTCCTATGAAACTAATTAGGCCTCTAGCTAAACCATTTTAATCTTGACACTTATTTGCTACTGTTTACCCAACAAGCAATATATTTATTACAAGCATTTACATTTTGCTGAGTCATCTTGTTATTTGGAATTTATCTGTCTTGAACGTTTGTTGATCTGTAGATGCTGCATAACTTGTGTGATTGAATTATTTCATAATCATATTAGATGAAAAATCACTGTACTCTATGGGGTATATTTACTAAACTGCGGGTTTGAAAAAGTGGAGATGTTGCCTATAGCAACAAATCAGATTCTAGCTGTCATTTTGTAGGATGTACTAAATAAATGATAACTACAATCTGATAAGTGGTTAGCACTTCTGCCTCACAGCAATGGGATCATGAGTTCAATTCCCGACCATGGCCTTATCTGTGAGGAGTTTGTATGTTCTCCCTGTGTTTGTGTGAGTTTCCTCCGGGTGCTCCGATTTCCTCCCACACTCCAAAAACATACTGGTAGGTTAATTGGCTGCTAACAAATTGACTCTAGTCTCTCTCTGTCTGTCTGTCTGTATGTGTGTGTTAGGGAATTTAGACTGTAAGCCCCAATGGGGCAGGGACTGATGTGAGTGAGTTCTCTATACAGCGCTGCGGAATAAGTGGCGCTATATAAATAAATGGTGGTGATGATGATGATGATTGGTTGCTATAGGCAACATCTCCACTTTTTAAAACCCGCAGTTTAGAAAATAAACACCTATGTCTGGGTAGCACCACAGTCAGAGTAGAATAATTAAAATTCTATATACATGCTACATTAAACACCAACACAAGCTTACATCTTGCCAGACCTTTGGACACAGGAAAAGATAAAAAATGCTCACTGCTTCAAAGCCACATTCACAATAACGCACTGAAACTATATGCCAAACATATACAATTATGCTTAGAGAGTCAGTGATGTTGTATATAGACATTTATGGTGTATTGAAGGCTGAGAAGAGGAATAAAAATAAAAGAGAGAAGTCCAAAAAATGTGGACACAAAAGTAGGAAGACTGCAAAGTTACAAATAACTAAATCCATGAAAGTCACATACTGCTCATTTGTCAGAGCTCTCATCTTTCTAGGCAACTAAGGTACAGTAACTGTCCACAAGCCGTATGTAAGTTCTGCTTTGAAAGGCTTTGGGATACCAAACATTCTAAAGGGACTAATTATAAAAACAACATTTACCCTAGAGAAATAGCACACATGCCATCTCTATTTTTGTTTCATGAATAACTGACTCACTGAGGCTTTCTCCATAAATGCAACTGCCGAGAGACAGATCCAAGAATCCAAGACAGTTTGGTCAAAAATTGGTTTCAGCATTGTTGTACTAGAAAATACATCTCAATTTTATGTTATCTGCCGTTTTCAACTGCACATAATATAGTGTTAGACTGACAAGCAATTTTTTAGTTTTGTTTTCAATTCAGAGATATTATTCAACAAACGGTGTTTTTAAATAAACACAGCTCTATGCATTATTTACACAAATATGACATTGATTAAGGGATTCAAGCTGCATTAAGCACTATGTTGCTCTGTTTCCTCTCATGTATGTGGAAGCATATTAAAATGATTTAAAGTAAGCCTATAATTATGGTTATAATTACCCTCTAGCCAAACTAGGTACATGATAAGGGAAGCATTGTCTATGACAGTGTTGGCTAACCTGTGACACTCCAGGTGTTATGAAACTACAAGTCCCAGCATACCCTTCCAGCAGTAAGCTGTTATATATTGGCAAAGCATGCTGGGACTTGAAGTTGTCACAGCTTTGCCAACACTGGTTTAGGAGATAGCATAGAAATTGTTTCAAGGTAACTACTTTTTGTACTTGATCTTTCGAAATGACCTATTTTTGCCAGTAGAATATTGAATGAATATATGTAAGATTCAGGAGTATAAGAATTCCGTAGAATTCAGAATCACTGATTTAGGTAGGGCCCTCTTACCTCTTTGTCTGTAATACCTGTCTCGTTTTATTACTGTGTTGTTCCCAATTGTAAAGTGCTACAAGATATGCTGGCACTGTATTAATAAATGTTAATAATAATAACAATACCTCTCAACATATTATGCTTGTGAATCAGGACAAAGCCACACTCCCTCTGAAAATGGAAACCACATCCCAGAGTCCCCTAGTTCCTCTTCTCTGCCCTACACTGCTGCATTGCCTGGTGCATCTGTTCTCCACGTCTCTGCTTTGCAGCACAGTGGTGGGTGAGACATAGCTCCTAATATCCGGCAGTAAAAACAAAAGTCCTGACTGGCAGCATTGAATTTAGGATATATCACACTTGCCTACCTTTGGCAAGCTGTATCCGGGAGAGGGGCGTGTCTAGAAGGCGGGAGGGGGCAGGGCACGGTGAATCGCATCATTTTAGCCCCACCCCCACGTCAAATGTGCCGTTTTGTCGCGGGGCCAAAATGACGCGATTCACCGCAAATCGTGTCATTTAAGCCCTGCAATTTGTGGGATGCGGGAGATTTGCCAGCTCTCCCGGGAGTCCATGAGACCAACCTGAATTTCGGGAGTCTCCCAGACATTCCGGGAGAGTTGGCAAGTATGGGATATATTCACTCACAACACCTAGACTAATGACCTATCTTTATAGAGCTCTTACTTTAATCACCCAGTATATAACCAGTATGCTTATAGAAATGTTTAGATGGTTTTGAATATCTAACTTGTAATTTATTTATTTTTTAACCTTCAAAAACAGATTTCAGTATAAGCTGTTTACTTTACATTGCACGAGCTGCTTTGTATCGCTTCTTTTCTTTGATGGTTTAGGTTCTCTCTGCACATATACATAGACTGTAGTCAGAGACATGGATGGGCAGAAGTATAGAAGTTTTGCAGAACACTATACACATTTGCATAGACCATAGCATATTTTCATTAAAATATCACTTCAAAGAAAAAAATTTGCTTTTATTTCCTTTCCTAGAAAATTTTGCCACTGAAATTATATAATAAACAGAGATGTTCCTCCAGAAAAATATAGATCAACTGTAGGATTTAATCTAAGCAGCACTGTTTGTCTCACTTGGCATTTGGTGGTAATCCAGCTATAGCCCATACCTCCCAAGTGTCCCGATTTCAGTGGACTGTCTGCTGTCCTGCCTTACATAGCAGCCAGTTATCCCGGTAGTCTAGGAGGAAGTGGGGCAGGACGTAGCTAGCTTCTGCGCATGCGCGAACTGCGCAAACCGGAAGTTTGTGGCCTGTGACAGGGGGCGTGGATTATTTGTTCCTCTTTCGGACCTCCAAATGTTGGGAGGTATGATAGCCTGATTCATTAAGGAAAGTAAAGCAAAAAAAGGAGTAACTTTGCACCTTGGCAAAACTATGTTGCATTGGGGGGGAGCTAAATTTTAAATGTGAGGTCATTTTTATATTTGGGGAAGGGCACATCCTAGATCAACTTTAAATTTAAGTGTAAATATAAAGCTATCAAGAATTCGTGTGCTACACAAAAAAGCAGTCAGTATTTTCCTTAGGTGCAAAGCAATAAACTAATTTCCACCCCTTTCATTGTAACATGGTTGGTTCAGGAGCAAAATATACTCCTTTTATCTGCTTTACTTTCCTTCATGAATCAGCATAGTGTGCTAACTTGCACTTTCGAGTTGGATTCATAAGGCCCATAATTGAATTGTCAGTGTCAATACATATTAGTGCATTATGCAATGTATTGAAGGTCATTATTACAGAGAAAGGGATGAAGTCCTATAGGTGTTACTCACAGACTTGTTTCTGATCAGCAGGGTTTTGACTACGTGTCATTGCCAAGATAGCAAATATGATGGCTGGCCATAGAATGAGGACCACGGACCACACCTATAATGAAAGAAAAGGAAGAATTTAAAGAGCAAGTAAAACCAATTTTTTACATTAATATATATCAAATTTTGTTTATGATAGATCTGGATAAAATACATGAAATAACTGAAGTGTTTGTACTTAACTTAATATGTCCTCCATAATTTATTTCACTCCGATGCAGCCGGTTTCTGTCAGGAAGGAGGTGATTTTCTCACTAAATAAGCAGCCAGTGACTGACAGCTAGGCAGACTTGCTTTACAGACATGCACAGTCTGGATTGGTTGATTCATATATGGGGCAGGGCCAATACTGTCACAGCAACTCCATCTAAGCTTTTTGACCTATATCAGAACCCATCAGGACACTGACCTAAAGGTGGGAGGAGTTGCTGCTGTCTCTAATGGAGTGGGGAGGTAATGCTTAACCTTTAACAAAGCTGCAGTGGAATTTCAGGTTGACACTGAATAATGTATTTTACCTTCATGTTTCATGTATGAAATGTTTCATTTTGGACTTAGTAGTCCTTTAAACATAAAGTCCAATAAGCACAGAAAAATATCAACTCATTACACTTACCCAATTTATTTAAAAAGTAGAAACATACCTTCCATTTGATTGGCATTATTCATTTTGAACAAACTTTAAAGTGGAATGTATAACGTTACTGTATAACTTTAATGTATAAATTTATGACACACAGGACGTCAGTAATATATTATAGATGTTCATATTAAATCTGGCTTTTTATAAAAACCTGAAAAATCTATTTCATTATTGGTAGAATACTTATTTTACACAGATAGAACATGATGAAAATTATGGAGAGGTGGCATAGCAAAAGTGGCAAAGTGGGATAAAAATTTAAAAAAAAAAGAGTGTTAATCTGAGTCTATTTTGCAAGTTGCATTACAGTCATTAACTGTTAAGTTTTGCATAGTCATGAAAAACTCACAATTTATGCAAACTAATATTTTGTTTACACTATATGGGTTTCAGGTAGGATTCTTCACTTAACCTTCATGCGTTTTGTTGCCTGGTGAACATTGGTAATGTGGGACATTTTAAAGACTTTACTTCCCATGAATGCCAAGAAAAGCATTGTAAAAAATTATCTTAAAGTAATGAAAACATAGTATCAATTATTTTTTAGAAATAAAACATGTAACATTTTCTGGGTATATATTATTATAATATTTTTATTGGCTGAAAAATGTGATGACGGTTTTGGGGGCGGGGCTGACGCCGCAATTCTTTGAGCCCCGCCCCCACACATCCACTTGCCTCCCGGAGCTCTCGGGACACAAATTGCCAATGATGGCAACTATGGCATAGCATTTACAAGCACTGCCAGTGAATGAAGCATGCGCATAGCACTTCTTAGCACTGCCAGTGAATGGAGCATGCGCATAGCACTTCTTAGTGCTGCCAGTGAATGGAGCATGCGCATAGCACTTCCTAGCACTGCCAGTGAATGGAGTATGCACATAGCACTTCCTAGCACAGCCAGTGAATGTAGCATGCGTATAGCACTTCTTAGCACTGCCAGTGAATGGAGCATGCGCATAACACTTCTTAGTGCTGCCAGTGAATGGAGCATGCGCATAGCACTTCCTAGCACTGCCAGTGAATGGAGTATGCGCATAGCACTTCCTAGAACTGCCAGTGAATGAAGCATGCGCATAGCACTTCATAGCACTGCCAGTGAATGGAGCATGCACATAGCACTTCTTAGTGCTGCCAGTGAATGGAGCATGCGCATAGCACTTCCTAGAACTGCCAGTGAATGAAGCATGCGCATAGCACTTCTTAGCACTGCCAGTGAATGGAGCATACGCATAGCACTTCTTAGTGCTGCCAGTGAATGGAGCATGTGCATAGCACTTCCTAGCACTGCCAGTGAATGGAGTATGCGCATAGCACTTCTTAGCGCTGCCAGTGAATGGAGCATGTGCATAGCACTTCTTATCGCTGCCAGTGAATGGAGCATGTGCATAGCACTTCCTAGCACTGCCAGTGAATGGAGTATGCGCATAGCACTTCTTAGCGCTGCCAGTGAATGGAGCATGTGCATAGCACTTCTTATCGCTGCCAGTGAATGGAGCATGCGCATAGCACTTCCTAGCACTGCCAGTGAATGGAGCATGCGCATAGCACTTCTTATCGCTGCCAGTGAATGAAGCATGCGCATAGCACTTCCTAGCACTGCTAGTGAATGGAGCATGCACATAGCACTTCCTAGCACTGCCAGTGAATGGAGCATACGCATAGCACTTCCTAGCGCTGCCAGTGAATGGAGCGTGTGCATAGCACTTACTAGCACTGCCAGTGAATGGAGCATGCACATAGCACTTCTTAGCGCTGCAAGTGAATGGAGCATGCGCATAGCACTTCTTAGCGCTGCCAGTGAATGCAGCATGCATATAGCACTACCTAGCACTGCCAGTGAATGCAGCATGCGGATAGCACTTCTTAGCGCTGCCAGTGAATGGAGCAGGCGCATAGCACTTCCACAGGTGAGGGGTCCAGTAAGGACAGAGAGGCTTCAGCTGGATCCCATTAATGTTACCATGCTGAGAAAAGCAAAACTTTTCAAAGCTTCATGAATTATAGAACTTCGCATTCCCATTTTAGTCTTTGGGGACTGCTTTAAGAAACATTAAGGAGAAATCTTTGCATGAAACAAATATTTTTTTAAATTTTATTAACGTTAAAAATAAATAAATAAATAAATAAAGGGTGAAATACTGCACACACTACATAGGCATGCAAGCCCCTGTATGCATACAATGATTGACAAACTGATAACATACACTAATTGTCTACACCAAATATCCGAGAAAATACTATAATATAAATATGTTGCATATGATATAAAGGGGCTCGTTTAAAGGTGGATGCGTATGCACCATTGCCATATGTAGAAAAGGACACATGTAGGGTATTGCATCTTGCAATGTGAACAACTCACAAAGAATAGTACTTACACCAAGCACCAAATGCAAGTGTTAGGCATATGTGTTAGTTCTCAATGTGGCATTAATAAAATAACTTATTAGTAAACACAAAATTCACATTTACCATATTAAAAGAAAATAATTACAGCAAATTCACATGCATTGTTTAAAAATTAGATGGGAATCAACTTTCCTGCAGCAATGCATATAGAAATTACATTAACTAATGTAAATAGATGGCTGTAAATTAATAACATATAGCTGTATTTAAATATATACCTAATATATGTATAAAATAACTATGCAATTAATGTTTTCAGTACTATCAGCAGGAGAGGTCAATCAGCCAATCAGCGGCTCCATAGACCTGCTGACAGTCATCATCATCATTACGTATATATTTGCACCCCTCCAACACGCGCAAGATATATGCCTCCTGGAAGGTGTATCTGCACATGAGTTGTAATTATGTGAACATGTCATTATTGAACTCAGCCAAGTTTGCTCATCCATTCTATCCTCTGTTTCACCTCTCCAGGACTAAGGGCTCGTAAGTTGCAGGTACCTAACTCTTGATACGGATGTATGCCTATGTACTTTTGGTGCACAGTACGAAAACTATTATGAGCAATGATTAATATAGCAGTGTATTAATATATATTATATATATATATATATATATATATATATATATATATATATATATATATATCAAATGTATTGTGTGTATGAACTCTAATCACATGGCTTTTCAGTGAGAAATTGTATGAAGCTACTTTCAGCAGACTAAGTTTGACCAAGGTGAATTGACAGAAATGACTGCAGGTCGGGGGAAAGTAATTAAAATGGCTGCAGGGGCAATGTAATGAAAATGGCTGTAGGGGGAGGTAATGAAAATGATCATAAGGGAATTGGGGTTATGAATTGAAAATTGGCTGCAGGTGGACGTGAGATAATGAAAATTACTGCGGGGGGGGGGGGTTAAGGTAATGCAGATGGCTGCAGGGGGGGAGGTAATGAAAATGGCTGCTGGGTTGAGGTAATGAAAATGCATGCAGAGGGTAATGGAAATGGCTGCAGGGGGGGTCATAAAATGACTGCAGAGGGAGAGGTAATGAAAATGGCTGCGGGGGGAGGGGGGGGTTGAGGTAATGAAAATGGCTGCAGGGGGGAGGGGGGGTTGAGGTAATGAAAATGCATGCAGAGGGTAATGGAAATGGCTGCAGGGGGGGGGGTCATAAAATGACTGCAGAGGGAGAGGTAATAAAAATGGCTGCGGGGGAGGGGGGGGGGTTGAGGTAATGAAAATGGCTGCAGGGGGGAGGGGGGGGGGGTTGAGGTAATGAAAATGCATGCAGAAGGTAATGGAAATGGCTGCAGGGGGGATATAATGAGAATGGCTGTAGGTCGGAATATGCTGTATGCACCTTGCATACATGTGTAGAGGCCCACAGCCTTCCTAATTGAATGTCTGCCCAACAAGCAGAATGTGTTGACACCACACTGGCCCCAGGTTAAACTGTAATCATTTACACAGATGTAATTTGTGTGTTTAGGGCAGTTCATAAATTTGGGGAACTTATGGACACTACACAATTTCTAATTGGAAAAAAGAAGAAAGTCGATGGAATGGGCCCTCTTTAATGGGATGGAGGAAGGGGTAACTGGAGTGCTGCCTTAGACCCTATGGGGTTGTCTCAACTTCCCACAAACAAGTTCAATACAATATTATCTTATTGCACCCTCTACCAGAAGATAATACAATTTCTAATTAGTCTTATGGTAACCCATTTCACATCACAAAACCATGACAATCATACTTCCCAAACAGGTAACTATACTTAAATGCCAAGCACATACTTCTAATATTAATGTCATAACTAAAGGTAATACCCTAGCTGATAAGATGGCCAGAGACTCTGCACTAGCAGACACCCTCATGCCCCCAATGAGACTCCTTTAATCATACCAGGACTTCCTCGCACTCTCTTTGCTGAAACTATCCTTTTGAACCATGAGTGTGCACCTAAAGAGATGTTGAATACAGTGAGGCTGCACCCAAAGGATTCTGGGTTGATCCAACTGGTAGAACAGTGTGTTCAAAATCCCTGCTCAACCTTCTAGCTGCCTACACCCATAAGGTCACTCATAGAGGTAAGGAACGAGTGACTGATATGGTGCGGGACAAATGATTCACCCTAGTGTTTCCTTCCATAGAGAAAACATTTTGCCAAATATGCTATACCCAGGTAAAGCAGCAGCCCTTGCAGTGGCCAGTCATCTCACTGTACCCAGTGTCGCTTTGATGTGTTAAATATTTACTTCATTCAATTATGTAAGGTAAGAAATTTCTGAGTATGTTCCAGTATGTGTAGCTTTATTCAAGATGAGTAGAAGCTTGGCCCTGAACCAAACAGCAGAGGAATTACTTACTGAGTTTGTATGTATCATCATCATCATCATTTATTTATATAGCGCCACTAATTCCGCAGCGCTGTACAGAGGACTCACTCACTTCAGTCCCTGCCCCATTGGGGCTTACAGTCTAAATTCCCTAACACACACACAGAGAGAGACTAGGATCAATTTGTTAGTAGCCAATTAACCTACCAGTATGTTTTTGGAGTGTGGGAGGAAACCGGAGGCTGTAAGGCAGAATTGCTAACCACTTAGCCACCGTGCTGCCCACCTATTGATTCCCATTCTATCTTCAAGGAACTCATTTTACATGACAGGTAATGAGATTAATGAGTGAAGTATTGCAGATCAAACAGCAACTACACACCTACTACCACACACTAACCAGTGGGAAGGTGGATAGATATAATGGGAATTATATAAAAAAAATAGCAAAACACAAGCTGAAACAGGGCTATTATGGCTACTTATGAAATCTTATTTAAGAATCTTAATAATGTAGAACGTACCCAGTTGCCACCAAAGGAAATGACATATATGACATTATTATTATGGTTATTATTTATATATGTATTATAAGACGCCACATATTCCGTAGCGCCAGATACAGAAGCAAGTAACAAATAGATGAGGTAATACACGTACGTAGCACAAATGAGTGTGAGTAGCTCTATGGGGACTCACTCAGAGTGCAGCAAAATACGTGACAGGGCGTACGAGGGAGTCAGACAGTAGACAGACATGGGACAAAAGGGAGAGAGCACCCTGTCTGCGAGAGATTACATTCTAGACTCACTGATAAAATATGTGAAACCTTTACAACGTTCTTTTTCCATACTACACCAACAGGTGAAAGACTCCCTTCCTTCATCAGATGTCGGCCATCTCCTGAAACCTGGAGACACAGGCTCTGATACAGAGTTGAACATATGTTCGTTTGCGTAGTGTAAATTGTGTGTAAATTCACTCTACTCATGCCCATGAAAAAACTTGCATGTGCCTACACCTATGCAGAGCTGCACACATCTACACTCGCGCCCTGTCACACCTCAAGCATCTGCTTGCACTTGTGACAGGGGAAGGAAGAGACATTCTAACGTAGGCCGGGTACTGTAAGGGTGTGTTCATAGAACTGCGAGTCAATGCAGGCATGAACGCAGATACATTTCTTACAGCTATTTTAGTGGCACCAGCCTAGGGGTTGTTGCAAATACTTTCTGGTGATTAAAATGATTGTCAGTACTAGTTAACCGCTTCAGATTGGCTGATTGAAAATTCCCCACTGAGGCTGCTGGGTTCTTTATTCATTGATTGTGCATATACTGTAGGATTTTGTGTGTGTATTTACATTCTTTTTAATTTCCATGCATACCCTAGAACAGGGGTGTCCAACCTTTTAGCTTCCCTGGGCCACATTGGAAGACGACGAGTTGGTTTGGGCCGCACATAAAATACACTAACACTAACGATAGCTGATCATCGAAAAAAACATAGAAAACATAGTTAACATATTAAACTTACTTGGAAATGAAGTTAGTAAGAGTTAGGAAACCTGTTGCAGAATCATGATTAAAGCAGTAGTCCCATTACCAGCTACAATTTAACTTACCTGCATCTGCTCCTTAGTGGGGTTCGGGGAATTAAAAGCCAAAAACTTTTTTTTCCTCTCTTTCTGCACCCATGAATAATTTTTTTTATTGACCAGTTTGAAATGGTCACCGATATAGGTAGCATGAGGAGGACTAATAGAAATCTACAGAGATTTAAAGATAGGGTGGGGGGAAAAATGGCTCATAGAGCAGCCTCCGATGAGGGTAACAGTGGGTGATATTTTCACCCTACTCAGCACTGCACATTTAAAATGGTTTAAAATATTAAAAATACAATTCTCTCTTAATATTTATATTAGATAGATACAGAGAACACAGCTAGTTCATAATTGCATGGTGCAGAAAGTCCAAATTCAGAGTAACAACAATAAGATACTGGATAATCTTTCACTGCTGCTGATAGTTCGCGTGGGTGACTCCTCTGTGCTGCGCTACGCAATGGATGTCGGGTGTGATGATGTCACCCCCGACATTCACTGCGAGTGCCACACGGAGGAGGAGACCAGGGAGGGAGCCGGAGCGCCAGCTGACGTGACCGCAAGGTAAGTATTTTCTTTTTTTTTGCAGGATTTTTTTTTTCAGCGCTGCCCCCTTGCCACAACCAAAACTCCTGCTGGGCCACAGGGTTGGACAACCATGCCCTAGAAGGAAGGTTATAGCTGTTGTATTAAATGAAGCCTACTTGCAAATGCTGATGCCCAATTGCATGTTTAATCAGCCATCCAATGTTTTGTGTTTATGAACTGTGTGACCAGGCCATTTTGTTGGTACAGAAAATCTTGCATGAATTAGTTGTAACAATAAATATTATACATAGTTTTCTTTCTACTGTGCTAGTTTGTAGCATTGGAAAAGCAACGACAGTGCGTCACTTACCAGCTAACTGAAGATGAGTAAATTGTAAATGTGCACATCACATATATTTATATGTTTAATAAATTAACACTTTTCATATATTTCCAAACATTTTCATACAGAAAACAATATCCAATATCCACTATCATCAGATTTACATAAGTATGCGTGCGCACAAATGATTTACATAGGTTCCTGTACTTTATTCAATTGTATGGTGCATATAGAAAGCAAAAAAATAGAACACTCTATGAAAGCTGCATGATCTGTATTTGGTTATGTCCGATCTCTTTCTCAAATGTAATATCTATAGTGTGAATTGTGTGTGATTACCATTCATGCAAAATTCTCAAAAATCTGATGACGCTATCTGTGTGGAGTTTGTATGTTGGCGTGGGTTTCCTCCGGGCGCTCCGTGTTTCCTCTCACATTCCAAAAACATACTGGTAGGTTAATTGGCTGCTGACAGAATTAACCCTAGTCTGTGCGGTGACTGTCTATGTGCATTAGGGAATGTAGACTGTAAGCTTTAATGTGGCAGGGACTGATGTGAATGACAAATATTCTGTGTACAGCGCTGCGTATTTGGTGGCACTATAAAGATAAATGATGATGATGATTAATAATCCCTATTTTAGCTCAGATCACCATCTTGTTGTATGCAATGCACAGCACTCGATTTCCAGCACTTGTAACTAACTACCCATGTGTATGAGTGGTAAGCTCCATTTGCTCATATCATAACACATGTAAGGATGAGGAAAGTATAAAGGGGGAGCAAGAGCAATTTACATGAAGAGCTATAAAGGAGTAGGTTCTAGTACAGTATTTTTTAAAACATGCCTTGATCTCTTACTATAATCTATTACAATAGTTCCTATAGGAGTGCACGTATATGTTTTATTACAAACAAAATTACATATAGATATATACACTTGTAACATATAAAACTTGCTTTTACATTTTTGGCACTTAAGGTAGCCACATATTCAATATTATTTATTAATATTTAATCCAAAAATTTGTTTTCAAGCATTCTTTTCCCTAGAAAAATCTGTACACACACAGACCAATGTGAATGTAATAAACTTGATATATTGAGAATGCGCTGAAAGGAGACTTCATAATTATGAAAGGTTAATCGCACACATATTGATATACAATTATTATCAAGTACTGAATGATCAAAATCTTAACATTTAAAGGATTTTAGTTCTGAAACATCTTTTTTTTATAAGATTGCATCATTTTAGATCTTTCATGTTCCAAACATGTAGCCATAATTGTGAGTTCTCATTGAGTATGATTCCTTTGCAATAATAAATTGAGGGCACTTTAAATGTGGGGAAAAACTCTGAACAGATTGATGTGTTTACGTTACACTGCAATCCACCCAGCATCCAAAGCACACATTTAGCCATTTGTAAATGATGCTGTCTTGATGCAGAAAGCTGTGTGCCGCAGGCTAAAACCATGACCTTAGACAGGAAAGCTATCTGCCCCAGTGTCCAAAATATTATCATAAATATGTCAACCCATAACAAATGGCACAACACCAAGCAGTGGAGAGAATAGGGCTACAGTTTTTATTTCAATTTAATTTTTTTTTAATTTTTTTATTTTAAGGGGAGGGGCTTCCCCAAGAGGCCCCGGATTCAGTGTTGATAACCAAAATTCCAAGGGTCTCTTACATTGTGCTCAAACAACTAGCCACCTAATGTTCTGTTCCTGTGACAACCATAACCAAGGTATATTAACTCCCTTCCTGGAACAGGAACCCTGCCAGGTCTGCCATCTAAGCTAGATCCCAAGGATCCTTCCAAATATAACAGTCTCACCTTTTACCATGGAGAACCAATTAGACTCCTCCCCTCAACCATCACAAAGAGGCAATTTCATACCTTAAACCGGCCTTTGCTCTCAATCTCAACTGCTTCCTGTATAAACACATTAAAGATGTAACGGCCAATGTCTGCCACATGCATCCCATCCATTCAATATAGCCTGGGTGTGTGATCTTCTAATTCTCAGTATCTGATTGCATCATTAACCCAGAAACTTTTTATTCACTTTTGAGGCTTCTATTCAATGTCTAAGTCTGTGTCCAACCAGGCACTGTATCATTTCAGAGAAAACCATCATGCACCAATCTCATTATCCAGATTACACCCATGAATTGCAATCTCCTGTGGATTTTTGCTACTTTGTGGTTCACCTGGACCCATTGCATTTTTTTCAACCTACGTACAAAAGCGATATTCTCAAATCTGGTATTGACAGACCACCAAAGGTTCCTGTCATTCTACATAAAGCCACTTCTTTTGCCAATTTCTCTTCCACCTCATCTCTGTGTTCCAGTGCTGAATGCAAGTTAATCTTTCTACCAGGTGCTGAGCTGCCTAAAATATATAATAAATCCTTCCTTAAGTAGCTGCACTATAACATTCTTAAAATAGCCAAGGCAATTGCATGATCTTATCCACTTGTACCAGCAATGCAGCCCTTACCCAGAGGACCTCTGGCATGTCCCTTCACTACTGTGTGCTGTCCTATTCCTCCTAAAACATCTTTTGGTCAGGTGTAGAACACTGTCGGAATCGGTGCCTGACCCTTCTCTTACACTGATTCATTAAACGCCCAGCAGACACCTTTTCCTGTGGCTTATTGCCTGGTGCCTAGAAAGCCACCGACCATTGTTTGAAAGGAGTGTGAATGTTTCCCTAACATTAATGACTGCGACAGATCTTTGCACACCAATGGCATTGATGGGTGTATTGCCTTTCAATGATGGAATGCCTTATTATAACACCACCAAGTTAACCCCTCATAATCCATACGTGCTTCTTATAGGGTATGCATGTACTTAAATAGGGACAAGCATTCCTGTGGGGGGTTCTCCCCAATAATACTAACCAAAGCCTGTAGCCAGTTCCTAAAGACCTTAGCCACTTGTTTCTTAGCCCATTCTTCCCCTCTATGGTTGCTTCTATTATCTGATGATTTACTAAAACTGCTAAAGAGGAAAATTTGAGGTGTTACCCATAGCAATCAATCAAGTTCTAACTATTTATTAAATTCTAGAAAATGGCAGCTAGAATATGACTTCAACTTTTATGAAGCTTTTAAACGTGAAAATACACTCACTTCTAATTTTTTTTATTTTTCCTCTACTGCTAGTTGTACGCCTAGTGGTGGAGTTGTCATACTTGCCTACTATTAGGCACTGATGTCCCGGAGATCCCAGACAGGGGGTGTGACTAGAGGGCAGGAGGGGGCGGGGCACAGCCAATTGTGTCATTTTGGCCCCGCCCCGTGTCAGAAATGACAAATTGATGCGGGGGGCGGGGCCAAAATGAGGCGATTCCCCGCAAATCGCATTATTTTGGCCAGGTATTTGCCGGATACGGGAGACTTGCCTGCTCTCTTTCGGCTGTCTCCCTTACATTCCGGGAGAGTTGGCAAGTATGGGAGTTTTGCACACATAAGCCTCCATGTAGTTATCTCCTGGGACCTCCTGAGACCTGTACTCTCTGCTCATTACCCATCTCCATTTCAAACACATGACTTGCTACTGGTGCTACAAAGCCAGATCCTAACCACATGGTCACAGCCTGGCCTGGTGAATGTATTTGGGAGGCATTTCCGTCTGTCACCCCTTGTTACAACTGTGGCATCTGTAGTTCCTGTCATTAGTACAGAACCTACACCTGCTACTCTAACATCTGTTCCCTACTTGTTAATTTGCCTGTAACTTGTGCACCCAGCCATGCCGCATTTACTGTAATTTTATAATTGCATTTATACCATATACTATACTATTATAGTACTATATCAATAACTAGATCCTAGTGTTTCTTTATATTATATGTTTTCAATACGTCTTCAACATGTAATCTGGAGGAAGTGTAGCAAAGCTTATTCAGCTATAATCAATTACCACAAGCTCTGTCATATGTGCATAATGTTATAATTGTCTGAATATGATGATAATATAATTAAAAAGTCAATAATAATGTCAGTAGAAAAAATTAAATGAAAATAAAAATAATAGGAAATAAAGTAATAAAAATAAAGTTAAGACTAACAATAATTATAATTTTGTATAAATCAGTTGAAAGTATTCTCGAAAAATATTAAGCACAAATATTTATAGATTGTCGATTATATAGACCAATATAAATATTAACAATATTAACTTTCCAGAAAATCATTATAATCAAAGATTTCATTGAACCCCATAGGTGAAAATGTACTCAAATAATAGATCCAATAGGTCTCACATTTAAGTAAGCATGTCTACCCTCCTACAAATTTAAATAGGATTACACTATGGGCCTGATTCATTAAAAATCTTAACTGAAGAAACTTCTTATTTCAGTCTCCTGGACAAAATCATGTTACAATGCAAGGGGTGCAAATTAGTATTCTATTTTGCACATAAGTTAAATACTGACTGTTTTTTCATGTAGCACACAAATATCAACTTTAAATTTCAGTGTCCAAATAAGCTATCAAGTATTTGTGTGCTGCATGAAAAAACAGTCAGTATTTAACTTATGTGCAAAACAGAATGCTAATTTGCACCCCTTGCATTGTAACATGGTTTTGTCCAGGAGACTGAAATAAGAAGTTTCTTCAGTTAAGATCCTTAATTTATCAGGCCCTATGTTTGTAAATTTGCATTTTGCTGACCTTATAGTCCAAATAACGCCAGTCAATCAAATTTCGAGGCTAAATGTGGAACGAGGCAAAACAAAAGTTGAAAATTTCGCTCATCTTTAATTATAATTGTGTAAACTTGATCTAGAAGGAAATGGCCTTATATACACTAAAGCAGGTACAAACAGTGGATATAAATGGACCGTGGCTATCCCAATTGGATGCATATAAACATTTGACAGCAGATAAGAACCACTTGACCCATCTAGTCTACCCATTTTTTAATCTATGGTAACCTCAAAACCTATTTGATCCCTAGTTCTTTGTAAGGATATCCTTTTGTCTATCCAAATCATGTTTAAATTGTTCTACTGTGTTAGCACCTACCACCTCTGATGGAAGGCTATTCCACTTACCCACTACCCTTTCCAGGGGTGGGCTGGCAAATTTTAGCCAGAGGGGCAAGAATTGACTCAGCAGCCTATTTTAAAGGGAAAAAATGCAGGTGGCCCATTGACCCAGCCCAAGTTAACACACTATGGGACAAGGCCGGGGGCAGATGCCCCCTTTCCCCCCAGCCCAGCCTGCCCCTGACCCTTTCTGTGAAGTAAGTTTTCCTCAAATTTCCTCTGAACCTACTTTCCTCATGTTTCAGTGCATGTCCTCCTGTTCTAATTCTTCTCTACCTTTGAAGAATGTTTCCCTCCTGTACCTTGTTAAAACCTTTGATATATTCGAAAGTTAATATCTATCATGCCCCCCCCCCTTTCCCTTCTCTGCTCCAAACTATACATATTAAGATCTTTTAGTCTTTATGGGTAAGTTTTGTGCTGTAGGCCATGCACCATTTTAGTTGTCCTTCTTTGTACAGTCTCTAATGTATTTATACCCTTCTGAAGATATGGCCTGCAGAACTGAACACAGTATTCTAGATGAGGCCGTACCAATGACCTATACAATGGCATTATTGCTTCTTTCAATCTGCTATTTATTCCTCTCCTTATGGAACTCATCATCTGACTTGCCTTTCTAATTGCTTTGTTATATTGTTTTCCACACTTTAAGTCACCTGAAATAGTGACCCTTAGATCCCTTTCCTCCTCAGTAGTTTTCCATTATAGTGTTGTTAATACTATATTGTAATATAAATACTACTATATTATGTAATACTATATTTAGCCTTTGGGTATTTGAGACCCAACTGCAGGATTGCATTTTTCTGGCATTAAACTGTAGATATTCTACAACTCTCTATTTTAAGAGTGTTTTCATCCATTTCCCTACTACTGATGTAAGGATTATATTTCCTATAGGCCATCTTTTTTGCTTTCACAATACTTGCTACTTTTTTGCATGCCACACTGGCTTCCTTATCCTGACAATTTTGATACAAAGATCCGTTGCTTTTAGAATTGTAGTTTTTATTTATTCCCACCTCCCCTGCACTCCTTTCAGGTTTTTCCACTCTGCCAAAGAATCACTTACACATTTTTCAATCTCTACAAAGTCAGCCTTCATAAAATCTAACACCCTTGTTTTTGTGTGGTATGAGTCAGTCTCTGTCTTTATACTAATCCATACTATTTGATGGTCACTGGATCCTAGATTTTGAACCATATTTACTTCAGATATTCTGTCACCACTTTGTAACTATTATGTCTAATGATGCGTCTTTGCGAGTGGCTCCTTCACCAATTCCTGGAGGAATTCAGAATGTTACTACTTCTAGTGGAATTTGCAAAATACCCCTCCCAACTCACATCAGGTTGATTAAAATCTTCCATGATTATTACCTCTACTTTTAATGCCATTTTAGTGATGTCCTGCAATAGGTTCCTGTCCAGTTCCTCTTCCTGACCTGGTGGTCTATGGATCACCTCAGTACGAAAAATTCTCCCCTGTTCTATGGTAATCCAAAGGGCCCAACATTTTTCTTCAATACTTTGTATTAAACTAGTATTATGCTTTTTCCCCCTCCTCTGATTCTTCCCACTCTGTCCTACCTAAATAAAGTATATCCTAGTATAGCTATGTCCTTGTCCTGATTTTCATTGCGCCATGTGGATGTAATGCATTTGTTTTGCGGGATGCATTCTGGAAACTGTCCAATCTGTAAACAATTATTCTTTGTTGCGTGAGGAGATATCTAAACTGCATGCTGAGATACTGCACGTAGGATATCTGTATTCGTGAGTCCATCATTGCCTCAGCGAGCCCCAGAAGACATTCTGCCTGGACTACAGTGAGCTCTGAAAGGAGGAGATTTCCAAAGGGACAGCGACACATCCCACAAGCTGTGACATTACAAAACTCCTATGCTGCACTTGCAGGGCTGGAATGTACAAATACTACACGTATTACAGGACATGAGGAAATAGGACATTCTACTACCTATATTAACAGGAAAATTCAATCTCTAAAAAGGACTACACTTCTCTTAGGGGATTCCATTATAAGAGGAATGCATCTAGGAAAAGCTTGTGAAGTAGAGAAACAAGTCAGGTGTTTAACTATAGCCACGGCACCAAGGGATAATATGTTGAAAATCATGAGGGCAGCAAGAAAAGATGTGGAGGTTGATGTCATTGTCCATCTAGGGACAAATAACCTAGCTAATGCTGAAGCCATGACCATAGAAGATGCACTTAGAAATTTAGGGACTGCTCTAAAGCCGATGTCAACCATTGTAACTTTTATGCAGTATTGCCAGTACACAGAGGTGAAGACAGAAATCAGAAACTTCAATGTGTGGCTTAAGAAGTGGTGTAATGAGGAGAGATTTGGATTAATAGACCATAGTCATGCCATCTGGCAAGATAGGGGTTTATACAAAGTGACAGCCTGCACCCAACTTCAAGGGAACCAGAATACTAAATGAGCAGTTTGGATGCTTCATCAGGGATTGTTTAAATTAGTAGAGGGGGCAGTGAACTAAATAGGAATAAAGCAATTTGCTCCCCCAGCCAAGAGGTATTGTTTCTGCAGGCTAATGGAACAGGAAGTATATCCACATCAAAAGAAGACAATGCAGATCAAAACCAAATAAACATAGGCAGAGAGATGAACATAGCTAGGAATAGGAGATGCACAAACAAAACTCTTACAGCTATGTGTGCCAATGCTAGGAGGCTAATAGTCTGGGGGCTATCAGAAGGCAGCTATTTTAAAAAATGGTGAACTTTAGGCTGTTTACCCACTAGCGTTAGGAAAACTTTATACTGTTAACCCACTGGCGTTAGGAAAATGCAAGTGACTCCGTATGCCAAACCAGCTCTTGCACGTACTTACCTATAGGGGTAATTTGGGACACTCGATTGACCCCTTGCTTTCACTTGCAATGAGTATTAGTAAATAGAGCAGAATTGCATTGTGTTTGGGATTATTTGAACCAATAGCCATTTATATACTAATAATACCATTAAAACACTAGTAAAATCATGAATTTTTTTAAGTCAGTAGGTAACTCATTAAGTTGAAAAGTAGTTTGTGACATGTTTGGAAAATCACAGTTCACTTTTAAAATATCTACTTTGAATGGTAAAGTTTTACATGAAATTTAAGTGGATAGATAATATTACAGAAGCAAATCACAGCCAGCTAAGAATTTGTTTGAAGCTGGTTTTATATTTCCTTAACATATTTTTTTACAATACATTTTGAAAATGTTATTAAGTCTATACTCAAATACTAAAAGAAGCGCAAGTTTAATTAAACAAATCAGTGATTCACGGTTCAGTCGATTATAAATGATAGTGTTATTATTAACTGCCTAGTTTACTGTGTGCCCAATACAATTTTACAGCTGAATTCATAATAATTTGATACTTCACTTACCAGCTGTCTGTAGACGCTTAGCCAATTTTTCCATAATAGCACCTTGAGTTGATGTAAAAATGAAGCCATTATTCTCCAAGATAACGTGACAATAATAGTTTTAAATAAATAAACAGCTTTGTAAAATAAATAAGTTTTGTTTCATCTCCTCATTCTGATTGTGCGTGACAGAGATTAGCTAGGGAACATGTCCTTTAATTCCAGATTGAAGCAGTCTCCAGGGCCCTGATTGAAGTGCTTGAGGCAGGAAGATTGTGTTGCTAGTCTGCCCTGTTTGTTGTTGGTGGTGCATGTAGTGAGAAAGAGAGATGCTACTGATTCACAGCATAACTATAAAAAAAACACACCTTGCTCTCTCCCCTCCCCTTTCCATGCTACGACACACCTAGGTTCCTTCCAGTGACACTTGTCACACTGAAATGAGCAGATATGCTGTGTTTTTTCACATGCACACTCCACAAAAGAGTTTTATAAAAGATCTTTTGTTAAAATGAACAATTATTAAAATAAAGTACATTCCAAATTAATGGCATAAATCTGATTATATACATGATACTGTTACAGTATATTTCAGATTATTAAGTGCTAATTTAATAGTGACATAAAAAATACTGAAATCAGAAATGTATGTTTTTTTAAGTTTTTCTTGTTATGTACACAAATAATATTTTAGAAAGAAATCCCAGAATAATTATTGCAAAAATGACACTAAATTCAACAGATAATAACAACACATTTATTTTCAAGGCTTGTTGAAGCACAGATCAGACAGGACATATGAACATACAACTTCAAAGAGCCAGGAATTGCTCTCATTTAACTTTAAATTTTATATTGTTATGTAGCACCAGTGGCCACGAGGGAACATGGTGGTCCTGTACAGAGCTACATTTCCTAGTATGTCTGGGGCGACATCTGACATTCAGAGGCGACAGAGGTGGTGCAGAGCGTGAACTGGAGAGAGTGATGCTGGGAAGAAGAGGTGAGGCGGAGTTTGAGAGAGGAACAAGCAGGGGCGGGCTGGGCCGGGGGGCAGGTGGGCATCGGTCCCCTGGGCCGCTCAGTCTGACCCCTGTTCGGGCCGGCCCCCACCCCCCGTGGATGCACGTTTTTTTTCTATATTATTACCTGCGGCCGCATCAAAAAACACGCGATGTGGCCGCGTCAGCGCACGACGCAGCCGCATCGCATGTCATGTGATGCAGCCACCTGTGCGCCCCCCGGGCTGAGATTATTATTATTAATATTTATTTATAAGGCGCCACAAGGCATCCGCAGCGCCGTACAGAGACAAACAAAATCACAATACAATGGGAGACAGCACAGTACAGTAAACACAGCAACTCAGTACGCTCAATGCACAGCTAGAGAGGGCGGGGAAGGGGGAGGGAGGATCCGCAAACGACGGGGCCCAAGAAGGAGGGCGCGGAAGACAGGGAGACCCCCAGGGGGGAGGAGGGAGCGAGAGTGGACGTGGGGTGGAGGACCCTCGAGGAGGAGGGCTAAGTAGCTGGAGAGCAGAGTTAGAAGTGGTGGAAACAGGAGGAGAGATGGCCCTGCTCAGAGGAGCGTACAATCTAAGGGGAGGGGTGGACAGACAGAGAGACGCAGGGGAGAGAGGGAGAGTAGGGGGACAGAGGCAGAAGATAAGGTAGGAAGTTAAGTGGGAGACAGAAAGGCTTTAAGAAAAAGGTGGGTTTTTAGGGCCCGTTTGAAGCTGGACAGATTAGGGGAAGTTCTGATGGAGGGAGGGAGCTTGTTCCAGTGGAGGGGGGCAGCGCGGGCGAAGTTTTGGATACGCGCGTGGGAGGAGGTTATAAGGGGGGAAGAGAGGCGACGGTCAGAGGCAGAACGGAGAGGGCGGGATGGAGTATGAATAGAGAGGAGGGTGGAGATGTAGGGCGCAGTGGAGTTGGCGAGGGCCTTGTAGGTGAGTGTGAGGAGCTTAAAGAGGATTCTGAAGGGGAATGGGAGCCAGTGAAGGGCTTGGTAGAGGGGGGAGACAAAAGAGGAGCGGCGAGAGAGGAAAATAAGCCTAGCTGCAGCGTTAAGGACGGATCGAAGGGGATCGAGATGAGAGTAGGGGAGGCCAGTGAGGAGGAGGTTGCAGTAGTCCAGGCGGGAGATGATCAGAGAGTGGATAAGGCATTTGGTGGCATCTTGGGAGAGGAAGGGCCGGATGCGAGCGATGTTGCGCAGCTGGAAGCGGCAGGATTTAGCAAGAGAGAGGATGTGGGGGCCAAAGGAGAGAGAGGAGTCGAGGATGACACCAAGGCAGCAAAGTTGGGGGACAGGGGAGATAGAGGTGTTGTCGACAGTGATGGAGAGGTCAGAAGGGGATGGGGTATGAGAGGGAGGAAAAACTATGAGCTCAGTTTTGGCAAGGTTAAGTTTGAGGAATCGAGAGGACATCCAGGAGGAGATGGCAGAGAGGCAGGCGGACACCCTAGAGAGGAGGGAGGGAGAGAGATCAGGAGAGGAGAGGTATAGTTGAGTGTCGTCAGCGTAAAGGTGGTAGCTGAGATTTGCCAGCCTGCGCCTGGGAACAAGTGTGTGCCATGCGGAGAGACAGGAGACGGAGATAGTGAGAGAAAAGAGTCGTGAAGCACAGTTGGTGCTTGAAACACGAGAAAAAGAGAGAGAATGAGAGAGAGAGAGAGAGAGAGAGAGAGAGAGAGAAGTAGATCAGAGGAGACAGTCTAGAGGGAAAAGAAGAGACTGTTTGAAGAGGAATGGATGTGGCTGCCAAACTCCAAACCTGAGAGAGGCTATCCTGTCAGTGGAAGCTGGAAGCTGGAGACCAATTGGATAAATAGTAATTGATTACCATATTACCTATTAAAAGGACTGAGGCGTGTGTTATTGTCAGTTAGACAAGGAATTGATAGGGAAACCTGAAGATTTATTTGTAAAAATCCTTTTGCAGGATTATGATTTAGCTTCAAGGGTGTAGTACAGGGAGAGATAGATAGAAACTTTGGTACTGAAATACTAAGGAGAAAGAGTGTATAAAACATTAAAAGCAAAGCCTTTTTCAGTGAAGAGTGTTACTGGTGTAAATTGTGACACAGTTTAAAGAAAGGACACAATGAGCTGTGTCATCTTAGGAAAAAGGAGGTAACCGCCAGCATTTACTAAACGTGTTTATGCATTTATTTTGAAGGGATCTCATGTGAAAGAGAAGGAGTGTTGTTTGCTAGATCTACATGACAGATATATTATTCTAGCAGGAAACATATACAACACAGTATAATTGCCGATAATCTTTTGTATGTTGTCAAGCTCAGTGACTCAGAGGGACTGTGATATTGACCCATTCCTCCATATTGTATTTGTGTAGTCAGGAGCAAGTAACAAGGATCAACATCTTTGCCACTTTCTAACATAAAGGATTTAAACACTTGTAAATGTCTCTAAATTGAATTCCATGATCTATATTGCTCTGCTCAAAGTTAAGTTGAATGTGATAATAGTTTATTATCATAGAATGCTATTTATGTGACTAGATTATTGTGCATGTTTATAGATAAGTGGGTCAGAGGTACCTCTTAGAGTGCTAAAGAACAGGAGGTGGGAAACATCCAAATTGTGCTTAGGTATCTGTAAACATTTTGCTACTCTATTAGTCTATTGTTCTGATAAGTCTAGTCTGATGTTTAATTTGTTTCCATTGTTATATATATACCTATAGAGTAAATTCTTTCTATGGTCATGTATATTTTTGATAGCAAAAAGAAATAAAAACTTTAGTAGTCCATGCCTCAGCAATAAACGTGCAGGTGTGGCTTCTAAAGGCCAGTCTGGAGTATCGAGATTTCATTTGCACGTTTGAGGTCATAGTAGGTGGGCAGAGGGTTCCCTTAGCCTCCGTGGTGTTACAGATTCACTCAGCATTACCCGAAGAACATGCTACTGACTAAGATGGAGGCACTGTGCATAAGAGGTTATGGTGAGAACTGCTATTTGTTAAGAGAAGCACTTTCCCTCCACAGATACATCTGAGGAATGGGCACCTAAAGTTATACAAATTATTAGTACTCATTTGTTTCATAAAGACATGTTCATTATGATTGTTTTTTTAATTTGCTTTGATAATTGTTTCAAACTAATGATAGCTTCATTCTGTTTTTAATCATGTTAAATATGATGGGCCATGACAAGTCTTCTATGGGGGAGGGAATGGGTGGACTTGAGTAGCCCAAGTACAGTAAGCACTAGCTTTCCCAAGTACTGTCTATATATACAGGTGTAAGCAGGCACCGATATGCCTTTTAGGAAGCATATATTTTGCAGCTGTTTCCCCCCTTGTACAACACTTGTGCTTCTGATAATCAATAGCGCGGTCCTGGCTGTAAATAAGTAAATAAATAACAGAAAAATAAATAAAAACAAATGATGGCATCCAGGACTGTTGGCTCTATAGTAGGAAGAGTCCTCTTGCCATTGTACCAAACAGCCATAGGCCGGTCAGCATGGGGCTGAAATCCCTAGGTAAAAAATTAAATAGAAATTAAATGGTTAAATATAATTTTGTATGTGTTGAACTAATAGGTCCCAGCGTGTCCTGGCCACGTTTAATTGGTTGCACATACAGGCTATTGTAGTGCTACAAGCTCCAGCATACCCATTGCTGACATTGAAGTTGACAATTGTACACTGAAGTTTTCTTCAGTTGCTGATCTATTTGGACATTGTGCTTTTCACTGCCTTATCTGTCCATAGTAGTGTCAGGTATTATGTTTTCTCTGAGGCTGAAATCCTCACCCATTTCCTTAACATCTGTTTCTATCCCATCCCCCTAAATTGTCGTATTTTCCCTCCTGAAACATTTTGTAATTGTAAGGCAATTTTCTTCTGTAGACCATTCTGGATACATAAATGCATTCAAATGTCTGTTTTAGTCAATCTTAGTCAACATAAGTAAACTCCAGATAGTTTATTTTTGCTTTATTTGCAATTTATGGATTTTCGAGCAGTCAGTTTACCTTTGATAAACATCTGCAAAAGGATTTCATACGTTTTGTCTATGGTTAGATCATACGTGGGCAGTGCATTAAGCTATACAGCATTGTCATACCATCTTGTTCTAATTTTCTCAGGTAATGCTGCCCGTAGAACCTCTGTAATAGTAACCAGTTCAGATTAAAACAATGTATTAAATAACGGGAATATCCTTTATACAGTATAGATCTAGAGCTGAATGTCACTCTTATATTCTGTGTGCAAGACAGTCTCACTTACCAGTTATCCTGAGAAAATACTGGGGAGAAGAGTAAGTAAAAGAGTAAGTAATAACTACATCTTTGTGCTGGCCATTTTCTTCTAGCATAGCTTGACCTGGTAAATACAGTTTATTTACCAGGAGGAGGCGTGCCACAAGAAAATGGCCACCACTCTCTAGCACACAGATGCAGTCTTCACTTATTCATCTCTCCAGTGTTTGCTCCATAGAGGTGGAGAGTGACGATGAATCAGGATTTTATTGTGGGTACATAAAAATACGAGTCCCTCTACTCAATTCACCCAGGTTCCTGATATGTCAATAGCATCCTTTACCGTTCTTTCATACAAAAGGAAATAGATTTTCAAGAAGGGTAAATGTGCTTATCACTGAGTTCTACTAAGTTCTTCAGTATGTTGGAGACCTAGTTAGTAAGCACACTTCTTTCACTTACTTTCTCAATTAATATACCCATTAATTTGACACCAGGGGGTAAATGTATCAAGCTGAGAGTTTTCCGGCGGGTTTGAAAAACCAATCAGATTCTAGCTATCATTTATTTAGTGCATTCTACAAAATGATAGCTAGAATCTGATTGGTTGCTATAGGCAACATCTCCACTTTTCAAACCCACCAGAAAACTCTCAGCTTGATAGATTTACCCCCAGCTCTTCTATTTTTATGTAGTACTACATTGGCCTGACTTCAACTAGACAGTCAGGATAAGCAAAAGGCTGATATAGATCAGGAAGTAAGAGGGAATCACAATGAAAGGCGGTCCACCTGAAAACCAGAGAAGAATCACTATTTTGACCAGTATCCAGAGTGATTTAGAGATGATTTTATACTCTAATTTATCTGTGCTGCACTCATATATACAATGAAACGTAGCATATTAAAACATACCATATAAAATATGAATTAAGCAATTACACCAACTTTAATAAAATATACACATCTTTACCAAGTTGTGGCATTTGTGCTGTTATACATCCTTGTGTAAAATGATCTAACAATTAGAGATGGTGAATAAATGTAACCAATACTCCAAAAAATTCTCAATATTTGACACTAACTGAATAATGAGGCAACCTAGTTTTACTAAGCTACAGTCAGATAGGTAACTAATATAAAATAATACATATGTAATACCAATGGTGTTATTAAAAATAGTAATTAACAAAAATCAATTTGCTAATATTAAAATAAATCTTAACCATAACAAATCACCATACATTTACAACAATACATAATATCTAATGGACAAAATTACTTTAAATGGCATTATTTTATAACCGTGGTCAGGCAATTCCCAACATTTAACCCTTTTAAAATTGCCAGATATAATTTATACACACCTAGGGCCTGATTCATTAAGGATATTAACTTAAGAAACTTCTTATTTCAATCTCCTGGACAAAACCATGTTACAATGCAAGGGGTGCAAATTAGTATTCTGTTTTGCACATAAGTTAAATACAGTCAGTATTTAACTTATGTGCAAAACAGAATACTAATTTGCACCCCTTGCATTGTTACATGGTTTTGTCCAGGAGATTGAAATAAGAAGTTTCTTAAGTTGAGATCCTTAATTAATCAGGCCCCTAGTTTTACAAATGCCATTAAATAGAGTTTACAATGTGCCCAATACAACTGTTTCTCTCATAATTAAGAACACCAGAAATGTCCCACAGAGCTGAGAGCAGTGAACTATTGTGAAAAACAAAAGAGTTGAGCTTTTCTGGAGCACCCAAGAGCTGATTCAGAGTGGGACGTGTGCCAGTTTGTGTAGTACATCTTACATGAAACTGCTCTGTGCCCCAAAAAGTGGTCTCAAGCATATGCTCCGCAGGAGCATTGCGTTTTTCTGGCACTCATCATGCTGCTGAGGCAGAGGCGAACGCATCTTAAGATGCGTATGGATCTGCATATGCAGAAATACAGTCGTTGTCTGTGCCCTTTTTTTACGAATAAGTTACTCCTGTTTGGTTTACAACTCTAAATCAGGCTCTGAATCACTGTTTAGCACTGTTCTGTGTTTAAGAGTCACAATTATCCACCTGTAGTTGTGCAAATATGAAAATCTTTTTGTCTAGCTCAATGACGTAATAGAGAGGGTAAAGATAGTCTATTTAAATAGTAAGTAGTAATAAATCACCCTTATCACCGTAGTCATTACATCAGAGGTATATGGTCAGAGTGTGCTTCCATCAGGGTGTGTGCACAAAAACATTCATGCTCCCCTTCTAGAGGCTACCAGCACCACCCTTAAAAAGGCTGCTGTTCTCTTTGATCCCCCTAGGCTGTATGGACAGAGGTAATGAATAATTATGGGACCTCACAAGGATAAACTTTGCAACCCCAGTGGCCACAGTTTAATGGGCATGAGCATCTGCTCTGATTATTCTGGGGCTGGTTTTCACTATGTCAGGGAGACCACATGCTCACAGTCTCCCTGATAAGATGGAAAGCAGCCTAGGCTGTCTATTCTTGGGGCTGATTGGAGATTTGGGGTGGAATGTGCCGCTCAATTTTTAAAATATATTTATTTATTTTTTACTTTATACAGCACCAGTTTGGTGAAATCATGATTGGTCCTTCCCACTTTTTTAAATTTACGGTAATAACCGCAATATCCATAGACAGAATTTTTGGGATATCATACACCTCTATGGAGAAGCAATACATGTGAGTAAAGATGAGCAACATCACTGCAAAAATTGGTGCACATTGAGTTTCGCTACAGAACAAGTCATCTTTCAGAGGTGCAATCTTCCAGTTGAGCTTTTGCTTTGCTAATCCACACTGTATGTATAAATTTGCATTGTGTGGAATTAATATTATTACCATTTATTTATAAACCGCGGATATTTTAGCAGTGCTGTATAATGGAGATATCATGTTACAAACATTTTTTTACCTTTACATGAAACAGAAAGTAAAGAACCATATTTTACAGGAACAGGTGATTGTCAGACCCAGTAAAGGACCTGCTGTTTGTCATCCAGTGGTTGGGCAAGGGCCTTCTGGGACAGCTGCAGAGACACAGGTTGTCAAAAAGTATATAATACAACAAAGGCAACCAGAGGGTAGCACAGTGGTTTAGTGGTTAGCACTTGTGCCTCACAGCACTGGGGTCATGAGTTCCCAGCAGGATAGTCTCGATTACAGGTGGACTGTCCCGCTGGAATCAGGACAGTTGGGAGGTATGTGTTCTGCGGTAATAAACAATATAATCTATTTTAGTCGTTTTCAGGGACTTATCGATGTGCACGGTGATTCTGGTAGCAAGTGAGCAATAGCAAACAACTGTTTCCCGCAATATCCGGGACTCTCCAGAATTTCCAGTAGGTCTCTCGCACTCCTGGGAGAGCAGGCCATTCTCCCGCGTCCTGCCCACTTCCTATTGCAATTGGCATGATGGTGGCCTCCATGACACGATTCATGGCAAAATGCTACATTTTTGCCCCGCTTTCCGCAGTCAAATGACGTGGATGCATCATTGCATTGTGGGACTGACCATAAAGTCTTATAAAGCAATTTGCCACACCCCAAACCCCCTCGATCCACACACTTCACCTCCCCAATAGTCTGGTACAAAAGTAGTAACACATGGTGCTCAGCAAATAAAATGGTAGTCAGAGATATAGACAGGATTAAACATGCTGAATACAGACAAATCATAACAGGATAGACAAGGTCTGAAGTGCAGGCAGCAGTCAAATGATGATCAATCAGGTATAGTTAAGTTCAAGTACATGATAGGTCACAAGAGCAGGTATGCTGGATACTGGTCAGATATGATTAAATAATCTGGCCACTGCATGCTTGCATTGCTGGATCTGTATGCACCTGGCACCTGTAATGATGTCACCACCCATTCCGAAAATCACCTCTGCGTTCCACTATTCAGCTCCAATCAGTACAGCCATACATCTCACCGCTTCCTTCCTTACCCAGTCCAACACAGCAAATGCATGTGAGATGTACCATTTTAACAGACCTTGAAATTTGATAATGAGCCATTTAGCTGCCATGTACCTTATAAATTAAAGTCCTCTGTCCATGCCAGGAACATATAGCACATCTTTTTTTGGTACTGCCAAATTGTTCCAGTTTGTACTGGACAACATGAATACCCATAGATTATGAGCTTGCGAGCAGGGTTCTCTTACTTCTCTGTCTGTATGTATTACCCAGTATTGTTTTAATAATGTTTGTTCCCAATTGTAAAGCGCTACGGAATTTGCTGACGCTATATAAATAAATGTTGATGATGATGGTGAATAGACTGTGTAATTTACAAAATACATTATCTATTATCTCAAGTTCTGTGACTCACTCATTGTGTGACTTGTTGCTCCTGAATCTATGCACCAACTATGTGAAATATGACATTCTGTTGTTTTAAAAGTTCCACTCCACTGATTTGTGCATGGGTCAGTGAGTGTGGTTTTAGTTTTCTGCTTTGACCATTTTGGAAATTTTTTTCATCTAAAACATGCTCTCATTTCCTTATTGTGTGACTTCATATCAGTGGGTTTAAGGACTAGTCCCGTGCCACTTTCCATGTTGTGATGTGTGAGTTCTTTTTTATGCTGGTATTCATTATAAGCCTGGTTTACACAAAGTCTGGTCCATGGTATTAATTAGTGCATTTTATGTATCAGGTAGACCACATGACTACATATGTTTTCTGTCCTCATCAATTGACCAGAGTTGCGCTACTGTCTTTAGAATTCCAATTAAATGCTCCTGAATGTCTTTTCCTTTCCCAAGTATCATTTGGTATATTTTCCTCAGCTGAAAGAGGTTACTATTTAGACTAGATTTTGCATGCAACTTCCATAATGCCTCCCACATGCCCTTAGTGGTAGTCTCTTATGTGAATTAGTTGGTCATCTTCAGCTATTACACTTATGGTCTTGTGCCTGTTTGTTTTTCTTATCCTATTCTTGGATATTAACCTCTGGGGGTAAATGTATTAATGTCCGGATTCTTCAACTCCGGCGTGTTCAGCGTCTTCGGCGATTAAATTTAAAGTGGCGCTGCATTGTAAAGGGAAGTTTCCCTTTACAATGCAGCGCCGCTTTAAATTTAATCGCCGAAGACGCTGAACACGCCGGAGTTGAAGAATCCGGACATTAATACATTTACCCCCTGGTCTGTAACTTCCCATAAGTCAAATCTTGATAGCAGCATCTCAACCGCAAGTTTCTACAGTTGATAATTGTCATATTCACTTTAACCACTGGTTGTTTAAGCTCTGAGACATTTTCTTTTCTTTCTTTATTCCCCTTTGAAATACAGTGTTGACTTACTCACATACACGTTGCTGATTTCACTGGAACATTGCTTATATTCTTCTGTTGTGGAGTAAATGGACCCGAAATCCGTTGCAGATTATGCTTCTGTGTGAAAGCATCAACATGCAGGGTAAGATTGTGGGAAAAAGTTTACTGTGACCAGTTCAGGTATAAACTCGCAACATGGAGCATTAACTAGAAGAGGTAGAGAAGTGGAAAGCCCCCTCTAGAGTACACTATAACAATAAAGAGAGACTATACATTGACAACTTAAAATACAGCTCCACCTATTGTCCCTCCAGTATAATCACTCAAGTAATACTTAGCCTATAACTATTGTTATACGCCAATAATCTCAACCTACTTAGCTCCAATATGGAAATATGAAGATATGACTATACTAAATAGATAGGTAATGTAGATTTTGGACTCAGCTACCTGCCAGTGACCTCAATGTGAAGGAAATGTTACCTGGTAACCATTGTTTAACTCCATTGATCAGCAGTTAGCTAATGTCATTAAATATGCAGACTTTCAGGAACCAAGCTCTTCATACATGGTCTTGGGTGATACTCCATAACATGTATAAGTAGTAGTTTATCAATAGATAGGACTCATACGCAGGAGAGTATGTGGCTGTGGCGGGGTCATAGTGGGATTCAGGCCAGCAAAGTTGTGATGATGAGACTAGAACTCAGAGCCTACCTGGCTGTGTCTCAATCTGGGAGCACCACAAGTCAAGGTGATGGCACAGGGCTCCCTTGCGACCCATGGTAAACTTAGAGCTTTTAATAAGTTAGTGGCATACTTGCCTACTTTGAAAAATTATGTAAATATATATACACTCCTCTCCCCCAACTCTTCTCACCATTTCCATCCACTTTCTCTCTCCCACTCATCCACAGACCATTCCACACTTCCTCCCCTCTTTCTCTGTCCCCCATTCTCTTCTTGCAATTATACTGGGGTAACTGTGTTATCAAAGAGTGTTTTAGATTATCAGATTTTTACATCCTGGTAATCTCTTGTAAACTAGTTTGAGAAGATATTGGATAATTCAAGGTAGGAAATAGACAGGGATATCCATAAACTTTATGCTTTGAGTGGCAACACTGGTCTCTACAACTTGTGGTTATAGAACATTATACCTAATCTTCCTGGATAATGCAACGAGAAAAAAATAAGGTGATCTCCCATATACACGTCGTGCTGTAAACTTGTTCTCTTTTTCTATATAGTTGGGTTCATAATGTTGTTGAGTTAAAAAGCAATTGATTAAAGCAATGTCTTAAATTGGGCTTTATATGTAAGAGATGTGATTGGAGACTGATATAAACTTAATGGAAGGGTGTTGCTAGAAAATTCATACTAAAATCTGATTCTGTAGTTACAAAGTGGTTGTGTGTGGATATATAACAGCAAACAGTGCCACACTGGGTAGTGTAGGCTTGGTCATTAGTAAGCAGATACCTAGTGGAATAACAGAAGGAGGGAGCAGAGGATGCCCTCACCAAGACACATCTAGAGATGAAGACCTCTCTGACAGTAGGTGACTGTGGCACTGTTCCGACAGGAGGGATACACTTACAGTACAGCACAGAGAGCATCAAGTACAGGTCCCAGCAGGCACTGGATGCCAGGACATGCTGGCACTTGTAGTTCTACAATCATTATCATACCCAAGCAGTTTAGGCCTGACAGGGCTTGATGGGACATGTGGTTCACCAGCAAAAAAAAAATATTATTTTGTCTATTATCACATTTGTTAGGAGTATCATGCTGATCAGGCTAGGACAGGTTAACATTATGACAGGGGGACCCCACATTATAGATTTCTCTGCCATTGTGTCACCAGCCCAGCCTCTTATAGCCTAGTGCTGGTAGAGGCTATTTCGTGGCGGACCTCATGCTGTTTGTCAACTTGAAATTGCTGCTACCAGCCTAGGATATTAGCGCTAGTGCTGGTAGCACTTTGGGGGAGGGGAGACGCTTTGAAAAAAAAGTTGTTAATTTATTAAATAAAACACACTAACACACATCAATATCATGATGACAATGATGACGACCAGCTTCTCTCTACAACATTGATACACTTAAAGCGTATGATACTCTAATAGTGTATGATATGCTTTAAGCATACCATCCTACATCATACGTATATGTTGTGTTGCACATGTCTTAAGATATTTGCAGCTCTGCATATACCTGTAATTGTGTCGGTTTTTTTATAATGTATTTTACAACTGTTTTTATGTAAAATGCATTCAAACGCTATATCAGGCCCTATACACTTAAGAGAATTATGTGGGCTTACAGTGATTGATATTTAGGTTATGATAAGCATGATAGGATGCAAATTTTTCTCCCTTATATATGTTTATATCAGCTTATATTATTTATATTAGCGCTATATGTAACCAGGGCCGGATTAAGGGAATGGAGGCCCCTGGGCTAAGGGGCCCTCCATTCCCCGCGAGGCCCCCAATGAGAGCCGTATGCCCCCCGCGAGGACCCCCCCAAGCACTTACCTGTCAGTGCAGTCCTCCGTCCCGGCGCGCTGTAAGCTCCTTACTGAGGAGATCTCGCGAGAGTTCATGAACTCTCGCGAGATATCCTCAGTAAGCAGACTACAGCGCGCCGGGACGGAGGACTGCACTGACAGTACTCAGCAGCATTGATCGGGCTGGGGGTGTCCCCGCCCCCGACTGATCAATAATGCTGCTGAGGAGTTTGAAGGGCCCCCTGGATGCCCGAGGCCCCTGGGCTATAGCCCAGTTAGACCTCGGGTTAATCCGGCCCTGTATGTAACCAATCTGAAAAGGGACTTAAATTCTTCTCTTGCTCCACTTTTTTATGATCTGAAGCCACTGAATTTGAAGACATCTGTAATAATAGCGGGGAAGTATTGTATAAACAGTATTTTTTTAGTAGTTTTTATCACTAGAAAAAAAATCACTTTATTATCTTTATCTAAGGACATTACCTGATAACATAAAACATTTTTTTAAAATAAACAAGAAAAAAGAAAAGCAAAAAAAATCTTTACCGCGGCCAACTTGGCCCAAATAATTGAAACTGTGACCCTCCTAGACTTTAAATAAACATGAGGGAATTTTTTTTTTTTTTAGCTTTGTACTGATTATAATGGATATTTCTTTAGCCTATTCAGCTTTGCTGCTCTCTGCAGCACATGTGATGTTACAGAAGAGGTGATATTCTTAGGGCAGTGACGACTGATCATATGACTTGCAGGTGCAGGTAAATGATTATAGAAAATGAGCAATCTGAGATCATGAGACAATATCTAACAACCATGACTTGGTTTATTATCCAGATGTGCAGGTGACCTTATAATCAGCGCAGTGTCAACCCTGTTTGACAGCATCCGGGTGTTTGCCTGAGAGGTTGTAATACAATCTATAGCATGCCACAAATTATACATTCTTGTTATAGCTTTAACAATGTATGTAAACATAATTTTAACCTAATTAACCAGTTACTATATATTCTTACTATATAAAGCATTTGATTTTAGGCTGTTTATACTTATCATAGGATGTGTAATATTTGTAAATCACAAAAACAAGAGTTGGAAACTATTTGAAGCTGTTTATTTTATTTTTTAACAAGGATAAAATATGACTGGCTGCACGAGTTTACTGCATAACAGATAAGATTAGATAAATACAAGCACCTATACATGTATTTCCCGAATTTGTGGACCTACAATGGCCTTATGACATTCCTCATGACCATTTCTACAAATACCTTCAATTAAGACACCTATACCAATCAATTCCGGCACTCAAACTTACATACCAACTCACACCTTTAGAAACTTTTTGTAGAAATAAGTCCCTCCCCACTGGCTTGCTTTCCACTTTTTACAATATCTTAGTAGCATTTCGTCAACCTGTCAAAGACCGTTATGAACTGAAGTGGGAAGAAGACCTTGATATAGAACTAGAGGTGGATGAGTGGGCGAAGATCAGGACGTAAGTCGCCAAGAGCTCTATCTGTGTACGAACCAAAGAGAACTCATATAAGTTACTATATAGATGGTATTTAGTTCCTACCCGCTTGAAAGGAATATATCCTGATTCCTCTAAGGGCCTATGCTGGAGATCATGTGGACATGAGGGCTCATTCCATCATATCTGGTGGTCCTGCCCTGGGACAGCGGGATTCTGGAAAAGCATTCACAGTCTGATCTTTAGAGTCACCTCTATATAACTTCGCCCCTGCCCCTCCTACTCTTTACTACACAGACCCAGACCGGACACTGATAGATATACATTGGCGCTAGTGAGCCATGTACTCAATGCTGCCAAATGTGCATGTCGAAGTCAGCAATTAATATCGAGCAAACTTGATTGTCTTTGTCTGAAATTATGCGTAGAGCACGCTACGGCTTGGAAGGGCGTATCCAGCCGCAACACGTGGCAATAACAGTTTTCACACTTTTTGTATACATTCGCACCAACACACACATTTGTAAATAGTACACATTAATCGTAGTTGCAATGCATAGTTATTTATGTCAAAATATAGTAGTGTTTATGTGTAATATTATAAGCTGTATGCATATTAGTGATACATATGGTTCAGGTTAAAGGAAAGGTGTCATGTCTGATATCATATTAATCCCCTTTACATCAGCAGCTGTCCGGTGCATTCGGCAAAGAGATCGCACATTGCATACTCTAGTTATTGATGTTAGGGAATAAACCTTTAATATGATGCTGACTGTAAAATGCTAATGGACTGGTTGTAATTGGAGTTTTGGCGGGAAGAACAGAGCTCATCCCCTGGAGAGATGACCCCCACCTTTGGATTCCTTAGATTGAACCAGCCTATGATCTGCAACCCCCTGGACCCTCCTGAAGCCTGGACCAATAGAAGCAAACCATACCATCTGCATTGTTTCACTGTATTTCTGTTTGCATATAAGCAGGAGCTTTTCATCTAGTGTTCAGACATCTTGTCCACAGACTTCAGGACTGAATGACTGTTCACTAGATCCAGAGCGCCTGCGATAAGTAACGGCTGTACTTACTATTATTTTGCTTGAATTATTCTGCTACTTTTTGAGAATAAATATTTGTGCGTTGGAAACACAAATCGAGATTCGACAATCGTTATTGGATAGCGACAGAACGTGCATAACATGCAATAGCGGCGAGCTGGAAACAACCAAAGCCCCCTACATTACCTGAAGTGATTAATAGAATATGGCAGACCTATCGCTGTGAACATATCACAAACATTATCAACCACCGTTCCAACAAATTTCGAACCATCTGGAACCCTTGACTATCCGTTTATGGAGCAGACCAACCTATACTCTCTTAGCTCTAACACTAATGCTTCTAGCGCCATTTACACACTGAATACTGAGCACCTTTCATACACCTGGTTGCCAGGCCAGATGCCCTCCATCCTCCCCTTCTTTCCATGCTAACACACTCTCTCTCTCTCTCTCTCTCTCTTCCTTTCCTTTCTCCCTTCTCTCTTTCCCTTCTTTCTGAGTCCTCATCTTCTCTCCTGACTATTTCCTTCTTTTCTTTTCCTTGCCTCCACTCTAATTGTTCTTTTGCTTATTGATTTTTGTAATAGCTCTACACTTGTTGTTTGATCAATGCAACTTAATCTGTAAACTGTTTAAATATTTTTAAAAAAAGAAGAGATAAATACAAATATACCTATACAATGAGGTTAAAGGTGAAGAATGCACACTTACTACACATGGTTAATTAAACTCTTAATGACCGGGTTATTTCATACTTCCACCCCTCCGGTAAATTGACCTGATTTACTCGTACTCAGATTTATCATGATTCATTTGAAAACCTAAGTGAGCAGTATTTTTTCTCTTTATTATACAAAAATGGTTACAGTTGACCTGCATATTAATAATTTTATTTTTGTTATGTGAAAAAAATAAAAAAAAAAATCTACCTAAAGAATTTATTGGTTATGTTTATTTAGATGTTTGCCCAATGTCCATTTTAATATGATGATGATGATGATGATGATGATTTAATGATGTTTAAATTTATTTTAAAAATGGGTACAGAAATTAGTTTCATGAAAAATAATGATGCAGAACATAGGCAGAATATTCCTGTGACTACGGCAAATCCATTTGTTCAACTTCTGCCTCCGGGCCAGCAACCTCGGCCTCTTCCTCCCAAGGAGACTCACCCTGAATGGAGATGTTATGAACAATAGACACAGAACAATAATCTTGCACACAAAATTTTCAGCGCATAGAAAGGGTTCCATCGGACAGGTCAAGGCAACGAAATCAGGCTTTCATAAAGCTTAATGTCCATTCTACGACCAACCTGGTTGAAGTATGCGTGGAATTGTATGCGGTTTCTTGATCTGTGCATGGATGTAATATAGGAGTGAGTAGCCAAGGGTACAAAAAGGGTAGGCACTATCTCCTGTTGGTGTAGAAAAACAAAAAAAATCCCAAAATTATACAAATACATGGGTATTTAGGCCAACACATTTTTAATGACATTTTCACACATTTGCAAAATATTCATGTAAACACATACAAAATTGTAAATAAAAATAACAGCAGTATGCAAACATTATAAAGCTATTCAATCACGTTCATTTAATGCTTATTATAGAAAGGATAAACTGGAACCCAAAGAAAGAGTTTTAAAGACATATAAAAGGACAAAAGCTTTTATTTTTTTATAATATTAGCTTGGTGCAAGGCCAGCCTTGAATTTGTGATTATTACATTTCTAGAACTGCTGGTTCAATAAATCAGTCAAACAACAGAGGGTATCCTCCTCAGTTTGTAACTTTCAATGTGGCCAAACACCTGACTTCACATTGGTGTATCAGAGGAAGACTGACACCTTGTATGCCAATTACTGTTGTTGCAAATGTAAAATATTAGTAATCCTATATTTGTCAGATCAACATTTCTAAACAAAAGCCTGCTTACAGTCAATTGTCTATTTGTTGTTCTCTAATTAATGCTTATTAAGTAATAAAAAAACATATACCAAGCAACTCTAATTAATTTATTTGTCTTTTCAAAATGGATCTTTCATATTATTATTTTGCACACTAATTTTTTAACAAAATATTTGAATTATTGGAGTAGATAAGCGATATGTTAGTAGCCATAATAACCTCATAGCAACATATCATCTCCTCCCTCCTAGCCTCTGCAATAGTTGATTGAGGAGTGATGCATCACAAGTCACTTGAACATTGATGGAGTGAAAATGTTTTCTATTCCAAAAAACATAGATTACTTTCTTCCCTTTGGAATCACTGCAACATCTCCTGCCCCTATGACGTGCAGGAACCCAGAGAGTTGACAGAATTGTTGTTTGATCACTCCTCATCGTATTGTATATGAATGAGCGAACTATGAGCCACAGGAAGGCCCCACATCACCACCTTCAGTACTCAATTAAACAAGGGCTTGGGCAATACTGCCTCGACACCACCTGTGCTCTGGAATGAACCAGAGGCACAGAAATGTAACACAGCCAACAGTTTTGTCAGTTGTGGAATTGCTTCGTGAATGTTCCCCATAGACTCTAGATCACTCTGCGCAATAGCAAGGGTGACCAGAATGGCTTGAGGTGGGAGCCTATAGAGGCATATCACCCCAGCATCTGACATCCCAAAAAAGGCTAACCATGTGTTACAACTCTGTCTGTCATTTGTACCTAGTAGCAGTACCTCATACCACCAGAGGTGCTGCTGTTCTGTTCCTGAACTCTGCAACATACCTGAAGGAGTTAATCTTCTTGCCTGAGGATTAATTAGAACTGCACCTGTCACACTGCTTTTAATACCTGCCTCAAGCTGTGCTCTGTGCAGTTCATCCCGTTTGTTCCTGGCTGCTACTACCTGCTCCTGTTCTTTTGTTATAAACCTGCTGGACTGAACTTCTGTGTATGACCCCTGCCTGTTTCTTGGACCTTGCCTGCTTGCCTGAGACCCCGAATCATTTACCTGTACTTTGGACCACGCTGTTTTGCCTGTTGCCCTGATCTTTCTGCCTGACTTCTGGACCTCGCTTATTTGCCTCATCTCAACCTGGCTATTTGGATTTATTGTCTGATCACTGCTTGATCCCTGGACTCTGTCTGCTCTCCTGGACAGCCTTGTGCCTTTTGGACTGGGGTATAATGTATTATATCAGTACCTGCCATTGTTACTATACAGTCTCTTTAGGAAACCTGTTCAAACCTGTGGATCTGAGTCATCTTTTGTTTGTGTATTCACTTTAATAAAGACACTTTGCTTTACATTTTTGTTGCTATTAGTAAATACACTGGGATTCATAACACCATGGTCTGAAGACATGCTCCCTGGGCCGGTGATGTTGGGAAAGTTGCTGGCTTCAGAGGCGATGGCTCTTTGCTATTTCATATAGATCAGGAGGGGTGGGGCACACATCCATCAGTCCACTAACCAGATAACTGTTTGTATTTGGGTATAATTCATAGCATTAAAACACTTACATGAATTAAAGAGGACCTGGTCACACACAAAAAAGATAGTTATGCAGAGAAAAACAAATATTTGGATACAAACGAATTCACATCATAAATAACAGATTCTTTAATTGATATTTCATACACCTATTATAGTTAATGTGACAAAGGCGTTTATTCACTATCTTGTCTCTTGGCGGCTGTTTCTAAATACCTTATATATTAGTGAATAATTTGTACATATTTTTTAATTAATGTGACAAATACAAACAATTACTATCTTAGGAAAGGTCTGCAATGGCAAACACATCCAAATTATAATATTTAGCTAGACTTGTCTTTGTAATTTTATACAGTTAAATGCATTCAGTCAAGGAGTCAATGAAACGCATGCGTTCAAAAATGTAAACGAAAACTCTAAATATACCTCCCGTGTGTCGAGTGAGTGCTGTGACGTATAGTAAAGAAATAGCACAAATCAGTGTATATTCAATAATTACACATAGGTGTTCTTGATGATAGCAGTGGTGTCACCTGTGCAGGTGATTTGGTAATTACCCAATCCGAACCTTTGGCATAATGATACAATCATCATCATCCTTATTGTGGATTTACACATGCCCTGTAACTGGTGCAAATGTTATGAAACTGAACGCATTTGCTGAAAGCTGCAGATCTGAATCTGCTCGGCATTGCTGTACTCAGCCTACCTTAGACTGCCTCTTAACTCCTCCTTCAAAAATCTGTAGTCGTAAGGAGTCGCCAGATAGTGCTCGGACTGAATCTCTGTAATTGCATACAATCGCTTTCTGGACATGTGCAATGCAAAAAAATGCAAGATACCCTACAAACATCTCCTTTTGAACCAGTCCCTGGCCAGGTTTGGGGGGTTAATGTCCCAGTTGGACCTGCCACTGGTGTACGCTGGGCAGAACTTTGACCTGGGGAGCCTGTTGTGAGCCTACATTCAGACACCCCTGCACCGATTGGAATGAAACCAATGTCAGGTAGTCCATTTGGACCCTGGTTAGGTGTTAGGGGGGTTAGGGTCCCAGTTGGACCTCCTGCTGGTGTACTCTGGGCAGAACTGTGACCTGGGGAGCCTGTTCTGGGCCTTCCACTAGATGGATTTGGATGACATTCAATGTAAAAACAAAAGCGATACTGGACAGCCACCTCATGGGTGTGTTGGAAGAGCTGTAAAACTGCTTATTATTTTTAAAAGGTTGACAGTTACATCCAACTCATTGATAATGCAATAATTTGAACATTTATACCCAGGCAACAATGGGTACTTTAGCTAGTGACCTATAAAATACACTTCCTTTTTTATATAAAGTAAATTGTATTTTATGTTTAGTGGTCCTTTAAGCTGCACATACATGCTGTGATTCCAATGTCCATCTGGTCATTTTAGATCAAACTGAAATTGCTGCATGTGTGCACAAAATGTTTTCTCAGCCCAATCAAAATATGACCATACTAGGACCCCCTCCATGATTTAATCTTACTGTCAATTTTCCTGTGTATGTCTATCTGTGCTTAACCATGCAAGTGTGTAAGTGATCAGTATATTCCATCACATAACCTGTCAGGTTAGCACCATACTTCACCTTACTTGCTCACTTTTTATACCTCATTTTCAGTAGGTATGAGAAAAAGAGGTAGGCAAGATCTCATGGCACCATTCACATCATCAAGTGGGTGCTGCAAAGCTCATTATGGAGCGATTATTGTAATCACGGCACATGCTCACAAGGTTAGAAGCAGGTAAGCACCCTGTTGGGATAATTGCCTTTTGTTGGGGCGGTATCACCCGATATCTTGAGTTTTCTGGACATTCCAAGAGAATAGCCAACTAAGTCCTATATCCCGGACTCTTTTTATTCACCATCCAACAAGATCTATCTTATAAACTCCAGGCCAATGTTTGTGCTATTATAATGCCCCAGGTTACCTGTCCTGTCACTTGAAAGCACTAATGTCATACAACCCAAATTGATGCCGAACTCCATTATAAGTTAGTACCCTGTTCAAAGGACCACAATACATTCCAATTTGATTAAGGTTATCATTTCTTTCCACCCAGGACACAACATGTCCCATAACACAATGCATTTATGTGCCCCTCACCACGATAGGAAATTAATTTATCAGTATCATTACCCAATAGGAACAATTTAATAGACCACATATCAGAACCCCATCCACATAGTACTATTATAATATACTAATTTACCATCATCTCCACTAAACATATAGTCAGTATCATAGACCACATATCAGAACCCCCTCCACATAGTACTATTATAATATACTAATTTACCATTATCCCCACTAAACATTTTGTCAGTACCTAAATGTACAGGACCAGTAATACAGACTATATCTGTCAGTTTAGAATCCTTATCTAGGCTATCATAGCAACGTATGGCAGGCATCATGTAACACCCCTTTCTCAGGTGTGTCTATGGAACATGTGTTTGTAGCAGAATAGTAGTTATCACTGTTATCTCTACTGCACAGTGCCTCCACATTAGTCAGGATCATGTGGCGTCTTTGTTGGGTAGTCAAAAAATATATATAAACAGCACAAAAAGGAAGATTCACACGGTGTTCACTTTGAATGATCTATGGACTAATTGCTTCCAAGGAAACCACCAATTACTGGATATTCTTTTATTACCTCCTTAAAATAATCACATAAAAAAAAAATCACAAAAACCAATAATCTCCACACCCAACAATCAATATTCATACTTTCTATAAAAGCATATAAATACATAAACCAACAACATAAGTTGATCATAATATCCAACAAATGTTTCTTGGAGCATTAATTAATTGTTATGAGTAAAGTCCGAATTCTGCAAGATATAGTATGAAACCTCTCGTTAATTAAGACCCTTCAAGTTCAAAAGATGAGGATAAGCATAATATTGCCATTTTTCGAATGATCCAAACAAGTGTCTCTTATATTAAAACCGCCTATTGTGAAACTATTCTCGTAAAAATAAACTGATGTAAAATTCAGGATATTATCCAAAATGGTACCGGACTAGTTAGGAGTTATTATCAAAACAAATGGTAGCGCTGGTATGACTATCAGTAGCTGATTTTATTATTAAACCTTAAAATAAATCATCAATACATACAACAAGCTAATAATTAAAGCACCACATATGTTATTAAATATAGCATAGTCCCATAATAGACACAGGTAATAAGCTATATACACATGCGTTGTAATGATTTAGAGGAACGGAGAGTCCAGCAAAAAGGTCCCAATTTTATATAGCCTCCAAAGACACAGTTATGTGAATGTCACGATCAAAAAATGGAGATATAGCAAACTCCAGTGCAAGAGAAAGTCTCCTATTCAGCATTAGACCATAGACACAAATGAATAGGTCGCAGTCCAGACACGGTGCTCTAGCACTTCTCAGTGCAATATAATGGTCTCCTATCACTAGCCGAATAAAGGCATCCACTTTCACTCTCCTTTTATCAATCCTCCAAAAGAAATGTTGTACAGATCAGAAGCTGTATAATCGCTGTGCCTAGATGTAAAACATTCCAACAGTTCTCAGCATAAAAAATCGTGTGTGTACGAAAAATTGTAAAAGGCGCTTCCAGGCTCGTCCACGTCCCCTGACGCGTTTCTCCGCCCCTCTAGTAGGTGGTTTCATCAGGTTTCTCTGATGAAACCACCTACTAAAGGGGCGGAGGAATTATACTTTGTTGTTAAAAAAATACCATTCGTTTTCTTATACCTCCTGACACGGCAAAGAAAATCTACCCAAAATGGCCAAAAAAGTGTTTTTTCATCTAAATTGCAAGAAAGTGAACCAAAAGCAAATGTGTGTATTTTTTTTCTAAACGCCACCAAGATGTACTTTGTGACTTTTGTTCAGCATCTAGCAACCTTCCTAAAACAGCAAAAAGCAGATTTGTACACATAGAATTTCACAATAAAATCTGCACTTGAAAATGATAATGCATATTTTTTTTTGCTTAATTGCACTGTCTTGAATTAAAGGAATAAAATCTGTAGGGGTAATATAGGCAGCCAATTTTTTAAAATAGACAACCTACCACATGAAATGAGGGTGCCTTCAATTTATTGAAGCCAGTGGGGGAGATCTGGGCAATATAGCTCCCCCCTCCCCATCTCCGGACATCCATAGTGTAGGGTGTTATTGTTTGGTGATCACTCTCTCTCTCACTCTTTAAAACAAGGGCGCCCCTAAGTCTTGATGTGTAAACATAAAAGGGAAAAACTCTTACATCCTGCTCATAGGAAAAATATTTTTACGTTAAGGAATTTTTCCATTTAGCAGCAAGTATTTTTCTAGAAAGTGACGTGTAAGGTTATTTCTAAGAAGAATATAACTAGTTCAAACAAGTTAACTGATTTAAACTGATAGTAAAAATGTTATATCATTTATTACCATTTATAAAAACTTTATTTCTTTACATATATCATTAGTCTAATTAATTACCTGTTTGAATGTGATTTGTTATCAGTGATGTTTCATTGTTAATTTTGTTTATAAAGCACAGTTTAAGGCTATGCCCTGGGCTGAGTTTCTGGATTTATGCTCTGACATACAGATCTGTATAGTTTTGTACTCTATAATATACTCTACCATAACCTCTTCTTGGTACATATTTTCATTGGCTTAAAATATTCCACAACAGTCTGTAGGTGGCAGCATGGGAGAGACTGGGCACTTTCAGTTTCCTCCTGATCCCCTGCACTATAAATGGGGAGTGGTAAATATAACTGAACTTAGAGCCCCTTGAGCGGATGAGTGGGACTTATCAGTAGCATTTTAGATGTAAATGTGAAGGACGAGTCCAAGTGTCCTTAGCATCGAAGGGCTTAATGTTGGTGGCTGACAATGCTTCTGCCTTATAATAGCCACACACTTTTCCCACCAACATCTACAGTTGTATTTCACTACCTTATGAATGCATTGTTCCGCAAACATTTTGATTGTAAAGAGTGCTGGCACAAGGCATGGTCTGACCAAGCAGCTGCTTGGGGGCGCAGCATGGTGGAGGCGCCGGATGTTCAGATCACCATTTTTCTTTATTTAATTAAAAATGTAAAATACTTTGGTGCTAACACATATGCGGTATACTCCACTCCAGCATCAAGTTTCCAGCATGGCTCCTGGGCACGATGCCACATATCCAGCTTCTATCCTGACTGACATAATACTAATAGTCAGCTCTGCATATGCACAGTGCAGCTTCTGGTCTGTAGCATAACCCTGACAAATTGTGGAATGGTTGGATAGTGTTATTTACAACCATTGTGAATTTTAAAGTAAGTATGATGAAAAACTCTTATTTACTATAATTGTTTGAAAAGTCTATATATTTATAACAGCAATGTTTTCTTAGCACACAGCATCCGCAAATTAAGTAGTATATAGCTAAATATAATTGCAGGCTGAATTTCCATATACAAACTGGTCTACTGGGCTATATAAGTAGCAACATATTTTCTTAGTAAAATTTTGTGCTGGGAGGTAGCAAAATAAATCCTTCTGGATTTAATTGAACTTCTCTTAAAGCAAAGTATTTGAGGACATGAAATAAACTGCACCGTCAAAGCAATGCTAATAGTAGGATGGGATTGTTTTTTCAATGTGTGATTGTACACAAGATGGGGAGTTGTTCCTTCTGTATTTGAGAGGTTATTACAGTTTCATTTTATACCTAATAACATGGATGCAAGTGGAACGTAAGAATATTGATGTTTGTCTGGCGTAGGATGCGTGCTGTTGTCTACCAGCTATTTCCCACTTTGTTTATGGTCACAATTGTGGCTTTTCATGCAAATTGTGATTGCAGTTTGGGGCACAATTATGGCCAACTCTGCATTAGGTTCCTAATGAGAAATACATGCCAGGAAGCATTTGGTAACTATCAACTCTAGTCAAGATTATGTTGTCAAAATGAGCCCCACAATGCTAGTGGCTAGTAGTAACTGTCAAATAATCTCTTAAATTGACCAAAGTATTATTAGGCATTACAATCAGAGGGGCAAAAGTTGCCATATTTTTCATGTTGCAGATACTTCAGATAAAGGGGGCAGGGGAGAATTGGGAACTTAAAGTGGCCCTGGAAAAAATTCTTGAAGTGGTCTCATGTGGGCGGGACCAAATCAACTGTAGGTGGGGCCAACACAAAAGTAGGCAGGGTTTAGAACTACTGGAATTTGGTTGTCGTAATATTTAGGAAAACCGAGATGTGATGACTTAAGACACAGTGGGTAGTTTCTAAAGCAAAGCAGGGAAAAAGCTGCCAGTCCTGTGTTATAAAAATACATGAATCCTTTTGGATGATCTGCGACTAGTTTCTGCCTCTGTGCTCAAACTTGTTTAGTTGCCTACTAACACATCCTTCCAGTATTCCCTTCATAGAAACATATCTGACTTTGTTTAATAAGTTTAACTCTTATGAAACATACTGGCAGAATCCTATTTGATCAGTCTGCCATAGCAGCATATGATTACCTCACCGCTCTGTTGCATCTTTCCCTGATGTCATGAGATGCAAACTACCAGCCAAATCTCTCTCTTTAATATATATAATAATGTGTACTGTGTGTTCCAAAAATGCATTAAAAATAAACCTTGTAATAAATGACTATCCAGTGCAAACATCACAAAGGTGAAATGCTTCAAGCATCTGCAAGAAAACACGTATTTTTTAACAATTGTGTATGAGCCCTAAATGTGCCCAGTGATTGGTGGTGGTTTGAATTAATAACAGTGCAGGGAGGGTTGGCAGACAATGGCATAAGTGAAGGGGAGAGCTATTCCAAAGGTTTGCTGGTAATATAATAAGTGCAAAGGAGGAAGGATTAATGATATTGTCAGTGCAATAAGGGCTGGCCATATGTTCAACAAAGGGATCTAAGAATGGAACCAGTGCAAGGTAGAAGGCAGGAAATGGAATCAATGCAAAAACCACAAAAGCATCGCTGGAATAAGAATCTGGGAGGCTTTGTGCACTAAGACAGCGGTGTTATCATTTTAGAGAAATACACAGGCAAAACTGTGTGCACTACTGGTGCACACAGTTAGGTACACGCAGCTCTGCCTTCCCAAGCAGTACAGTGTGAAGCAGGACATACCTCCCAACTGTCCTTGTAGTCGGACCAAATCCTGACTAAAGCTGGGTACACACTACACTGTTTTCGTCCAATAATCGGCTCAAACAGCGGGCATACGACCGCTCGTTCAAAAATCGGGTCAGTGTGTGCAGCGACATGATGGTCGAAAGTCTGCCCAAATGGACGCTTATCGCCTCATTTGGTTGGTCGTACCGTTTAATATTTTCGTTCCAATCTCGTTTCCGCTTTGTAGTGTGTATAATCTTCCGACCAATCCACAACAGTGAGTACGAAATTACAGTCATTGCTCACGACAACATGGCTGTAAAAAGTTGCTAAAGGGACATCCGCTCTTCCCTTTATCGTTCTAAGCAAGGCTAGTATGTATGCAGTCCATGGACCGAGCGATCGGACCATCGATCGCATGTAAAATCGCTCGGCATAAAAAGTTGGTCGCAATTTCTGTAGTGTGTACCCAGCTTAAGTGAGACAGTCCCCCAAATTATGGACTGCCCCACCAGATTCAGGACAGTTGGCAGACTGTCCTGCTCTCTCTTATCTGTTCTTATCACTTTCACTCACTGTGGTGTCTTTAGCTCAGTTGCTGTTTGTCTGGATCTTGGAATGCTGGAGGCCCTATTTGGTAAAAAAAAATAGGAACATGAAATTTAGAAAACTCCAACCATCCCTGGCATTAAATCAATAGCACCCACATTTACTCATTAGGCCTCCCTCCAGCCCCAACATTAAAATAATAGTACTCACATATGATAAATAGATCTATTTCCCTCCAACCAGCCCTGACATTAAATTAATAGCATACACATTAATAAATAAACCAATTTCCCTCCGTCCAAAAAGCCACAGCAATACATTAATAGCTTTTATGTTTAATATAACCTTTTCCAACAACCATCTCTGGCATTAAATAAATTAATATTCACATTTAATAAATAGTCCTTCTCCCCAAACTCAGCCCCACATTCAATTAATAGCCCCAAACCACCCCAGCATTAAATTAAAGGTCCCTTCGCCACATATTTATTTAATAGGCCCCAGTATTAAATTAAATTGCACCATTAGCACCCCACAAATAATAGCACCCATTAAATAATTAGCCCCAACATAAACTCCACCATTAAGTTAATAGCCTACCTCCCACCCATGTACTAAGACAGCCCTCATCCCTTCCCATATATCACACAATATATTAAGACCCTTCCCTCACACATTATAGCAGCATACACCACCCTTCACATGCTTTAGCAGTGCCCCCTCCCACCCATCCTTCACACATGCTTTAGCAACCCCACCGCCCAACCATCCTTCACACACACTTTAGCAACCCCACCTCCCTCCCATCCTTCACACACGCTTTAGCAGTCCCCCTTCCTCCCATTCTTCACGCTCACTTTAGCAGCCACTATCTCCTATCCTTCATACATTTCATCTGTCCCCTCATGTCCTTCACGCACTTTAACAGCCCCCTCTCCTATCTTTCATGCCCTTGAGTAGCTCCCCCTCATATTGTTGCTGGTAATATAGTAAGTGCAAAGAAGGAAGGGATCTAAGAATGGGACCAGCGCAAGATAGAAGGCAGGAAATGGAATCAATGCAAGAACCACAAAAGCATCGCTGGAATAAGGATCTGGGAGGCTTGGTGCACTAAGACAGCGGTGTTATCAGCAAACAAATTCCCTACATTACTTAGAAATCTGCATTTCAGCAATAGTAGAAGGCATAATAAAATGCAATTATTTATTAATTAATCTATCAGAGCTTACTAAGGCGTTTACTAACGATGAGGTCTCCTGGCTCGAACGGATAGCATAGTATAATTAGTTTAATTATATTATTATTATTATTATTATTATTATTATTATTATTATAGAAAAAACTGCACTCTAATGGCAGTTTCTGTTTTGTCATTTACAGGGGCTTCCAGATTCAGACTAATCTGAGCTTTTGGTCCATAACATTCTTTACTGGTAGAGCAGCTGTTTTTTGGATAGTTTATATGGGATATTAAGTTATTCTTAAATTTAAAGGGAAGCACTGTACTGATTTTGCATTTCCTAATCATATACTTTCCCAAGAGATAATATAAGGAAGTTAGGTTTACATAGAGAATCCCAGTGAGGAAACAATACCTGTTTGAACTAGTTTTTCTTTACCTGTTATAACAAATATATTATGCTTTCATATTGTTGGTCAACTTCTTTATCACATTTAGAATAGTTGCAGCCTGATCTTATTTTGTTATGCTATTGATAAAATGTTATTGCGTGCATGAAAATACAGATTATATAAGACCATGTCAACAGCCATATTGGCACAGAATTCTCAAATGAATTACTATCACTCACAGATCAATCCTTTATTTTATTTTTTAATAAAATATTAAAATACTTCCTAAATAACTCTCAGCACCAAAGTGATTCCACAATTAATTCCTACTTAGCAGTAAACCTGGGTTAACCACTTGGCCTGTCGCCCAGTCTAACTTCAGGCTCTTGTGGGTGAAACCTTATTCTTCTTGTAGCAGCAAAGCACTCTGACAAAGTCACATGACTGGCATAGGGAAGAGTGCCGACACGCGCTCAACATTAATATTGATAGTGGACTATTTGTTTCTCTACTCCCATTCATTCACCTGGATCTGTAGTGAAAAAGTGGAATCCTTTTTAGGACTACCAAGAGTAGACCTCTAACATTACCTACATTGATTATATACAGATACACTGTTTACATTTTAATATTGAATATGAGTGTTTAATCTATTCCTTTAATAAAAATCTATTTTAAATATGCTGCACTATACCTTATTATATTCCTTATCTACTTGAAGTAAAATAAACCAATACATTTTCTTTGATCGATGATCTCATACCTGAATTTGAAGAAGACATTTGAGGTCCCGCATCTTGAGAAGCCCTTATCAAGTGCTACTGATCCTCCCACTTTCTGTGGTTAATATTTTCCATACCTGAGGCCGTGGAAGACCTTTCATGTTCTGCACCTTGGTAAGCTATTTTCATGCAGCTTCTGGTATGTGTACTGACTGTGATTATTGACTTATTTCCCCATTGAGCACCTCAGTTGTTCATCTTTATGTGTTTATATAGAAATAACAAAGAAACTAGACATTATCAAGAAAACAATTGAACATATTGCATTAAAAAAACCTCAATGCAAGAATGAAATACGCAATTGAGAAAAAAAGTGTATCCTTTAATTAAACACAACAGGTATAAAGAAAGGTGCGCGAGAAGCTCTATCTGATCTTAACATTGCATTCACACATTTTCAAGATAAACCTGCTGGGGGTAAATTATCAAGCTGAGAGTTTTCCCGCGAGTTTGAAAAACCAATGAGATTCTAGCTATCATTTATCTAGTACATTCTACAAAACGATAGCTAGAATTTAATTGGTTGCTGTAGGCAATATCTCCACTTTTCAAACTTGCCGAAAAACTCTCAGCTTGATACATTTACCCCCTGGAGTTAACTTTAACCATCCTCTATAATTATATAGTGGTCTATCAGATTGGGTCATTAGATTGAGATAGATAAACAGAGCTGTTCTGAAAACTAAAAATGGCAAGGTAGGACATTTCACCCTCCTCTTCAATGTACCATAATATTTGTACATGAATATTTGTATATTCGAAGTCTGATGCTGCTACTGTTAGGACTCATTGAGACACGCATTTCTACAGATTTTGATCTAAAAATCATGAGGCCATCAGGATCATTGGCATGGGTGCCCGCACCCGTCTTTGCTGTTCCTACTAGCATTATCTAACTCCCATTGAAACGTGGCATGAACAATTTCAGCAGAAATCCTTGACTCAAACAGCCCTTTCGCCGCAGGACCAAATCAGTTGGTATATTGTATTGTATACTCCTCTTCCCCAGGATTTGCTTGATTTCTTCATTTCTCTTCTTATGGACATTTATTATATGTAGTCTCAGATTTTATCTCCTTCTCCAGCTTCATATCTGGGCAAGATTCATGCCATGAGTGTCTGATTAGTTACTAAAATACTGTATATAAAGCATATCCATTATTTATTTTTATGTCTGACATTATCTATTTTTATAGTATTGATTATTATGTATTGATACGTTTTAATCGTTAGATGACACACTATAATTACCTATTATTTTTCTTTTCAGCTTTCCAAATCATTGGGTCCTGTTGTGCATAAGTCCTTAGCGCCCATCTTACAATGTACAGCCAGTAGTATAAGCTGAAAATCCACAACTGACAGAGCAGAGGGGCTTCAGAACTAGGCTCTACTTGAGCAAATATAAATCATGTTCCTCTAGAAGTGATGTAACAGGGGGCAAAACTATAGACTGGCAGCTATGAGGCCCATTGGGGAGGAAGTCCTGGCAATGATGGTCTATCTTCTGCAAAGGCCCTTGCTCTACTTCTGAGTATGTACACGGGCCAGAGCAGGCTCAGCGAAGCCCTCTATTGGGTTTCACTGTGCATGTGCTGTCCACACGTACCGGTGCCACGTATGCTCAGAAGAACAGAGTGGGTGCCTTGGGGTGGATGCACACTGCCACCTTATATTTTTTGTTTTGATCGCATGCTATGCTCCTTGCTTTCAGCTACATTTTTGGATAGTGGCAGGCAGTGGTAAAAGTGGAAATTTAGAAGTGGTGGTATGGAAATTTAGATGTGGCAGTAAGGAAAAAGTAAATTAATGGAATTTGATGAAAGCAGTGGCAGAAGTGTCTGAACTGCATACCAGGGTATACCAGTACACTTTTACTACAGATGGCAGGGTCAGGAATCCAGCTATATCAGTCTGTCCATTTTGACCTTATGCAATTAAATTATTTGGAAAATAAGAAAGGAAAAAAGATGGTTGCTTAGTTTTGATGCACATTAAATATTTTATTTACAAAGTAAATCTTTATTATAATTCATTAAAAGAATTTAGTAACTCCTCTGTAACGTGAAATATGTAACAACATATATAAGCAAGTGAAAAGATAATGAAAATGTGTTAAAGGAAAAACTCATGTCAATGGTTAAAATTCATCTGTCAAGGTAGGTAACAGTGATCATGTTGATGGTTCCTTACAGAGAGCTGCCAGTTTCAAAGAGAAAGCTGCCAGATAGGAGAGTTGAATCCAGATATGGTCCAGGTGTCCAGAAGGATCTATTTCAGGTGTCCAGACGAAGTCCACAACTGTTCCAGGTGCTCCAGGGTGTCCAGGTGCTCACATTTGGTACTATATCTACTATATGGCCTGGTGAGGACAACCATTGGAGAATTTCATAAGTCTTTGAGCCCTAGTTCATATTTTCACCACCAATCCAAATGGTACATGACCTCAGTGTGTGTTTGTAACCCTTGCAGCTTTGCAATGCACCACACATGGGGCTGATTCTTTCCATAGCATCCCACCTAATCTAAAATTCTGGTTCTATCTATCTATCTATCTATCTATCTATCTATCTATCTATCTATCTATTTATCTATCACTACTCCCCTCATCACCCTCACCATGAAGGGGATCGGTTTACTTTTCTTATCCCAAACCATTCTTATTACATGTGAAAAAGGAGAGGTTTAGCACAACCAATCATCTTTACACAGCAATTGTTATTTGTGATACTGCCCACTGTCACCTCATTTCTATGGCCATTGACTCAATGCCATTGTTTATTTTCAGAAGGTCAGGGATGTTCTCTTCCTCATTTGATATGTTTGATTGTATTTACTGTGTGCATTAGATACTGATTGCCAGTTTAGGGTGTGTGCCTGTAGGTGTAAATGTGAATATTCCAGTTTTAGCCTCACTCCTCTAGAGTCAAGTGACTGCAGGTTAAGAGTGGGGTTATTATTACTGTATTGTTATCTATCCTGTTGTGTACACCATGCACTTTATATATTTGTACTTTTGTTAATTTTATATCAACTGAGTTCATTCAGAAAAAGGCAAGGAAAGAAATAGGTTTCAATCCCTTGTGCGCACCAATCAGAAGGTTAGAAACATCTAATTTTGTATTAGTACATTTCCTAGGACTAGTTGATTTCAAGGGCTGTGGAATAATTTTGAAAATATGTCACATGTGCTTAGGATGGCACTGGTATGTCCAGCAGGTGACACACGTGCACACCCGCAGATGGGAGGGGTGTTGAGAGGGGGGGGAGGGCGAGCTGACAGCAGCTCCCAGTTCCCAGTGTATGAAAGCACACGCTGTCCGAGGATATATGTTAGTATGTATGTATACTTGTCTGGAGGGGTTGTTATGATGTGTCTCAGGGGGGTCATGATGTGTCGGGGGGGTTGTGTCTGTGTGATGTGGTGTGATCTGGTTGGTGTTTGGTGTGATGTGGCATTATGTGGCTGGGTATGGTGGCATGATGTGGCTGTGGGTGGCGTGATGTGGTTGAGCAATGGCTGATGTTGCTGGGGGTGGCATGATGTGGCTGTGGGGTGGCATGATGTGGCTGAGCAGTGGCATGATGTGACTGGGGGTGGTGTGATAAATGTAATGTTTTATTATAATGTATGTATTATATACTGTGTCATCTGTGTTATGTACTGTGTTCACTTATTGCTCGGTTTTCATTATTTCATGTACCTATACATTTTCCAAACAGGTCCCAACATTCCAGGATCCATAGAAGAATCCAGTACCAGGTTGTGAAAGCTGCATTAACAGGTAGGTGAACGCAGCCACATTTCTTACATAATGTCATGTTTAAAGCGACACAACAATGACCCATGACACCCATGACACCGGCTGGTGTTCCCCGTAGAGTACAGTGAGTAGGTCCCGTTAGTACACCACACCCAGTTAGTGTTATAGTTGTTTGTTCTAGTTGCGTTGCCGGCCATTAGAGAGTTATTAGGGTTGGGTCGCCTGTTGTAGTAAGTTTAGTGTTGTGGGTGTACAACTTAGCCTCACTGATAGAGCAGCGGGAGGCTGTGTGTACTTGTCATCCGCAGGTGTCGGGAAAGAGCAGGAAAGCAGGGATAATAAGTGGGAGCGCCCCTGTGAGTATAACGCTCGATTCCCTCTTCTGGTTAGGCCCTCACCGAGAGGTGTGCGAGGTGCTTGAGGCGGGACTGTTCCTGGTCTCAAGTGCCTGTAGTCCCGTGCCTTGGCAAGAGCAAAGCGAGGTAGCAGCAAGCGAGCTTGACTACGGTATCTTCGCTCATTGCCGTGGTCTCGAACACTTTCCCATGATAGGCCCGGGTTTAATTCTCCATTTCTCTTCCTAGGGCAATACCAGCGAGTAGATGGAGAGCTTTCTTCTCTGGAACAGAGTAAGGGGTAGGGTCCAGTCATCCACGCGAATTGTGGTAAGTTGCTAAGTACTAGGAGTTAGTCGCCCTGTGAGGCACTTCTCCTCGTGGGTCCTTACATGAGGACAAATCTTTTAAAACATGTATAGCGTGAATGCATAAAGCAGCATTCTGATCTGAATTTTTTTTTTCAGTCGTTGGTACAATCGTTGTATATAACACATTGGTTGGAAAATTCTGTAGTGTGTACCCAGCCTTATGCTGATGTATATCACTCGGGCGATTCATGCGTACACAATGACACGATTTACCTTCAGATCTGTGCTCTTCATCTGGTCCTCTACTCGTTTAGAGAACGACAGTACAATAGTCACTCATTCACTCATTCCTGTCACACTGATTAAAACTACCTTGTTATAGCTATCCGCATGTCCTTAGGAATTTCGTTAGCGCCTGTTACTGTGAAACAAGCAAACAAACTATTCCATCCACAGCACTCTCTACATTTAGTCATTGGGACATGTTCACTGACGGAATCGGCTGAAAAGTCCATGGGGTAAATGTATCAAGCTGAGAGTTTTCCGGTGGGTTTGCAAAGTGGAGATGTTGCCTATAGCAACCAATCAGTTTCTAGCTATCATTTTGTAGAATGTACTAAATAAATGATAGCTAGAATCTGATTAGTTGGTGGAAAATCTCAGCTTGATACATTTACCCCCATGACTTTGTAAACTCTATGGAGATAATGATCATGAATGCATACACACTACATGATCAGAAGGAGTTTGGAGCAAGATTATTAAACAGTACAACCAACCAAATGAAACGACAATCGGCACTTTGGAATGATTGTGGTTCATCATGTGAGTATACACACTAACACGATATGTGACCGAGCAGTCGTTTATAGGATGATTATCCTGATAATCGGCTGATAAACCTCCAGTGTGGACCTAGCCTAAGCCACTTCCAACCATCTGAAGTCTAGTCCTTTTACTTCCCCTTTTATTTGTTGATTTGTTGGCCTTACCGTTTTTTAGGCCCACTAATAAATGTGCCAAGTGGCTTGTCTCTTTCTTCAGGGTATGTAGGAAATCACCAGTTATCTCCTTCTGAGTTGGGCAAAGATTTCCTGAGTTAATACCTGGTAGACATCACTAAGAACTACAATCCCGAAGAGCAAACATCTGATTTGGGTGGAGGCTCTGCATCACATAAGAGGGTAAATTTGTCCATAACTACAATAATCCAACCCGGTACACTCAGGTACCAGGAGCAACATAAGCGTTATGAAGCATGTGTATAACAAGTAAACATACCTATATTATGTTTTATGTGCCTCTGCCAATGCAATGTAATGTAAAATAAAGGTTTTATAAGACACGTCCTTAAAAGTGGGATTTGGGCAGTTGCTATTCCAGGTCTAAATAAAATGCACATATAGCTTTAAATATGTGTGTCCACACATTGACACATACATTTAGGTAAATCAATGTTTTTCGTGTAGGTGTGAAAAAGATCTAAGGCTGAAATTACTAAATACCAATTAAGTTGCCTAACCTGATGTGATTCTTATCACCACACTGTTGGTTGTTGAGTATTGATAACGTTTTACAATCTTTGGGCTAAGTGCCAGAAAGTGCTGTCATTGAGACCAGAGGTAAATTTTTAACTTATTGAGAGTAAAACACCTAGGGGTAAGTGTATCAAGCTGAGAGTTTTCCGGCGGGTTTGAAAAGTGGAGATGTTCCCTATAGCAGTGATGGCTAACCTGTGACACTCCAGGTGTTGTGAAACTACAAGCCCCAGCATGCTTTTCCAGGTATCAGCTAGTTATCTACTGGCAAAGCATGCTGGGGCTTGTAGTTTCACAACACCTGGAGTGTCACAGGTTAGCCATCACTGCCCTATAGCAACCAATCAGATTCTAGCTATCATTTTGTAGAATGTACTAATTAAATGATAGCTAAAATCTGATTGGTTTTTCAAACCCGCTGAAAAACTCTCCGCTTGATACATTTACTCCCTAGACTGGAGTTCTTTTTTTTTTTTTAAAGGGTCTAAAATGAAAGCTTTTATTTTACAACTCTTTTCAGAATATATGTGAAAGAGAACAAAAGGTGCTTTATACTAGCTTAAATCAAGTTTAAAATCTCATCCTCAACTGACTGGGAGTGGTAATGATTATTATTATTACCATTTATTTATATGGTGCCAGCATACTCCACAGCGCCTTGAATCAATGTTGAGCATTCTCAAAGTGGGTCGTGCTCTCTACTCTGATTGCTTTTATAAAACTGTTCATAAATAGGTAAAAGAATCAAAGTAAAATAGTAAAATGTCTGCTGCAGTAAACAGTGTTGGCAACAGGAATATCTATTGTTTGATTAAAATCAGTATGTAAAGCTGGCCCCTCTAGTCTTCCACTGTTTTTAATCGACTTGTAAGAAAATCAAAAAGTATGTGGGTGGCAATAGATTTAATATGATCAGATGTAGATGTCAGAATCAATCAACAATATGAATGGTGGAAAATATTAGTCTGATGTGGTAGAAATGAAGTTCTTTGAAGCGTGTATAGTCTAATCATATAACAAAAATCTTATGAGGTTATAATATGTTAGGTGATATTTTGTTCATATTCTTATTGTTCTTCAAAAACCAGATTGTTTTTCAAATAATGCATTTGCAACATGTGTGCCTTAATTGAAACTGTATCTCATTTTATATAAATCCAATTGTTCATTCTTAGGGGGGTATTCAATTGTCCGCGGGTTCGAGCGCGGGAAAAACTAATACCGTTAATACGGTAATCTCTCGCTGGATTTCAGCTCAGGGAGCTGCGAGCTGAAATCCAGCGAGTAAATTGCCATATTAACGTTTTTTCCGCGCACGATTACCGTAATAAGATACCGCCGACAATTGAATACCCCCCTAAAACTTGAAAAAAAATTGTTGTGTCTATAGCCAACTCTTTAAAATGTAGGACAGACTTTCATAAAAATATACCAACACTCAGCGGCATAGTCATCAACGCCTGATTACTTTTATGTCACACCAAGAACTAACTAAATAATACATCAGACATTACAGCAGGAGGTAGAATATAGTAAGGAAGCGGAATGGTTTTATAACTGATTTTTACAAGAAAAGTATGTGTTAATAACTGGACATTGCAATTAGAATTACATTGCTCAGGCTGAACTATTAATGTTAGATTGAAAAAGCCACAACAGGTGCACAAAGAAAAACCACAAGAGGATACAATACAAAAAAAAATAAGAGTGTATTGTGGTTTGTGAATGTTGTCAACACAATATATTATTTTAATTTAGATTCTCGATAGATACTAACACAAATAGGTGACACAGGACCTGGATAGGTAGCTATACTGAGGGTAATTTACTTTTGTCCATATCAATTATGTTGTAGAGTTTTTTATTAAAACCACAGCCACTCTTAACATTACTCCAGACTTGCCTACTCTTCCGGAATATCAGGGAGGCTCCCAAATTTCAGCCGTAAGAGTAGGCAGACCTCCCAGATCCTAAAATATGCAGAAATTCACAGCAATGAACATCGGGGGCGGGGCTTTATTGCATCAGTAAGCCCCCCCGCTATTCAATACTGTGAGTTTCGGCATTTTATAGTGGGGGCAGAGCTATGGTGACTCCAACCCCCCTATCCCTGTAACGTTACCTTCCTCCAGGATCTCCCGGAGGACAGAGTCACAAAGTCAGCAGGTATGCATTACTCTAGGTCAGTCCCATGTATCAGAAAAACACTCGCAAATGCTATTAAAATAGAACTTTTTTTTTTTTAAAAAATGCTTTTTTGGTTTTCTCTGTGCTTGTAGCTCTAGGCTGTGACATCATAACCCAGCGCCACTCTCCCAGCGTATCGCTGACATTGAGGAGCAGCAGCCTGCAGCTTCACAAGCCGTCTGTTTTTAATCTATATAACCAGCCGCTGCTCCATTTGGAGGCACCAATGGGACATTATGAACACTGGATAATTTATATTATGTCACTGACATTATGTCATTTATTCTATGTTTTAGTCGCCCCTAACTCTCAGTGCCCTAGGCATCTAGCTAGGTTTACCTCATGGCAGCACTGTTCTCCACTAAATTTACCGCAGCCAGACATTACAGTGGTCCCATTAGCCTCATGCACACCCCCTGCACTTGGCCCGACTCACACAATAACCTCACAACCTCACAAGACACAGCTGCGTGGTGGGCTGACAGATCTCCTTTTTCTAATTAAAGATAAAACATAATTATACAAACACTGGGCATACCACAACATCATTTAATATGTTAATTAAATATAAAATTTGTAAGTACAATTCTGCAAACACAGAAAAAATCCTCCAACCTTCCCCTCAGCAAACACATCTAGAATACAGCACAGCTTTTACACTACCTAGACAGAAGGAAATCATTTTGCGTGTGTTAGCCTTACTAATTCCAGTACATACAGCATAGTTGTTTTTTAAATTCTTTGCAGTACAGTGTCTTTCACTCCAGTGCAAGGATCATCAGAATCACACTCACATAGCTATTAAAAAAAATATTATTTTAGAAAAATAAACCCACATTTTTTTGTTTTTGCTCTGTGCTGGTTTTATATATTTTGCTCATATATACTCATATATAGCTTTTACACTACACAGGAGACACAGGGAAGAAGACACCAATGTCATCCAGTTACGGTTTAAGGGTCTCCAGCTAATAAGACCTACTTGCGTCTATCAGGTGCCGTCTTCCTACATAGAGCAGAGAGATATTGAGATTATAACGGTCAGTAAACTGTATCTCATACTGCTCTGATTGACATGGGGTTGGTGGTACAGGTTGTGTAAAGAAAACAACATGAACTTTATCTATATTTACCTAGTGTAAATGTAACCTGACCATATTATTCTGTTGAATCAGATTGTGTTTAATGACTGTATGTTTGAGCTGAAAATGTCATGGTTGTATTATCAGTAGTGTAACAATATTTTGTCAATCATAATGTTTTATGTGAGTCTGTCAACATCACATGAGTGTTACATATTGCTTAATCCATTCACACAGCAGTATGCAATTGTATTATTTAAAGGGCCAGAAATCATACATGCCCACTCGTCTCTCCTGGACATTCAGGGAGACCTTGATGATGAGATTCTTTGCTAATCCTGTCAATTTGGCCCCGCAACACAATGACACAATTGTGGTGAGTCAGAAAGTTGGCAACTATGCCTTAAACCATATGTACAATTTGGTCCAAGATAAAAAAAGGATCTTGTAACATACATTCCACTGTCCAGTTTTAGGCAGGACAGTCCCGATTTTATGGCTCTGTCCCACTGTCGATATCGGACACATTTGTCCCGCGGGTAAGGAAGTTGGGAGGTTACCCCTGTTCACTGCTGCTCTACATAGTGACCCTGCCACTGGTGTGCCCAACAACGAATGGGTATTAGGAGGGAATGGGGTAAGGAGCAGCCTAGTGCTTCAAAGGTGGTAGACACGCCCGGGGTGATGACATCACTGCTGTGACATAGTAACTGCCCCATCTTGAAGTGGACATGCGCATTGTCCTGATTCCCGCTGCTCCAAAATTGAGAGTTGTGTTGTAATATATGAATTGTGAATAGGTTGGTATGTACACAACAATTAATTTCAGGATAGCTTAATGAAGTGTCCAATTTTATTGTCTGGATGGTAAGGACAGCACTTTGTTCAACATATAATGACACCTGTAGCCATTCAAAATACCTGCGACAATGTCTCTGTCTTGACATACATCTTCTGCCTACTCACTAGTCACCTAACTTGCTTCGGTGGCCCCGCTCACAACAGTCATATGCACGTAGTTAATGTACAGTAAGGGCTGCACAACTGTCCGATTGAAGCTCTGGGCGTCTTTAAGATACACGTTTTTGAGTCGTATCACTTGCACCAGCTACAGGACAGGAATAATTGCCAAGTTATGATGGTTGCGTAATGTTAGAACATGTGCTTGCAATCAAGAGTAACTATAAAAATGCATTTTATGTACAGTAGACATCCTGATAAACTTATTTCATGGGAAAAAAAATGATCTTCATTTGACTTTTCATTAATGACTATATTATTAACAGGTGATAATAATTGAATAGTTTTATATTTCTGCGCGTTCTGCTGGGACTTTTTATATTGCACGTACACTATATGGACAAAAGTATTTGGACGCTTGACCATTACATCAACAGGGACTGTAATGACATTGTATTCAAATACATATAATTTAATATGGTGTTGGTCCCACTTTTGCAGAGATAGCAGCTTCCACTCTTCTTGGAGGGCTTTCCACAAGATGTTAGAGTGTTTCTGTGGGAATTTGTGCCCATTCATTCTGTAGAGCATTTATGAGGTCAGGCACTGATGTTAGACGAGAAGTTCTGGCTCGCATTCTCCGTTCCAGTTCATCCCAAAGGTGTTCGATGGGGTTGAGGTCAGGGCTCTGTGCGGGCAGGGGAGTGCTGGCAGACTTTAGCCCGGGGGGCAAGCACACAGCACTGGCCCATAAGTAGCGGCCCATCCTTAAAGGGTGGTTTTTGGTACAGTATATATTTACCTATATAAAAAGAGGCTATTTTAATGTTGCTTAATCCATATATATATTTTTATACCCAGGCCCAGAGCTGGATTAAGGCTCTGTGGGGCCTTGGCACTTTAGACAGGGTAACTCCCTATGATGTAGCATAGTTATCATTTTAGACAAATACACAGAAATACTGTGTGCACTACTGTTAGGTACACACAGTTCTGCCTTCACGAGCAGTACATGGTGAAGCGGGACATAAATCCCAACTGTCCTAAGCAAAACAGTCACCCAAATTCGGGACTACCCCACCAGATTCAGGACAGTTGGCAGACTGTACTGCTCTCTCCTACCTGTTCTTGTGACTTTCACCACTTGTGGCTGCTGGTTTCTTTAGCTCATTTGCTGGTTGTCTGGATCCTGGAATATTAGAGGTCCTATTTGGAAACAAAATGGGTACATAAAATTTAGAAAACTCCAACCAGTCCCAGTGTTTAATCAATAGCACTCACGTTTTATAAGTAGGCCTCCCTCCAGCCACAACATTAAAATAATAATATTCACATTTGTTAAATAGATCTCTTTCCCTCCAACCAACCATGACATTAGATAGCAAACACATTTAATATATAAACCTATTTCCCTCCCTCCAAACAACCCCAGCAATAATTAAAATAGCATTTACATTTAACAAATATTACCATTTCCCACAACAATCACAGGCATTAAATAATACATAATTACATTTAATAAATAGATCTCATTTTCCACAAACATCCCGCAATCAATAAATAGCTTCCAAACAACCCCAGCATTAAATTAAAGGTCCAATTACCCCATTATAAGGTCCCACTTTTAAATTAAATCGCTCCACCATCACCCCACAAATAAAATAGCACTCATTAAATAATTAGCCCCCACCTGCACTCCACCATTAAATAGTCTACCTCCCACACTATATTAAGATCCGCCCCTTCCCACACATATATTAACATACTGCCCACACACACACTATATTTATATACCCCCCCCCCCCTAGACTCACACACTATATTTATATACTGGCCCTCCACACAATATACACACTGTCTACACACACACTATATACACTGCCTACACATACACATTATATATACTGCCTACACACACACACTATATATATACTGCCTACACACACACACATTATAAATACTGCCTACAGACACACACACTATATATACTCCCTACACACACACACACACACTATATATACTGCCTACAGACACACACACTATATATACTCCCTACACACACACACACACACACACACACACTATATACATTGCCTACACACACACACACACACACACAATACATATACTGCCTACACACACACACATTATAAATACTGCCTACAGACACACACACTATATATACTCCCTACACACACACACACTATATATACTGCCTACAGACACACACACTATATATACTCCCTACACACACACACACACACACACACAATATATACACTGCCCACACACTGGATATAAGGGGCCTAGCCCAAACCCTGAAAAACAGCCCCATCATCATCATCATCATTTATTTATATAGCGCTACTAATGCCGCAGCGCTGTACAGAGAACTCATTCACATCAGTCCCTGCCCCATTGGAGCTTACAGTCTAAATTCCCTAATATAGACACACACACACAGACATAGACAGACAGAGAGTGAGAGACTAGGGTTAAGTTTGATAGCAGCCAATTAACCTACCAGTATCTTTTTGGAGTGTGGGAGGAAACCGGAGCACCCTGGAAGAAACCCACACAAACACAGGGAGAACATCTTCACACAGATAAGGCCATGGTTGGGAATCGAACTCATGACCCCAGTGCTGCGTGGCAGAAGTGCTAACCACTAGGCCACTGTGCTGCCCCATACCATTATTCCTCTTCCACCAAACGTCACAGTTGGCCAGTCGCCCATCTGACTGTCAAACAGAGAAGCGTGATTCGTCACTTCACAGAACACATCTCCACTGCTCCACAGTCCAATGTCGTTGTGCTTTACACCACTCCATCCGACGCTTGGCATTGGTCTTGGTGATGTAAGGCGTGCATGCAGCTGATCAGCCATGGAAGCCCATTCCCTTAAGCTCCTGCAGCACAGTTTTTTGTTTTGGATTTACCTTCATTCTATCTGCTTGTGTACAGTTTCCAGCTGTTACCTTCTGTGTAGATCATCCTCTCATCAATCTATTCCTGCCTCTCCTACTAGCTCTCTGGGGTAGTAGGTTGTTGTTCTTGAGTCATCCACTTTCTGGAGCCATCTCTGTGTCTCGGGGTACCGACTTCCAGTTCCAGGCCTACCTCAGGTTCTGAGGTCTGAGTTGTCCAGGGCCAGCTCCAGGCTTATTCTGTTCAGGAGGTTGCCACTCCCTGTATAGTCTCTACATGAGTTCTGAGTCTTTCCAGTCCCAGTAGTGGTACTATATTCCTCTGAGTTTCTGAGTTGTTGGCGGTATTGAGTCTCTGGTCGTGGGCTCAGGTCCTCCCTGTTCCCACGTCCAGGTTCCAGTCCATCAGGTCCAGATTCCAGTCATTTATTCCGGTCCAACATTCCTCCTTCTAACGTCTGGTATACAGGAATAGAGGTACCCCTATGAGCAAGACACTCATCTGGCCTTCCAGTTTCCACTACATCCCTGCCGCAGCTAGCCCCAAGGGTCCCGAGACGGATCCCAGAAACCCTATTGCCGTGACAAATACATAGTCGTTCCCGAGTGTTTTTTCCAACATTTATTACAAAAGAGCACTAAGAAAGGATTGAAACCCCCTCCCAGAAATTAGTTGAAAAACAAATTTGCATACGAAAATGTGTGTGTGTGTTTGTATGTGTGCCCTGGTTGCAAGGGCATGATGGTGGGTATAGTTCTACAAGTGCCAGCAAACACCAACAGTTTAGGCATAACTGGTCATGCTGGGGCCTCTAGTTCACCCTCTCAGCACCAGGGCAGTGGGAAATGACCTAGTGCTTTAGCACAGGGATGTTTTTCCTGGAGTGGTGGGCACCTTTTTGTGCGGGCTTATTTTTACCCTGGGGAATTCAGCCTTTTCCTACTATAGTATCACCAGCCCAGCCTGTCATAGCCACCCTTCACTCTTTGTCCCTGAAATTGCCACTACCAATCTAGGCTATAGATACTAGTACTTGTAGCACTTTTGGGAGGGGAGTCACATGTTTAAAAAAAATATCTAAAAATAACTTATTACATAAAACCCATTAACTTTTTATGGTATGGTATGCTTAAGCGTATAATACTCTTTAAGCGTATCTTCCTCGAAAATATGTATCTCGCTCCCTCTAGTTTCTATTGAATATTGTTTTTCTGATGAGGTGCTACATTGAATAGTCATAGTGAGAGTGCTCTGCCATATCAATTTAGTATATGTATCTTATATGTGCAGTTTAGCATACCACTGTAATTGGATGCATTTTATATGTACGTTTTTTACGTATTTTGCGTACAACTTTATATCAGGCCCTATACTAAGGGCAAATGCAGCATTTTTAGAGAGGGGTTTCCATGCCGCGCAGTTAGAGAGGGCATGAACAGCAAGCAACGGGCGTGGATATCATTTTAGAAACTGCTAGGGTGCTCTCCAACCCTGCCCATCCACTTCAAATAAACAGGCAATTCTGTTAGGTGCACATAGCGTACCCTTAATGAACAGTGAATCAGTGTGACAGTGTGAAGTGCAACATACTTCCCAACTGTCCTTGCTGTTGTGAAAAAGTCCGGACTGAGTTGTGCAGTCACCCAAAATCAGAACTATCTCACCAGAATCAGGACAGTTGACAGACTGCCCTTCTTCTCCTACCTGTTCTTGCAGCTTTCACTACCTGCTGCTGCTCGTGGATTTAGCTCAGTTGCTGCTTGTCTGGTTCATGCAATGTTGGTCCCCCGTTTGTAAAACGGATGGGTACATGAAATATGGAAAGTCTATCAATGGCTGAATACTCTAGACCTCCTTCACCCCAAACAGCTCCAACATTAAATCAATAGCATCTATGTTTAATACTTGGACCTCCTTCCCTGCAAACAGGTGTAGTCCCATTTAGCGATACTCACTACCACAACAGTGACTACAGCGACATGGCAATTCCGAAGAATACTACCTCAACATGAAAAAAGAATCGACTTACTATGACACAGCAAAAGTGATGTGACGACCCGATGTTTTTCCGAATGAGGAAAATGACGTCACGTCAAAACGCGACTCCTCTTAAAGCGTTGATTGACGGACATGGCTTGTAAAAGTAAGGTTAACTCTAACCCTAACTCCTAAACCTAACCTTAACTCCTAACTTTAATGCCTAGCTCCTAACCCAACCCCAATCCCTAGCATAATACTTACATTGGATGAATGGCAGCTGGGTCCGTCTATCGTCGCTTTAAAAGGAGTCGTATTTTGACGTGACGTAATTTTCCTTAGTCGGCAGCACATCAGGTTGTCACATCACTTTATCTGTGTCATGGTAAGTCGTTTTTTTTTTATGTCAGGGTAGTAGTTTCCGGAATTGCCATGTCGTTGCTGTCGGGGCAGTGAGTATCGTTGTCTACCAACGCTGCAAACATCCCTGACATTAAATTAATAGTATTTACAATTTATAAATAAATATACTTCCCATCAATCAGTCCAAACATCAAATTCGTATTAATAAAATTTAATAAATAGACCAATTTCCCCCAAACCAGTTAAACATTTAATAGTATTCACATTTATTAAATAGATCTATTTCCCCGTCAACCAGCCCTGGCATTAAATTAATATCAATACATTTTGCCCGCATCCAGCGCTGATAGTACATGAATAGTATTCATATTTCATAAACTTGCCCCTCCTTAACAGCCCTGACATTAAATTACTAGTATTATAATTTAATAAATAGTCCTCCTTCTTCTTAAACTTGGCCCCATATTGAATAGATAGCTTCACAAACCACTCCAGCACTAAATTAATAATCCCATCACCAACTTTAGTAGGCACCACTATCATCATCATCAGCTACTTATATAGCGTCACTAATTCCGCTGCGCTGTACAGAGAATTCACTCACACGAGTCCCTGCCCCATTGGAGCTTACAATATAAATTGCCCAACATACACACACACACACACATCGAAAGAGAATAAGGTCAATTTAATAGCAGCCAATTAACCTACTAGTATGTTTTTGGAGTGTGGAAGGAAACCATAGCACCAAAGAAAACCTCTAAACGCCATACAGATAAGGCCATGGTCAGGAATTGAAACTGCCCTACTGTGACGCTACAATAAAATAAAAATATATAGGTGCTAAAAACTGCTAAAAAGAATAACCAGTTGCTGCTAGAATGAGACTTAGATAAATACTGCAAGCAAAAAAGGGGAGGAAAGAAGCAGCACTTAATAAATAAATTTAAAATGACAAATGTATGAAGGAGGTATCGGAGAAACTGATTAAAAATGGCACAGATACAGCCAACAAAAACATATCATGTTTGTTAATACATTTATATCATATATTACATAAACTCAATAACAAATTCATCAAAACAATTCAAAAACAGACTGAAATTAAAACATCATTATTTGTGGTAGTGATTTAAGTAAATGAGTAAGGAGATCTATTTAGGACACCACTATTATATTAAATACAATAAACCCACACCATCTACTCACCAATAAATTAATAGTTCCCACCCAGCATTAAACCCCACTCACACCCCACCATTAAATTATTAGCCCACTCCCAATACATTAAAATCTCCCTCACGCACTTACTTTTCCATCTGACATTGGAGAGGCAGACTCTTCTGTCTGCCTCTCTTGCTGGTTGCATATGTGGCACAGTGAGCATGTCAGCTGGTAGGTGCCCCCACGTGTGACATGACATCATTGGGGGAGCTAGGGGGAAGGGAGGAACCTTGGAAGGGGTCAGCCACCAAGAAGCATTCAGAGGTCCGGCCCAGAAACAGGATGGTCTAAGGAGTGCAGGGGTTCCTGACAACTAGAACCCCCTACAAAGTATGTACTTGTATATGAATAGCATGTATAACTTGGGGTCCTAGAAAAGCCACCTACTTTGGTGTCCTGGTAAGGAAAACTTACTACAACACACAGCTGGAACACACTAGCACAAGAGCTATTCAATGAGAAGAGTGTAGGTTTCCCCTCACCACACTGGACACCATAATAAGGTATAATTGATCCAAACCACCACTGTCACCTGGCAGTGGGAAAGTCAGAACATGTAACACATATTCAAAGAACCAATTATCCTGCATTTTCTACATACTTGGTCAGATATTTATATACGTATGATATAATATTACAGTATACTTGTTTTAGTGACATTGTTGCATAATACAGTTTGAACTTCTGTGGCTGGATTATCAGTCATCTAACAAAGCGTTGTCACCTATGAAATTTATCTGATTATGTCAACATCACATGAGTCTGACACACAGCAGCGCGCAATTATATTCTTTACAGGGCAATTAAACCAGAAATAAAAGTAGTTGGACCAATATGAAACATATTCTCTTAAAGACCAGAGTTGAAAAAAAGAGAAGACACTTCAGGCTATTAAATCCCTATCTTTTCCAACAAATCTAAAAACACTTTTATTGAGAGTATACTAAAAAAAAAGTATATATTTACACTTATACATTCACCAGGTGCATTATGGCAAAATATTACAATAAAGATTATGAAAGTGAAAACAGTAAGAAAATAAAGTGCCCTGTTAACATTGGAGTCCTTATAAATTCATTGGTAAGTATTGATCCTTTGTGTTTCCTCTCTGTATCACTATATTGGAGTTCAAATGTGTATCAGTCTTAATAAACTTAATATTTTTCATCCAATATTGCATATTTATTTCTAGATACACAATATAATCAGAAAACTACTCCTTTGTCACAGAGAGATAAAAATTTTGCATTTTTGTAGTTATGCTACATCATTCCTTAATAATTTTAAGTCAAATATGTAAATAGTATCAAGTGCTTCCATTATTAAAGGGAAACCATACAATTGTAACTTTGGGAAATATTATACTGATATGAATGCCTTATTTGCTCCCACAATGGTTATCAATCACAGCCCCATTCGTTACTGGCCATCCATAGTACGGCACTACAGCTCACATTCATATCACGACTCACAGTCCCCATTTGTTGCTGCCCATCCATAGTACGGCACTACAGCTCACATTCATATCATGACTCACAGTCCCCATTTGTTGCTGCCCATCCATAGTACGGCACTACAACTGACATTCATATCATGACTCACAGTCCCCATTCATTACTGCCCATCCATAGTATGGCACTACAGCTCACATTCATATCACGACTCACAGTCCCCATTCGTTACTGGCCATCCATAGTACGGCACGACAACTCACATTCATATCACAACTCACAGTCCCCATTTGTTACTGACCATCCACAGTGCGGAACTACAGCTCACATTCATATCATGACTCACAGTCCCCATTCGTTACTGCCCATCCATAGTATGGCACTACAACTGACATTCATATCATGACTCACAGTCCCCATTCGTTACTGGCCATCCATAGTACGGCACTACAGTTCACATTCATATCACGAATCACAGCCCCATTCGTTACTGGCTATCCATAGTATGGCACTACAGCTCACATTTATATCACGACTCACAGTCCCCATTCGTTACTGGCCATACATAGTACGGCACTACAACTCACATTCATATCACGACTCACAGTCCCCATTTGTTACTGACCATCCATAGTACGGCACTACAAATGACATTCATATCATGACTCACAGTCTCCATTTGTTACTGCCCATCCATAGTACGACACTACAGCTCACATTCATATCACGACTCACAGTCCCCATTTGTTACTGCCCATTCATAGTATCGGCACTACAACTGACATTCATATCACCACTCACAGTCCCCATTCGTTACTGCCCATCCATAGTATGGCACTACAAATGACATTCATATCATGACTCAGTCCCTATTTGTTACTGGCCATCCATAGTACGACACTACAGCTCACATTCATATCACGACTCACAGTCCCCATTCGTTACTGGCCATCCATAGTACGGCACTACAACTCACATTCATATCACGACTCACAGTCCCCATTTGTTACTGACCATCCACAGTGCGGCACTACAGTTCACATTCATATCAGGAATCACAGCCACATTTGTTACTGCCCATCCATAGTATGGCACTACAGCTCACATTCAGGGCCGGCGCTACCATTAGGCAGCCTTAGGCAGCTGCCTAGGGCGCCGGCCTCTGGGGGGGCGGCACTGTGGCCGAGGAGACTGATTATTAAAAAAACAATTATTATCTAGTTCATTTTAAGCGGGCGGCGAATCGCCGCAGGGCGGATCGTCCGCCCGCAATATAGGGGTCCTGTAGACCTAAGCGGTGCTGCACTGTAGCAGCACCGCATTTTCAAATGTGCCCGGCGCCTGGCAGCGTCGTGACGTCACGACGCTGCCAGTGTAGAGAGCCGACAGGAGTCTGACAGAAGTAAAGAGAGAGGAAAGAAGCAAGAAACAAGAGGCGGAGAAGAGAATGGAAGAAAAGTGAAGGTGAGTACAGAAAAGGGGGAGAGGTAGTGAAAGTATGGAACAGAGAAACGGAGGGGAGGGTGACAGAAGTATGCTGCAGAGAAACGGAGGGGAGGGTGACAGAAGTATGCTGCAGAGAAACGGAGGGGAGGGTGACAGAAGTATGCTGCAGAGAACCGAGGGGGGAGGAGGAGTGGATGCTACAGTAAAAAGGGGAAGAGGGAGAATGCATGCTACATAAAATGTGTGTGTGGGGGGATAATGGAAGCTACAGAATATGTGGGGGGGGGGAGAATGGATGCTACAGAAAATGTGTGTGGTGGAGAATGGATGCTACATAAAATGTGTGTGGTGAGGGGAGAATGGATACTACATAAAATGTGTGTTGGGGAGAATGGATGCTACAGTAAATGTGTGTGTGGGGGGAGAATGGATGCTACAGAAAATGGGGGGAGAATGGATGCTACAGAAAATGTGTGTGTGGGGGGGGAGAATGGATGCTACAGAAAATGTGTGTGTGTGTGGGAGAATGGATGCTACAGAATATGTGGGGGGGGGGGAGAATGGATGCTACAGAAAATGTGTGGGGGAGAGAATGGATGCTACAGATAATGGCGGGAGAATGGATGCTACAGAAAATATGTGTGGGGGGGGAGAATGCATGCTACAGAAAGTGTGTGTGGGGGGAGAATGGATGCTACAGAAAATGTGGGATTACACTTATAAATGTCCTTAAGTTAGAGACTATGGATAAAATAGTGCCGTGACAAATTGCAGCTATGCAAGGGCATAGGTGACATATGTGAGAATAGCTAGTGGGCAGATGGGCATGTGTGAGAGAAGTTGGTGGGCAGCAAGGTACATGTCAGTCTGTAACAGGTGAGTGATGTAAAGTTTTCTTTTTTTTGTTTGGTTCTGAAATCTAACATTTAGAGCCTCCACTCTAGATATCCTGTGTTTGCTCCTGGGCAGGAGTGAAGCCTGGACAGCATTCTGCGCCAGACATCAGTGCTGCATCAGACATCTGAACTGCATCCTAGCCAGCCAAGAGGAGGTAAGAGTTATTTTTATTTAAAAAATTTCAAGTGTGTTAGGGGCTGTGAAATAAAAAAATATTTTTTTATTTGGGGGGGGGGGGGGGGTTTAGGGGGCGACGAGCTTAAACTTTGCCTAGGGCGCCGGGCACCCTTGCACCGGCCCTACTCACATTCATATCACGACTCACAGTCCCCATTTGTTACTGCCCATTCATAGTACGGCACTACAACTGACATTCATATCATGACTCACAGTCCCCATTTGTTACTGCCCATCCATAGTACCGCACTACAAATGACATTCATATCATGACTCACTGTCCCCATTTGTTACTGGCCATCCATTATACGGCACTACAGCTCACATTCATATCACGACTCACAGTCCCCATTCGTTACTGGCCATCTATAGTACGGCACTACAACTCACATTCATATCACGACTCACAGTCCCATTCGTTACTGACTATCCATAGTATGGCACTACAGCTCACATTCATATCATGACTCAGTCCCTATTTGTTACTGGCCATCCATAGTACGACACTACAGCTCACATTCATATCACGACTCACAGTCCCCATTCGTTACTGGCCATCCATAGTACGGCAGTACAGCTCACTATGGGGGCTTAGTGGTTAGCACGTCTGTCTCACAGCACTGGGGTCATGAAATCAAATCCTGACCATGGCCATATCTGTGGAGTTTGTATGTTGTCCCCGTGTTAGCCTGGGTTTCCCCTGGGTGCTCTGGTTTCCTTTCACACTTCTAAAACATACTGGTAGGTTAATTGGCTGCTATTAAATTGACCTTAGTCTGTCTGTCTGTATGTGTGGGTGTTAGGGAATTTAGACTGTAATCTCCAATGGGCCAGGGACTGATGTGAGTGAGTTCTCTGTCTGTCTGCTGCAGAATTAGTGGTGCTATATAGATAACTGTTGATAATGATGATATCACAAATCACAGCCCAATTCGTTACTGGCTATTCATAGTACGGCACTACACCACACATTCATATCACGTGAATTGTGCCTAGAAATGCGCATTCCTGCAAAAGGGCAAATGGAAGGTGCTGACTATGTACCGCTAAGAGCATAGGATGAGGCCGATTGGGTGCCAGAAAATCAAGTCCATTTGTGGGTTCCCCCGCAGATCAATTCTCATTTAAATCGCGTCCTGCAAAAGGAAAACTTGTTTTTGAATGTTGTTGCAAAAGTAGGTCCACTAATGTGCTTAATCTGTACTTGGCAAGGATACACCCAACTGCAACTGAATGGTGTAAAGTTTCACACTCCTGTAGTTGTTTCCACCTTGCCCTCAAATCCATGTGCTTCCTTGTACAACTTGGAGCAATAGCACTGACGTAAGCACATGATGTCACAACGAATGCTTACATTGCAGCTTTTCACTTTTGTTGCTAGTATATGACTGTTTCCTGTCTTATGGTTTAAAAAAACATTTAAATGTAACAGCTTCTTCGTGGTGAGGTTATTTGTTTTGTAGAATGCAGCAACATTGTTTCAGTAAGATTGTCCTAATGCTTGTTCCCTTTCTGTCTCCTTGTGGGACAAAATACAAAACTGCAAAAGTAGTTAATCACTGTAGTTGTACATACAAAATCTGGGGTCATCCGAGTTCCGGTAAACACATCAAGCTCTAAAGCAGGCCTATCCAACCTGCGGCCCTCCAGGTGTTGTGAAACTACAAGCCCCAGCATGCTTTACCAGTAGACAACCTGTTGATTACTGGAAGTGCACGCTGGGACTTGTAGTTTCACAACATCTGGAGGGCCGCAGGTTGGACAGGCCTGCTCTAAGGCAATGAGGGCTGCTAAACATGACAACCATGACTATCCTTGCTATTGCTAGTGACCCACCGGTGACACTAATAGACATTACATCATGCCATTTAAAGTCCATGTAATTAATCAACTTCTCCAAAACTGTAAACGAGCCTTTAACAACCACCTAAATCTGATTGGTATATCTCACATAAGCAGGGTTAGGGATCTTCCAATAAAGATTGTCCTAGATTTAACATGTCTGTAATTAACTGATAAGAATAATTCTAAATGCTTTCAAATTTAATAGTGATATTTAATGGGAGTCAGTCTCAATCTAACCTTAATAAGTTTGAATTTCAGTTTACAAGTGTCCCAGATATGTTAAAATTAAAGTGGAAGGGAATAAATCAAGTGTTTTAGGGCATAGTCTTTTATTAGACCAGAAAATATGATTGGAATGTGAAATTCTATGGAGATCCAGTGTGGGGTTATTGTTAAACTGTTTATTTGATGCCGTAAGGGGTGAATTATAGAGTATTTCCTGAGACCAGTAATAATTCTCATGAGTGTCTCTCCATTAAAATAGTCTGTCTAATTCTTGAGTGTTTGTATTTACAAATACATGTCTTTTATTTTGTTTTAAGTTTTACAGATCATAGCTAAAAACCTTAATGAACAAGAACCTAAAGTACTATAAACATTTTGTGCAGATCACTATTTCTATAGCATTTTTTATTCCTATCAATAACCTCTATGTATTTAGTTTTTAAATTCCTTGAAAAATTCTCTACAATTTAGTCTACAAAATAATTTGAATTAGTAGAATATGCAATGCCTAAAGGGTCTACGTATTAAAGCAAATATAAAAGAACTAGTGGCACATATCCACTCTTCCACTCCAACTCTCAAATGTGAAAGAAGTCACTACAGCTCTGGTGGGGTGGGAGGGGGGGAGGGGTGATTTCACTTTATCTACAGGGATGCCTGACATGGAACATCCCAGTTCTGCTGGTTAAGGGTAGGGGAATCTTAGCTAAACTTAGCTGTTATTTATATGGAACAATAGATCATAAGCATTTCAAGTATGATGTACGTATGTAAACATAGTGTGTATACCAAGCAGGTTAAACACGACAACTATGTTTAATGACTCACTGACAAAAGAAACACATTTTAATGCGGGTGTGGGGGGCTGGGGATAGTGTGAGAAACAATGGAAGAGATGTAATGTGAATTGAAGTAATTGAAGTAATATGCATTATGGAAAGGAATTATATATATATATATATATATATATATATATATATATATATATATCTGAGAACAAAGCAGCAGGCTCTTTGAGAGAGGGGGATCATCATGGCACCTTCCAGATGTTGTAGTTCTGATTGCAGTAGCTCTTACTTACTTTACTAAATTGCCACTTCATGGCCATTGTCACGGATAGGGCTCCCTCCTCTTACCAGGACAATCCTGTGTTTTGCTACAGGAAATCTTAAAGTTAGAATGCTGTTTTATAACAATTCTGGATCCTGATTTATGAAACTGGTGCAAAAGAAAATGCAGTGTTGCTCATACCTTGCGGCAATGGCCTGACCGACCGCCTGGAATACATTATACAAGCAGTGGGTCTGGCCATTGCCATTCTGTCAGTCTGGTTTTAATAGAAAGACAATCTTTTTCAGACTAATTTTTGGTAGGTGGCTGGACACTAATTTGTTTTTAACATATATTAAAAACAAACATATATTATAAACATAATGCATTCAAGTGTCCACACATAAAAAATAAGCAAATAGCATGTATATATCTAAAAAAAATTGCAATCTTGAAGGAATATATGCTATTTACTTATATTTTATGTTTTGACACTTGAATGAATTATGTTTATTGACTATTCATATTTATATAAGAAATCAGAGACATTCATTCAGTTTCAATTTCCTGAATTATGTATCTATGCTATGGACATTTATTTTTGTCTTTAAAATCCTTTACAATCCTTTTGCTGACCAAGCTTTCTTCACAGCACAGAAGAGGATTCACTTATTACCTGTGATTATTGGGTCCATAGCATACAGCTGTCTATCTATATGAACAGCCAATCAGAAGCTTGGAAGCTCAACACTATCTTACTGATAAGGACCTGAAATCAGTTTACTCTGCAAATATCCCAGAGGAAGCCAATTTACTTGGTGAAACGCGTTGGGTGGGTGTATTTTCCTACATCTGACTATTCACACATCCCTAAGTACAGAAACTCTTTCCTGGAACATGGACAAGAATTTTTTACTTAGAGACGCCGCATGCGCATCCGCACTAGCTATCTACACACCGCCGGGACGTGGACAACATCTGGAGGCAGAATCACCTGTTGCTTGCATTGGAGGAGCTGTTTCGTGGACCCGGGTCCTGGGGACTGCACCTGAGAGTGGGGTAAGTTATTGCACTCAGGCTCCTGCCGTTTACCCGCTGCTGCCTACCACTCCATGCAATTATTGTACCGGTATTGATTGAGACAATTCTTACTCTATTTACTTCTTTGCTGGAATTATGCCACAGGAAAAACGTTTCAGACGAAGCTTTGGGCTATTGGTTTATTTCAAACTGTTCATTCATGTTCTTTCATGGTGGAATTTCTTTTTGGATCATTATTTTTGATTACCTATTGTGTGTACACACTTGGAGGTAAGAGCTCTAAAGAGAGTTTTTCATCACCTCAGTTTTATAATTGTATCATGCTCCTCTTGTTTATGTGCTTATTGCCTTATGTTTATAACACTATTATGCTCTACCATTCAGTGATTTGCATCCATTTTTGGGAATTACTGTTACATAGCCACATTTGGAAGGGCTGGAGCCCCCCCCCCACCCCCCACTTTTTCCCATACCTTGGCAGCCATCATACATGTGTCCATAGGAAGCTCCGACACCCATATCTCTGTTTTACATATTCAAAAACTTGAATTCATTTTGTTGAGTATATGTGTGTCAAGTCCTTTCCTTAAGTGTTTACTGAGTTCTTCTTTCTTTTGCATGTGAGACACATTACAAGAATAAGGAACAACTCCAGGAGAACAATATCTATAAAAAACCCTGTATGAGTAGATTTCCGGAATCCATACATTTGCAACAAGAAGCAATAGGAATGCATTTTATGTGGTTTAATAAACATTTTTTTTTAAACAAGCAATTTATATTATTCACACTCATTTTCAGTACATACACTCACTACCTTCTTTTCACTGCCCTTTCACCTTATCCATCACCCTCTCCAGCTGTGCCATTTTACCCATCCTTCCACTAATCCATTTATGTTCACATACCAGCATTCACAAAATATTAGTGTAATAATACATTAACTACACCTGTCATCTTGATTTGAATCTGAGTTCCCAACTATTTTGCAGCTCAGATGTTTATAATTGTGCAGTAAGTGCCTAAAGCAGTAGAAGACTATCACATTGTTAAAATGATTTAGGTGGGTAGGTTTGTATAATGTTATAGGGACTTGTAGGGATCTACAGTATGTAACAGCATTGTGTAGTTTATAGTGAGCATGAGGTCTAGAATGTAAATCGGACAGTTGTTTCTTTTCTTCACTACAAACCATGATCCATAAGAAGGGGATAAGTAAATCCATAGAAGGGTGTGTACAAAAATGTTCAGAATGTGTACTCCACCTATAAATACAGTAAGAATAGTTAGATTGCTCTGTTTTATGATTACCAGGGTGAGGAAATCTATGTTGTAATATAGTGGTATTGCACATCTTTTTCGAATGCAATATTTTTATTTCATTAGAAATACAGGATATTACATGCAGCTAATTCATGTTAATCATAAACCCACACTTCTGTAATCCACCTGTAATTTACTAATCCACCCTTAATTTACTTTGCATTTGCAGAGGAGGGCTGGCAAATTTTAGCCCGCGGGGCAAGACTCAACTCTGCAGCCTATTAGGTACATTTTAAAAGAAAACAAAATGCAAGTAACCCAGTGACCCAGCCCAAGGTTGCCCACTATGGGATCAGCCCGTTGGGCAGATACTCCCCTTCCTCCCAGCCCAGTCTGCCCCTATAAATGAATCAGAGGGACTATCTGCATAAGAAAACATTAGCCTCCAGCTGCATGCTTAGGGTTGTTGAGCCCGTGCTGTGTTAGCAATCTGACTTTCCGATCGACTAAAAAGGGATCATTGATCTATATTAGGGATGTGCACCGGCGACTTTTGAGGTCTCGTGTTTTGTGTTTTGGATCCGGATTTTCGTTATTTTTGAGGTTCGGATTTGTCTCGCAAAACACTTGACGAAAGGTCTCGGTTCGGATTTAAGGTTTTGGATTCGGATTTTTTTTGAAAAAAACATAAAAAGTTTAAAAATCAAGTTTTTGGGCTTATTTTCACTCCTAGGCTATTATTAACCTCAATAACATTCAATAACAAGCATTTCCACTAATTTACAGTGTATTCTGAACACCTCACAATATAGTTATTAGTCCAAAACGTTGCAACAAGGTATCTTTCTGGACTGCGTAGAGGAGTGGGTCACCACAATATCTTAAAAACCCTGAACTTTTATGATTCGCACCAATAAATGTACCTGGACTGCGTAGAGGAGTGGGTCACCACAATATCTTAAAAACCCTGAACTTTTATGATTCGCACCAATAAATGTACCTGGACTGCGTAGAGGAGTGGGTCACCACAATATATATTAAAAACCCTGAACTTTTATGATTCGCACCAATAATTGTACCTGGACTGCGTAGAGGAGTGGGTCACCACAATATCTTAAAAACCCTGAACTTTTATGATTCGCACCAATAAATGTACCTGGACTGCGTAGAGGAGTGGGTCACCACAATATATATTAAAAACCCTGAACTTTTATGAATCACACCAATAAATGTACCTGGACTGCGTAGAGGAGTGGGTCACCACAATATATTAAAAACCCTGAACTTTTATGATTCGCACCAATAAATGTACCTGGACTGCGTAGAGGAGTGGGTCACCACAATATCTTAAAAACCCCGAACTTTTATGAATCGCACCAATAATTGTACCTGGACTGCGTAGAGGAGTGGGTCACCACAATATCTTAAAAACCCTGAACTTTTATGATTCGCACCAATAAATGTACCTGGACTGCGTAGAGGAGTGGGTCACCACAATATCTTAAAAACCCTGAACTTTTATGATTCGCACCAATAAATGTACCTGGACTGCGTAGAGGAGTGGGTCACCACAATATATATTAAAAACCCTGAACTTTTATGATTCGCACCAATAATTGTACCTGGACTGCGTAGAGGAGTGGGTCACCACAATATCTTAAAAACCCTGAACTTTTATGATTCGCACCAATAAATGTACCTGGACTGCGTAAAGGAGTGGGTCACCACAATATATATTAAAAACCCTGAACTTTTATGAATCGCACCAATAAATGTACCTGGACTGCGTAGAGGAGTGGGTCACCACAATATATTAAAAACCCTGAACTTTTATGATTCGCACCAATAAATGTACCTGGACTGCGTAGAGGAGTGGGTCACCACAATATCTTAAAAACCCCGAACTTTTATGAATCGCACCAATAATTGTACCTGGACTGCGTAGAGGAGTGGGTCACCACAATATCTTAAAAACCCTGAACTTTTATGATTCGCACCAATAAATGTACCTGGACTGCGTAGAGGAGTGGGTCACCACAATATATTAAAAACCCTGAACTTTTATGATTCGCACCAATAAATGTACCTGGACTGCGTAGAGGAGTGGGTCACCACAATATATATTAAAAACCCCGAACTTTTATGAATCGCACCAATAATTGTACCTGGACTGCGTAGAGGAGTGGGTCACCACAATATCTTAAAAACCCTGAACTTTTATGATTCGCACCAATAAATGTACCTGGACTGCGTAGAGGAGTGGGTCACCACAATATATTAAAAACCCTGAACTTTTATGATTCGCACCAATAAATGTACCTGGACTGCGTAGAGGAGTGGGTCACCACAATATCTTAAAAACCCTGAACTTTTATGATTCGCACCAATAAATGTACCTGGACTGCGTAGAGGAGTGGGTCACCACAATATATATTAAAAACCCTGAACTTTTATGATTCGCACCAATAATTGTACCTGGACTGCGTAGAGGAGTGGGTCACCACAATATCTTAAAAACCCTGAACTTTTATGATTCGCACCAATAAATGTACCTGGACTGCGTAGAGGAGTGGGTCACCACAATATATATTAAAAACCCTGAACTTTTATGATTCGCACCAATAATTGTACCTGGACTGCGTAGAGGAGTGGGTCACCACAATATCTTAAAAACCCTGAACTTTTATGATTCGCACCATTAAATGTACCTGGACTGCGTAGAGGAGTGGGTCACCACAATATATATTAAAAACCCTGAACTTTTATGAATCGCACCAATAAATGTACCTGGACTGCGTAGAGGAGTGGGTCACCACAATATATTAAAAACCCTGAACTTTTATGATTCGCACCAATAAATGTACCTGGACTGCGTAGAGGAGTGGGTCACCACAATATATATTAAAAACCCTTAACTTTTATGATTCGCACCAATAAATGTACCTGGACTGCGTAGAGGAGTGGGTCACCACAATATCTTAAAAACCCTGAACTTTTATGATTCGCACCAATAAATGTACCTGGACTGCGTAGAGGAGTGGTTCACCACAATATATATTAAAAACCCCGAACTTTTATGATTCGCACCAATAAATGTACCTGGACTGCGTAGAGGAGTGGGTCACCACAATATATATTAAAAACCCTGAACTTTTATGATTCGCACCAATAAATGTACCTGGACTGCGTAGAGGAGTGGGCACTGGGCACCACAATAAAATATATAAAAAACCTTCAACAGATCTGCATTACACTACACATACGGCTGCTCCTCCATCCTCTCCATCATATACATGTTGGAGTTTTAGCGTGTGACAACCTCTTGTTTTTGATAATGTCAGTGCATTTTGAATATTTTTCAATTTGCCCCACACCACTGAATGTACTTTATCTATGATACGCAATACGCATCTATCTATCTTGACTGCGTAGTGTGGTGGCCCCGGTACACAATTTGGTACCGAGGCCACAATATAATTAAAAAACCCTCCACGTGTCAGAATTCCACCAAACAAGTATCTGGACTGCATAGTGGGGTGGCCCCGGTACCCAATTTTATACCGGGGCCACAATACCTCCTCCAAACATGGTACAGACAATTCGTCATTGAGATCCCAGACAGACAGGGTCAAAGTGTTATTGTTTGACTTTGTAAACCCAAAAAACTGTCCCTGTTGCACATAGTCGTGCAATGAAGACTGACTTTTTCATTTAAAGGCACGATCTTTCAAGTGTAGTGTTTGTAAGTCTAAGTCATATTATACTTTTGGTAAAATTGGTTTATTTTGTTCCTCTTTATGGTAATTAGTAATAGAATTAAAGTATGAAATAGAATTAAAGTATGAAATAGAATTAAAGTATGAAATAGAATTAAAGTATGAAATAGAATTAAAGTATGAAATAGAGTGGTATAGAGTTGTAGTGTGGTATAGATAGAGTGGTCCACACAATATAATAATAAAACCCTCAACTGGTCTGAATTCCATCAAACAAGTATCTGGACTGCGTAGTGTGGTGGCCCCGGTACACAATTTGGTACCGAGGCCACAATATAATTAAAAAATTGGGCATCAACTGTCACCGTTGTTTAATATCTGATACACCTAAATATGGACTGCACAGTGGAGTGGCCCCGGTAGTAAATTTGGTGCCGGGGCCACAATACCTCCTCCAACTTCCAAGTGTAGTGTTTATAAAGACAGACAGCGTCGAAGTGTTATTAGTTGACTTTCTTAACCCTAAAATTGTCCCTGTTGCAAATATTCGTGCAATGGACAGTTACTTTTTTATTGAAAGACTCAAGCTTTCAAGTGTAGTGTTTATAAAATATAAACAACAATACAGTAGTTTTAGAGCACGTCAAAAACTCTTGTTTTAAATTATGACACGGCATTTTACTTTTGGTTTAATTTCTTGAATTTTTTAAGATTTGGTTTTACTTTTTGAACATGGCAAACGACTGTTGATTGGTCATATAATGCCAAAAAAAAAGTTCCAAGATGGAATTGTCCTTGGGCCCTCACACCCACCCTTATGTTGTTGAAATAGGACATGCACACTTTAACAAACCAATCATTTCAGCGACAGGGCCTACCAAACAACTTTGGCTGAAATGATTGGTTTGTTTGGGCCCCCACACCAAAAAAGCTATTCATCTCTCCCTGTACAGACTAAACAGGCTCTACTGAGGCAAGATGTCGTCCTCATCCTCAACCTCTGATTCCTCTCCCCCTACAGTGTGTACTTCCTCCTCATCACACATTATCAATTCGTCCCCGCTGGACTCCACAACCACAGGTCCCTCTGTAGTATCTGGAGGGCAGTGCTGTACTTCATTGAGGAATTGATTATTCATTTTTATAAACATCATTTTTTCAACGTTGTGAGGAAGCAACCTCCTTCGCCGCTCACTGACCAGGTTCCCCGCTGCACTAAAAACTCTTTCCGAGTACACACTGGAGGGGGGACAACTCAGGTAAAATAGAGCCAGTTTGTACAGGGGCTTCCAAACTGCCTTTTGGAGTTCTACCACGTCACTACCTCTAGTTAATTTAGATTGCAAGGCTTGTAAATATAAATACTTTGAAGATAAAAAAAAGCAGGCTGCACAGACTGTGGAGCTAGAAAGTGAAATTAAATGGACCACGTTACTTTGGTGGCTATCTATGCCCCCCCCCCCCCCCCCGCCCTACACTTGTAGTTGAATATAAATAAAGCAGCCTGCATAGACTGTAGAACTAGCAATTCAAATATACAAAGAAATGGACAAAGGCAGTTTGGTATCTGTCTGCATCAGATCCCCTCTCCACTAGGAGTAAAACAGAAAACTTTTCAGCCGTTATATAATCTAGAATATAAATAGAAATTGAGAAATGCAATTTGGTATCTGTCTGCATCATAATCATCAACATCCTCCTCAGCGCCAGCTACATCAATATCCTCCTCCCAGTGTACAACATTCACACCTTCATTAGCCAAATCTGTAACTGGACTGTGGGTGATCCTTCCAGCATATGCAGAGGGCGTGCTGCAAATGCTGGATGGAGTCACCTCTTCCCGTACAGTGATGGGAAGGTCAGGGTTCACAACCAACAACACCCTTGGACTCGCCTTGGGGATTTGTGATGTCATCTGTTTAGAAGGCAGAGTTCTTTGCTGTTTTGTTGTTGTTGCTGACAGCATAACTCTCTTAAATTTTTTGTAGGGGGGGGGAGGAGGGCTTAGATCCTTGGGTGAAGCTGGACCACTAGTCATGAACACGGGACAGGGCCTAAGCCGTTCCTTGCCACTACTTGTCGTAATTGGCATATTGCCAACTTTACGTTTCTCCTCAGATGATTTTAAGTTTCTTTTTTTGCTGTTTTTTGAGAACTTGGGCTTTTTGGATTTTACATGCCCTGTACTAGGAGATTGGGCATCGTGCTTGCCAGACGACGTTGATGGCATTTCATCGTCTATGTCATGACTAGTGGCAGCAGCTTCAGCATTAGGAGGAAGTGGGTCTTGATCTTTCCCTACTTTATCCTCCAAATTTTTGGTCTCCATTATATGTAGCACAAGATACTGCAGAATGTGTGAACTTGGTAATATTGCAGTACCAATGGACTTATACTGCTGGATTGGTTTTGCAAATTTGGTTATAATTATTATATATTTTTTTTTTTTTTTTAAATTTTTATTTTTTTTTACTTTTTTTTAATTTTTAAAAAACTTGGGAATAGTGGGGAAAAAACTATGCCCTTAGAAGCCCAGAGCACAGGACACAGCACCACTGGACTGAACAGGACACGGCACAGGACCCAGCAGCACTACGGAACTCAGCAGGACAGAGCACAGGACACAGCACCACTGGACTGATACTGCAGAATGTGTGAACTTGGTAATATTGCAGTACCAATGGACTTATACTGCTGGATTGGTTTTGCACATTGGGTTATAATTATATATATTTTTTTTAATTTCTAATTTTTTATTTTTTTTTACTTTTTTTTTATTTTTTAAAAACTTGGGAATAATGGGGAAATAACTATGCCCTTAGAAGCACAGAGCACGGGACACAGCACCACTGGACTGAACAGGACACAGCACAGGACCCAGCAGCACCACTGACCTCAGAAGGACAGAGCACAGCACACAGCACCACTGGACTGATACTGCAGAACACAGCACAGCACAGCACAGCACAGCACAGCACTGCACAGCACAGCACAGCACAGCACAGCACAGCACAGAACTAAACAGCACAGAACTAAACAGCACAGAACTAAACAGCACAGAGGACCACCTAACACACCCTCCCTCTACCCTGATCAATGCCCGAGTGAAGATGGCGGCGACTAGCGGGGAATTTATAGGATCCGAGTATCGCGAGATCCGACAACGGGATTATGAGTCAGAGCCTCAGTTTCACTTTTGAATTTGGCGCCAATACCCGGATCTGTCTCGGATCCGACTCGGATCCGCAACGTTCGGGTGGCCTCGGATTTCATAAATCCGAGTGCGCTCATCCCTAATCTATATGAAGGCTGTTCACATATCCACTTGTACTAATGCAGGATGAAGGCTCAATGGGCCATCGACAGAAAAAAAATACTGCATTCTATGTGTTTGCTCTGAGCATTCACCCTGCAGCTTGGGCAAAACACCTTATGCATGCAACCGTTCTATGTTGCAGAACTAAACACTGTCCCCAATAACTGTGTCAAATCTTGTATAGAGTACACATATTTATTAGCTGTGTCCAAGAGGGATTTTGTGTACTGAATCTTGCCCATCTGGCTGTATCCTTAGCATTAAATTAATCACATGAATTGTAAGAGCTGTTAAGTTTAAAGTAATTACTTTGAACACTTGTCTGTATACTTTATCTCTGTTTTTTCTTTTTCCCATGTACAATTTTTAAATGTTGAAAACAGATAATCCACTTTAGAACTGACCAATTCGCTGATGCTAATAGCGGTCACTTTATATTTGTTTGGACCATGCTTGTATTCGGCAACGTGCCAGAACTTTGTTCTATGAAGTAAACATTTCTTCTATACATACCAGACACGCGTGTGCATGCATGTGTGAGTGAGTGTCAAAGGGTCACTTATATTTTTATATAGGTTATAAAAAATATTGCATCAAGATCTTTACCTTTCTCTTCTCTCCTCTTTGAGCAATCTAACAAGGAAGATTTTTCAGTTGGAAGATAGATACAAAGCAAGTAGTGTTAGGGGAGTTTCCTGATATATGCTGCATATCCTAGGAATCCAAGTGAGTTAAATATTGCAAGGAGTCTCAACGAGCGCTGTAAACATGAAGCTGCACTATTGTTCTTTTTTATTATCTATTTGTCTCCAAGCAAAGAAGGTTATTGCAATGGATGGTTTTTTAGAGCTTCAATCACTCTGGATATATAGTAAGTTTAGCTTACTCATGTAGAGTGTGAACTTATTATGGCATTCTTTCTTTGATGCATGTTTTTTGGATTAAAGTAAGAACAAGACCCAGATACATTTGAGGCACTATGGGGGGTATTCAATTGTTAGCGAGACGGGTGAAAATCCTGCGCTCAAAAAAAAACAACAACCCGCGCTCGTTTTTTCCTGTTCGAGCGCTCGTTTTAAAAAAAACAAACGCTCAATTCAATTGTTAACACTGCATCCACCCCCTCGCGCTCTATTATTGGTCCTAGCGAGTTTGAAATGAGGAGTGGTTAAGGAAGTCATTTTAGTATAAAAAAATAAAAGAAAATTAATGCAATCAAGAAGGGCCCCAGCACTGCAAAGGAGATTGGGCCCCTACACTGCAATCAAAAAGGGCCCCAGCACTGCAAAGAAGATTGGGCCCCTACACTGCAATCAAGAAGGGCCCCAGCACTGCAAAGGAGATTGAGCCCCCACACTGCAATCAAGAAGGGCCCCAGCACTGCAAGCAACAATGCCCCCCCCCCCCCTGGACAGCAGATAGATTTTACAAGTAGGTAAATTTTTTGCCATTTACAAACATTTCGTGAACACTGGCCAAGCATGGACATTTATAAGGTACAAATATTTGTTGGGACTTTGCGTAAATGAGTGTGTGTAGGTAAAGCATCAGAAAACTGAGGATTTCGTCCAGGGTGAGTATTTTTTTTTTTTTTTTTTAATAAAAATCTATGGTGTAGATTAGGGTGTTTACTGTATTTCTTGGGGTTTTATTATTTTTAATAAAGATTTGTGGTTGGAATGAGGGTGTTGTGCTTTTATTTAACATTTTGCTTTGTGGAACTACAGATCACAGCCAGCCGTGGGTGTAAGAGCATTTTGGCACTTGTGGTTCTACAAGTGCAAACATGCCCTGGGTGCCATGGGTACGCTGGTGATTGTAGTTAGACAAGTAGCAGCATGCCCACACTATTTAGGCCAACATGGCTGGCTGGGACATGAAGTTCCACATGTCCAAAAAAAATTTTTGGTTTTTTTTCATACAAAATCCCCATTTATTACTCTACTACCCACAGCCCAGGGGTAATAGGAAGAGCTCTAGTGCTATCGGCACTGGACTGGGTGTCTCTAGGGGGGTGGCCCGCTTACATTTTTCAGCGGACCACACCCCCTAGGGAATCCAGGCCAGCGCTGAACAGTCTGTGGGTGTTTAGTCATTATGGCCGTGGGACCCAAACTGCGTTCCCACCCCCCCGCCTGTTATAATGCTGGTTTGCCTAGGGCTGGTTCAATGAAAATAGGGGGAACCCTGCGCAAAATTTTTCAAAGATTTAAACACACACAGCAATAGCCTGCCAGCACTAGGGTTAAGACTAAGTATAGAGTGGGGAGCAAACGCTTTTGGTTTTAAAAAATAAATAAATAACATGCTACTTTTCACAATTTTGATGAGAGCTGACTGAGGTCAGGCACAACCACCCCCCCCCCCCCCTAAAAACATGCACCACTAATGGATTTTTTTAAAGAGGGGACCTTGAATTTTTTTTTTAACTATTACACTGTTATTTTTTTAAAAAAATAGTACTTTTCAGTTTTTAGGTTATTTTTATGAACTTTTACACCTATTTTTTCAGTTTAATGTATAATTTTCTTAACTTAATAAAAAAAAAATTTCTTTGAGCAGACCAAGGAGGTGCGAGATGAAACAGCAGATTTGCCTGTTTCACCCACAGCGTTAAAAAACAATTGAATAGCTTTTTCCACTGAGAGTTCGCATCCAGCCTATACTTTAACATTGACAAACGGTTGGAGCGCGATAAGACCGTTTCGGTAAAAAAAAAAAAAAAAAAGATTAGAATTGCGGGAGAAGTTTCCGCGCTCGAAAATAAGAAAAAAAGACTTAACTCGCTCGAAATTACAAACTCGCTAACAATTCAATACCCCCCTATAACTCTTATTTATAGTAAGTGCAACACTGTATTTTGCAAATATTACATTATATATTTTTTATTTTTTCAAAATAAGAAGATTCAGTAAATATTGCTTGGTTTATTTTAAAATTAATAGGCTAATATTTTCCCAAACTTTGTACACAATGATATAATAAAGCACCACTAAATATTTATTGAACAAAAGTAATGAAAATTAAAAAAATGACTTTGTAACCAAGTTCAGTACATATTTCACAATTAGGATTGCAGTGCACCAAGATGCGTCTGCACCAATGTTTCTTTTTTCTTGTTGCTGTTGTCACACCTGCTGGCATAGCCACACAATTCATTCTGTCGTGTCAGACCGGTTTATAAATACTGCAATAAATAAATCATGAATAAATGTATGTTCGAGAACCAAAAGGGATTACAGCTAATTTGTGTTATTTAAAAATTAAACATTTCAACACCATTGAATATATTCACCCGCTAGACATTGTGACAGAGAAATGTGTCCTGATGTAATAGCTGGAAGGAAATCACTGCTTTTTACAATTCAGTGTATAACATGATTTACCTACTCAACAGCAAAGTGTTCCTGGAAATTATTTAAAACTTTTTGGCAACTGAGATATTTTGAACTGTTACATAATATTTGTCACAGATACATTGTATTTATGAATCAATACCTCCGCAAGCTGAGCGATATGGAAATGAAAGAGTTAAAGCTTAATCCGAGTAAAAACTGCAAATTGTGCAACACTGCTGTTTAGTGCAGTGATGCACAATAGCTTGTTTATACAGTATATTCTGTTTTTAACAGTATAATTTCTAGATGGCTCAGTTTAGAGAGCACGATAATTATATTACTTTCCCATTGCTCAATTGAAATCACAGTCACAATTTGTGCAATGTAACATTTTGCAGCTACAAAAATATTGCCCAATTCCTTTATGGACAGTTCATAACCTGTAAAGGTGTATTTAATTAGCTAGTGTGACCTGTCACATGTCTAATGCATCACGTGGTTGTGTAGGAGTGATATTGCACATAGCTTTTCTTTTCCCTGTTGAAGTCACAGGATGTTTATTCTGAACAGCAATTATATGCTCAAATTGCAAATTAAAAGAATTGACATTTGCTAGTACATTTGTAACACAAAGTTCAACGTTTTATTTAATTAATTTATGCTCTGTTTTGGTTGCACAATTCCTTAACAAACTAAAAGAATATTGATGTCTGTGAAAGCTGATAACAGTTTAATTAGGAGTCAGTACTGTGCATGGGTTATAGGTTGAAGCATTCTATGGGGCATATTCAATTGTCGGCAGAAACGGCGACAATCTCGCGGTCCGCGCATTATTACCGTTACTACGGTAATAATGCGTGGAGAAACCGTTAATACGGTAATTTTCTCGCTGGATTTCAGCTCGCAGCTCCCTGAGCCGCGAGATGAAATTCAGCTAACTACTACCGTTACGGTAGTAGTTTTTATGCGCCGCGGGAACGGCACAATTGAATATGCCCCATAAACGCATAAGTCTCAGAATATTGCAGCTCCTCCAACATTTACTTTAGAATTTGGAGTTAGAAGGTAGAATTGCATTACCAAATACCTAAAATATCCTAAACCACATTCAAATTTTTTTTCCTACCATTTCCCACCTTACAACAGACATTACCCCCCTTATCACTTGTGTTGCAGGGCTCCTCACAGTAACTGACCATATCTGGGTCTATAAAATTGTCACTAATATATGTGTTTTATAATGCAGATGAGAGACGGCACTCACATGACTATGGGCAGCAAAAATTGTTTCATTTTGTTGTTCAGTGTTTCCGTTCACATCAGTGAACCTTTATTGAGAATGTTTACTAAATTCTAAACAGATGCATACTGTGTGCTGGGCACAATAGTTGATATCAAAGTCTGAAGTATTTTTTTACCCATTTATGATATTAAATAATGACTACTTCAAATAGGATATTATTTCGCTGCAATAAAACTGATATTAGTTGGAATCAATTATGTGACTGTTCAACTTTAATTATGTTTACATTATTCATTTCCCTCTAGTGATCTATTGCTTTATTTATACCTAGAAATAACCCCGAACTGGGCTTTATATTAACCTAGACTTTCTATTACACTTACAGTTCTAAAAAGGAAAGTAGGAACTATTTTAGGTGTTTGTTTCTCTTTATTTTTCTGCGTGTGTGCAATGTAACACACTCTTTAAGGGGGATGTGTTTTGCGGTTTCTTATACTAAGTTGTTTTTTTCACAAAGTGTTAGGACGTGCAAAGTTAAACGACAGAAGAGCTTTCATCCCCAGGTATGTACATAAACTGCTGCAACTATCATCCTCTCCTAATCTGAACCTCACCTCATCTCATTGTAACTTGTACTTCTCATCTGTGCAAATATATGCAACAGAAATGTATTATCTATTGCTATACCCTGTGTTTGGCTGATCAGTGAAGCAGAGTTTATGACACTAGCCTGGAACTCATCTAGCCTAATACCAATAGGTGTGTTTGTTTTTATTCTGACCAGCTGACCAATTAGCACAGATGTAGCTAGTTGGTATTCTTTCTAACTATATCTCAGCATTTACTCTAAGGGGGCACGTGTTGGGTTGTGGATGTAGTGGGGTTTCCTACACTAAGCGTTTTTTAAAATGAAATGACGCAACAAGTTTCACATGCTACAGCCGGCCACTCCACTTCTTATTTCACAATCCTTGACTAGAGATGTTCACTGACCCCTGTGTTTTGGTTTTGGTTTTGGTTTTGGATCTGTATTTTTTTCTTCCTACATTATTATAAACCTCAATAACACTAATTTCCAGTCATTTCCAGTCAATTTTGACCACCACACAGGTCACAATATTATTTTCATCCACTTTTGGACAAAGACTGCAGCGACCTGGCTGGATGCTAAGTGACAGAGCAACGACATAAACACACTGCTGTTTATAGCACATCTAGGAAACATTGCCACACAGCAGTGACAGAAAATAAAAGTGGTGCACCCACGCTTACGTAAGATATTGAATAGGACATGTACATTTTAACAAAGCAAGTGCTCCAGCGACAAGGAGTGCCACTTTTGTGGCTGAAGTGTTTGGTTTGTTTGGGTCCCCACAAAACAAGCTACCAATAACTTAGCCTCCTTAAGCCCAACAGTGCTGTCAATGAACTCTACATTATTAAACCATGTCTGCTCGTGTTGCATCTTTAATCTGCTTCTCCTCTTTGGATACCTCCCTCTCAACCCTGAAGAACTGCCAAACTTTTATAGACACAGGAATGGATATTACAACTGGAGCGACATTACATCTGCTTCAGATAGACTGTGACATGAAACATGTGTGCAGCATGGAATCTGTCATCTTGGAATACGGTGCATTGAACAGAGACTTAAACCAATATATAGACGCAGTTGAGGAGACCGTGCTTAAGTTAAAACGTGAGCCACCGGATGAGATCCTGGATTTGAGAGCTTGTACACGAGAGATACACTGCGCTTCAGAAGAATAATACAGAGGAGGCGCTGAGGCAGGATGATAAATATGTCCAGTCTAAAGAACATCTAAGAGACCTGAGAAAACAAATGGGTGTGTTACTGCAGACAAAGCTTTGCAAGATGAAGATGAGGAGATCGCTGTCACCCAGAGCACTTTTATAACACAGTTGAAGAGGGTGAACCCAGTGACAAACAAAGTATGTGTTTACACGTACGAGAGAGAAGCAATTGAAAGGATGGTTGAAAGAAAACTTCAGAAGAGTAAATCTTCCAGTTGTCCAAAATTTGGCTGAATCACTCTGACATGAGTAGATCAGATCTTGTTCCAGACAATGCACTAAAAAGAGCCATTGACATTCACAGTAAAAAGCAAGGTCATCACTGAGCTTAGATTCAGTCCCAATCCCCCAAAAATTAAAATATAGCTAGGTACCTTTGACATAAAGTACAGATTATAAACACTTTGTGCAATATTGATGAAACAGCAGCAAAGTGGTAGGTTTGAATAATACATATACACGTCTATTTAGACATTCATGCTTACATTACTTCTGCAAGCAACGTTGTTCTTTGTTACTAAAACATCTAGGTAACATTGGCACACAGCAGTAGCTGAAAGGAAAAGTGGTGCAAGATTGGATTGGCCTTGGGTCCTCCGACCAACCCTTATGTTGGATCTTAAAAAGGACATGCACACTTTAACAAACCAAGAACTTCAGTGACAAGGAGTGCCACTTTTGTGGTTGAAGTGCTTGGTTTGTTTGGACCCCCACAAAAAAAGCTAACACTGGCCTTAAGGCACCTAAGCTAACAGTGCTGTTAATGAACTTTACTGTGGAAAGATGTTGTTGTCATCATCCTCAGCCTCATCCTCACCCTTATCAGTGTGTACATCATCCTCACACATTATTAATTCATCCCCGCTGGAATCCACCATTACAGAAGTCTCTGTACTTTGATGTAATGGACGGGAAAGGCCTTCCTCGTGGAAATATTCATTCATTTTGATGAACATCATCTTTTCCACATTTTGAGGAAGTAACCTCCTATGTCGATTGCTGACAAGGTTCCCGGCTGTGCTGAAAACTCTTTCCGAGTACACACTGTAGGGTGGGCAGCTTAAGTAGTGCAAAGCAAGTTGGTACATGGGTCTCCAAATTCCCTTTTTTTCCTAACAGTATGTAAAGGGACTGTCTGATGTGTTTATTTCCATTCTGTCGTTAAAATAATCCTCACCATCCTTTGAATGTTGATAGTAGGATCAGGTGGAGTTACAGCAGAGGTATCACATTTTTTGGTCAATTCTTTTAGACCAGACCAGATGTCAAAATCTTGTGCTGAGTCATCTGCATCATCCCTGGGTCTTTTGGGAAGCTGCGTTTTTCTGAGCAGCAATTGAAAGAGAAACTGAAGGAGGAGATGCCGTCCTGTCACGTAACACTTGATCTGTCATCTTGCTCACCAGGAGCTCCTTGCATCTCTTGAGATCTGAGTCAGTTGTAAGCAAAGAGAAGACATAGCTCTTAAACCTAGGATCAAGTGCAGTCACCAAAATGTAGTGATCCGATTTCAAGATTTTGATAACTCTAGAATTCTGGCAAAGCAAATAAAGTATTTGATCTACAAGTCCGACATACTTAGCCTCCTTCAGTTTCTTAAGCTGCTTTCCCAAAAGTCTAATTAAGGCAAACACCTGGCTCAAGCTAGCAGTGTCTGAACTTCCTACACAGGTGACTACTTCGATTGGTTTCAGCACCTTGCAGAACACGGAAAGTATTCTCCACTGCCCTTGAGTAAAATACGTCCCCCTCCCTTCCCAACGTCATGGCTTGCTGAGTAAGCGTGGATGGCTTTTCGCTATTCCTCCATTCTCAGAAGCATATACAGGGTGGAATTCCACCTTGTTACCACCTCTTGCTTCAGTTGGCAGCAGGGCAAATTAAATTGCTCTTGTAGCTGCTGCAATCTTCTACATGCTGTTGCCGAATACCGGAAATTATATTTTACAAGCCACAGACAGCATCTCCTGCATGTCCCTGTCATTTTTTAAAAAGGTCTGCACCACTAATTTTATTGTGTGAGCAAAACAGGGAATGTGATGGAATTCACCCAGCTGTAATGCTCTCACAATATTAGTGGCGTTATCAGAAATGACATATCCTGAGGAGAGTCCAAGCGGGATAAGCTATGTTGCAATGACATCCCTTAGTTTTTCAAACAGGTTGTCAGCTCTATCCCTCTTAGTGAAGCAGATGATACACAGAGTAGCCTGTCTCTGACAAATGTGATGTACTTGGGTACATGCTGTTGCTGTTCCTGCTGGTGAAGGCAAATCACCAACCCAGTGGGCTGTCACAGTCATATAATCTTTAGTTTGCCCAGTTCCGCTTGTTCACATATCTGTGGTTAAGTGTACAATGGGTAGAATGGCATTTTGTAGCCCAATAATTACATTTTTATGAACCTTCTGGTAGAGATGAGGTATAGCTTTTCTAGTAAAATGGTGTTGTGATGGAATTTGGTAACAGGGACACAAGACCTCAATTAACTGTCTAAAGCCAGCTACATTAATAGTGGATATAGGGCACAGATCTAGTACTAGCATAGTTGCCATGGTGTCTGTGATGCACTTTTCCACTGGGTGACAGCTTCCATACTTGCTTCCTCTTGCAAAGGATTGCTTAACAGTCAATTGTTGCAAACTACTAGTAGTCTTCTTCTTGGTCTGCTTCTAGGATGAAGATCTACCCGCAGTAGCAGCAGCAGCAGTGGGACTAACGCTCAAGAATTCTTCTGAAGAATCCTGGATAGTGGAGGAGTCATCTAGCCTTACCAACTTGGATGCAGGACTAACTCTGATCGCTAGTGAGGATATTGATGAGGAAGGTGTTGTGGGTGTAGATTGCAGGTGCTGGGATATAGCTGAGAGAGGGGAACTTGCTGATGCTGGACTGCTTGTTTTTATTTTTTTAGCATAAGTTTCAGATTTTACCAACAGCTTGCCATGAACTCGCTTCAAATGGCATAACATGGATGAAGTTCCTAGATGGTTATGGTCCCTACTTCTACTGACTGTGGCTTTACAAATGCTACAAAGGGCTATACAACTGTTGTCAGGATTTGGGTAAAAATAATTCCACACATAAGAGGTGGATTTTTTGGTCTTATGCCCAGGGATGACAGCGGCCTTCTTCTTATTACGTGCAAAAACTGCTTCCACTGGTGCAGGGCTTATACAAATGACAGCATCCTCATCAACAGCCTCATTAGCACCATCTTCAGCTACACAAATTTCCCCCTCATCCTGTTGCAATTCTAAAGTGGAATCCGCAATTTGTGTATCACTACACACGCTACACATGTGTGGGCTGCTCATCCACACATCTGCAGAAATGCTGAAAGGAGGCTTCTTCAGAAAGGCCAGGCTTACACATAGCACTCGTGGATAGACTCTCCTCAGAGATTTGTTTCATTTCTTAATCTGAACATACTTTTTCATCTAGTGCCTTACTGTTTTCTTCCAGTTCGGCTTTTACACATAAAAGTATTTGTGCACCACTCTTTGAGTCAGAATGACAAGGTCTTGCTTGGTCATGACTGACCTTACAAGAAAATGCCTCAGTGACAGCTGCAGAACTAGCATTTATAGAGAAAGGCGAAGGCCTGATTCTTTCCTTGCCGCTGCGTGTGTAGAATGGCATGTTGGCAATTTTATTTTTTTCTGCAGTTAAGTTTGCCTAGATTACAGGTCTTTTTTTCTTTACCAAGTGAAAAGGTGTTTTTTACATTTTTGTTTTCCTGACTTAAAAACACTATGCACTTTGACATAGGCTTTAGCGATTACTATCATCATGATTGGTGCCAGCAGCCGCTTGGTGCTCCTCGTCTTCTGTGTACTGCTGTGAATCCATTTTGATAACACAGTACAATGTGACCACAGACTACAGATGTGACTACAGATTATGAAGAACACTGACCGCCCTATTATTTCTATTTCAGCAATGACAATTAGCAATGGAGCAATGCCACGTAGACTGTAGACTGGCAACAACACTGGGACCTCTACTGTTTCTGTGTGAGCTATAATAACACAGTACAATGTGACTGCAGATTTTGAAGAACACTGACAACCTTATTATTTCTATTTCAGCAATTCATAATTAGCAATGGAGCATGGACCTCTCCTGTTTCTGTGTGAGCTATATATCAGTAGAATGTCACTGGAGACTTTTAAGAAAACTGCCATCCCTCCTCTTTCTGTTTTAGCCCGAGCATCTCTATCCTGGACATTGTTACTTGGTAGTTATGTCTTTGTTTTCTCTCATTATTTTCCTGTCTCACTCTTAACTCCTATTATTGTAGTGCAATTCCATAATATTGCTTTTTCATAGTGATGCCTTGCTGTTGTTTTACCACTTATTGCATTCAGGGCCTGATTAAGGGCTCAGGCCAGCCCATGAAAATACGCTCCTAGTACCCCCTCAACTTCCACACCAGGCTAAGATGCTGTAAGCAAGAACAAACTCATCCTTAATTTAAAATCCGGCTTCCTTCACCTCCCCCCCCCCTCCCCCCAATGTTTATGCTCCCAAAATTCAGCTACACTTTGCTTTCTAAAAGGGTTGCGGAAATGTTTGTCACTCATTACATTTTCATTAATATCAGAACTTTATTGCAGAACAGAGGCATAAAGAAGAGCTACTGAGGGTGCCCTCGAGCGCCCACCTGAGAATGACTCACTGTATTCAGCCTTTACCATGGGGACATGTCAAGATTAAAACCTTGCTACATTTTTCTTTCATGTTCTCCTTTTGCTTTGGATAATTACTATTCTCTTATATTTAAATTTCAGTTTATACCCCTCCTTGTCAAAATTTTAAAAAAGTTACGCCCCCCAAAAGCCTCACACCCTAGAATGCAACCTAGTCAATCTATTGGATAATCAGGCCCTGATTGAATTGCTGATTACATTTGCACTGTCAAACCTCCCTAGTCACCATCCAGACTTCTACACTTCCAAAGCCCGAACACAATAATGGCCCCTGCACCTTCTAGACTATCCTGGTCATTGCCCAAACCGGCCTCTGCACCATGTTGACCCTCCAGTACTTTGTACCACTTAGGCCCCTGCACCTTCATGGCCCTATCTAGGCCTCGCTACATCATGGCCTTTTGCAGATCTCTGCACCATATTGAAACCTACTATGCCTATGGTTCCCATTTCCTCCTATTGTCTCTTATTACCTACTCCATCTCATGTCTCCCCACTCTCCGTCCTCCTCTCTGTCCCTGTTTTGTGTTATGCTAAATTGTTTTTGTTTGACTTGTGATTTGTTCTGTTAATTAATTGCATCCATGCATGAATTATTTTTTTTCTCTGTACCCATTCATCATCATCATCATCATCAGCTATTTATATAGCGCCACTGATTCTGCAGCGCTGTACAGAGAACTCACTCACATCAGTCCCTGCCCCATTGGAGCTTACAATCTAAATTCCCTAATATACACACAGACAGACAGAGAGAGAGAGAGAGAGATTAGGGTCAATACCCATTTGTTCTTATCTGTATGCTCTTATGTAATCTTGTAATGTTGTTGTATGTTCTAACCCCCTATGTACGGTGCTGCAGAAGCCTTGTTACGCCTTATATAGAAAAGATAATAATAATACAGCCACAAGTATTCTGCATTGAAAATATTCTTATGCTGTATATTTGCATTTATTAACACAATGGGCAGCTCTGCAAGGTAACAAGAAGTATTATCTATAAACACCTGAATAATGACTCCAATAGCCAAATGACCTTGATGAATGTAGAAATGCTATTAATTGTTTAAGTAAGCAAAGCTGAGGTGGGAATACTCTTACTGTGCAAAGCATACATTAGTTGCTGCATTCAACATTTTAGTGTAATATTCCCTCAAAAGAATTGTTCTTCATATTAAAATACATTTCACATTATCTTTGCATCAGTTACTTAAAGAACTTTGTATTTTACCTATTAATTAAATAAAACCAACAGAAAATAATAATCTTTTCCCACCTCTTTAATTTTACATACTCGTCAACTTAATCACTAAAGTGGTTACTAAATCGCAAAAGATTAATCGGTAGTTATAATAAATATATATGAAATATTTAAAAATACACTAAAATGGCAATCAAGGCATTAAATGGGCTGGGAGTTCCCCTTACAATTTGCTTTAGTCGGTGTTTAAATGCATAATTGCTCCTTAGCCAATAAAACTACTCAGTTGTTGGAGAGGCTGCACATGTCGGACAGCGAGCATGTCAGCTGGTGGGTGCCCCCATGTGTGACATGATGTCAATGAGGGAGAGAGGGGGAAAGGAGGGAGGAACCATGGAAGGGGTCAGCCACCAAGAAGCATTCAGAGCTCCAGCCCAGAAATGGGGTGGTCTGGGGGGGCGGGAGGGGGGGGGGGGTTCTGGCAGCTGGAATCCCCTCCTAAGTGTGCGCTTGTATATGAATAGCTTGTATAACTTGGGGGCCTAGAAACGCCACCCACTTTGTGTGCTGGTAAGGAAACCTTTTTCCATCTGGAGCACACTAGCCCAACAGCAATTCAATGAGAAGAGTATAGGTTTCCACTCACCACACTAGACACCATAATAAGGTATAAATTATCCAAACCACCCCTGTAACCTGGCAGTGGGAAAGTCAGAACATGCAACACATATTAAAAGAACCCATTACTCTGCATTTCCTACATACTTGGCAATACTGGTCACATATTCATATACATATGATATAATATTACAGTATCCAAGTATTACTGACAGTTTTGCATAATACAAACTTCCATGGTTGGATTATCAGTCATCTAACTATGTGTTGTCACCTATGATATTTATCTGATTGTGTCAACATCACATGAGTCTTACACAGTAGCGTGCAATTGTATTCTTTACAAGGCAATTAAACCAGAAAAACAAGTAGCTGGACCATTATGAAACACGTAATGTGTGTGAATATTCAAAATGTGCCAAAATAGCCATAAAAAAAATCTACAAGGAAAATCCGCCTAAGGAAGCATTTCAGGGAAAACCATTTAATAGAATATGTTCTATTAAATATATATATTCTAATATAGATATGGATATATCACCAATATAGATTAGTGTACAGATATTGTTTCATAAATGCTAAATATTACTGCATGGTCAGCATTCATTGAGAATACTTGCGTTGAAATATAATAATATATGCCCCAATTAATAAGCTGCTTTATAAATAATCAGGGTCATTTGTAGAAACAACAAAAGTGCACATCCACAATACGGCTTTATGTGAAAATTGTCCTTCCACCAAGCACATCTCAGTTCACAGTCCTTAGAACTTCCCCCAGTAAATGTATCTGAGAATAGCTTTGTGGCTTTAGGGATACACCTGAAAATGTCCATAGTGGAAAGATTAAAACATTACTTCAAAGTCCAACCTACCTGCACGTTGTTGCAAAAGTAGGTGCACTAATGTGCCTAATCTGTACTTGGTCAGGATACACCCAATTCCTATTAATTATTTGGTGTAAAGTTTCACACTCCTGTAGTTGTTGCCACTCTACCTCAAATCCATGTGCTTCCCTGTAGAACTTGGAGCAATAGCACTGAAGTAGGCACATGATGTCACAAACGAACACTTACACTGCAGTCTTTCGCTTTTGTTGCTAGTATATGACTGTTTCCTGTTTTATGATTTAAAAAACATTTAAATGTAACAGCTTCTTCGTGGTGAGGTTGTTTTGTAGAATGCAGCAACATTGTTTCAGTAAGGTTGTCCTAATGCTTGTTGCCTTTCTGCCTCCTTGTGGGACACGGCTGCAACCCCCCCCCCCCAAACTGTCAAGTTAACCACATACATACTTGAAGTCCATTTTCAGTATCAAGCTGTTCCAGAGTTGCTCTATAAGTAGCTGTGTTTGTGCACTGAGCTCTCTCTGAGGCATCAAAATGGATGAATGTGGCCCACTTGAGCACTATGTGCATCCCTTCCTTAAGAGATGGTCTGTGGTCATTTAATAATACCGTCTGTGACTTGAACTGTACCATTTTCACTGTGATGTCACTATCACCCACAGAGCCTCGGCATATAAGAGAGTGTGAGCTGTCCTGGAGAAACATGAGCAAGAGGTAGGTGCCTGGGGGATGAGTACCTACATCACACACCGGGTTAGAAAGGGGCTAAAAACTTCTAATGACATCTAATCTACAGAATAACAGTAATTTTCTGGTGTAGTTGGTAAATACTGGAGAACAGGGACATTTTCCCGGACAGATCTTTAAAGCCTGGGACTGTCCCTGGAAATTAGCGACAGTTGGTAATTATGTGATATCTGGCTATGCTAATGCTTGCTTTTCCTGGTAAGAAAATGACGTTCATTGTTAGGTATGATGTGCTATGTTCTGGTATTTACAGCATCCCACAGCAAGTAATTACAATTAATAATTTCAATTTTATAGCTCTGCTATAGAATACGTAGAGAACCTTGATTATGCCGTTTATGCAGAAATTTCCACATACAACAGATTGTGTCCTCAACACTTAAAAAAATACTGAAACCATGTTTAAGAAGGTCAGCAGTTTTCTGACAGTATCATTATATTGTTTGTTATACTATACAGTTTGTTTGACTACTCTCGCTCTTATATTACCCATTAGATGAAGCAATATAAAACCGCAAAAGCAGTTAATCACTGTAGTTGTACATATAAAATCTGGGGTCATCCTAGTTCCGGTAAACACATCAAGCTCTAAGGCAATGAGGGCTGCGAAACATGGCACCCATGACTAGCCTTGCTATTGTTAGTGACCTACTGTGACACTAAAAGACATTACATTATGCCATTCAGAGTCCATGCAATTAATTAGCTTTTCCAAAACTGAGCCATTAGCAAACACCTAAATCTGATTGTTAAATCTAATATAAGCAGGGAGTCAGCCTCAGTCTAACCTTAGTAAGTTTGAATTTCAGTTTACAAGTGTAAAGTGCAAACTTGCCTTTACAAGCCAGCGCCGCTTTAAATTTTAACTGTAACCTTGCCGATTTCCGGCGAGTTGCAAAAATGGGACCATAATACATTTACCCCCAAGTCTCAAATGTGAAAGAAGACATTACAGCTCTGGTGGGGGGTGATTTTACTATATCTACAGGGATACCTGACATGGAAAATCAGAGTTCTGCTAATTAAGGGTAGAGGAATCTTAGCTAGACTTTTATTTAGCCAGTTGTTATTTTTATTGAACAATAGATCATATGCATTTCAAGTATGGTATACATTTATTTTGTCTCCCTTGTATGTCCTTCTTTTATGTATGTCCTGTTTTCCCTACTGTACAGGGCTGTGGAGCACTGTGGCACATTACAAATCTACAATAATGATATTAAAAAAATAATACATATGTAAACATAGTTTGTATACAAAGCAGGTTAAACACCATCACTATGATGAATGACTCACTGACAAAAGAAACATATTTTAATTTGAGTTTGGAGGCTGGGGATAGAGTGAGAGACAATGGAAAAGATGTAATGTGAATTGAAGTAATTTGAAGTAATGTTCATTTTGGAAATACATAAAGTAATTGCCCAAAAAAAAAAAAAAAAATTTTGCAATTGGATTTGGTGTATCTGTTTTGATACATTCTGTTATTTTATTGACGTTTCACAAAGCTCTTTGTTCTCAGATATATACACATACACATAACAAAGCAGCAGGCACTTTGAGATAAGGAGATCATCCTGGCACCTGCTAGAAGTTGTAGTTCTAGTTTTTACTTAATTTAATAACCCATGTTAGGAATGTTTGAGTGATAACTTTGCAGAATTGTTGTGTAGAAATGAACTGTGTGGATTAATTGATTCAAACACAAGGCAAGACAATTGGCATCGTAGTAACTCATTCTCAACTTTTTAACTCTATAGGGATTCCGTGACGACAAAAGGATGTAGGAGGAGCATCAGCTGCCTGTAGCGGAGTGAGGAGGTTATTCCAGAACTCCATGGAATATCAAGAGAACACTGAACAATATATTTTACCTTTATTCTTCATATCTGAACATTTCAATTTTGGAGTTTATTGGTCCTACAGTTTAAGCAATATGTATAGTTCCACCATCTTAGCTATACATAAAACTCAAATTATTGGGGGAAGCATGTCTCATGTATCCTGGAGTTTTCTCAATATTACACAAGTTGGGGGACATTTATGAAACTGGTGCAAAAGAAAGTGTTGCTCATACCTTGTGCGTATGGTAGAGATGGCTGTACTATAGATAAGCTCTGTGATGCAGTGTTGGTCATACCTTGTGCGGATGGTAGTTAGAGATGGCTGTACTATAGATCATCATCATCATCATCACCATTTATTTATATAGCGCCCAGGGCCTGATCAGCCAATATCAGCCCCCTCCAATGCACATGGTTTTACCCACGTGCAAAGTTACAATCTCCTTTCCTTAATGAATCAGGGCCTGTGTGTTTTTATGTATTAATTAATATTTTACAGTTTTTAATATGTTTTAATTAATATTTTACTATTTTGTGTGTGTGTATATATATATATATATATATATATATATATATACACACACACATATACACACACATGTATATACACACACACACACACACAGTGTTGACGTGGGCTTGTAGACTGTGGATCAGCTATGTGATGCAGTGTTGCTCATACCTTGTGTGGAAGTCATGTAGACATGGCTGTATTTTAGATCAGCTCTTTGATCTACCTCACACATAATCAATTTCCTACAAATTTGAAACAGCTAAAAATGTGTGAAGGTAGTGAAAAATTGCATGGTAGTAGCAAGGAGTGTCAGCACACCAAGGACAAGGATGTTTAGAGGATGTAATGGAACATAATGATAGTAGAGAAAAACATTGATTGGTTGCAACCATTTTTAGTTTTGTACCGGTTTTTGTATATATTTCTCCCCAATTTATTGACATATCAGCATTTACAAAATATTGGCATAAAATATAAGAATTACACCTGTCACCTTGACTTGAATCTGTTCCCAACTATTATGCAGCTCAGAATTTTTATAATTGTGCAATAAGTGCCTAAAGCAGTAGCAGACTACTATCACATAGACAAATGATTTAGGTGGGTAGGTCTGTATAATGTTATAGGGATTTGTAGTGAACTACAGTATGTAATTGAATTTTGTAGTTTATAGTGAACATGAGGTCTAGAATGTAAATCGGACAGTTGTTTCTTTTCTTCAATAAAAACCATGATCTATAAGAAGAGGATAAGTAAATCCATACAAGGGTGCGTGTAAAAATGTTCAGAAGGTATATTCCACCTATAAATACAGTAAGAATTTTTAGATTGCTCTGTTTAATAATTACCAGGGTGATGAAAGCTATGTTATAATGGAGTGGTGTTGCACAGCCTTCTCGAATACAATATTTTTTTATTTAAATAGAAATACAGGATATTAAATGCAGCTAATTCATGTTAATCATAAGCCCACACTTCTATAATCCACCCGTACTTTACTAATCCAACCTTAATTTACTCTGAATTTTAATTTGTATGTAAAAGTAAATACAACTGACAGTTCAGTTTATTTCATTAGCTGAAAGTATTCACTAAGGTTAGGTACACACTGAAGTATTTTCCGACGTGTTATCTACAGCGATTTTACTAACGACTAGAGGTCAGATCGCTCGGGCGATTCATGCGTACACACTGACACAATTTACCTTCAGATTTGTGCTCTTCATCTGGTCCTTTAGTCGTTTAGAGAATGACAGGACAATAGTCACTCATTCATTCATGTCACGCTGATGAAAACCGCCTTGTTATAGCTATCCACATGTCCTTACGAATTTCGTTAGCTTCTGTGACTCTGAAGTGAATTTTCAGTCTCAGAACAAACGAACAAACTATTCCATCTACAGCACTCTCTAGGGTGCAGTTTTAGCAGTCTACAGTATTTGAGTTTCCGTTCGACTAAGATCACTGATCTATATGAAAGCTGTTCACATATCCACTTGTACTGATGTAGGATGAATACTCGATGGACTATCAACAGAAAAAATACTGCATGCTGCGTCTTTGCTTTAAGTATTCACCCTGCAGCTTGGGCAAAACACCCTTATGCACATGGACGGACTGGCCATCTGGCACTTCTGGCAAATGCCAGAAGGGCCGATGGCTAGTTGGGTTGATGCAGCGGGGCACCATGCGGCTACTGCTTGGTGGACAGAGTTTCAGTGATGTGCGGCCATGTGATTCTAATCACATGGGAGGACACCTGTCACGTGGTGCGTGTCCCATGTGATTACTGGCATCGGTCGCATTTCACTGAAACTCTGTCTGCCGAGCAGGGTGCAAGGGGGTAACAAGGTAAGTGTGTGTCTCTGTCTGTGTGTCAGTCAGTCAGTCTGTGTGTCAGTCTGTGTGTGTGTCAGTCTGTGCATGTGTGTCAGTCTGGCTGTGTTGTGCCATGTTTCTATAGTGTGCATGTGGGGCCATGTTTCTATAGTGTGCATGTGGCACCATGTTTTTAAGTGTGCATGTGGGGCCATGTTTCTATAGTGTGCGTGTGGGGCCATGTTTCTATAGTGTGCGTGTGGTGCCATGTTTCTATAGTGTGCGTGTGGGGCCTTGTTTCTACAGTGTGCGTGTGGCGCCATGTTTCTATAGTGTGTGTGTGGCGCCATGTTTCTACAGTGTGCGTGTGGCGCCATGTTTCTATAGTGTGCGTGTGGCGCCATGTTTCTATAGTGAGCGTGTGGCGCCATGTTTCTATAGTGTGCGTGGGGGGCCATGTTTCTATAGTGCGCGTGGGGGGCCATGTTTCTATAGTGTGCGTGTGTGGCCATGTTTCTATAGTGTGCGTGTGGGGCCATGTTCCTATAGTGTGCGTGTGTACGCGCAGTATTTTAATATAATATGTGAGGGAAGGGAGGATCTTAATATAGTGTGGTAGGTAGGCTATTTAATGCTGGGGTGGATTAGGGCTATCAATTGAATATGGGGCTGATTTTGGGGAGGAGGTCTGTTTATTAAATGTGAATATGAATTATTTATTGCCGGGATGGTTGTGGAAAATAGCTATATTTATTAAACTTTAATGCTATTTAATTTTTTGCTGAGACTGTTTGGAGGGAGGGAAATATGTTTTGAGTAAATGGGTATACTGTTAACTTAATGTTGGGGCTGGTTGGAGGGAAATAGGTCTACTTATTAAATGTGAATATTATTATTGTGGGGACTGAAGGGAAGCCTAATTATAAAACGTGAGTGCTATTGTTTTAACCCCGGAGCTGGTTGGAGTTTTCTAAATCTCATGTACCCATTTTTTGTTTCAAAATAGGGCATCTGATATTCCAGGATCAAGACAAGAAGGAACTGAGCTAAAGAAACCAGCTGCTACAAGTGGTGAAAGTGACCAAGACAGGTAGGAGAGAGCAGGACAATCTGCCAACTGTCCTGATTCTGGTGGGGCAGTCTTGAATTTGGGTGACTGTCTCATTTAGTCAGGATTTGATCCGACTGCAAGGACAGTTGGGAGTTATGTCCCGCTTCACAACGTACTGCTAGTGAAGGCAGAGCTGTGTGCTTCTAACAGTAGTGCACACAGTATTGCCTGTGTATTTGTCTAAAATGATAACCATGTTACATAATAGGGGCCCAGCTGTCTTAAATACCCTGGGCCTCCTGAGACTTAATCCACCTCTCTTTAGTGAAAGGGAACTGATAGCTGCTCCCAGCTCCCGGACAGGACACAGCCTGCAGAGCAAGCCGATGAGCTCTTAGTATCAAAAGATTTGGTAATCTCGTGAGACAAAGAGCTTCCCTGTTCACTCCACAGGAAGTTCCCATCCTTATGAAGGTCAGCAGCACCAGAAGCATAGAAAAGTACAGTGGGCTGAGTGTGTCATAATGTGCCTGGGGAGATGGCGTGATAAGAGTAATGTTTTATTATAATGTATGTATCAATGCCCCATGTTGGCCACACCCACAACACAATGTGGTCACGCCCTTTTCTGCACCGCCGCTATGTTGTGGCACACAGTTTCTTTCCTGCTGAAAATGAGGTGGGCCTGTGTACTTTAAATGCCAGGGCAGATTTTTATAGATACAAAATCAAGAATGAGCGCTGATGTATCTCCCAACAGCAGCCCGAGGTACACAAAGGGAGCCACCAACTCCCAAAAATAGACAATTTATAACAGATAGGTGTAACTCACAGCGCTAGAAGGATCACATGCAATGGAATGCCAGCATACATGGATAGCTTGTGTGATGCTGTTTTCATTGAGCTCTGGACTGAGCTTTATTGTGATATTTTCCACGTATTTATATGTTTACTTTTCACTTGAACGAGCGTGATTAACGGCTCATCAGTGCTTCCTTCTACTTTAGAGTCTAATTTAAGTAGGAATCACAGGTGGTCATATTATTTCACTATTAGCTTCTACTAGGAGGCAAATTCAGTTCAGTCCGGCCCTGCTTATGCATGCACCTTTTCTGAATTGCAGAACTAAACACTGTGTCAAATTTTGTATAGAGTACACATATTTGTTAGCCATATCCAAGAGAGATTTTATTGATTATATATATTAGTGATTATTCTCATAAGGTTTAACTGCAGGGACTGAATCTTGTCCATCTGGCTGTATCCTTAGCACTATCTTATCCACATAATTTGTAAGAGCTGTTCAGTTTCAAGTAATTACACTGAGCAATTGTCTGCATACTTTACCTCTGTATCTGCTTTTTCCCATGTACAACTTTTAAATCGGTGGTAATATTTTTCCCAAAGCTTCTAACCCCGAAAACAGTTACCGCGACATCTTCACTCCGTGTCCTAAGAAGCCCGATTTATCTGCATCTCGACTGTTCAGAAAAAATAACTTGAAGTAATGCTATCCTTTAAGAGCCCGGCAGCAGAAAATTACGTTGGGGTGTAAGTCGACACTATTATTACTACAGTTAAGGGCGCATTTGAAAGAGGCAGCGCCTCTACAATGTTTTTTACTACGGCTTACATAATGTAGCCTTAAGGAATTCTAGATGTGCGCCCTTAACTGCAGTAATAATAGTGTTGACATACACCCCAACGTCATTCTCTGCTGCCGGGCTCTTAAAGCATCGTATTTAGTTCAAGTCATTTTTCTGAACAGTCGAGATGAAGAATATGTCGGGCTCCTCAGGATTTGGAGTGAAGATGTCGCGGTAACTGTTGTCAGGGTTAGAAGCTTCGGAAAAAAGTACCCAACCCCTATAGCGGTGACTTTATATACATTTGGACCATGAGCGCGTTGAGGAACTTGCCAGAACTTTGTTCCATGAAGTATTTTTTCTATACATACCAGACAAACTGTGTATGAATGCACGCTTGTGCATGCATGTGAGTTTCAAAGTGTCACTTAGATTTTTATATAGTTAATAAAAAAGTAATGCACCAGGTTCTTTTCCTTGTGTTATCTTGTCTCTCTTTTTTGAGCAATTTAACAGGGAAGATTTTTTCAGTAGGAAGATACAAAACAAAACAAGTATTGTTAGAGGAGTTTCCTGATATATGCTGCATATCCTAGGAATCCAAGTGAGTTCTATTGGTACATGTCACCAGGGCCGGATTAAGACACTGTAGGCCTCTGGACTAGGGGTACTGTGAGGCCCCCATTTGTCAAGCGACGTATGCCCAATCCAATAGTACTGGGGGCCTCCCAGTAATATCGCATTGGGCATATATATCTATATCTATATATATATATATATATATATATATATCTATATCTATATCTGCCGCTGGCATATCTTAGGGGCCCCCAGCTGCTCGAGGCCCCTGGGCTATAGCCCATAAAGCCCTGCAGTTAATCCGGCCCTGCATGTCACACTGGCTGCTGTAAATACAGGCTTCACAATTGTTGTTTTTTATTATCTATTCGTCTCCATGCAAAGAAGGTTATTGCACTGGATGGGTTTTTGGAGCTTTAATCAATATGGATATCTAATACGCTTGTTTACACATGTAGCGGTAAATGTATTAAGCTGAGAGTTTTCCGGCGGGTTTGAAAAGTGGAGATGTTGCCTATAGCAACCAATCAGATTCTAGCTATCATTTTGTAGAATGTACTAAATAAATGATAGCTAGAATCTGATTGGTTTTTCAAACCCGCCGGAAAACTCTCAGCTTGATACATTTACCCTGTAGAGTGTGAACTTGTTATAAATTCTGGTATATTTCTTGATTGCTTGGTGCATGTTTTTTTGGATTAAAGAAAGAACAAGACACAGATGCATTTGAGGCACTATAACTTATTTTTAGTAGGTGCAACACTTTATTTTGCATATATTACATAATCTATTTTTTATTTTTTCAAAACAAAAAGATTCAGTAAGTATTGCTTGGTTTATTTTAATATTGAGAGGCTAATATGTTCCCGAACTTATGTACACAATGATATAGTAAAGCACCACAAAACATTTATTGAACAATAGTAATGAAAACGCAAAAAATTGCTTTATTACCAGGCTCAGTAAATATGTCATAATGGACACTGTAGTGCACCAAGATGCGTCTACAACAATGTTTCATAACCTTTATGTTGTTGTTGTCACACCTGCTGATAGAGTCACACAATTCCCTCTGTCGTGTCTCACTGGTATAAAATAAATAAAATCACAGTCATGAATAAATGTATGTCTGAAAACCAAAAGGGATTACAGCTAATTTGTGTTTGAAAGTTTGTGTAAATGCAAATTATTTGTTTATAATCTCAGTTCAAACACCTTTCACGTCAGGTTATATTTTCATTGGCTTAACTTCTTACCAGAATGTCCTACAAATATGATATTACTTCCACAGAACAGGTCATAACTTTACCTTTATTTAAATACCAGAAATGACTTACGTAAGTATTATATTTGAGAAAATATGATATTTTCCTGTGTGCTTATTTCTCTTCATTCAAACTAATCCCAGCTGCTCAGCCCCCTGTCACCCACTTGAGATGTCCTGAGATATCATCATCATCATTTATTTATATAGTGCCAACATATTGCGTAGCGCTTTACAATTGGGGACAAACATAGTAAACTAATAAACAAACTGGGTAAAACAGACAAATAGGTGAGAAGGCCCTGCTCGCAAGCTTACAATCTATGGATATCACAGAACCATGAAGAATGTGAGGATATATTATTGATATTGATACAACCTTAAAGAGAGAATTTAAGGGCTTTAGCTTTTATGACATGGGCCATAAATTTGTATTGGGTACTCATCTATAACTATATGTCTGGAACTCTCTATCCATATCCCCGATGAAGTCCACTGACGAAACACGTTGAAAACACACCAGTCGATCACCAGAACCCTCACGCCACCAAAGAAGCCTGGATCCACCTCTCCACCAGCAAACATGTTCGTAACGGAGGAGAAAAGGACATCTGAGACCTGCACAGCAATGGAACGCACCGGCGCCTATGCGTTCCACCCAGAGCCCGGAAGTTCGGCATTTGGAACGCATAGTGCGTTCCAAGTGCCGCTACAGGAAGCCGCACGGCCCTAGCTACCTCACCGCTCACCACCACCGAAGAGGTCCCGCATCCTCACTAAAAGGAAGGGTATAAAGAATCCAAAACTGCTCTTATAAGAGCAACCCCTAAGAGCACGTTATAAACTCTACATACAGATTATACACACATCCGATCCATAACCACCTCATTCACCTTCTATACATATATCCATATATCAGACACATTAAAAACACATAGAACTATAAGACATTCCACACCACACCACAATATCCCCAGACACATAACACACAGCAATTACACCACTGAACACCGCATACGAGATACAAACTTTAAGCTCCTAACCACAGAGCTATAAAATAGAGCATAAACACAGAGCTATAATCACGGTGCTTTAAACATTGTAACATTTATCCGGAATAGAACACAGAGCTATAAACATTGAGCTATAAACAAACAGCTGCCACCATTCAATACACTCAATATACATTGCAATAGAGCTATAAACAAATAAAGCAAAAGAGCTATAACATTTAAAACCGCAAAAAGCTATAATCAGCTGCTGCATTTCCAGCAACCAAGTATATTATCTGTACCGATACTCCTGCATATTCCCCCTATCTCTCCCCCTCCCCAATACCTTATCAACTTCTCTCCCCTTACAGGCACCTCAAGTTGCGCCATATTAAATATAGTGTTTTTTAACACATATATTTATCCCTTAAAATAAAATTATCCCTACAGCATATATTTCCTGCTAGCCTGTTACACACCAACCTTTGGTCACTGCCAACTGGAAGTGGTGATCTGGTCAGGAGCGCAAAATGACCACAAAGTTGGTGAACAGGTTAGCTTGGTGAGGGTACAAAATATAAATTCCTATACCAGCACTCACACTGCCAAATTAATAAACAATAATATGCAATATATGTCCAATTCAGCCACTCCGTCACTCCAAAGATCCACAACGCACTGTTGGAAACTCTAGAAATACACTCACGGTGTAGTAATTTAAGCACCATAGGTAATAATCAGAAAGAGATCAGAGTACATTTTATAAATAAAGAATATGCTTATCTGTCAGTTTCTCAAAACTGATCCTTCTCAATGATATCCAATGTGGTTCAAAATAGTTTGTTTTTGTAATGTGCGTATTGTCGCTAACCAATAACGATTGTCGAACCTCGATTTGTGTTTCCAACGCACAATGATTTATTCGCAATAAGTGGAAAAAATATGCTCAAGCGATGTAATAGTAAATTCAGCCGTTACTTAACGCAGGCGCTCTGGATCCAGTGCAGTCATTCAATCCTGAAGTCTGGGGACAAGAAGTCTGCACTCTGGATCACAAGCTGCTGCTTATATACACAATCAAGTACAGTAATACAATGAAGATGGTATGGCTTGCATCTATTGGTCCGGGTCTCAGGAATGTCCAAGGGGTCGTCAATCATTGGCTGGTTCATCCTAAGGAATCCAAAGGAGGGGGTCATCTCTGCAGGGGGTATGCTCTGCTCTTCCCGCCAGAATTCCTTAGTCTTAAGTAGTTCATAATTCCCTATCATTCATAACTTGCGTATGCACTCTGCGATTCCCTCGCAGAGCGCACCAAACAGTAGGATATGTAACAAGGTTCATTATGATACCACTCATGATGTTATTCCTTTAACCCGTTCTGTGTATTTCACTAATATGCATGTAACTCTGATATAACATATAAATACTACTATATTTCGACATAACTGACTATGTGTTGCAACTACCAATAATGTGTACTATTTTATAAGTATGCGTGTTTGTGCGAATGTATGGTAAAAGACCAATTACTGTTGCTGCCACGTGTAGTGGATGCGTACGCCCTTTCACGCCGTAGCGTGCCCTTGTACGTCATAGCGTACCGTACGCATCTTTTCAGACAAAGACAACCAAGTTTGCTAGACTTTAATTGAAATGACTTTATCCAATTTGCTGACTTCGACAGTTCCACCCTTTGATAGTGTAATAAACTATCACCCAATCACCGTTTCAAGTTCAGGATTATACAATACTTCTTCACAGACCATGATCTCGGTATCTGGTACCACCCTTTCAGTCTCTTTCTCAGTGTTACTCTTATGAGACCGTTTTCCACACTTCAACACAGTAGGAACACATTTGACAACTAAACCAATTGCTAAGATGACACCCAGTATAAGGAGAAGGAGCTTACCTACACTCGCAATCATTTCCTGTACCCACTCCCCCAGACCGGAGAACCATTTTGCTGGGTTCAACCATGAGAACCAACCCGCCACCTTTTCCCCGACCTCATATAACGAAGAATTATGGCTCTTTCGAAATTCCCATTTCAGCTGCAAAATTTCATCCATCTTCCGGTCTATAACCTCTTTAGGGTCTTCCGTATTATTAGTAATGTACGTGCAACATTTGACACCGAACTGGGTGGCCAGTGTCACACAGTACCCACCAGTAATAGAGGTGAGATAATTTAGTACCAGTCTATGTTGCACCAACTCCTTCTTGTACGCTTGTAGCTCCCTTCCAGTATACCTGAAAGTGTCATCATACATCTCGGTGATATTATCTATTAATTTAGCTAGGTCTTGGATATATTTAAAGTTTAATGTTCCCCGAGCGGTCCTGGTGAGATCTAGAGCAACCATAACTTGGAAACCAGCAGTTTCACTAATCAATTTTGTAGCTATGGGTTCCTCACCAGGAATCATATTTCTCTTGCCACGGTGTATGTATGGTGGTGATGTAGTCTTGTGAATATCTACCATTTCTTCATGAGTAATAGTCATGATTTCAGGAACCAGTTTAGCTAAGAAACACAAGCCCTTGGAACTCGGAGTCACCCAGGAATAAGCTTTCCTCCCACAAACAAAATACACATCATCAGGGAGAACATAAGGAACAGTATGCCCATGAATTATATCACACAGAGTTTTGATAAAACTACCCATGCCTAGTGTCTCCATCTGCTCTAGACACGTGTCGGCATTAATGATATTTTCACATTTATCTGTAGAGACTTTTCCAATAGATACCTTCTTATGTTTGGTTATGCGCCCTAACTTGTGACTTCCATCAGCATTCCTGCCTAGTAGTGACCTTGTGAGTCTCTCTCTAAAATGAGTGTGGCGAGCCATTGTCTGATCTGATAGGTCAGCCTCCCAATTCTCCAGGCGCTTTGCATGAGATATGTTTAGGCACAGCAAAGATCTGCCTATGGAGTATTGTCGAAGCGTCAGACTAGGGGACCTAGTGTTATTGTACCTCCCTTCTATGGGCCTCCCACCCCTTAATTCGAGTACTTCGGATATGTTTAGCGGGAATGGCACTAGTCCTATGTTATGCTGCCCTTGAGGCACGTGAGAGCACACCCAACACTCAGTTTGGTTTAGCACCTTACCCACCAGGGAGTGATAATCCTCCAAAGGATGTCCGCCTATATTCAGAGTACTGGGGGACTGGCATCGTTGGATGCATCTCTCGTCAACTAGGGAGTTGCAGAACTTGCAGATACAATACTCATCAGACAATAGCCCCTCACACTGCCTCCGAGTTCCTGAGCTAGCAGACCTTTTCATAACCCCTGGACCAAGTTTGATAATGGGCTGCTCAGGATATCCTATTAACTTTTCTTCGGCCTCCATTTCATCCGTATCACTCCCAGAACTCTCCTCCATCCTCCATTCTCCTTCACAAAAATAGAATGTCCTAGAAAAAGTAAAAACAAGGAAAATCCTGGAACAAAAGAAAAACAAAAACCGCCACTCCATCGCTGGAAAGATAGTTCTGAGGCAACGTCTCTGGTTCAGGTGTCTTAACTGCAGGCTTTAGGTCTCCCGGAACAGGCTCACAAGTGACAGCTCTATGTCGTCGGTCTGAGTCTTGTCTTGCACTTTCTCCGGATTATGGACTCTCCTGCAGTGGGTGGAATGGACCCAAGTGTCTCTCTCTGCAACCTTCAGTGATGTAGTACTGGTCAGCAGCACTTGGTACGGGCCTTCCCAACGGTCTGTTAAACAACCTGAACGTAAGAAATTGCGGATCATAACATAGTCTCCAGGTTCAACATCATGACAGTTCGTTTCTGGCATACCAGGTGACAGCATTTTTAGTTTTTGTTGTTGTTGTTTCAGCTGTCTACTCATTCTTATAAGATATTGTACAGTCACTTCATTATTACACTTTAAGTCGTCTTGTGGACTCACGATCAAATGAGGTTGTCGTCCGAACAGTATCTCAAAGGGGGACAGATTAAGAGGAGGTCTAGGAGTGGTTCGAATGCTGGGGAGGACCAACGGCAAAGCCTCAGGCCATGCCAACCCAGTTTCAGCCATTATCTTACCTAGTTTGTTCTTGATAGTACCGTTTACTCTCTCCACCTTACCACTGGCTTGTGGTCGGTAAGGGGTGTGAAGTCTGCTACTGATTCCCATGAGTTTACACATATTTTGGAAGACATCACCAGTAAAATGGGTACCCCTATCACTTTCAATGATTCTAGGGATACCGAACCTACACACAAAGTCTTGTACAATTTTCTTTGCAGTGAACACAGCAGTATTAGTGGCTGCCGGATATGCTTCTACCCAACCGGAAAACACATCAATACACACTAACACATACTTCAGATTCCTGCACGGTGGTAGTTGGATATAGTCAATTTGTATTACCTGAAAAGGTCCGTCTGTAGGAGGGATGTGGGATGGCTCAGTTGGAATAGTTTTCCCAACATTTTTCCTCAAACAAGTAAGACATGACATTGCTTTCTTACCAGCTTGAGAGGAAAATCCGGGAGCACACCAGTATGCTCTCACCAGTTTGCACATACCTTCTTTACCCAGGTGAGTCAGGCCGTGTGCTGCTTCAGCCAGGCTTGGATAGTATGTTCGGGGAGCTACAGGCTTACCTTGTCCATCCCTCCAGAGTCCTGAGGACTCTTGACCACATCCCTTCGCCTTCCAGACCGCCTTCTCCTGCAGGGAACACAAATCTTGCATTTCAATTAATTTCTGCGTGTCTAATGTCTGAAAAACCATCATAGTCTCGGTCGATACAGTCATAGGTTGCCCTGCTGCCCATTTAGCAGCTTCGTCTGCCCTGTTGTTGCCCAATGACACTGGGTCTTCTTCAAAGGTATGGGCTTTGCACTTTATGACGGCTACTGTTCTGGGTAACTGTATCGCTGTCAGAAGTCCTTTTATGTGTTGTGAGTGTGCCACTGGTGTACCTGCTGCTGTCGTAAAGTTTCTAAGACGCCAAAGGGCCCCAAAATCATGCACTACCCCGAAGGCGTACCTAGAGTCAGTATATATGTTGGCTGATTTACCCTCTGCCAATTCACACGCTCTCCTTAGTGCTACTAGTTCCGCCACCTGGGCTGAGTGAGGTGGACCAAGGGGTTCAGCTTCTACCACATCCTGATCGTCTACAACAGCGTAACCAGTACATAGCTCTCCTGTCTCTGTCTGTCTATGGCAACTTCCGTCTGTATAAAACGTAAAATCTACATTTTCTAAGGGGGTGTCACATATGTCGGGCCTTGCAGTAAAGGTCTGATTCAGGTGTTCCATACAGTCATGCGTGTCAGTATTCTTGCCTAACTCATCATCAACCAGGGTCTCCTCACCTCCCACCCTTTGTGTCTCTTGAGACACATACGGAAGGTATGTAGCTGGATTTAGGGTGCTACATCGTTTGATGGTGATGTTTGAGGGTGCCATCAGGGCTAGTTCCCACTTTGTGAATCTAGCTGAAGAAACATGTCTGGTTTGGGCTGAATTTAACAGAGCTGATACAGCATGGGGTGTATAGATGGTTGAATTATGTCCTAATACTACATCCTCGCTCTTACTTACTAGAAGGGCCGTTGCTGCTACACTTCTGAGACATGTTGGGAGTGACCTTGCCACATTGTCTAATTGTGCACTGTAGTATGCTACCGGTCTGCTAGCGTCACCATGTTTCTGTGTGAGGACACCTGCTGCACAGCCATCAGCTTCTGTACAAAATAGCTCAAAAGGCTTTTCATAATCAGGTATTCCCAATGCAGGTGCTCTTGTCAGACTATCTTTAAGATTAAAGAACGCTTGCTCCGACTCTTCTGTGTGTATGACACGTTCTGGTTTTGAGGAAGAGACTAGCTCCTGCAATGGTAATGCCAGAATAGAAAAACCTGGGATCCAGGACCTACAGTATCCACACATCCCCAAGAAAGTACGAATCTGCTTCTGGCTCTGCGGCAGGGTCATGTGTTGTATGGCCTCAATTCTGTCGGTTGTCAGGTGTCTTAGCCCCTTAGTGAGGCAGTGTCCTAAGTATTTGACCTTAGTCTGACATGGCTGTAATTTATCCTTTGCCACCTTGTGCCCTGTTTGTGAAAGATGAAGCAACAACAATTTAGTATCATGTAAACATGACATAAAAGAATCAGAGCACAACAACAAATCGTCCACATATTGAATTAGAACAGACCCATTGTGGGGTTGAAAGGATTGCAAACAGTCATGTAAGGCTTGGGAGAAAATACTGGGGCTGTCAATGAACCCCTGGGGTAGTCTGGTCCATGTATATTGCACTCCCCTGTAGGAGAATGCAAAAAGGTATTGGCAGTCAGGGTGAAGAGGGACTGAAAAGAAAGCAGAACATAGATCAATGACAGTAAAATGACTGGCAGACGGTGGAATCTGCATGAGGATGACAGCTGGATTCGGCACTACGGGGAATTGGCTCTCAACAACTTTGTTAATTCCCCTTAAGTCCTGGACTAATCTATAGCCCCTCCCCCCACTCTTCTTCACAGGGAAAATGGGACTATTTGCTGTACTGGCTGTACGAATTAAAATCCCTTGTTGTAACAGCCTCTCAATAACAGGATATACCCCTAGTTCCACCTCCGGTTTTAATGGATACTGTGGGATTTTTGGAGCTATCCTACCACTTTTTAGATTGACCATGACAGGGGCTACGTTTGCCATCAGTCCAGTGTCCTGTCCATCTCTGGTCCATAGGGAACCTGGTATTTCCAGCAACATCCCCTTTACTTGAGATGGACTTTGTTCTATAACAGGAGAGTGTAACATTACCCTTGGAGGGGTGTCCAATATGTCCTGTACCTCATGTGCAACCTTCTCGGGTATATCTAGGAACACACCATCTGAAGTACAGTATATGACACATCCCATTTTACATAACAAGTCTCTCCCTAGCAAGTTAGTAGGAGCCGCTGCAGCCAAGAGAAACGAATGCTTAGTATGCAGAGGCCCGATAGTAACTTCGGCGGGTTTAGTTAGAGGATAATGTAACACTTTTCCCGTCACCCCCATAGCTGGAATAGTTTTGCTGGTCACCTGTAGATTGAAAGGAGAGGTTATCACAGATCGGGCCGCCCCTGTATCTACAAGAAAAGTTTGTTTCCTGCCAGCTATGTCAACTATCATTGTTGGTTCTTCACTCTGACTCTCAGTTAACCTCACTGGCTGTAGACTACAGGTATGACCTGACCCCTAGCGCTGACTATTGATTTCCCGCGCAGCATTTGCTGCCGTAATATGCGCGGGTAGATGTGAGTCTTCTAGTCTATGTGAATCCTTTCTTGGAGGATATCTATGTGACCCACCCCTATGTGTATTGAGTCTTTCTTTATTACAATCTCTCCTGTAATGTCCTTCCTCGTTACAGTTGAAACACCTGATCACTTTAGGTTTCCTGTTATATGGGTTGTATGCTGGTGGTCGTGTATGCACCCCTTCTAGAGCCTGTATACTTACCGTCATTAACCTATCACTTTTCTCTTCCCTTTTTCTAAAAAGGTTCTTGTCATGCTCCACAGCAGACTCCCTAAGGAAGTCTACCGTGACGCCTCTCCAATTAGGTAATGTGGTTTGTACTCTCGTCTTTAAATTTTCCCTAAGGCCATCCATCAGTACCCCTACAGCTACCTCTCTGTGATGTGGGTCCTCACTTATGTTGGATATCCCAGTAAATCGTGCAATCGCTGTTATAGCTCTAGCAAAGTAATCTGAGGCAGTTTCACTATCCTTTTGTTTAATGGTGAAAATCTTACTCCAATTTACTACTACTGGAAAACAGATGGCTAAGTGTTTGACAATTTGTTCTATATTCCGTTGGTTAATCTCATCAGTCAGGGTGTCATCTTCCTCCAACAAACAATCTCCAATAAATTTTTGTATGTTAGTATTGGGAGGAAGACACGCCCTCAACACTACCCGCCAATCCTTACTGGTTGGTTCATGAGCATTCCCTAAGTCTTTAACAAATTTCTGACATTTAGCTAACTCTTTTCTAGGATCTGGGAATTCAGTCATAATGGAACGTAATTCTGATCTAGTCCAGGGACAATGCATTGTAACATTTCTTAAAGGAACTACACCATCCTTATCCGGTTTCCCATTGGGAACTGATATTGTGCGGACCGGGAACACACCCTCTGGTACACTAACTTCAGGGGACGCTACAGGATTTACAGGCCCTAGATTTAGAACACTTTCACTCCTAGTGATCACGCTACTCTCACCTATCTCAGCCATTTTCTCATACTTGCGCTGAGCCTCTAGTACATTAACAGCATGGGCAATGGCCGAAATCACAGTGGGTTCATCTTCGTTTTCAGATACACTTGATTGAAACTGATTTAAAACAGGGTACAACTTAGTAATTTTTCTATTTTCAGTTTTAACAACGGCTGTACTTACCCCTCCCGCCACATAAGGTGGCGGGGGCGCGCTTGCGCTGAGTTCGCCACGCTTCTCAATGGTTACATCCGCCTTGCGCGCGCTTTTCGCCACGCCTATTTCCGGTTTGCATTCGCTGCTCTGCCACGTGTTACCTTCCATTTGCCACAATTTTAAACAATCATTATGTCTATTTCTCTTTTTCGTTGACTTGATCAACCATATTTTATCTTTTACAGTATTCAGTACCTCTGCATTAAAACTCCCTATTGTTGGGAAAGGCCTATCACAAGCTTTGGTCATCCCGACCCACGTGTCACAATACACAGTTGCATATGCACCATACTTCTTACACATGAGAAACCTCGCTGAACCAATAGGGCCTTCCTTAGGCAGTACACTGACCATCTCTAGCGTATGCTTAGCACCCATGTTGAACAATATACCTTCTACCCGGAACACAGACACACCGCAATGCTCTGTTCCTTCCGGCCAAATGTGAAACACAGACACACCGCAATGCTCTGTTCTTTCCACCTAATAATTTCAACTCTGTTGCTATACTCACCGCTAGAGATCTATAATCCTCGGTGAACGTATTTCCTTTAGCCGCGCTCACTCGCTTTTCCCTAATACAGAAATATCACTGTGGGCCCCAAGGGCTATCAGCTCCTCGATACCCTGGCTAAACCACAAAATCTGCTGAGTTTATTATCGCTGGGAGCGCAAAGTCGATACAATCAACCTGCCTTTCCAGTATAATTCCTCCTAGCTGCTTCACCAATTCGCACTAACGGTGCGACCGGATCGCACTGCCTACCAATACTAATTATTAGCAAACCTTGCGATCTATTGGTAGCGCTTTGCGAAAACCCAGTTTTCGCATTCGGTATACCTGCCCTGTATACCGTCCTTCAGTTGGGCAATCCGCCTCGTCAGACAGCAACTGAGCACCTCAACAATAAAACAGTGTATCTACGTTACAACATCACACACTATACACCTTTTCTGCGCAGAAAATCAAAAGTTCCCAACAATAGTAATAATGTCTCAGAGGCTTTCACAAGTAATTATACTATGCATGTATAATAACTATCAACACGATTGTTTAACCACGTGGCAAGTTTACCGGAAGTTCGCGTACGCACAGCAGGAAGTACACATACGCTAAACAATGCAATACAGTTAAAACGCACAATGACAGAAAAAAGAAACAGTTTTCTCTTTTGTCCCTAGGTTCTAGTTAGCGTGCCCTAGATAATGCAAAACGGACATTCGGTTTCGCAACACAGAGTAAAATTCAGGTTTTGAACACCATGCGTTCTTACCCGTTTATGACGCGTCTCCACCCTTTGTTGAGGAACCGAAATCCGTTGGTCTTGCGTATCATCGGCAACGAAACCTCCAAAGCTCACGAGCCCCCAAATTGTAATGTGCGTATTGTCGCTAACCAATAACGATTGTCGAACCTCGATTTGTGTTTCCAACGCACAATGATTTATTCGCAATAAGTGGAAAAAATATGCTCAAGCGATGTAATAGTAAATTCAGCCGTTACTTAACGCAGGCGCTCTGGATCCAGTGCAGTCATTCAATCCTGAAGTCTGGGGACAAGAAGTCTGCACTCTGGATCACAAGCTGCTGCTTATATACACAATCAAGTACAGTAATACAATGAAGATGGTATGGCTTGCATCTATTGGTCCGGGTCTCAGGAATGTCCAAGGGGTCGTCAATCATTGGCTGGTTCATCCTAAGGAATCCAAAGGAGGGGGTCATCTCTGCAGGGGGTATGCTCTGCTCTTCCCGCCAGAATTCCTTAGTCTTAAGTAGTTCATAATTCCCTATCATTCATAACTTGCGTATGCACTCTGCGATTCCCTCGCAGAGCGCACCAAACAGTAGGATATGTAACAAGGTTCATTATGATACCACTCATGATGTTATTCCTTTAACCCGTTCTGTGTATTTCACTAATATGCATGTAACTCTGATATAACATATAAATACTACTATATTTCGACATAACTGACTATGTGTTGCAACTACCAATAATGTGTACTATTTTATAAGTATGCGTGTTTGTGCGAATGTATGGTAAAAGACCAATTACTGTTGCTGCCACGTGTAGTGGATGCGTACGCCCTTTCACGCCGTAGCGTGCCCTTGTACGTCATAGCGTACCGTACGCATCTTTTCAGACAAAGACAACCAAGTTTGCTAGACTTTAATTGAAATGACTTTATCCAATTTGCTGACTTCGACATTTTATACGGAAAAAAATGAATACAGACCGCAAAAACGGCCTCACATGTGTAAATTCTTAACAAACAGTATTTATTTCGAATTAAAAACCCTTACAGTGGGTAAAAATTTCAAGATCTTATCTCTATTGAAAATGGCTCAGAGTCCAATTGTAGCTCTTTTTTTGTCCGTTCAAATTGAACTGATGATACACGGAAGTCAAATTCTCGATCAATACAGCAACTGCAAACAAATCACTATAAGGAGGGATCTACCATATTTCTCTATCTGGAATGATTAAAGCCCATTTGTGAAGCAAAGACCAATGTATACAACTCTTAACTCCTGAAATCGGGGAGCCAGAACCAGCAGGGGGTCTGAACAGGCAAGATGCAGGGATTGGACCCTAAGAACAACCCTAGGAACTAAAGACCAACGATAGAATACTCCAGAGAGGAGGGTTTACCTTGAAACCCAGCACCCAACAGTGTGGGAACTGAAGAAGACTTGATGATGGTAACAAATGGCTAACAAGAGACTTTGTTGACAGGATTGCCTGGGGATTATGGTTCCTGCCAGTTTGTAGGACACTGCAGATTTGAAGGAAAACGATTCCAAGAAGATTTTCTGAACTTTTCACATCTACTTGCTGACTTTGTTCTTATTTGTGCTTACCAAAATCAAGCTGACACTAGGGCTGGTTCACTGCATTGTGTCACAGGTTGGCTCAGCGTCAGGCTCTGTCACTACCAGCAGTCTTAGACATCACTGGCCTGCCTCCAACACTCAGCAGTCCACAGCTTGCTGACCTGTCCAATTAGAATCCTTAACAGAACCCAGCTGGGCTTAGCCTCAGGCTATAGATTACATAACGCCTCTCTCAGGTGCTACCACTAACCTTCAGTACTGATGATACCTGCGGGAAATCACCAATCATTATAAGAACGTGCTCAGTGCACTCCCCAATGCCTGAGTATCAATTGTGTCCAACATTGATACTCCCGATCCAGGAGTATATTAGGAAGTATAGCAGCTATTCGTGTTTCTTCAGCTCCTGTGTCCGTTCTCCCTGACAGCAGCACACCCATACCCACATTTCCAACTGCAGTATTTTTGGCAGAGCCCTTATACCAGTTAAGTACTCTGCTACTTTCATAAAGGAAATCAACTACACTGGGCCACGACCTGGGTCCTCACTGAGCGAAGTCCATATCCTCTTGCAGGGATTCCTGACGCAGTCTTGTGGGAGTCATAGACTCTGCTCCAGTGCATTTTGGCTGTGCCAATCCAACCTGCTATTGAAATCTGTGTGTGTGCAGTCTGCTACACTTGCTCTCTACATCTGTTCTACAGGGTAACTGTGATATACTCCGTTGTATCCATTTTTTTACTGCCTTAACAGTGCCAACACCTCCGTGTACCTTATTGCATGCTTCACACTGTTCAAACAATGCCAACACATCCATGTACCTCATTACATACTATGCGCTGTTCAACTAGTGCCAACATATCTGTGTACCTCATTACATGCCACATGCTGTTCAATCGGTTCCATCACCTCAGTGTACCTTATTGCATGTGTTTTACTGTTTAAACAGTGTCAACACATCTGTGTACCTTATTGTGAAACCACGCAGTGTGATTCTAGGACTCATGCGATTAAAGCACAGAGACACTTACAATCCATCGTCCCTTTCTGTGTACTCTGTACTCTCATCAACTCGCTACCTTAAAGTGTATTGTCATTTGTTGTTCCCATGATATTGGTTGGCATATATTATTGTATACTGTGCATATTTATGTTAATTGTTATATAAGTTAGACAAGTTATTCTTAAATGTTGTGAGGTGAAGTGTTTAATCAGGGATAAAAGAGAAAAAGTCTGGGTTAAACAACTAGTGTATGCTGATATCATTCTATCAAACTTTTTATGTTTAGCCAAAAAGGTCATTGTATACTAGTACTCTGGAGCAGACTCCTTGACACATTCTCCACAGGGAGCCAACGGTCCTCTTCCATCATGGAGGAGGACCCTCAGGGTTTTCACAATCTGGCTATCATCCATAATCTGCCCACCAGCTCCACCACTCTGGGAAAATTGAAGGGCATATAACCTGTGTTTGGGAGTATTGAAGGGTGTTCGTGGATTGGTGACTAGGAACTGTCCTTCACATATGTGTATACTGTACCTGCAAAGAATCGTATCTGTCTGGTGATTGTATATCAGCATACCTGTGTTGCTATCTATGGTATAAACTGCATTTTGGTTGCAACAATCTGCCTAGGTGATTTTGAAGAACCCACTAAGACATGATAGGTGAGCATTCCTCACACCTATCATACACTTCTTGCTGTTCAAACAGCGGCAACACATCCATGTACCTTATCACATGCTACACGCTGTTCAACCAGTGCCAACATCTTCATGTACCTCAGTAGTACTCTGTTGCCCATTACCAAACCCCCACACTTTGTGTACTCAGTTGTACCCTCAACATTTTGACTACAGTGTTAAACACCTCAGTTTATTACAAAGTCTCTATATATCACATTCATACATCTTCCGGTGTGTTCCACCATAGATACAAAATCCCAAGTTCTCACAGACTGTCACTTATTTTCTACTCTCTGCTTCTGAGCAGCTGTCTGACTCTGTACAGCAAAGGATGCATGGCTCTTTAAGATTTTTGAACTTGTGGTCATGTGACCTCTGATATAACAAACCTGCTTTGTGCACAGTTCTGTGACAAAATATTAGGCTCCTTACCTGTAATCCAGTGTACTCCACTGTTCAAGATCTCTCGCCTGTTGTTTTGGTACTTATGTAGCAGCATGTCTTGACAATCCCTCCTGATCCTTATTTTAGCTCTACACTCTGTCCATGTACCAGTCCTGGCTACATCAACCAGTTCCTTTTTTTCAGTTGTCAATAGTTTGTCACAGCTGGAGGTAGGGCAGAGGGGTACAACCTGCTAACCTATGCTGGTGGGAGGAGAGCATAAAATTATACAAATTAAAGTGACTGAGGTTATTTATAATTAATGTTTAATAGTCTATGTAGATAAGCTATAGGAAAATAATTCAAAAATGGTAAAAGTGAGCTTGGCCTCTGACTTATTTTAGATGTCAATATTTTTCTTTTCCAATGTCAGAATAAAGAAGGACAAAGTGATAAAGGGTATGCTACTGTCTAGCATGCTTTGGGAGTACCTCCACGCTAGGTATTTACCTTGATTACAAAATTTGTAAGTTGCATTCCATAAAACACCCTAGTGCACAAATCCATCCTTCAATGTGATAGGCAAAAATAAATTCTAATAGGTATCCACTTGCTACATATAGTTTTTGAAATCGCCCAAAACTCTGGAGGAATGGAAAGTTAGGAAATGAAAGTTTCTTCTAAAACTAATGGCACACCTGATCCATTTTCATCACAACCATTTCTCTGTTGAGGTGTACTGGTTGAAAAGTCTGGGCCACTTGCTTGTGTTTGCCCTCCAGGCTAAAAGTTGGCATGCACAACGTGCATGAAGCAAATTGTTGTGTTTTTTTCCTATTAAGCTCTTTCACAGCAGCTCACTGTATACATATGCAGATGGATTTGGGCTTTCTTCCCTATAAACAGCCAGCTTGAAGTCACACTCTACTGCAACCACCTTTAAGATTGTACTCCTGGTACCAGGAATCATACAGAGTGGTGTAAATATTATTTGTAAATAGTGTCTTGCAAAAAACATATATGTAACCTTTACCGTATCACTACTGAGACTTTGGTAGCATTTGTCCATATCACAGTAGCAATCTGACAACAGTCTCCTATAATGCATTTTTGGTGTACATGCACAGTATGAAAATGCATATTTTATGCAAAAAATTTTTTATTATTATTAATTTATTGCATATATAATTATCTTGGGGTGATCACTTTTTTTGCATAGATTCTCCCCTTTTCAATAGCATTGAGAGTGTTATTTTATTTGATTTAGGATCCATTTTTGTTCTAGATGTGATAATTCATTAATTACTTGGCTGATTGCTTTAATTCATTTTTTTTTTATAATATATGAATTATATTATTTGGTTTAGTTTATTTCCTTTATTGTTTTTACAGGCGCTATATTAATGCTTACAATACCATTAATATTTGTATTGTGGTAGTTCAGGCTAGGTGACGCTGGTCGGCCACCTGTTCAGGCCTGGGGATATAAAATCTACTGTCACAGGATTAACAAGGTGTGGTTACATACCTGTCTGCAGGCCTAGCATAGAGCTGAGGTGGTGCTCATGCAGCAGAATATGCTAGAAAGCTTGTTATTGACCCTAAACAGAAAAAAATATTTTATACACATTTTTTTCTATTACTATATATAATTTACAGCCAAAATATGTAAGATTTAAAGTAAAATCGCAATGTTACCCTTTACAATATAAGAGACTCCAGTTGACATGCTTTTTGTATAGCTACATAAGAGGCTTTTAGAGAACTTTGTGAACAGGAAAATCAGGATCATTTCAAATGTATACATATTTTGACAATACAAGTAATCTTTCTTTTATATTTATTTCATCCTGCAACCTTATGCATTGTGCTTGAGTCACAGATTCGTGACACTACATACTGTACAACACATTATTTTGCAATGACTTGCATTTTACAATCATTGTACACCAACATTCCCCACACTAATGGTAGAGAAGCAGTTACCTAAATGCCAATAGTGCAATCTCTGGAGATCATAATAAATTTTATCACATAATTATTTTCTTTTCAATAATTTCTTTTAGCTGCACGTACTTGGCACAGCAATGGGGACCAATTTCGCCCCAAGTTTCACCAAACTCTATATGGGACACCTTGAACAAAAATACATCTCGGATGGCGAAACTAGTCCTCCTTGGGAGATATATAGATGATTTGTTTTTATTTAGAATGGGAATTCAGTTTCTATAACACAATTTATTTCTTATTTTAACACTAATTCATACAATCTTACTTTCACATGCACATTTAACGCAGTTACTATTAACTTCCTGACTATCACCCTCACAATAATTGATAATGTTATACATATTTCAACTTACCAAAAAGAAGTAGATTCCAGATTTTTTGCATTTTCAGAGATCCATTACAATAGCTGGCTTAAATTTATCCATGCTGGAGAACTTAAGAGGATACATAGAAATTGTTCTATAGATCAGCAATTCATGGAAAAAGCTAGAGATGTAATAGAAGCGCTTAAACAGAAAAAGTATCCAAAAACATTGTCCATTAATAGGGAAACTTTGTTAATTGATAACACTAAAACCCATTAACTTTAGTAAGTGTGCATCCTTAATTTTCAAATAAAGTCGCTCCTCATACTTTATTAAAAAAAATCTTAAACAGAACCATAATATCCTTATGATGGATCCTATATTAAAATCTTTTCTGGATACTCAAGCTACTGTAAGTTTAAAAAAAAAAAAAAATCTAAAACTTATTGGCTTCCACTTTCTTTAAGCATAAAAGATCAGTATCTAAGTGAAAAAAAGATCTGGTTGTCTGTCAAAATTACGGGGGGATTCAAATGTGATTCAAATGAGGAGCCTCTAAATGTACTACCTGTAATTTGTTCCAACATTCAAAAACCCATTTCAGTACTTTTGTCACAAAAAAGGACTTCAAATAAAATCTATGACTAATACCAATTATTTTATTTATTTACTCCAATGCCCTTGTGGCTACCTATATACTCGACGAACTGAATGTGGGTTTAAGACCCATTTGTGGAACACCATTGTAACATGTTAAAGAAACAAGTCCAAAAGGTTTTGCAAAAGTACATGGAGGTGTTCCATCGTGCATCCAACGCACAGGTGTAGGACACATTGTCCCTACAGCTTTAAATGGAAAAAGATTTATGAGAATTGGATGAAGCGATTGAAAATAGAACACTATGATGGTCTTAATGAATCTTTAGAGCTAGATTTTGATTGACTCCCTTTGATATAATAGTGTTTAAACAATATTTATTATCTAACATCTTGGAAGTAAATAGATCCCTTTTTAATAATAAGCTGATTTATAGCCTTGCAAATGTAGAGACATATGGGTTAGAACTGTATGTTTAAATTTTAATGGTGATATAATTATACTAATTTTCATGTTTTATTTTAGAATATATATGAAATAGAATCATCTATATTTATATTATTTCAAATAATCCTTTAAGGAATAATGAGTTTAGGAGGCAACCAAATTAATATATTGATTTTTATTCTGATTTCAGTGGTTTGTCAGTTCCATTTTATTAATTTGCCATGTGTTTATACATTTATTCATGTTACTATGTTTGTAAAGGAAAAGTTTGTTAATTTGCTTGAAACTGGTTATTATTCTTCTATGTGTTTAATTTATTCTGAGATATGTATTAATTTATGACTAGGATCATGTAATAATCATAAGAGAAAATAAGCATTCATATGGGCAGTGTACTTAATAATTATAAATGTAAAGTCACATATTCAATCTTATTTGAAGGGGTATAGATGATGGTAGAATGATTCTAATAGGCTACACTGTTCTTTGAGCAATTGTTAATGTATCCTGATGATTAAGTATATACATATAACATTGAATAAGCTGTATACGAGATATGGATATTTACTTATTAATTCGCTATTCATATACTATGTATCATTTAAGTAATTACTGCAAAATAAATATACATGCTTCAATTTCGTTACAATTTTATATAAGTGTAATATTGTACCAATGATTAATGCTGTAACATTTTAGATATTTTTAGATACTTGATTGTAGTATTAATTTGTCTATTATGTAATCTGCTCAATTTGTTCTTTAAATTTTTCATTAGATTATTGTATGTGTAGATTCTACACTATTAGGTTCACAGCTTGTGGACAATTAGGGTTTATACCGATTGGTTAATCTTTTGAATACTGAATGGAAGGACAACATTTTTACCTTCTGATGAAAGTGCTAGAGACAGAAATGTGCCAAGGCTTTAAGCTTTACACTCACTTACACAAAATGGTTCGGGATTTCTTTTGAATACTACAGTTAATTACAACAGTTGACCTATGAACACCCGATATATGACTGTGTAGCTCGATATAGCAGTAGTGTGTATACTTACACGATGAACGAGGGTTGTTCCAATGTACTGATAGTCGTTTCATTTGATTGCTCATTCTGTTTAAAAATCTCGCTCCAACCACCTTCCTATCCTGCAGTGTCTATGCATTCACACGACTGTCGGCCAAGAGACCGCCCAGAGGCCACCATGTATATTACATTTTTCTAATTTTTTTTTCTCCTGCTGGGGATGGGGAGGGGGGGTCAGCGTGTTTGTGTGTGAGGGGGTGCCACAGGTGGGCGGGGTGTCGGCACAGGGGGGGCTAGAGGGTCGAAGAAAAACATTGATGGGCAGTGGACAGCATCAGACAGCCAATTGCTAGGCTGCCTGTTGCTGTATGGGGTCCCAGAGTACTATTCAGCGGACTGGAAGTCTCACATCACTTCCTGTCTACCTGATGTGACCAATGCCAGCCACTGCAGCTTAAGTTAAGTGAACAGGGATGGGTAAGGGCTGCCTGCCTATTCCAAACTATGAGGGGGCTGCCTATTCTAAACTATGGAAGGACTGCCTATACTAAACTATGGGGGGACTGCCTATACTAAACTATAGGGGGCTGCCTATTCTAAACTATGGGGGGACTGCCTATTCTAAACTATGGGGGGCTGCCTATTCTAACCTATGGGGGGCTGCTTATTCTAAACAATGGGGGGGCTGTCTATTCTAAACTATGGGGGGACTGCCTATTCTAAACTATAGGGGGCTGCCTATTCTAAACTATAGGGGGCTGCCTATACTAAACTATGGGGGGACTGCCTATACTAAACTATAGGGGGCTGCCTATTCTAAACTATGGGGGGACTGCCTATTCTAAACTATGGGGGGGCTGCCTATTCTAACCTATGGGGGGCTGCTTATTCTAAACAATGGGGGGGCTATCTATTCTAAACTATGGGGGGACTGCCTATTCTAAACTATAGGGGGCTGCCTATACTAAACTATAGGGGGCTGCCTATTCTAAACTATGGGGGGACTGCCTATTCTAAACTATGGGGGGGGCTGCCTATTCTAACCTATGGGGGGCTGTTTATTCTAAACAATGGGGGGCTGTCTATTCTAAACTATAGGGGGACGCCTATATTAAACTATAGGGGGAGGGAATGCCTATATTAAACTATAGGAGGATGTCTATATTAACCTATAGGGGGACCTGCCTATATTAAACTATAGGGAGGGGGGCTGTCTTTACTACACTATAGAAAGGGAGAGGGGGGCTGCCATACAAGACTATTGGAAGGGAGAGGGGCTGCCATACCAAACTATAGGGAGGGGGCTGCTTATACCAAACTATAGAGAGGGGCCTGCTATAAATGTGAGGGAAAAGGGGTGTATGTTGCTATAATATGTGAGAGAGTGGGGTTCTTAATATATTGTGTGATATGAGGGAAGGGAGGGGGGCTGTCTTAATAGCAGTTGGGAGGTACTTCTACCATGCACTGGTCCCATTCTGAGATCACTTTGTAGAACATATGGCCAGCCCCCATTGAACTGACAATATTATTTATCCTTCCACCTTTGTACTTAATATATAACTAGCAAACCTTTGGAATAGCTATCCCCTTTCACTTATGCCATTGTCTGCCAACCCTCCCTGCACTGTTATTAATTCAAAGCACCACCAATCACTGGGCACATTTAAGGCTCATACACAATTGTTACAAAAGAAGTGTTTTCTTGCAGATTCTTGCAAAATTTCACCTTTGTGGTGATCGCAATGGATAGCCATTTATTATAAGGACAAAGTACACATATTCATATATTATATAGAGAGAAATTTGCCTGGTAGCTTTCATCTCAAGATATCAGGGAAAGATGCAACAGGGGGGTAAGATGCTCACATGCTGCTCTGGCAAACTGATCAAATACAATTGTGCCACAATCGTGGAATTTTGGAAGGATGTGTTAGTAGGCAACTAAACAAGTTTGAGCACAGAGGAATAAACCAATCACAAATGATTGAAAAGGATTCATGTATTTTTATAGCACAGGACTGGCAGCTTTTTCCCTGCATTGCTTTAGGGATGACCCACTGTGTCATAAGTTATCACATCCAGATTTTCCTAAATATCGGTACAACCAAATTCCAGAAGTTCTAAATCCCGCCTATTTCTGTGTTGGCCCCACCTTCAGTTGACTTGGTCCCACCCATATGAGGCCAATTTAAGATTTTTTTTGAGGGACACTTTCCAGGGCCAGAAGTTCCCAATCTGCCCCTGTGTACACATGAATCAGCAGATTGATTGCAACTTCAGACGTATGTAAAATCTTTAGTGATAACAAATTGATACCAAAAGTGTTTGGATATTAGAGTTGGGTACATTTTTCAGAGTACCACAACCCTGGCAAGCAGGATCCCTACAAAGAAAATCCGATTTGAAAAAAAACGACCTGAATATAAACAAACTTACCTAAAAAGCGAAGCTGCAAATTTCCGATGGCTCGAGAATGCAGACAGCAAATAATTCCGAAGACACAGCTATCCGGCAGTTTACTTGTCTGTTACTTGACAGTGCGACCTAGATAAATGTTAAGGAAACACTTAAACATAAAAGATCTGTGAAAATCCCTGACAGTCATATAAACAGCTAACAACTCCATATCCGTAGTCTTTAAGAGCCTTATATATGTGTGTTCACAATTCTTTTTTAATTGTCAAATGGTTTTGTATGCATGAATATTATAGATTTTATATGCATGCTTTGAAATAACCTATCATTGATATTAGATTGTGTGATAGTTATTAACTATTGAGTGCAAACAAAGCCAATTTTCTCTTATAGCAGAATAGAGACTTGCATGAGACAGGAGCTGTGTGTCTTGCAGGAGGCAGGACTGGAGAGAAGCTCAGCAGGCAGCCAAGTCAGGTGAGAGGCCTGGGAAGACAGCTCTGTGAATAGGGAGGAGAAGACGAGTGAGGGTCTGGTGAGGCCAATGTTTGATCAGCAGAGTATCTCACCGGTTTAGTTCCATTCTGATCCTTATGTACATTGGTTTCCCTTGGTTACTGCTATCTGCTGTACAGCCTGGCATTCCTCTATCCTCGGACGCCATTTTGCCAAGTATTCTGCACATGCGCAACCACGGGAACCTTAAAACCTCTGCTCCGTAGTGACTGGATGATCACCAGCCAGTTCCCTTAATAAGGGTCCTCCTCCTTTCCATGATTGTCAGATCATGAGGTTTCCCTACCTGATAGGAAGCATCACCTCTGACTCCTATTTGTGGTTATACTTACCTTTGTTCCTGACTTTGTGAGTTAGGCTGTTCATTCAACTGCTGCAGCTTCACTCGTCATCGGCCCTGTTCCAGAGTTATAACACCTGTGTGGATCTCAGTGGTTCTGCTCTCTGCAGTTAATCGCTTCACAGCATTACCTGTTCAGCTTATTCCACAGTCAAGACCTGTGGCCACACTGCAGTGCATTGCTCATAATCTGTCCTGTTCCAGAGTTATAACACCTGTGCGGATCTCAGCACTTCTGTTCTCTGTAGCTAATCACTTCACAGTTACACCTGTTCAGCCTAATCCGCTGCTAAGACCTGTGACCATAGTGCTTCGCTCAGCATCCGTCCTGTTCCTGAATTACTACACTAGTATATACCTCAGTCCTTCTGAGTCCTGCAGCTCATCGCTTCACAGGATCATCGTTCAGCTCATTCTACTGTCAAGACCTGTGACTATACTGCATTGCTCTGCATCTGTCTTGTTCCTGAATTACTACACTAGCGTATATCTCAGTCCTTCCGAGTCCTGCAGCTCATCGATTCACAGCATCATCGTTCGGCTTATTCTGCTGTTAAGACCTGTGAGTATACTGCATCGCTCAGCATCTGTCCTGTTCCTGAATTACTACACTTGTGTATATCTCAGTCCTTCTGAGTCCTGCAGCTCATTGCTTTGCAGTACTACCTGCTCAGCCTATTCCGCTATCAAAACTCGTGGCTATACCGCTGATCATCACACAGAATACGTCCAGTTCCTGAATTTCCATATACCTGGGGCTACATTCCATTCTGCCTTAAAGCTACTTGGTGGTTCTCTAAATTATCTGCTTTGCGCCCCCTATAGGCCCGCGACATGCGGTTGAGAGCAGCTAAGACCATATTCCCTTGCGGGTATCCAACGTGAATACCTCTCTTCCATTAGACTCCGCACCTCTCTGGGGGTAAGCTGTCACTCAAGCAGAGATCAATGCCATTCCCACTATCCGGCTTCCATGACACAAAGACTACACAAAAGAAGCTGCAGGAGAAAGACTGTTTGATATAGGGACTGACTAGAGAGGGTTCAAGAAGTGAGTTAGTTTCCTGTGTAGGGACTAGGAGTTTGTAATTTTTTGGTTCTTTATGCTGTGAATTAAAGCACTTTTATATTTAAAGTTTAAGTGTTATATTGGCTGGAGACAATTAATTGCCACCCAAACACACAGCAATGACTGAAACGTTGCTACAGGATTAATTACCTGGCCCAACCGGTCACAGTATGAAACTAAATATATATGGCATACAAAAAGTGATATTCAAATGTATAGTCCTGCACATGACTGACTGAGTCTTCCAGTCTTGGGTTCATCATGTCCCATAATCCTAGACAAGGTGCGGACTGTGTCTCTAGCGCTTCGTTTGGTACTGCAGCCCTAGGTATGTATTAAGAGTTCCACTGACAACTCTTCCCATATACAGACAATACAAATAGTTTAATACATACACACGGGCGCTTCCCTAGTTGCACTTCAAATCACGTCACTGGCGGTATTAACATGAACTTCAGCATCTATTCTATATACTGAAACAGAAAAGAGGTTTTCATAGTGTAATACTGTATAACAAATGTGTCGGTAGTCCAAAAGTGAGTGAGGACATATATTTCAGTCTGCGGGTCACCACCAATCACCTGTGCTCCCCCTTCAACTTCACACCCCAATGGGTTTATGCTCACAAGATGCAGATGAATTCAAAGCCCCAACTATCATCGAATACTCTTTCTGAGCCTTCCTTAATTCTCTGGATTCTCAGCGTGTCCCTGTCGTACGCCCGTCTGGGAGACCCTTCACATGTGCTGCAAATTACACTTATTCCCTCGGGTACTCACAGCTTCATCTGATACACGGTACCGTCGGATCCGTACTTTAAAACCAGGTTTTCAATTAAAATCGAGCAAACTTGGTTGTCTTTGTCTGAAAAGATGCGTACGGTACGCTACAGCGTAAAAGGGCACGCTAGGGCGTACGCAGCTGCAACACGTGGCAGCAACAGTATTTAGCATTTTACATACATTCGCACAAACACGCATACTTGTAAAATAGTACACATTAATGGTAGTTGCAACACATAGTCATTTATGTCGAAATATAGTAGTATTTATGTTTTATATTATAAGTTATATGCACATTAGTGAAATATATGGAACAGGTTGAAGGAATCAGATCATGTGTGGTATTATAATAAACCTCTTAACATTTTCTACTGTTCGGTTCACTCTGCGAAGGAATCGCAGAGTGCATACACAAGTTATGAATGATAGGGAATTATGAACTACTTAAGACTAAGGAATCTTGGCGGGAAGAGCAGAGCATACCCCCTGGAGAGATGACCCCCTCCTTTGGATTCTTTAGGATGAACTAGCCAATGATTGACAACCCCTTGGAATTTCCTGAAACCTGGACCAGTAGAAGCAAGCTATACCATCTTCATTGTTTTACTGTATTCCTGTGTGCATATAAGCAGCAGCTTCTCATCTAGTGTTCAGACATCTTGTCCCCAGACTTCAAGATTGAATGACTGTACACTGGATCCAGAGCGCCTGCGATAAGTAACGGCTGTACTTATTATAATTTTCGCTTGAATATTGACTGCTACTTTCTGAGAATAAATCTTTGTGCGTTGGAAACACAACTCGAGATTCGACAATCGTTATTGGTTAGCGACAATACGCACTTAACACAATGGACCTCCTCTTCTACCCACTGCCTTGGTCACTCCCTTGACCTTGTCTTCTCCCACCGTTGCAGTCTGTCTGACTTCTCTATCTCCCCCTTTCCACTCTCGGACCACCATCTCCTCTCATTCTCTCTCTCCTCTACTCCTGCACCCCTCCCCCCACCCAAATCTACCCGGTCCAGGCGCAATCTCGACACCCTTTATCCTGCTATTCTATCCTCTTCTCTCGAAACTCTCCTCTCTCCCCTTTCCACCCTGTCCTGCCCCAATCAGGCGCCCTCCCTCTATAACCAAACCCTCTCCTCCGCCCTTGATGCGGTCGCCCCTGCCCAGCCCATCCACCTTCGCTGCTCCAATCCCCAACCCTGGCACTCCAAACTTACCCGCTTCCTCCAAAAATGCTCTCGTACTGCCGAACGCCACTGGAGAAAATCTCGCTCCCTGGCTGATTTCCTCCACTTCAAGTTTATCCTCTCCTCCTACAGCTCTGCCCTCTCGCTCGCTAAGCAATCCTTCTTTAAATCCCTCATCTCCTCCCAGTCCTCCAACCCCCGCCGCCTCTTCGCCACCTTTAACACTCTCCTGTCTCCCCCCCCTTCCCCCCTCCCTTCCTCCCTCTCTGCCACTGACTTCGCCTCCTTTTTCTCCTCTAAAATCGCGGCCATCAGACTTGAAATCTCCTCCTCCATCCACTCTTCCGCCACCCCCCCTCTCGCACTTCCTCCCCCCTCCACTCTCCCCCCCTCTCCTCCCAGCCACCAACTCCTTCACTCCTTCCGCCCCACCTCGGGCGAGGAAGTCCACTCTCTCATTTCTTCTTCCCCCCCTTCTACCTGCCCCCAGGACCCCATCCCTTCTCAACTTCTTCGCTCCCTTTCCGCCTCCACCTGCTCCCACCTCGCTCACCTCTTTAATCTGTCCCTCTCCACCGGCATCTTCCCCTCCGCCTTTAAACATGCTCTCGTCTCACCCATTCTCAAGAAACCCAACCTTGACCCAACCTCACTCTCTAATTACCGCCCCATTTTCCTTCTCCCCTTTGCCTACAAAATACTCGAGAGACTTGTCTGCAACCGTCTCTCCACCTACCTCTCTGAACACTCCCTCCTTGACCGTCTCCAATCAGGCTTCCGCCCCCTCCATTCCACTGAAACTGCCCTGGCTCAAGTTACGAACGATCTCCTCTCGGCTAAAGCCATGGGCCACTACTCCCTCCTGATTCTCCTCAACCTCTCAGCGGCCTTTGACACCGTTGACCACCCCCTCCTGCTTCACACCCTCCAGTCCATTGGCCTCTCCGGTACCGTCCTCTCCTGGTTCACCTTCTACCTTGCCGACCGTTCCTTCTCTGTTTCCACCTCTGAGTCTCTCTCCCCCTCTTCCTCCCTTCCAGTCGGGGTCGTTCAGGGCTCTGTCCTTGGACCCTTACTATTCTCACTATACACCTCTTCTCTGGGTGCACTCATCAGCTCCTTCGGCCTCAAGTACCATCTTTATGCTGATGACACTCAACTCTACCTTTCCTCTCCTGATCTCTCCCCCTCCCTTCTCTCCAGGGTACCCGCATGCCTCTCTGCCATCTCCTCCTAGATGTACTCTAGATTTCTTAAACTCAATCTTGCTAAAACTGAACTAATAGTCTTTCCTCCCTCTCGTACCTCCTTCCTCTCTGACCTCTCTATCACTGTTGACAACTCCTCTATCTCCCCTGTTCACCAACTCCGCTGCCTAGGTGTCATCCTCGACTCCTCTCTCTCCTTTGCCCCTCACACTCACTCTCTCGCCAAATCCTGCCGTTTCCAGCTTTGCAACATTGCCCGCATTCGGCCCTTCCTCTCCCAGGATGCCACCAAATCTCTCGTCCTTTCTCTAATTATCTCCCGGTTGGACTACTGCAACCTTCTCCTTATCGGCCTCCCCCTCTCTCATCTCGCTCCCCTTAGATCTGTACTTAACGCCGCTGCTAGGCTTATTTTCCTCTCTCGCCGTTCCACCTCTGTCTCCCCACTATACCAAGCCCTTCCCTGGCTCCCCTTCCCCTACAGAATCCTTTTCAAGCTCCTCACTCTGACTTACAAGGCCCTCGCCAACTCCACTGCTCCCTACATCTCTAACCTTATCTCTATTCACAATCCCACCCGCCCACTGCGATTGTCCAACGATCGTCGCCTCTTTTCCCCTCTGATTACCTTCTCTCACGCACGTATCTAAGATTTCTCCCGCGCCGCTCCCCTCCATTGGAACAAGCTCCCCCGCTCCATCAGAACTTCCCCTAATCTGTCCTCTTTCAAACGAACATTAAAAACCCACCTTTTCCTTAAAGGCTTCCAGTCTCATGCCTAAACTCCCACCAGTTGGCTACCTCTCTTTCTCATCCCTTCTTCCCTTCTCCCCCTTCCTCGACTCCGTCTCCATTTCTCCCGTCTCTCCGTCTCATCCATGTGTCTGTCTGTCTTCCCCTCCCTTTAGATTGTTCGCTCCTTTGAGCAGGGCTCTCCTACCTCCTGTTTCCATCACTTTTAACTGCGCTCTACAGCTACTCAGCTCACCTCCTTTCGGTCCCTCTGCCCTCTGTCTCCTCTCGATTCTCTCCGCTCCCCTCAGTGTCTCTCAACCTGTCATCCATGCCCATCCTCTTGGGCCATAGTTACCTGCCTGTACTCACTTTTCCCCTCCCTCCCTCTCTTTCATGCTGTGCCTGAGCCCCCAGAGTTATAGTGCTTACTGTTACTTGTACTGTGCTGTTTCACCTTGTACTGTGCCATTGTTTGTCCTTGTACGGCGCTACGGATACTTTGTGGCGCCCTATAAATAAAAATTAATAATAATAATAATAATAATTTGCATAAATTTAATGAAATTATCAATAAAAGCCTTTGACACTTATGAAATTCTTGTAATTTTACTTCAGTATACCATAGCAACATCTGACAAAAAGGTCTAAAAACACTGAAGCAGCAAACTTTGTGAAAAGCAATATTTGTGTAATTCGCAAAACTTTTGGCCATGACTGTATACTGGAGAATATAGCACCGTGTAAAATTGTATAGATACATACATACTGTGACTGAATCACTGATAAATAACTTATTGTATAAATTGATTTAAAGAAAATAGCGCAGGGCGCTTATGTATATAATTGCAAATGATCTTATGTTTGATATTGTATTGAACTTTTTTAGTAGGAAATGTATTGGCCAGGAAAGGGATTTACTTTTGTTTGTAACCTTGCTAGAGGAAATGTATTCATGTATTATGAGCGTCTAGTTGCTGCCCAATAACGATTGTCCACTTTCCATATATGTGGTTCCAAAGCACAATTCGATTTATTAGCAAAAAGTAGCAGAGCAACAAGAGAGAATAAAATAAGTACAGCCGTTACTTATCGCAGGCACCCTGGATCCAGTGTACAGTCATTCAGGTCTGAAGGCTGTGGTCAAGTAGACTGGCTACTGGGTCCAGAGCCCCTGCTTATATACAGTCAGTGAATACAGTAATTCAAGACAGATGATGTTGCTTGCTTTCATAGGTCCAGGCTTCAGGAGGGTCCAGTGTAATGCTGGTCATTGGCCAGTTCAAACGAAAATATCCAAAGGTGGGGGTCAGCTCTCCAGGAGATGCATTCCAACTTTCCCGCCAAGAATCCAGTTTAAACTAGTCTATTTACATTACACAGACAATATCATTCTAAACATTTATTCCCTATCATTGATAACTAGAGAACTCAATGTGCGATCCCTTCGGTGAATGAACTGGACAACTGCGAATAAATAGGGGATTAGAATGATACTAAACATGACATGTTTCCTGCAACCTGAACCTGTGATTTCACTAACATGTATATAGCTTATAATATTAACCATAAACATTGCTACATTTTGACATAAATATCTATGTGTTGCAACTACCTTTAATATGAGCTACTTACAAATGTGTATGTTCGTGTGAATGCGTGTAAATGTGTAAAACCTGTTGTTGCCACGTGTTGCGGCTGAATACCCTTCTCCACGCCGTAGCGTGCTATACGCATAATTTTCAGACAAAGACAATCAAGTTGTTAGATATTAATTGAAATTACTTTATCCAATTAGCTGACTTTGGAACATGTCTGAGGTATATGTTTGATTTCTGATAAGCATTTGTAAGTCTGCTGTGTAGTCTAGAGGATGTCCTCATTAAGGCTAATTAAGTCTATTCAATGTGAGTGACCAACACTTAAACGCACAACAGGGGGCCGTTACCTGAATGCAGGTCGTGTTAGACAGACAGGATGTCACGGTCTCAAGCGATAGCAGGTCTTTACGATGCGAATCCTAGGATCTGTACAGTTTAGCGCTACTCCAACAGGGCGCAGAGTCTAACGAGCAGACGGTGTTCACCAGGAACTGCCGCAAAGCAGTATGGTCTTAGCTGCATCTCTCCTCGCAGGTCGCGGCCCCTGCCAGAGTACTGATCAAGACCCTCTTGGAAAGTCAGCAGACAAAGGGACAGTTGAATACTGGAACAGCTGAAGGAACGTCAGCTCCGTAGACCGAGGATGGATGTGTAGGTATTAGTTGGCACGTGAGCTCAGGAGACAAGCAGGTAGGGTAGCAGGTACGTAGTTGGAGCGTCAGCTCTGTAGACAAGTGAAGTAGCAGGTACTTTATTGGAGTGTCAGCTTTGCAAACAAGTAAAGTAGCAGGTACTTGATTGGAGTGTCAGCTTTGCAGACAAGTAGAGTAGCCGGTACCTGATTGGAGTGTCGGCTTTGCAGACAAGTAACGTAGCAGGTACTTGATTGGAGTGTGAGCTTGCAGACAAGTAGAGTAGCCGGTACCTGATTGGAGTGTCAGGTTTGCAGACAAGGAACGTAGCAGGTACTTGATTGGAGTGTCAGCTAGCAGACAAGAAAACAGAATACAGAGCAGCCACGTCTTAGGCACCAAAAGGCAACTGAGGAACAGGCACTGAGTGAATAGAGGAAGTGCCTTTTGTATTTGGAGCCTAAATTGCCTGGCCAATGAGGAGACAGCCATAGGTTTTATAAATCGCGGGTCTGCGTATCTCCCAAGTGGAGTGCCGGAGCGAGGTAAGTTTGCCAGGGGTCGTGTGGGCTGCCCGATACCACGGCGAGTGACACAGGAACTCTAAACAATGGAGACAGCACAGCTGAAGAAATTAGGGTGATGTGGAAGTTAAATAGTGTTAGATGCAAAACTAGATTACATCCTAAGATCTGATGGAAATCTGAGGAAATCAAGTTGATATGGAAGTTAAATTGTTAGATGCAAAATTTGATTACATCCTGAGATCTGAGGGAATATTGTAGACGGGTTGGAGCCAGCTAGGTCCAAGGGGCCAGCTTACCCCCTGCCAGGAGTTATGTCAAAACTGTATAAAAGGTGAGCTGTTAGAGCATGTAATGTATTATTCTGATGTTTCATCTGAACTGACCACTGATATCTTTAATCAGTGGAACTGTCCTTCTCAGGACACTTGAGCGAAATAAACAGCACTCTTTTCTTCAAGACCCTGCTTAACAACTTCTTCAATATTGTTGTAATCCTGTGACCTACAGATTAGACCCTAAATCTAATCCGCCCTCTGGCTGTTTCTGATGTTTGGACCCAGCTCTCCAGTACCACTGCTGTGCCGCTACTTAGCAGCTCTGGCTAGTGTGATAGGCCAGGGGGAATCCCTGGACAACACCCTGATCCATAGTAAGTAGTCAGGGGTATCAGCCCAAGTGTACCAGCATGGGAGTACACTAGCAGCACAGTAAACCAGAAGGAACATGGTTTTGGGTGCCATAAAGGAGTCCAGTGGTGACAGCAGGCTCCTCCTACTGCGGCAGGAGGGGCGAATTCGGGATAACAAAAGGGGGCGGTGGCAAAGTAAGCCCAGCCGGTTCCCAGCAACAACAGACAGGGTGGCATAGGCGGTCCATCCTTTCACACATACAATACACAACTTAGTTACAATGGATAAAACTGCATATTATATGAAAGTAATGACGTTATACACCAAGGGGCTCATTTAGAGTTGGACGCATTTGTGCCCTAAACATATCAGCAAAATACACATGCATGAAAAGAGCATTTACATGCATATGCAATAGGGTAAACACACCAGGAGGGGTCAAACAAATCACTGATGATCTAGGTAGACTAGAGGAATGGTCAAGAGTGTGGCAACTACAGTTTAATGCCAAAAAAACCAAAAGGCTAAATATAGTATTAAAGGCACTACTACTGAGAGGAAAGGGATTTGGGAGTCACTATTTCAGGTGACTTACAGGCAGGTAAGCAATGTAACAAAGCAATTAGAAAGGCAAGCCAAATGCTTGGTTGCACAACGCTTCTTTAAACTCAATATTTCCAAGACCGAGCTTATAGTCTTCCCCCCTGCCAGGATTCTCCCACCTCCACCCCTGTCTATTTCTGTTAATAACTCTACCCTCGTTTCTGTCCCCCAAGGCCGATGCCTTGGGGTCATCCTTGATTCCTCCCTCTCATTTAAGCCTCACATTCTGTCCCTCTCAAAATCCTGTTACTTCCACTTTTGGAATATATCTAAGATACGTCCCTTTCTCACCACGGAAGCCACAAAAACCCTTGTTCACTCGCTTATTATCTCTCGCCTTGACTACTGTAACCTTCTTCTCTCTGGCCTACCTGATTCTCGCCTTGATCCTCTTAAGTCTATCCTCAATGCTGCTGCCCGCCTCATTTTTCTTTCCCGCCGCTCTATCTCTGCAGTCTCCCTCCAACAGTCACTACATTGGCTCCCCATACCCTACAGAATTAAATTTAAACTCCTCACCGTCACCTTTAAAGCTTAGTCAATCTTCCCCTCCCTACATCTCCAATCTCATCTCTACCTACACTCCTACCCGCCCCCTCCGCTCTGCCTCTGACCGCCGCCTCACTACTTCACTGATCACTTCCTCTCACTCTCATCTTCAGGACTTTGCCCGGGCTGCTCCCCTGCTGTGGAACGATCTTCCACGTTCCATCAGGTTAGCATCTACTCTCAAAGGCTTCAAGCGTGCCCTTAAGACTCATTTCTTTATTCAAGTCTATCAGTCCTCCTAACTTTCTTGTCCTGGCTCTCTCCCCTAGTTAGTACCACCCTTTATGTGTCTCCCCCTTCCCTTTAGGTTGTTAGCTCTCATGAGCAGGGCCCTCTTTCCTTGTGTGCTCCTTCTACTGTTCCTTCACCCTCTGTACCTCTTGGCCGGCCTCGCTAGCCCTCTTTTCCCTGTTTTATTAAGCTTCGGCCTTCTTGCTGATTTCTACCATCCCTTTCACTATCTGTCAGATATAATCTGATTTGCTTTACCCTGTCACCTGTGTTTGTATATTTTTGTGTATCATGTTGTGTCTTGGTTCTGTTTTCTGTATATGTAATGTACGGCGCTGGGGTCCCTTTGTGGCGCCTTATAAGTCAAAGATAATAATAATAATAATAATAATAATAATAATAATAATAATAATAATAATAATGCCACTGTATAGGTCATTGGTACGGTCTTATCTAGAATACTGTATTCAGTTCTGGAGGCCATAACTCCTGAAGGATATAAATACCCTAGAGACTGTACAAAGAAGGGCAACTAAATTGGTACATTTTTTTCAAGAAAGACTGCGTTGTGGACAGTAGCTAGAAACGATGACTGCTAAGTAATGGAGTAACCCCCACATATAATCAAATTAATGGATTGGTTCTTTATAATAAAAACAAACATTTATTTCCATATGTTTAAAAATGTATATAAAAAAATATGTATAGTTTGGAGCAGAGAAGGGAAAGTGGGAACATGATAGAAACTTTCAAATATATCAAGGGTTTTACAAGTCACAGGAGGGAAACATTCTTCAAAGGACGAGAAGTACTAGTACACGAGGACATGCACTGAAACTGGAGGGAAGTAGGTTTGAGGAAAAACTACTTCACAGAAACTTGTGTATCAGCACTTATGTTGCATTCTATGTACACGTAAAACGCAGCATAAAAGGGAAGAGCTCCCTCAGAGCAATGTTGTGGGAGGAGGTGGACAGGGCATGGGGCCCCTTCAAAGTGCTGCTATAGGGCCCCTTAATTCCTAGTTATCCCCCTGTACATAATAACAATTTACCAAATGTCTTAAAGACCATGGGGTATATTTACTAAACTGCTTGTTTCAAAAAGTGTAGATGTTGCCTATAGCAACCTATCAGATTCTAGCTATCATTTTGTAGAATGTACTAAATAAATGATAACCAGAATCTGATTGGTTGCTATAGGCAATAGCCTAAACCTACAGTTTAGTAAATATAGCCCCCTGAGTGCTGCTTGTTGTGTGCATGGACATCCTGTTTGATATATAGGGGCATATTTAAAAAGGATCGCAAAACATGTAAAATAGTTTTCAATCCTTATCGCATTGATAAGGATTGAACTATTTTTTATATTCATCAAAAAACCTACATAGGAACAGCAGTTCCGATAAACTGCTGTTCCTGTGGATAAAAAAATAGACTTACCACGGCGTCTTCAGAATGCAATCCTGGCATCTTCGTTTTGTCCTTTCACTTTCTGTGCACATGAGCTGATCGAAGCTAACCGACATGCGTACAGAGAACAGTAGTCAGTGAGACGGGACAAATACAACAGAGCAGTTCGGACGTGGCAGGGAGGGATCACGTGATCCCTACACACATGCACTGTCCAGCTCTGCTCTTCGGAGCAAAGCTGGACAGAATGAAAATCAATGAAAAGATTCAAACACGAAAATGTATGTCAGCTTCAGCTGGTGTACATTAACATAACAAGTTTCTGAAAATTTGTCTTTTTCGGAAATTGTTGAAATGTGTTAGGTAGCAGTCCCCATACTCTTTTATGGGGACTGCACAGAAAAACTAAATGAAATGCAAAGCAGCAGATATCCACGATATATGCTGCAATGCAACTCTCATAAATATGAAGTATACTTATATTGGCGGTGGACTCACGTTAAAGGTATTTTTGGCCCCTTATTGTTAGGAACCCCTCCAGCCGGCACAACACAACCCGGAATCTACTCTGCCAATCAGGTGTTCACTGGAGCCCCTGATGGTGGGGACAGACTGGGCCGCAGACTGACAGAGGGTCGTGAAGTGTGTACCGGCTGGGGAGAACCCAGGCAAGCAGAGTGAGGTCCACGCAGAGGTCAAGGGCCGGCAGCAGACAACAGTATCGGTAAACAAGCTGAGGTCAGGGGTCACAGGCAGATAGCAGAAACGGTAAACAGGCTGAAGATCAGGGTCACAGGAAACACAAGCGAAGTCCAATTCAAAGCCAAGGGTCATACACGGGAAATCAGTAGCAGTATCAGGATACAGGAACAGGAACAAGCAGGTCAGCAGGTCAGCAGACTGGAGCACAAAAGCTATAACCGGTAATGAGGTAGCAGACCTCATTGCCTTAAGTAGTAGGCCCAGCCAATCAGAGCCTGTCTCTGATAATCCTCAGCCCCCTTGCACCTAGATTAATTAGCCCACAGGTGTTGTAATATGTTGAGCGCATGCACCCGGCTTCTCACCGCCGGGACGCAGCGCTGAAGCGTCCATCCGGGAGCCACGATATCCGCAAAACTGCCAATAAACCTCCTGTAGTAATTGGCGAATCCCAGGAATCTCTGCACCGCTTTGAGGTTATTCGGTTGTACCCAGTCTAGGATTGCTTGGACCTTGGTTGGGTCCATAGAGAATCCTTCCGAGGGAATAATATAACCAAGAAAGGATACCTTCTGAACCTCAAACTCACATTTTTCGAGTTTAGCATAGAGGTGATGTTTTCTCAACTTTTGTAACACTTGTCTGACATGACCCTGGTGTACTGACAACGAGTCCGAATATATGAGGATGTCGTCCAAGTAAACCACAACGAAATGTCCCAGAAACTCACGTAGTACTTCGTTAATTAGATCCTGAAACACTGCAGGGGCGTTACTCAGACCAAACGGCATGACCAAATATTCATAGTGGCCGGAGAGCGTATTGAATGCCGTCTTCCACTCATCACCTGCTCTAATACGTATGAGGTTATATGCACCCCGGAGATCAATTTTGGTGAAGACTGTTGCACCTCTTAGTTGATCGAACAATACAGAGATGAGAGGAAGTGGATAGGTGTTTTTAACTGTGATGAGTTTCAATCCTCTGTAGTCAATACAGGGTCTTAGCCCTCCGTCTTTTTTAGATACAAAAAAACAACCAGCTCCTACTGGACATTTGGACGGCCTGATGAAGCCCTTTTCCAAATTCTCCTCAATATACTCCTGCATGGACTTGGTCTCGGGAGCTGAGAGGGAATACAGGCGTCCCTTAGGCAACTTGGAACCAGGTATGAGCTCAATAGCGCAGTCGAAGTCACGGTGAGGTGGTAGGGTATCCGCCGCTCTCTTAGAAAACACGTCCCAGAAGTCGTGGTATTGTGAGGGAAGTTGCTCCGGAATAGACTGGACCAACTGCAGCGGTAGTGACAAACAGGACTGTTCACAATAAGAACTCCAGTGGACAATTTCTCCTTTTATCCAATCCACTACAGAGTTATGCCGGGAAAGCCATGGGTGACCCAGGATCAAGGGCACCGATGAGCAATCAATAAGTAGGAAGGTTATTGATTCTGAATGGAGGGCTCCGATATTCAACTGTAGTGGCGGGGTCTCCCAGGAAATCTTGCCACCAGGTAACAGAGCTCCATCTAAACCACAAACCGTAACAGCAGACTTGAGTCTTACCATTGGAATTTCAGGAGCGCGGGCGAACCCGATGTCAAGGAAGTTGCCCACAGCTCCACTGTCAATGAAGGCTGCCAGGTCCATGGAATGGGTATTGAACGTGAGCTGCGCAGGGATCAATACAGCATTTTTCGGGGAGACAATTTGCAGACCTAGGTGAACTTTCCCCTTGTTCCCTAGGCATGCTCGTTTCCCGGCTTATTTGGGCAGGAACGGGAGACATGGCCTCTTGTGCCACAATACAGACATAGGCCTTGTGATCGTCTCCTGTCTCTTTCCTCAGGGGAAAGGCGATATGCTCCTAATTGCATCGGTTCCTCACCATCCGTGGAAACAGGAACAAAGGCGGTTGGAGGTGATGATGTCTCCTTTTCAGTTTTCCGCTCTTTATACCTCCTGTCAATTTTAATGGAGAGGAGCATCAGATCCTCCAGAGAGCTAGAAGATGGGTATTGCACCAGCGAATCTTTGATCTGCTCCGATAGGCCGAGACGGAACTGACTACGTAAGGCGGGGTCGTTCCATCCACTATCAGGTGACCATCTACGGAATTCAGCGCAGTATTATTCTGCCGACCGCCGGCCTTGTTTCAAGGCCCGTAAATGAGCTTCCGCGGAGGCAACTCGATCCGGGTCATCATACAGTAGACCCAATGCCTCAAAGAAAGAGTCTACGGACTGCATGGCAGGACTGGTCTATGGCAAAGAAAAGGCCCAGGACTGGGGGTCACCTTGTAGGAGGGAAATGATGATCCCGACTCTTTAATGCTCTGAACCGGAGGAACGGGGTCTCAACAGGAAATAGAGCTTGCAACTTTCCCTGAAATTCCGGAACAGAGATCTATTTCCAGAGAAGCGATCCGGCAAATTCATCTTAGGTTCACAGGAGGAACTTGGAGTGGGTTGAGAAGTTTTTGCGGCTTCTTCTTGAACAGACAGACGCTCAGCCAATCCCTGGATCAGCTGATACAAGGACTCAACATGGGCTGCTAAGGCCTGTGCTGGAGACGGTGTGGATCCGCTTCCATCCATCGCAACCTCGTCTCAGTGTGTGGGCCGGTTATAATGTTAGGAACCCCTCCAGCCGGCACAACACAACCCGGAATCTACTCTGCCAATCAGGTGTTCACTGGAGCCCCTGATGGTGGGGACAGACTGGGCCGCAGACTGACAGAGGGTCGTGAAGTGTGTACCGGCTGGGGAGAACCCAGGCAAGCGGAATGAGGTCCACGCAGAGGTCAAGGGCCGGCAGCAGACAACAGTATCGGTAAACAAGCTGAGGTCAGGGGTCACAGGCGGATAGCAGAAACGGTAAACAGGCCAAAGATCAGGGTCACAGGATACACAAGCGAAGTCCAATTCAAAGCCAAGGGTCATACACAGGAAATCAGTAGCAGTATCAGGATACAGGAACAGGAACAAGCAGGTCAGCAGACTGGAGCACAAAAGCTATAACCGGCAATGAGGTAGCAGACCTCATTGCCTTAAGTAGTAGGCCCAGCCAATCAGAGCCTGGCTCTGATAATCCTCAGCCCCCTTGCACCTAGATTAATTAGCCCACAGGTGTTGTAATATGTTGAGCGCATGCGCCAGGCTTCTCACCGCCGGGACGCAGCGCTGAAGCGTCCATCCGTTGCCCCGGCAACGACCGGGTCATGGGCGGAAGTGACGTCCCGGTCGCCATAGCGACGGCCGGGACGCAGGTAGGAGAGTTGCGGCGGCTGGGCACCGCCGCGGCTCGTAACACTTATATAGCCTCATAAATAGGCCTCATAAACACACAACCTTTTTTGCACAACCAATGAAGCTGTAGGGACTGCAGTTTGAACTGGATGAACCATATATGCAAAACAAGCACCTGTGAGACAGAAAACTATAGTGCACAAGATACACATTTATCTAGAAGTCATACATCATGCAATGAGAGTAAAAGAAAATCACATGAAGGTTTATTAATGATGGATCAAACAAAGCAGAGAAGAGAAAATAGAAATGAAATGTTTAGTTTGAGTCAATAGCAACGGAAGGTATCCAATGTGTGTGGATTCCACACCCTGGATATTCTCTTTTGTGTACACATAGCCAGTTTTTCCTCTCTGAACTTAACCAACAAAGACTCCCACTCCCCAGTCACTACAGTGCAAGTTCCTCTGATCAGCATCTCAGCATAAATTGCACAGTCAGGTGTGGTTGTAACATTACAAAGAAGGTCCAACTACATCACAGCAATAACTGGCTATTTGCTGCTATTAATAATTCAGAGGATAGGTTGCCTGAGGAAAATATGAAAAACCCCATGATCATACCATGTCAATGGAAAAAAAACATATCAGAAACTGTCACTGTTATAATATATATATATATATATATATATATATATATATATATATAAAACTGCTATAATATTCAATATAAAGAGAACTGAATATTAGGTGACTTTCAGCTAATAAATTACTGTATTACAATTTTTGTATCTTTATTGGTTGTGACCTTTTTAAAGCACTACATGCATATGGATAGAAATATGAAACCAATAAATACAAATATTTTCTTAATGGTGAATAATAATCAATAACTGTTATGCATTGATACATTTGTGAAAATATGACACAATCACTTTTGCATTAATATATTTGCAATATTGTTGCTACAACAAAGGAATAGATTGAAATATACCTGCACATCAGCAAAAAAATAATGAAATAATAAGTATGCCTTTAATGCATAACTTATATATGCAGCAATTTTAATAACAAAATATATGAGAGAGTACAAATGATCACATACAGCAATTGCAAACAATTTAACGTAATATTTGAAGTTACTGCTTTTAATGCAGTATATGAACTTTCCCCAAACTATATTTTCCCTAGAAATGGCTTATGCTTGTAATAAAGGACAGTACCATCTCTATTAGTATAGGGCATCCTTCATCTTGACCTTTTTTTAGCTATCTGACATATGACCGCAATCCTACCTGTCTACTAAAAATGCACTAAACAGCCAAAGATGAGAAGTCATCTCTAATCAACTGTCAGCTACATGAGTTACTCTCTACATCCCTTTATAACATAAATAATTTTCATTTTTTGTGTATGCTGTTACAAAAGTAGACGCACTAATGCGCTTAATTTGTACTCAGCAAAGAATGCCCCAAATCCACCCATCTTCTCCCATTGGATGGTGGAAGCTTTTGTACCACTGTAAAGACCATCTCGGCCTGGAAGTATTTAACTGCAAGATTATGTGCAATGGCGCATTAGTACATAACATAACATAGGTACATAACATCAAGATAGCTGCTATTTTCATAAATGACCTTAGTGCTTAATTACAGTGAAGACAGAACTCTTCCACCCCTCACGCATTTATTGATCGGGGTCCCTCTGTCACTCACTCGTCTGCCACAGCCTTGAGCATGGCTCCTCTGCTGAAGACTTCCTTCTACCGCCTTCATTTATTCAATATTATTTGGCATAATAATGATAGGAAACAAGCACAATGATAGCAAGTGAGGCACAGAAGGGGACTTCTCAAACACACATTTAGAAGGCACTACCTACAGTGACCTATTCATTTTTTTGTAGTATGTTCAGCACTTTCAACAGCAGCACAGTGTAGTTCCGCTCAACCAACTCCTTCATATACATGTGCACAAAGCTGACTTGGATTCTTATTTAGTCATTTTCGTATTCATGAAAAACTTGTTTTTTAATGGTTAAACTGGTTCTGGGCATTGAAAATGACTGCAATATGATCACAGTGACTGATGTATTCAAGGGGTTACATTACTAATTTCACAGTGCACACAGAGTTATGTATAGAATACAATTGAATCCATCTTGGTACCAAAGTAGACACTGAGGACAAATTTATTTATTTGAACAGGTAGCCAATATGTTAAAAAGTAAAATTTCTTTGGGCCACTGATATCATAATGTATATTCACAGATTGGGATGGACTCTAAAATATGCAATTGAACAATTGTAATGCTAACCATAACCATGGGCACTGAGGCAAGTTTTGCTATTTAAATAAGTAACTGATTTTTTCCAAGGGCTAATTGATATGACAACTTGCTGTCCTGTACGATAAGGCTGCCAGCTACAGTGCCCACTTCTCAGCATTCACCTGTGGGTGCCAGGACTGTACCAGTCTACCTGCTTTAGGACTTAAAAGAAGGCAACTGGTTCTGAACCATAATAATATAAGGTTGTGTCAATGATCACTTAATATACTGTATATGCGCTTGAACGCAGAGTACAGTAAATGTGTCTTTACTTTGAGTGCATATTGCAAAATTTTTAATCTGCTCTTATGCATGCACTGTGTTTATATCAGTTTTTGTGTGCACTCAGTGCATAGCAAACACAAAATCAAATGCAGTCATATGACATTAAGTTTACTCAGGTCATAGCATTCTTCTCTTTGGCAGTCATATTAGGTTATAAAAACCTGTTTCAAATCTGCACCAGTCCAGGTGCATCAGGAGTCTGCACTCGTTGACTGTTCCAGGAAGAAAAAAAATCCCAGATCGTCATCTATTTATATAGCTCCACTAATTCCGCAGCGCTGTACAGAGAATGCACATCAGTCCCTGACCCATTGGAGCTTACAGTCTAAATTCTATAACAAATCCACTCACAGACTGAGAGAGACTAAGGTCAATTTAATAGCAGCCAATTAACCTACTAGTACTTTTTTTGAGTGTTGGAGGAAACCCACACAAACACGGGGAGAACATACAAACTCCACACAGATAAGGCTATGGTCAGGAATTGAAATCATGATCCCAGTGCTGTGAGGCAGAAGTGCTGACCACTAAGTCACTGTGCTGCCCACAGATGAGGGTTAATTTAGTCCCCGTATGCCTTTAAATGACAAGAAACCACTTGCCTTAAACAGTGGAGATTCAGCTTTCCCCAAAATATGGGATAAATTAAAAAGCGTGGTAAAAGGAATTTTAACTTTAGTCTTAATCCAAAGCCTTATATCGCCCCGAAACATTAGGCAAAGTCCTAAACTTGAATTTACACCAAACTTTAACCCTAACATCAGCCCGCATTCTGATCCAAGCCTAGGCTTTCTCTCAACCATGAACCAAATTCAACCTCTAAAATGATAACATTATACAAGAGTACAGATGTCACCTCTCCAAATTCTTAGAATGCACAAAACCCTTTGTTTTGCAATCAGCTGAGGAGCCCACTAGTGTGATAATAATGTGGCCACTATGTTGTAATTTTCTCGTACTTAGAGATAAGAAAAGTAACATTCTGTAGGACATTGCAGAGCATTGCAATATCCCGAGATTAACTCTTTAATACTGCGTTCACATTGCTGCCCCGGCAATATCCCGGGTATATGAACCTGGGATATTGCCGGGTGATAGAGCTCTCCCAGCTCATCAGACCCCGTTCACACTGCCCCTTTTACCTGGGAAATTCCCGGGTCAACCCCGTTATGTGCAGCAGCCAGATAGGGTTATGTGGATCAGCGGGGTACTCAGGGCAATGTGGAGCAGCCGGATAGTCAGTATTATGTGGAGCAGCCTGATGCTCAGGGTTATGTGGAGCAGCCAGGTACTCAAGGTTATGTGGAGGAATTTGTTGTGGGTGATGTGGGGATTTTATTGATGTGCCTGAGTTTGGAGTAAAAATGTTGCCCTCTGTTATATAAGGGGTAAGTGCCGTCTAGGTTGTATGGAAAGTGTGGTGGAGGATGTGCAGGCCCTTGCATTCTTGACAATAAGCAATCAAGGAAAGCCATTTGACATTCCCGATTTTCCCTGCTAATCCACTCATGCGTTCCCATTATTTAAGTAAGGAAAGAGTTCTGCAACTTGCACTCATTATCAAAGAAGCGTTGGAAATCTAACATTGTTGCGTCTGAGCCTCGCCTCTATATCTGGTAGCTTTTGAAAGAGGTCATCTGTGATTCAAGGTTACCTAATTGATGTTTCATATGTGCAGTATTATCTTCCAAATTAGAAACGCGGTTCTCTGCCTCATCAACTCTCCCTGAAATTCTGCAAATCTCATCTTAGCAGAGACAAGTCCACCTGCACTTCCCCAATCTTTTCTTTTACCCAATGCTCAGAGGAGTTAATTGCATGCAAATCCTCCTTTTTTTCTACTTTTTTATTTTGGGGGAGTCCAGAACTTCTATAAGGAACTGCTTTGTCCTCACATCTGCTGTATAATAAATATTGAACATCTAGCACTTAAGCAATTTCATACATTTTTACTTGAAATAATACAGATGTTTAAAACCATTTGAGTATTATGGATGTTATTTCAGGTACCGCCTCAAGCTGCAGACCCAACCCTAGATAAACTGTTCCTCATTCTTTAGTTGAACCTCTGCAACCTCTCTTTTTGTAATTTCCTTTACTTTACATCTCATCATTGGCTGAATAATATTAACAAAAGCTCAGTCATTTCTGTGTCAGGGACATGTTTTGTGAATTGTAACAGAAGAGTGTAATGAGGAAATTAGTGGGATTTTAGACAACTTCCTTGCATTTCAGAATGATATACTTCCTAATTATAAGTAGGGTATATTTTCATTTAAGAAAAACACAAAATAAAAAAAACCTAACTTGGGCAGCATGGTGGCTAAGTGGTTAGCACTTCTGCCTTACAGCACTGGGGTCATGAGTTCAATTCCCGACCATGGCCGTATCTGTGAAGAGTTTGTATGTTCTCCCCATATTTGCGTGAGTTTCCTACGGGTGCTCCGGTTTCTTCCCACACTCCAAAACATACTGTTAATTGACTGCTAACAAATTGACCCTAGTCGGTGTATCTGTCTGTGTGTTAGGGAATTTATATTGAAAGCTCCAATGGGGCAGGGACTGATGTGAGTTCTCTGTACAGTGCTGCGGAATTAGTGGCGCTATATAAATAAATGGTGATGATGATGATGATGATAACTTCTTAGTTTTGCATATATACATTTATGAACATGACCAGACCCTCCAGATTAGGTCCTCTGTCTACATACAGAGAAAGCATTAACCTTTCCTAGCAAATGACGACTAACATCATACTCTGCAAGTCTTGCCCTTTGCACAAAAAAAGGATGAATATCCATATTTCTATACAATTCTTTCCTCTGTTTAAAGTGTTATGAATTGTATTATGAGGTTGTCCCCTGTCTTTGTCCTTACCACTGCATATCTGGTGTGTCCATCAAAATGAAAACTAGGTATATGTGTTGATAAAAATATGAACCAATACCTCATTTTGTTAGATACACAGCTATGCAGTGCTAAGGACGAGCTCTGAAAACAATTGTCTTTTCATTTGGTGGCATGTATATTGCCATGCAGCTGATAAATAGCTATTAGTTTCAACAGGTATTATATAGGTTTATATGGTCTCACTATCAGAATTCCATTCTAAAACCAAATAAAATATTTTTGGTGGATATAAAATTAAGATTGTAGTTATTTTTTCCAATAAGTGAGTGATTTCACTAAACTGCTCCACAATACCATTCCATATTAATGTGATGTTGTATATGTAATGGTGCCTAGTTTAAACTTTTTGAAGTAAATATTATTATTGACATATTTCTGGTACTAACTGCCCATAAACAGATTGGAAAAGTTAGGCACAAAAATTGTCCCCATAGCTGTCCCCCATGTCTGAATACAAAAGGCATGCGACATGTGACATTGTGGCCCCTTAGAGGTTATTGCCTAGTGATCATGTGCAATCACCAGACAATAACACCCTACACTACAGAACCTAAAGAACAGTATCTGAGTAGGTGAGAATTGGGGGTGGGGCAATATGAGATTTTTTTGTCTTTAACAACTTTATTTATTTGAGGTTCAGCAGAAAACAACAGTGTGGTGACAACATAAAAAAGCATTGTGTGTCCAAATATTTCAAGGTCAAGTAGTACAGAAAAAAATCCAAAAACAAAACAATTGTAATAAGTAGGAGTGGGTACACATTAGGGATGTGCACCGGCGACTTTTGAGGTCTCGTGTTTTGTGTTTTGGATCCGGATTTTCGTTATTTTTGAGGTTCGGATTTGTCTCGCAAAACACTTGACGAAAGGTCTCGGTTCGGATTTAAGGTATTGGATTCGGATTTTTTTTGAAAAAAACATAAAAAGTTTAAAAATCAAGTTTTTGGGCTTATTTTCACTCCTAGGCTATTATTAACCTCAATAACATTCAATAACAAGCATTTCCACTAATTTACAGTGTATTCTGAACACCTCACAATATAGTTATTAGTCCAAAACGTTGCAACAAGGTATCTTTCTGGACTGCGTAGAGGAGTGGGTCACCACAATATATATTAAAAACCCTGAACTTTTATGATTCGCACCAATAATTGTACCTGGACTGCGTAGAGGAGTGGGTCACCACAATATATTAAAAACCCTGAACTTTTATGATTCGCACCAATAATTGTACCTGGACTGCGTAGAGGAGTGGGTCACCACAATATCTTAAAAACCCTGAACTTTTATGATTCGCACCAATAATTGTACCTGGACTGCGTAGAGGAGTGGGTCACCACAATATCTTAAAAACCCTGAACTTTTATGATTCGCACCAATAATTGTACCTGGACTGCGTAGAGGAGTGGGTCACCACAATATATTAAAAACCCTGAACTTTTATGATTCGCACCAATAATTGTACCTGGACTGCGTAGAGGAGTGGGTCACCACAATATATTAAAAACCCTGAACTTTTATGATTCGCACCAATAATTGTACCTGGACTGCGTAGAGGAGTGGGCACTGGGCACCACAATAAAATATATAAAAAACCTTCAACAGATCTGCATTACACTACACATACGGCTGCTCCTCCATCCTCTCCATCATATACATGTTGGAGTTTTAGCGTGAGACAACCTCTTGTTTTTGATAATGTCAGTCCATTTTGAATATTTTTCAATTTGCCCCACACCACTGAATGTACTTTATCTATGATACGCAATACGCATCTATCTATCTTGACTGCGTAGTGTGGTGGCCCCGGTACACAATTTGGTACCGAGGCCACAATATAATTAAAAAACCCTCCACGTGTCTGAATTCCACCAAACAAGTATCTGGACTGCATAGTGGGGTGGCCCCGGTACCAAATTTGATACCGGGGCCACAATACCTCCTCCAAACATGGTACAGACAATTCGTCATTGAGATCCCAGACAGACAGGGTCAAAGTGTTATTGTTTGACTTTGTAAACCCAAAAAACTGTCCCTGTTGCACATAGTCGTGCAATGAAGACTGACTTTTTCATTTAAAGGCACGATCTTTCAAGTGTAGTGTTTGTAAGTCTAAGTCATATTATACTTTTGGTAAAATTGGTTTATTTTGTTCCTCTTTATGGTAATTAATTAGTAATAGAATTAAAGTATGAAATAGAATTAAAGTATGAAATAGAATTAAAGTATGAAATAGAATTAAAGTATGAAATAGAGTGGTATAGAGTTGTAGTGTGGTATAGATAGAGTGGTCCACACAATATAATAATAAAACCCTCAACTGGTCTGAATTCCACCAAACAAGTATCTGGACTGCGTAGTGTGGTGGCCCCGGTACACAATTTGGTACCGAGGCCACAATATAATTAAAAAATTGGGCATCAACTGTCACCGTTGTTTAATATCTGATACACCTAAATATGGACTGCACAGTGGAGTGGCCCCGGTAGTAAATTTGGTGCCGGGGCCACAATACCTCCTCCAACTTCCAAGTGTAGTGTTTATAAAGACAGACAGCGTCGAAGTGTTATTAGTTGACTTTCTTAACCCTAAAATTGTCCCTGTTGCAAATATTCATGCAATGGACAGTTACTTTTCTATTGAAAGACTCAAGCTTTCAAGTGTAGTGTTTATAAAATATAAACAACAATACAGTAGTTTTAGAGCACGTCAATACCTCTTGTTTTAAATTATGACACGGCATTTTACTTTTGGTTTAATTTCTTGAATTTTTTTACATTTGGTTTTACTTTTTGAACATGGCAAACGACTGTTGATTGGTCATATAATGCAAAAAAAAAAGTTCCAAGATGGAATTGTCCTTGGGCCCTCACACCCACCCTTATGTTGTTGAAATAGGACATGCACACTTTAACAAACCAATCATTTCAGCGACAGGGCCTACCAAACAACTTTGGCTGAAATGATTGGTTTGTTTGGGCCCCCACACCAAAAAAGCTATTCATCTCTCCCTGTACAGACTAAACAGGCTCTACTGAGGCAAGATGTCGTCCTCATCCTCAACCTCTGATTCCTCTCCCCCTACAGTGTGTACTTCCTCCTCATCACACATTATCAATTCGTCCCCGCTGGACTCCACAACCACAGGTCCCTCTGTAGTATCTGGAGGGCAGTGCTGTACTTCATTGAGGAATTGATTATTCATTTTTATAAACATCATTTTTTCAACGTTGTGAGGAAGCAACCTCCTTCGCCGCTCACTGACCAGGTTCCCCGCTGCACTAAAAACTCTTTCCGAGTACACACTGGAGGGGGGACAACTCAGGTAAAATAGAGCCAGTTTGTACAGGGGCTTCCAAACTGCCTTTTTTTCCTGCCAGTAACAATATGGACTGTCTGACATGTCTACTTGGATGGTGTCAGCAAAGTAATCATCCACAATTTTTTCTATTGTGACAGCATCCAATGCAGCGAGAGTAGACATGTCTGCAATGGTTGGCAGGTCCTTCAGTCCGGACCAGATGTTATCAGCATCCCCGCCAGTGCCTCTTTTGGGAAAACTGAGCTTTTTCCTCGCAGCCATAGATGTGGAAGAAAATGAGGGTGGAGCTGTTGGCATGTCACGGTCCTCTTCAGAGGACAATCTCCTGACCAGCAGGTCTTTGCACCGCTGTAGACTTGTGTCCGCCGGAAACAGAGACACAACATACGCTTTAAACCGAGGATCGAGCACGGTGGCCAGAATGTATTCCTCTGACTTTAAAAGAGTGACCACCCTCGGATCCTGGCAAAGCGTACGAAGGGCTACATCCACAAGAGCTACATGCTTGGTGTAATCGCAATGGCTTACCAGCTCCTCCCTCACTTTCTCCAGCTGCTTCTGCAACAGCCTGATCAGGGGAATGACCTGACTCAAGCTGGCTGTCACTCACCGGACCGTGAGTGCCTCTTCCCGGACATTTAGGAACCGTGGCCGTCCACCATCCTGAGGGTCTGCGCATGCGCAGCCCTTTTCTATACTTCAGTGTATACCCCTTTAACTTAATTGGCAGATCAGGCAACCTCCCTATATTAAGCACCTGTGGTCACTACCACGTTGCCTGATCTTGGAGTCTCATTCCTCATGAGTCTCTGAAGGTGTTCCTGTATTACTCGTGTATTCAGCGCTGCTGATTCCTGTGGTTTCCTAACCACTTCTACTTCTGTGGTTCCTTACCACTTCTACCATCAACTGTATCATCATGACTGTTTGCTGATTCCTATCCGCTGCCTCTGCGCACTACAGTCTTCTACACCACTTCATCGTTATTTTATATCTAAGTGACTGTTTACTCATTGCTATCCGCTGCCTCCGTGCACTCCAGCTTTTACCTCACTCACCTGCTTCTCATCAAGTCTGTTTGCTGATCGCTATCCGCTGCCTCCGTGCACTACAGTCTCCTGCTTGCAACTCGCCTGTGTTCAACATCGTGACTGCTAGCTGACTACTATCCGCTGCCTCTGTGCACTACAGTCTCCTGCTTGCAACTCGCCTGTGTTCAACATCGTGACTGCCAGCTGACTGCCATCCGCTGCCTCTGTGCACTACAGTCTCCTGCTTGCAACTCGCCTGTGTTCAACATCGTGACTGCCAGCTGACTGCTATCCGCTGCCTCTGTGCACTACAGTCTCCTGCTTGCAACTCGCCTGTGTTCAACATCGTGACTGCCAGCTGATTACTATCCGCTGCCTCCGTGCACTACACTCTCATCTCATCTTTGCTGTGTCTTCCTCGAGACTGCCGCTTTTCATTACCATCTGCTACACTTCGTGATCTACAGCTCCTGCCCTGCGCTGCACTCCTGTTTCCCATCGCTGTTGGTTCCTGTGGTTGCTACTGGTTACTTCCGTGTGCCGCTGAGTCCTGCCGCTGTGGTCAGCGCTATCGTCCATCTCCTGCTGATCCACTCTCCACGCCTTCACGTGTTCCTCTGGCCTCTACCCTCCTGTCAGCATTGGATTTGTATCTCTTCCACTACCCTCTGCTGGATCATCTCCATTCTCCTGGGTTTCCTATGAGTCCAGTTCCACGTGTTGCTGACTCCTGTGGATTCGTGTCCCTGTCGGTCTACTCACCTGTGCGCTGCACCTGCTAGACCGCTGCTTCTCCTATCCAGGGACTTCCTATCCAGTCGGTCTCCAGCCGCTCAGGTACCGCTGCAATCCCATCTGACTGCTACTGCTGAACCACGGTATGCATACTTCTCATTGACTGTGCTGTGTATTGCATATCTTGCTGGACTGTGTTTGGTTCTCTCTGGAGTCTGCTATCCGCTGAGTCTATTGTCATCATTGACTGTGTTATCATTGTGCTGGACTACTTCAAGAGACTTTCTAGATTGCAGACCTGATCAGTCATTTACATATATATATACCTATATTGTGCATATTACTGTGGATCGTGTATAAGGTGCCTGTATATATCCTGTGTTGCAGTCTTCCCCCGTGCACCTCCTCACATATATATGCAGTGGTACAACTTGCTGATGTCAGACCACTGATCCCTGTTTCCGGTATCACCTGTTCCATTATCCTCTCACATAGCAGTGGTACAACTTGCTACCGCAGACCACTGACTACCTGGATACCTCCACTTGGATTCCATTCCTTCACTCAGACAGCGGTACAACTTGCTACCCGCAGACCGCTGACTCTCATCACCTCCTTGTCTCTGTTGGACATTCCTCCTCACTATAGCGGTGGTACAACTTGCTATCGCAGACCACTGACTACCTTCACGTGTCCTTGTCCATACAGTTCCCTGTGTATCATTACCTCATTATTACCAGTGTTGCTAGTCATAGACTTTCCTGAGCATCTCATCGGTCATCATTTCATGTTCCGTGATCACCCAGCTACCAGAGTACCCTATTACCATCTACATTGCTCTGGTAAGCCTACCATCTGGTGATCCCTGGGTAAAGACTCCTAGTGCCCGTGACAGTAAGATCAGGCCATGACAGACCCAGATGTGGAACCTACCGCCAAAGAGATGCTGCAACATCTGGTTAGCCGTGTGGAGCAACAGGATGCCCGCCAACAGCTGTTACTTCAGTGTTATCAGTCATTAACCTCCCAAGGAACATCTGGACAGACTGTGACAGCTACTACTGAGGCTCCTGTGCTTTCCTCCGTTTCCCCATTGCCATCCCAGGTGTCTATAGCTTCCACGCTTCACCTGCCTACTCCGTCAAAGTACGATGGAGACCCCAAAACTTGTAGGGGTTTCCTTAACCAATGTTCAGTCCATTTTGAGCTCCAACCTCAAAATTTTTCTACCCATCGTTCCAGAGTGGCCTATCTTATCTCTTTGTTTTCAGGACAAGCCCTGGCTTGGGCCTCCCCTCTGTGGGAGAGGAACGATCCAATATTACAAGATAGTGCCAAATTCATTTCTACATTCCGAAGTGTGTTCGATGAACCAGGTCGTGTGACCTCCGCTGCTTCCAGCATCCTCCGTCTGCGACAAGGATCTCATACTGTAGGCCAGTACGTCATTCAATTTAGGATCTTAGCCTCTGAACTTCAGTGGAACACTGAAGCCCTAGTTGCCGCCTTCTGGCAGGGGCTTTCCGATAAAATTAAAGATGCACTGACTACCCAAGAGCTTCCTTCGTCACTTGAAGATTTGATCTCTCTATGCCATCGTGTTGATATGAGATTTCGTGAAAGAGAGGCTGAGAAAACGACTTCTGCTAAAGCACCTTTTCGCTCTAACCCTCAATTTCGTCCAGTGTCACCCGCTGTGATTCCCATGGAGATTGGACGTTCCAAGTTATCTTCTGAGGAGAGGAAACGAAGAGTCAAGAATAGACTCTGTATCTATTGTGCTGATTCCACTCATGTCCTCAGCTCCTGCCCTAAGAGATCGGGAAATGCCAGGCCCTAACTAGTTCTGGAGAGGTGAAGTTAGGGTCCCTGGAGTCCTCTCCATCGTCTATGAGATCTAAAGTCTGCGCTTTTGATGTGACTATTTCCTTTGCTACCAAGACCTTTGAGTCACAGGCATTGATTGATTCCGGAGCAGCAGGAAATTTTATTTCCAAATCGTTAGTTAATCAATGGTCTCTACCAATGATTACCTTAAAAACTCCCATTACTGTGACGGCTATTGATGGATCTCGTCTCATCAACGGTCTCATCACCCAGAGTACGTCTCCAGTAACCCTTCAGATTGGTGCTCTGCATCATGAAGAGATATCGTTTTTAATTCTTCCTGTTACGACAAGTCCGATTGTCCTAGGCCTTCCATGGCTTCAGTGTCACTCTCCCCAGATTGACTGGCGCACCCCTCAAGTCACGTCTTGGGGCCCTGAATGTCATCATCATTGCCTTTCCCAAGTCATTCCTCTCAAGGTACAGCAAGCTTCCATTTCAGCTATTTCACCGGGACTTCCTCCTCAATATGCTTCATTTACCGATGTTTTTGATAAAGCTCAGTCTGAACGTCTTCCTCCTCATCGTTCTTGGGATTGTCCGATTGATCTTCTTCCTGGCAAGACTCCTCCCAGAGGCCGGGTCTATCCACTCTCGTTACCTGAAACTCAAGCTACATCTGAATATATACGGGAGAACCTCCAGCGTGGGTTCATTCGACCTTCCACCTCGCCCGCTGGAGCTGGGTTCTTCTTTGTCAAAAAGAAGGATGGATCATTACGCCCTTGTATAGATTTTCGTGGACTCAATGCCATTACTATCAAGAACCGGTATCCCATTCCGTTGATCACTGAGCTATTTGACCGCATCAAGGGAGCCCGTATTTTTACTAAGTTGGATCTTCGTGGTGCTTATAATTTAATCAGAATTCGTTCCGGTGACGAATGGAAGACGGCGTTTAACACCAGAGACGGGCATTACGAATATCTGGTAATGCCTTTCGGGCTATGTAATGCCCCCGCTGTTTTTCAGGGCTTCATTAATGAGATTTTTCGGGACTTATTATATGTATGTGTCGTCGTCTACCTGGACGACATATTGATTTTTTCACAGGACCTGCCTTCTCACCACCAACATGTGGCAGAAGTCCTCTCCAGGCTACGGAAAAATTCATTGTTCTGTAAATTAGAAAAATGTTCATTCGAATTACCCCAGATTCCATTCTTGGGGTATATTGTTTCCGGAGTTGGTCTGAAGATGGATCCTGACAAAGTAAATGCTGTACTACATTGGCCCCAGCCAACTACTCTTCGTGCCATCCAGCGTTTTTTAGGTTTTGCCAATTACTATAGACGCTTCATTCAAGATTTTTCTTCCATTGCATCTCCTATTGTGGCCCTGACTCGTAAAGGGGCTAATCCTAAGCAATGGTCTACTGAGGCTATTCAAGCCTTTCAAACATTAAAAGAGTCCTTCTCTTCGGCTCCAATCCTTCGTCAGCCTGATGTGACACTCCCTTTTTTCCTAGAAGTAGATGCCTCTAATGTGGGCTTAGGAGCTATTCTCTCCCAACGCTCGGAACAGCAAAAATTCCACCCTTGTGCCTTCTATTCTCGGGGTCTCCTACCCGCAGAGAAGAATTATACCATCGGAGACAAGGAATTACTGGCTATCAAAGCCGCATTAGAGGAATGGAGATACTTGTTGGAGGGAGCTCGCCATCCGGTGACGATCTTCACGGATCATAAGAACCTGTCATATCTCCAGTCTGCCCAATGCTTGAACCCTCGTCAAGCAAGATGGTCTCTTTTCTTTTCCCGTTTTGAATTAATAATTACCTTCAAACCAGCTGCCAAGAACAAAAAAGCTGATGCCTTATCTAGAGCCTTTGCTACGTCCTCTGATATAGAAGAGGTTCCCAACCATACCATTCTAGACCCCAAATGTATCTCACTGGCTGCTTCATCCACCAAAACGCTACCATTTGGGAAGACCCTCGTGCCTTCTAATCTAAGGAGGAAAATCCTTTCGTGGTTCCATGCCTCTCGTTTTTCTGGACACGCCGGTGAACACAAGACTTTTGAGATCCTCTCTCGAAGTTACTGGTGGCCTTCAATGAGGAGAGACGTCAAAGAGTTCATTGCTTCCTGTGAATTATGTTCGCAATTCAAATCCTCCCGCAGAACCCCAGCAGGGTTGCTGCGACCACTACCCATTCCGTCCAAACCATGGACCCATATTAGTATGGATTTCGTTACTGACTTACCACCTAGTAAGAACCATAACACTATTTGGGTGGTAGTGGACAGATTTTCGAAGATGGCTCATTTCATCCCTCTGTCTGGTTTGCCTTCCTCGTCTATCCTGGCTGAACATTTCATTAAAGAGATCTTCCGTATCCATGGATGTCCATCTGAGATTGTGTCTGATAGAGGAGTACAATTCGTGTCCAGATTCTGGCGAGCCCTTTGTAAAACCTTGGGCATACGATTAGCACTCTCATCTTCTTACCATCCACAATCCAATGGACAAACCGAACGTGTCAATCAAGATCTTGAGACTTTTATAAGGATATTTTCATCAGCCAATCAAGACAACTGGGTAGAGTTACTCCCTTGGGCTGAGTTCGCCCATAACAACATGTACCATGAGTCATCATCCAAAACTCCATTCTTTGTGGTTTACGGTCACCATCCGTCTTTTCCGGAATTTCCTGCCCTCCCGCCCACCCAAGTTCCTGCGGTGGAGACTGTTTGTCAGACCTTTAAAAATATCTGGTCTCAGGTTAGAACCTGTTTAAAGAAGACATCTGTCAAATATAAATCTTTCGCTGATAAGAAGAGGCGGGCTATTCCACCACTAAAAATTGGAGATCGTGTCTGGTTATCCACAAAAAATATTCGTTTGAAGGTTCCATCCATGAAATTCGCCCCTCGTTTTATTGGTCCATATAGGATCATTCAAGTTATCAATCCAGTATGTGTGAAACTCCTTCTTCCTAAGAGTCTTCGGATTTCTAATGCCTTCCATGTATCTTTGCTCAAACCTCTTATTATCAACCGTTTTTCAACTCCTCCCTCAGCTCCGCAGCCAGTTCAAGTCCATCAGGAGGAGGATTTTGAGATTACCGAGGTACTAGATGCAAAAATTTCGCGAGGAGTCCTCCACTTCCTCGTTCATTGGAAGGGCTTTGGTCCTGAGGAGCGCTCTTGGATCAAAGCTGAAGATCTTAATGCTCCTGCCCTTTTGAAGAAGTTTTACTCCAAAAATCCGGACAAGCCCGGTTCCAGGCGTTCTGTGCCCACCTTTAAAAGGGGGGGTACTGTCACTCACCGGACCGTGAGTGCCTCTTCCCGGACATTTAGGAACCGTGGCCGTCCACCATCCTGAGGGTCTGCGCATGCGCAGCCCTTTTCTATACTTCAGTGTATACCCCTTTAACTTAATTGGCAGATCAGGCAACCTCCCTATATTAAGCACCTGTGGTCACTACCACGTTGCCTGATCTTGGAGTCTCATTCCTCATGAGTCTCTGAAGGTGTTCCTGTATTACTCGTGTATTCAGCGCTGCTGATTCCTGTGGTTTCCTAACCACTTCTACTTCTGTGGTTCCTTACCACTTCTACCATCAACTGTATCATCATGACTGTTTGCTGATTCCTATCCGCTGCCTCTGCGCACTACAGTCTTCTACACCACTTCATCGTTATTTTATATCTAAGTGACTGTTTACTCATTGCTATCCGCTGCCTCCGTGCACTCCAGCTTTTACCTCACTCACCTGCTTCTCATCAAGTCTGTTTGCTGATCGCTATCCGCTGCCTCCGTGCACTACAGTCTCCTGCTTGCAACTCGCCTGTGTTCAACATCGTGACTGCTAGCTGACTACTATCCGCTGCCTCTGTGCACTACAGTCTCCTGCTTGCAACTCGCCTGTGTTCAACATCGTGACTGCCAGCTGACTGCCATCCGCTGCCTCTGTGCACTACAGTCTCCTGCTTGCAACTCGCCTGTGTTCAACATCGTGACTGCCAGCTGACTGCTATCCGCTGCCTCTGTGCACTACAGTCTCCTGCTTGCAACTCGCCTGTGTTCAACATCGTGACTGCCAGCTGATTACTATCCGCTGCCTCCGTGCACTACACTCTCATCTCATCTTTGCTGTGTCTTCCTCGAGACTGCCGCTTTTCATTACCATCTGCTACACTTCGTGATCTACAGCTCCTGCCCTGCGCTGCACTCCTGTTTCCCATCGCTGTTGGTTCCTGTGGTTGCTACTGGTTACTTCCGTGTGCCGCTGAGTCCTGCCGCTGTGGTCAGCGCTATCGTCCATCTCCTGCTGATCCACTCTCCACGCCTTCACGTGTTCCTCTGGCCTCTACCCTCCTGTCAGCATTGGATTTGTATCTCTTCCACTACCCTCTGCTGGATCATCTCCATTCTCCTGGGTTTCCTATGAGTCCAGTTCCACGTGTTGCTGACTCCTGTGGATTCGTGTCCCTGTCGGTCTACTCACCTGTGCGCTGCACCTGCTAGACCGCTGCTTCTCCTATCCAGGGACTTCCTATCCAGTCGGTCTCCAGCCGCTCAGGTACCGCTGCAATCCCATCTGACTGCTACTGCTGAACCACGGTATGCATACTTCTCATTGACTGTGCTGTGTATTGCATATCTTGCTGGACTGTGTTTGGTTCTCTCTGGAGTCTGCTATCCGCTGAGTCTATTGTCATCATTGACTGTGTTATCATTGTGCTGGACTACTTCAAGAGACTTTCTAGATTGCAGACCTGATCAGTCATTTACATATATATATACCTATATTGTGCATATTACTGTGGATCGTGTATAAGGTGCCTGTATATATCCTGTGTTGCAGTCTTCCCCCGTGCACCTCCTCACATATATATGCAGTGGTACAACTTGCTGATGTCAGACCACTGATCCCTGTTTCCGGTATCACCTGTTCCATTATCCTCTCACATAGCAGTGGTACAACTTGCTACCGCAGACCACTGACTACCTGGATACCTCCACTTGGATTCCATTCCTTCACTCAGACAGCGGTACAACTTGCTACCCGCAGACCGCTGACTCTCATCACCTCCTTGTCTCTGTTGGACATTCCTCCTCACTATAGCGGTGGTACAACTTGCTATCGCAGACCACTGACTACCTTCACGTGTCCTTGTCCATACAGTTCCCTGTGTATCATTACCTCATTATTACCAGTGTTGCTAGTCATAGACTTTCCTGAGCATCTCATCGGTCATCATTTCATGTTCCGTGATCACCCAGCTACCAGAGTACCCTATTACCATCTACATTGCTCTGGTAAGCCTACCATCTGGTGATCCCTGGGTAAAGACTCCTAGTGCCCGTGACACTGGCAGTGTCGGAACTGACTTCTCGTGTGGCAAGTTCAAATGGCTGCAGAACCTTGCACAACACGGAAATCAGTCTCCACTGCGCTTGACTGAGGCGCATCCCCACTCCTTTGCCTATGTCGTAGGTGGCTGTGTAGGCCTGAATGGGCTTTTGCTGCTCCTCCATCCTCTGCAGCATATAGAGGGTGGAGTTCCAGCGCGTCACAACCTCTTGTTTGAGGTGATGGCAGGGCAGGTTCATGCTTTTTTGATGTGCCTCTAGTCTGCGGTAGGCACTGGCTGAATGCCGAAAGTGTCCAGCAATTTTGCGCGCCACCGCAAGCATCTCCTGCACACCCCTGTCACTCTTGAGGTAATACTGCACCACCAAATTAATGGTGTGGGCAAAACATGGGACGTGCTGGAAATTGCCCATATTTAATGCCCGCACAATGTTACTGGCATTGTCTGACACCACAAATCCCCATGAGAGTCTAAGTGGGGTAAGCCACTGGGAGATAATTTCCCTCATTTTCTCTAATATGTTGTCAGCGTTGTGCCTCTTATTAAAGCCTGTAATGCACAATGTTGCCTGCCTTTGCATGAGCAGCCATTTTGTAGATGCTGCTACTGATGCAGCTGTTGCTGTTGCTGCGGAAGGGGATGCATCTACCCAGTGGGCTGTCACAGTCATATAGTCCTTCGTTTTCCCAGAACCACTTGTCCACATGTCCGTGGTTAAGTGGACAGTGGGTACAACCGCATTTTTAAGAGCACTGAGGACACTTGATCGTACTTCTCTGTACATTTTTGGTATCGCCTGCCTAGTGAAGTGGAATCTCGAGGGGATTTGGTACCGGGGACACAATACCTCCATCAACCCTCTAAATCCCACTCCACTGATGGCGGACACCGGGCGCACATCTAACACCAACATTGCAGTTACAGCCGCAGTTATACGCTTTGCAATAGGGTGACTACTATCGTATTTTGTGGTCATGGCAAACGACTGTTGGACGGTCAATTGTTTTGTGAAAGACTTAGCGGTCTTACGACTTCCCCTCTGGGAAGATGACCGACTAACAGCAGCAACAGCAGCAGTGGCAGTAGTAGGCGTACCGCTGCAGGATTCCTCGGATGAATTCCGTATTGAGGAGGACTCAGTCTGGCTGCTGACTTGGGCTGCAGGACTGAATCTGATGGAGATTGGGGAGGAAGTTGACGAGGAGGGTGTTGCTGGTGTGTATCCAACTGGACCACGGGATTTAGGTGTCCCTGTACCGATGAGGGTCCTAGCCCCAGTTCCTGAACTAACCACTGAACTATGAAGGTTATTCAGGTGACGTATAAGGGAGGATGTTCCTAGGTGGGCAAGATCCTTACCCCTGCTTATTTGAGCTTTACATAAGCTACATATGGCCATACATTGGTTGTCTGGATTTGGATAAAAATAACTCCAGACCGAAGAGGTGCATTTTTTGGTCTTCTGACCAGGCATGACGATGGGCTTTTTCATCCCATGGACATCAGCTGTTTCCCCCCCTGGTGCCTCATTTACAATAACCACATCACCATCCTCATCATCAAGTTCCTCCACAGCGCCAGCTACATCATCAATAGCCTCCTCCCGAGCCACCTCTTCCCGTACAGTGATGGGAAGGTCAGGCTTGACAACCACCAACACCCTTGGACTCGCCTTGGGGATTTGTGATAATTTCTCTTTAGAAGGCAGAGTTGTTTGCTGTTTTGTTGCTGACAGCATAACTCTCTTCAATTTTTTGTAGGGGGGGGGAGGAGGAGGAGGGCTAAGATCCGTGGGTGAAGCTGAACCACTAGTCATGAACACGGGCCAGGGCCTAAGCCGTTCCTTGCCACTCCGTGTCGTAAATGGCATATTGGCAACTTTACGTTTCTCCTCAGATGATTTAAAGTTTCTCTTTTTGCTACTTTTTCTTAACTTGGGCTTTTTGGATTTCACATGCCCGGTACTACGAGATTGGGCATCGGGCTTGGAAGACGACGTTGATGGCATTTCATCGTCTATGTCATGACTAGTGGCAGCAGCTTCAGCATTAGGAGGAAGTGGGTCTTGATCTTTCCCTACTTTATCCTCCAAATTTTTGGTCTCCATTATATGTAGCACAAGATACTGCAGAATGTGTGAACTTGGTAATATTGCAGTACCAATGGACTTATACTGCTGGATTGGTTTTGCAAATTTGGTTATAATTATTATATATTTTTTTTTTTTTAAATTTTTTATTTTTTTTTACTTTTTTTTTATTTTTAAAAAACTTGGGAATAGTGGGGAAATAACTATGCCCTTAGAAGCACAGAGCACAGGACACAGCACCACTGGACTGAACAGGACACGGCACAGGACCCAGCAGCACTACGGAACTCAGCAGGACAGAGCACAGGACACAGCACCACTGGACTGATACTGCAGAATGTGTGAACTTGGTAATATTGCAGTACCAATGGACTTATACTGCTGGATTGGTTTTGCAAATTTGGTTATAATTATTATATTTTTTTTTTTTTTAAAAAAAAAATTATTTTTTTTTACTTTTTTTTTATCTTTTAAAAACTTGGGAATAATGGGGAAATAACTATGCCCTTAGAAGCACAGAGCACAGGACACAGCACCACTGGACTGAACAGGACACGGCACAGGACCCAGCAGCACTACGGAACTCAGCAGGACAGAGCACAGGACACAGCACCACTGGACTGATACTGCAGAATGTGTAAACTTTGTAATATTGCAGTACCACTGGACTTTTACTGCTGAATGTGTGAACTTGGTAATATTGCAGTACCAATGGGCTTATACTGCAGGATTGGTTGTGCAAATTTTGTGGTAATTAAAAAAAATTAAAGTAGTTTTTGGTATTTTTTAAAAAAACTTTTTTTTATTTTTTTAAACACAGGGGAATATTGGGGAAATAACTATGCCCTTAGAAGCACAGAGCACAGGACACAGCACCACTGGACTGAACAGGACACAGCACAGGACCCAGCAGCACCACTGACCTCAGAAGGACAGAGCACAGCACACAGCACCACTGGACTGATACTGCAGAACACAGCACAGCACTAAACAGCACAGAACTAAACAGCACAGAACTAAACAGCACAGAACTAAACAGCACAGAACTAAACAGCACAGAGGACCACCTAACACACCCTCCCTCTACCCTGATCAATGCCCGAGTGAAGATGGCGGCGACTAGCGGGGAATTTATAGGATCCGAGTATCGCGAGATCCGACAACGGGATTATGAGTCAGAGCCTCAGTTTCACTTTTGAATTTGGCGCCAATACCCGGATCTGTCTCGGATCCGACTCGGATCCGCAACGTTCGGGTGGGCTCGGATTTCATAAATCCGAGTGCGCTCATCCCTAGTACACATGTGAACAACAGAGGATGTTCTCATAAACTGGTAATAACAGCAAGTGTTGAACCAATTTTTCAGGAGAAAGATTAATAAAAAGTAGAAGAAAGAGTCGTGTTGAGATAAAGGTGGGAAGCGGTGTGGCAAGCCGCTAGGGAAGAAAAGAGAGCATGAGTTGAATAATGAAGGGGCAATGTGGACAGAGATGTGTGTTGCAGGAAGGGTGAAGGATGATATAGTTCTATAGATAATGCCATGAAAGGAGGGGAAGAAAAATATTTTTGCAACCATTGGGATTTATGAGTAAAATAGTAAAAATGTGGAAATTTAAAGAATTACCTAGTTGCATTGTCCTCTGCAATCTGAGGAGTGCAGAGTTAAGCTGCAGCAGATGTAGATTAATATTTAACTTTTAAATAATACAAATGTTTGAGTGTAATGGCTGCTATTTCAGGTACCACCTCAGGCTGCAGACCCAACCCTAGATAACTTGCACCTCATTCTTTAGTTGAACTTCTACAACCTTTCTTTTTGTAATTTTCTCTACTTTATATGCCACCGTTGTCTGAGTAATATTAATAAATATCAACTTGGATCACTGTCTACTATCACCCAAGTAATTTCTGTGTCAGGGACATATTTTGTGAACTGTAACAGGACAGTGTAATGAGGAAATTTAGTGGGATTTTAGACAATCTCTTTGTATCTAAGAATAATATACATCCTAACTATAAGTAGGCTATATTATCATTTAAGGTTCCAGTAAAACAAAACATGACAAAAAAAAAAACCTAACTTCTTAGTTTTGCACATTTCCATTTATGGACATGACCAGACTCACCAGATTAGATCCTCTGTCTACATACAAGGAAATATCATCAAAAGAAAAGAGTTAAACCCACTAACACCTTTTTCGCTTATTTCTGAAGCACGAGGGGAAAATTTTTCCAACAGAGAATTTACCTTTTCTAACAAATGGTCACCAACATCATACTCTGCAAGTCTTTCCCTTTGCACACCAAGAGGATGAATATTATATCTCTTTACAATTCTTTCCTCTGGCTAAAGTGTTATGAAATGTATTATGATGTTGTCCCCTATCTTTGTCCTTACCACTGCATATCTGTGTGCGTCAAGCAAAATGAAAACAAGGTTTATGTTTTGATGAAAATATGAACTAAAACCTCATTTTGTTAGATACACAGATCTGCAGTGGTAAGGATGAGCTCTGACAACAATTTTCTTTTCATTTTGAGGCATTTATATTGCAATGCAGTTGGTACCATTTATAATATGGGTTTATACGAGTTCTGGTTTATTTCTTCTCTGTTTTTGTTTCAAAATACTGTCAGCTGTCTATCAGGCCTATGTGGAATGGGATTAACAAAGCATTGTCTTATTTCTTCTCTATACATTGCCTTTAAATCTCAGAACATAGATCAATAAATGTTTTCCACAGTCACCAGTGTTGCTACAATTTCTTTTAATGTGACAGAACTGGGAGAAAGGGATATTCGTCTTCCAAATGACCACTCTTAACATGTAAATAGCTATTAGTTTCCACAGGTTTTTTTATAATGTTATATGGTCTATCAGAATTCCATTCTAAAACCAATTCAAATCATTTTTGTGGATATAAAATTAAGATTGTAGTTATTTTTTCCAATGAACTGAGTGATTTCATTAAACTGCTCCACAATACCATTCCATATTAATATGATTTTGTATATGTAATGGTGCTTAGTTTAAACTTTGTGAAGTAAAGATTATTATTGTTAACATATTACTGGTACTAGCTGCCCATAACCAGAGTGGAAAAGTTAGGCACAAAAATGTCCCCATAGCTGTCCCCCATGTCTGAATACAAAAGGTATCTAAAAATTTAAACTAATTATGTGTCGAAACAAAAAAAAAGTATAAGTCAACAAATAAAATCTTTATGTTCTAACTAAAGTGTGGGATCCAGATTTAAGATATTCTTTACATGCTACATTTGCTGTCTCATGTTCAATGTATGTATATAATGATCATAATCAGTTGTAGCCCAGAAGAAATATTTTTGCCATGTATAGTTTTTACCTTATTTAAGAATAACTGATATATCTGTAACCCCTTCAGTGCTAAGGACAGGTGGGACTCTTCCTCAGTATATAGGCCTAAACGGCTAAGGACAAGTCCCAATCATCCTTATTACTGAAGGGGTTCAAACTAGTAAAAATAATACCGACACCCCACTGGTATTTGCTGTCGGAAGGCTGGGAGAAGAGGTAAAATGATGTCACTGAGCACGTCAGCGCTCAGCTACTGAAATACAGAAAAAATCACCTCGTTTGAAAGAGTGGAGGACCCTCTGTCATACATTGTGGCCCCTTAGAGGTTATTACCTAGTGATCATGTGCAATCACCAGACAATAACACCCTACACTACAGATCCTGAAGAACAATATCTCAGTTGGTAAGAATTGGGGACGGGCAATATGAGATTTTTTTTAACAACTTTATTTATTTGAGGTTCAGCAGAAAACAACAGTGTGGTGACAACATAAAAAGGCATTGTGCGTCCAAATATTTCAAGGTCAAGTAGAACACACCCATAAAAAAAACCCAATTGTAATAAATAGGAGTGGGTACACACGTGAACAACAGAGTTCTCAGAAAGTGGTAATAACAGCAAGAGTTGAACCAATTTTTCAGAAGGAGATAGAATAAAAAAAACTAAGCGAAAGAGTCGTGTTGAGATAGAGGTGGGAAGCTGTGTGACAAGGTGCTAGGGAAGAAAAGAGAGCATGGAGTGAGAGACAAAAGAGAAAGAAAGAAAAGTGGGGAGAGGAAGGAGGCAAAGGGACCAGGAGGATCCAGACAAAGAGATCAAATAGAAATCCAGGATCAGGAATGTGAAGAGAGTGCAGGAAAACAGGAACAAAATGATTGGACACTGAAAAAAAAGTGTGGATCAATCTGGAGTTTAGAACAATCTGTACGTAAGTACAAACAATGACCAGCTATAAACAGAGCAAGGGACAGGAAAATAAAGCAGGTGGTCAGGTGAGGGAGGATATAAACCCTCACAAGTAATAGTCCATAGTCCATAGGTGAGAGATGCACAAATTCCAAAGCAGCAGCCTCTGGTGGAGCAGAAGAACTCCCCGCCGCACATGTTCAGGACACGGTCCTAAAAACATTGAGGGGATCATAAAATGCCACATTTAACATACTATGATATGAGACAGAAGGTCTCCTGGAATAACAATTGGTGTGGAAAATGCCAGTGGCTGTTGTTAGGCAGCAGCATTAGCAGCCTCCAATCATAAAGCAGTCATTGGCAATTGGCATTTCTGAGCATCAACCAGTGGACTAATATGGTTCGGATGAGAAGAGACAGCAAAAAGCAGAGACATGAACCAGTGACTGTAGAAATATTAAACTAGTAAGCTGCTGGCAACCACAACTGTCCTTCATCATTTATCTTAACTAAGCAGCCTTCCTCTGTGATCCTAGAGGAGGCTTTTACTGTCGTGCCACACTGTCACTCGTGTGGGTATTCTTTTCACACATTATGATGTGCTTAAGATGCATCCCTTTAAAAATTGGATTTAAAAATAGAGGATAACCCTGCACAATGGACAGCAACAGCTGTGATTTTTAAGGGTGTCAGCAGCTCGCAGGTAAAAGATATTACATTATAAAATGCTGTCTTGAGCTGCAGTTAAAAAAATAATTCAAACTGTGAACATTACTGTATTCGAGTTTAAGGATTGAATTAGCTGAAAAAAAATAAAAATAAAAATACTATACAGTACAGGCAATTAAGCTTGAACATGGTCAAACCTTTTTCTCTGCTCGGATTTATCCCACATTTTTCAGTCTATCTACAATTTTAGAATGTATTACAATTTGTAGAACTTTAAAAACAGTTCAACAAAACCAGTTCCAGGACCACTGTAAAATAATTTTAAGCATTACTCACTATACAAGGATTTCAAGTCTGATCAAGTGAACAGGAATGCCCTAAAGGTCATTCAAGTGAGGTGTATAAGTAAATATTTGTAATGTGACCCAACACCGTTATTGTGAACAACCAAAGCTGTGTGTTATACCATAAATATCCAAAATACAATACTGAAAATAAGACATATCATAGCACACATATAAATCTAATAAAATCTATGTATTTTATCCATTTAAACGAAACCTTTGTAACTGACTCAGGGGTTGCCTCAGGGTGACAGTCTAGCCACAAAAGTGCAGACCCACAATGCCCCCTTATATGAGAAAGGCACCCACTTGTCCAGCTAGCGCATTTCAATGTGCACAACCACTTCCCACATCTGGCAACTACTTGCAGAAAATCAAGGTGGAAAGCTTATGTTTAAATGGGTGGGGTTTCAACCAAACTGGGTCATTTTGGGTGGACTAGGGGAGTAGTTTGGGCAGTTCACGGTTGGGGCTCATTGTGTTCCAAATTTGCATGTATGAATGTCGGAAGCTATGTGGTAGGTATACCTGCAAGGAATCATAGAATGCATAATAGTTGGGTTGGGTACTTTATGTTGACCAAAACACTGACAACACTTACCCCGACATATTGAGGCCGAAGCTGTCATTCCTGACAGACTTATAATCCTGAGTGTTTGAAAAACTGACGTCCAACAATTGTGACCAATCATCTATTATTCCTGCTGTTAAGGGGGTAATGGAAGGAGGCGGCAGCTGTACAATGTTTTTTTACATAGGCATCTACATTGTACAGCCTTCGCCTCCTTCTATTACTTTCTTAACAGCAGGAATAATAGTGTTGCGTTTCACAGTGACGTCATTTAATGGTGCCGGGATGTTGATTGGACGTCAGTTTTTCAAACACTCGGGATTATATATCTGTCGGGAATGACAGCTTCGGCCTCAACATGTCGGGGTGTTGTCGACGTTTTGGTCATTGATATAGTGACTACCACCGTAACAGCTTGCCATGAATAAGCTACATTCTAATTGTATATGCTTTTACATAACATATCTTTAGCTGATAATGGTATGATGAACAACTGTTACATCTCCAAAATAGATGACAGCCCATAAAAACTATATATTTTATGAAACGGAATGTCCTACAAAAGTAAAAACTAGTATCCTAGTTTCTGTAAACCACACGGGACTCCTGAAATTTTCTGGTCAAACATAGATTTTTAAATAAAAGTGACACATAAAAGTGACACAAAAATGATTTGCAATTAACTCTCTCATGCAAACACAATCAAACATACAGAAGTCTACTAGATGTAAATGTAAAGGATGTAAAGTACATAAATACCACATGTTTAGGTTTAAATGTATTTGTGCTCATAAAACAACGGAAATAACACATTTAACACTAGAAAAATAAGAGAAACACATTAACCTAATATTCAGTGCTTTCTTACAAGCTACAATTAGATTTACCTTAGATTTATACCCCTAAATTTATTCTGCGACTTCTTGTTGATAGGTATAATGCATATGTGAACTTTATCAGACTTTTTATCACTTTATTCCCTTTGTATTTTCAATATAATGGGAACTGCATTTTTTAATTGATCTGCCTTTGATGAGATCATGTAAATTATTAAAGAGTAGTAATGGACTTTGATGGACCCAGGAGTGATCAGATGACCAGGTGGTTGTCCCACGGGGTGAACAAGGTTTACTGTAGGCTCTTTCAGAGGAGAGGATTTTACAGAATACAGAGCACAAAGCTTCGATGGACGTTCCAAAGCCTCTATGATCACTACACCCTGTACAATGTGACTGTGGTTGACATGGAAGTTAATCTAAGTTATTTAGATGTTATACAAACATCAAATAAGCCACCCAAGGCTCATGTTTTATTAAACGCAAAATAGACACAACTTTGGAATTTTTTAAACCACCAAGAGCTGTCTCATACTTGTTTTCCAATCCCAATAAAACAGGTATGGAAATGTATAGTGCATATGAAACCAACTAATCCAGAAGTAAGTGATTTTTTTAGAAGGTTTAAATAATTCTCTGGTCAGACACATCCTGGGAAAATCAGGACATAAAATCTGTGATTATCGATTTGCATTGTGAATCTAGGCAGGTTTCAGCTATTGCTTAATCAGTCCTGGAAGTGTCTTTCTAAGAATATCATAAATAAAAATGTAACCTTTAGCACACATAGAGTTACTCATCACTCTAGTAGTATGCATATTTGCTTCTGACAATCTAGGAAACTATTTCATATATATCTAAAAATAGCTAATGCTGTACTATATAGGTGTATAATGCAGTGCAAATATTAGTATAATAAAAATGTGCAATTAATTAAATGTGACATGTGGCATTATCTATTAACTTTTTTTATTATAAAAACTTAAAGATTTCTTAGGTTAGCTTGTAGCAATACTAGAGGAACATCACCATTAAAATAATTCTGCATTAGTCTAATATACAATGTATTCTATGCATCTGGTTCATTATAAAAAATTTCTGCAATATCAAGACTTCAAATGATCATGCACAAAGCACTATAGTTTTATACTCAAATGACCACATCTGCATTCTGATCTACCATTGTCTGACAGTACACCTGAAAAAGTGATTTTAAATATATATTTTTTCCTAATGGCCAAATCAACCCCTGGAGAGTAATGGCAGGAGCCCTGGCCACTGGTTTTGACAACCAACCAGATGAGGTTGGGGAATACAAAACTAAAAGTTCACAGAGTGCCTGACTCAAGTATGAACACAGCTTGCAACTTGCCTTAGAAGAGCATGAAACTTGTGCGTAATTCCTCCTGTAAAGCCAAGCGTATCTAAAGATACAATGAATAGCAAAACAAAATGGGAAAAAAGCCAATGGCGCTAAAGTCCAATGAAGTGCAAAGTTCAAAAGGCAAAGAAAAAAACAAAGAAAAAGAACAAAAAATATGTTCACACTTTAAAATGAAGCCCTTCTACCAGGAATGGTGTTAACACCCAAGTTCAAAAAAAAAATGTGGAAATAATGACATGCACATACAGGGCCGGATTAACCCGAGGTCTAACTGGGTAGGAGCCCAGGGGCCTCGGACATTTGGGGGGCCTGCCGGCATTCATCGGGTCGGGGCTGTCCGCACCCCCGGCTCCGAATGTCATGGAAAATGATATGCAACCAGCAGTAAATGTTATGCTGTTAGCTGTCTGCTGCCACTGTAGTTCTTCCGCGGGGTGCAGTAATCCCCTTATCGAGGAGATCTTACTGCACACCTCGGAAAGAACTACAAGGAGTGACAGAAGAACGAAGAACGGAAGGAGGTAAACACTCGGGGGGTGAGGCTCACGGATGGGGGGGGGGGGGGGGGGAGGGCTCACAGTACCCTTAGGGGGCCTCCATTCCCTTAATCCGGCCCTGTGCACATACAATGTGAACTTTGACAGATCTTTAAGTGGATAAAAAAATATTTTACTGTTGTTATTCTCTTCTGATAAATAAATACTTGCAGTCACTTCTTCCTCCTTGTTCTCTGCAGCCTCCCCTCCCCCCTGTTCTCTATAGCCACTTCTCCCCCCTTATTCTCTGCAGCCACTCCCCCCCTATTCTCTGGAGCTACCCCCCCCTCCCCCCTGTTCTCTACAGCCACTTCTCCCCTCTTTTTTTTTTGCAGCCACCTCTCCCCTCTGTTCTCTATAGCCATTCCCCTTCTGCTCTCTCCAGCCACTTCCCCACCCCCAATTGTCTGTAGACCGCTCTCCTTCAGTTTTCTATGAAGTATTCTAGTTACCTTTTCTTCCTATTTTCTCTTCTTGTCCTCTCCCTGCTTCTTCTATCTTCTTTGTCTTCTTCCTGGCTCCGCTCGACTCCTCTGCACTGACAGCATCGTAATGTCACAACGCTGCCGGGAGTCGGTCATATGCTGGAATGCTTTGCCAGCACTGCATTTAGATAGACCTGGGGCCAAGAGCAGAGGGGCATTCAGCTCTGGGCGATCGCACCGCCTGCACCATCCTAGTTGTTACCCTGGCATGTATATGGTGGTTACATAGCCTTTATTTTATTTGATCCTCCTGCAATCTTAAATGAAGGAAATGTTCTCCAATGATGTATATGGGAAAAGCGAGCAAAGAAGAAATTCCTCATGCAATACATTTAATCAAAATAAACAGTTTCTTAAATATGTTACAATTACAATGTAACCACTTGGATATGAAGAAAACTCAAACATAAAACCAAGTACCAGTTTTAATTGTGTATTAGGGTTCCTACCAGACTTCAGATGTAAATCATCACGTCAGTCTCCCTGTCCATACCATCTATGTTATTTATCTTTGCATTTCATTGGATGTTCCCATTTCTATAAATTGTGTCTTTGGGTCGTGTGGGTTTTACTCAGGGTTCTAGCTGGCTGCCATTGTCTTTATGAATTCTGTTTTGTCGACTCTAGGTTCTAATTGTATCTCAAGATACATTTCCATTTGAATCTGGGTGTAAGTACGTTCTGCCATAGTATTTGCTGTATGCAGACACACAGAACAGACTGCAGTATATGCACACGTACGATAAAAGGTCACATCAGAAAGCATAAAACCTTTTTTATTTATCTGCATAATCATTTATATAAATATTACGTTTAAAATAGTATTTAAAAAAAGTTTACATTATTTACATAAATAAAGCTGTTTTCAATGCGTACTGTACATACAATGCATTTTTATAGTCTATCTTACTTACATACAAATGTTCGATGCTAGCTAGTCCCACACATACGTGTACTCAAAGGCTATCACTATTAGTCGGTGCTTACAAAAGAATCAGGCCCAGAGAGTATAGTCACTTTGTGTTGGTTAAGTTCAATCTTGACCCTGTATCCATTCAAAGGGCAGAACGGATACTGGGTAAGAGCTGCGAGCAAAAATCAGTGTTGAAATTACCGTGGTAATGGTAATAACGCACCCTATTACCGTGGTAATGGTAATAATGCTCGGTAATTCAATCTGCCCCTTAGAGGAACATTGTTTTTAGGCAATTTGGAATCCAATAGTATCAATGCATTGACACTACATCTTCATAGCAAATGAACCTCTAATTTCTGCACATTGGAACTGGTCTTAGCCCCCTACCATAGCTGCCTGGGTCAATAAGGTTGACCACATATCTTGGATTAAAGAACCCTCTTTTTGGGAGCTCAGGCAACAGTTTAGACTTGCATGCAGGCAGAGGTTATCATTTAGAAACAGTTCAACGATAATTTTGAACTGTGACATATACTACATATATTTAATGCATTTATGATGTGTACTTTCAATTTAAATAACTAGTCATTTATCATGTATCGCATTGTGTCAATAATTGCTTTGCACTGATCTCATATGTTTATTCCTTTCACCTTTCCCTCCCTCATTCTTCATATTACTTTGCAATTCCTTTCCCTTTTACCACTTAGAATTAAACTATACTAGATTAGCTTTCTGTTAACCTGCTAACAAAATAAGTTGTTCTAAATATTGAAAAGTAGTCATTGTGGTATAAAATAATTAATTATTCTGTTCACCCATAAAAAAGAAATATTTGAACTGAAATGACCTCAGGCTCAATAATTTCTGCTGAACATGTTACACCTGGCTGTTCACTAACAACATGTAATTCCACACCCACATGAGAAGGTACGTGTCGCAGTGGCGCACACAGGGGGGGTTTCTGAGTCTCTAGAAACCCCCCCCTGCGCTAACTAAGTGGCCACTGTCCTATACAGCAGCCGCGGCGCTGTCAAAGAAGCGTCCGCGGCGGTGCTGTATTGTATACAGGACAGCGCTGTCGGTTTTTTTTGGGGGGGGGGTCGGACCCCCCCCACCGATCCTCCGTGCGCCGCTGTGTCGCTATGTGTCACTATCACCTATGACAGTACTTTGCACTACATAGAATTTCATACATCCTTTTATGCAGATTGCTCTGTTTGTGTTTGTTAATTTAATTTGTTTTTTAATTCACATATTTTTAACTAATAACCAGTTCTGTTTCTGCTAATACTTGATAATCTTATAAAAGAATATTTTGTAGAAATTTTCATACTTGAAAGTCAGTAACAGCTCTGTAAGATTAATAATTACTTGTTAGGATCTGCAGTGGTGCCCCAAGACTGCGTCCCGGCATGAATGGGCAGCTGGGTGCATGTGCTACTATTTACAATTAATTAATGGCCTTCTAATACTGATTACCCCATGTGTGCCTTCTTCTTTTTGATTGGTCCCCCTATGTATATAAGGCAGGGAGGGATTAGCCTCCCTGCTGGTTATAGCATTTATGCTGTGCATTTGCTGACCTGCTTCTGTGTTCCTGTGTTTATTGTGGATACTCTGTTGAATTCCTGATTGACTCCTGCTGTGAGCCCTGGTTTATTTCTGAGTCCTGCTTGTTCTCTGATTGAACTGATTATTGGCTTTGTTGTTTACCTATCCCTGTTTGCTGCCAGCCCTGACCCTTTGGCCTGTTACTAACTACTCTGCCTGCTACAGACCACGACTTCGGCCTGCTTCTGTCCATCCGCTCCTATCTTGGCTACCACCCCCTATCTACCTGCTGTGAAATTGCATATAAGCTTCCACTACACTAAGAGTTAAGACCCAGGAGCATTCATGTACCTGTGGAAGGCTCTATGGGAAAAGCGGTTGCTATAGGCGAAGACCTGTCACCTGTTCTGGAAACTTAAGTCAACAGCCACTATCCATAACAGTAATAACATGGCTCATACAAAAAGTATTTTTTGCTAGAGAAATTCCAAAATTACACTAAAATAAACTTACAATAAACCAAGACAAACCCTGGTACAGTGGGCAAATTCCCTGGTTGCCCTGCTCAAATACCGGTTCCGCATTGGAAGAGTCATCACACTCAGAGGGATTAAAGAATTTCTTAATACAGGGGATAAATGTCATTCTATCCCACAATTATTTTAGATTCCAAGGGCATTATTATGCACAATGTGTAGGTACGGCTATGGTTCGCCCCGAGTTATGCCAACATATTCATGGCTTAGTGGAAGAAGTCATGGGTGTGGAATGGGTATGACTTTGGGGCGGGTCTGGTACTGTTATATTGATGATGTCTTCTTTATATGAGATCAGATGAGGATTTATTCAAGTTCTTTCAATGTTTGAACAACAAAAATTCCCATAGTGAATTGTTTTATAATTTTAGTAAATCAAATGTCAATTTTTTGCACATAACAGTATATATTAAGAATGGGGTTATACAGACACGGACTTATAGGAAGCCCACTGATACAGTCAGTTATATTCAGCGGGACAGTAACTATCTTTAGACTTGGTTGGACAACATACCCTTGGTACAAATGAAAAGGGTGAAAAGGAATTGTTCTGAGGAGGTAATACTTAATGATCAGGTTAAGGAGATGAAGAGATCATTTATTGAGAAAACTTTATAGTAGAGAAAAATTGGATAGAGCGGAGGAAATGGTGGAGCAGTTAGATAGTGGGATCCTCCTTGCTTCTAAAGAGGGACAGGGGATGAAACAACCCCATAAATTTGAATGGGTATTTATAATTGAGTTCACCAAGTATCATAGACAGATAGAAAATATATTTAGGAAGCATTGGGATTTATTGAGGAGAGATGCAACAAAAGGTGGATCAATTCCAGAGAGACCTATTTTCATCTATAGGAAAGCCCCTAATATAAGAGATAAGGTAGTGAGAAGTAGTTTACTGGAAGATACAAGAAGGTCCATCAGAACAATTGGGTTCCACAGGTGTGGAGTGTGCATGGCCTGTAAAATTGGTAGGTCTGTCACAAATAAAATTAGAAATGAATGGTTATAGTTTTTCTATTGACCAATTTGTTACTTGTAATACGAGGAATGTGGTCTATGTGATAGAGTGCAAGTGTGGAAAATATATGTGGGTCGGACGACTCGCCCAATAAAAATAAGATTAAGGGAGCATATATAACATGCGTAAGGGATTAGAGACGCGTTCTTTGTCCCATCATTTTAAGATGGTCCACGCATGTCAACCTGATCAGATTAAACTGTTCTGGGGCATACAGACTTCTGAAGAAAGTTGGAGGAATAGGGATATGACAAGCACTTTATCGAGGACAGAGATGAGATGTATATATAACTTAAAAGCTTTAGCACCAGATCTGTCCCTTTTTTCTTATATGCTATACATTGTACAAACTATGGGTACGAGTCCAACCATGTATTCATTTTATTGAGTGTTTTTATGAGTTTTGTACTTTTTCATTAAATTTTAAAGCACAAGATTTTTTCCCCTCCATGTGTTTGTCTGCATTTCCCATGATCCACTGCAAGGTCGGCGAGTTGGGGGATGCGGATGTGAGAAAAGAATATAACAGTAGATGTCATTGAGACATGCCTTTAAACTCTTCAACATTTGTAGGCATACTGTATACCCTTAGGGGTTGGAATGTATGGGAAGCACTGTGGAACGGTGGAATACTTTTTCATGGTGGAGATATAAGGACTGTCATTTGGATTGGTGGTGGTCTTTGTTTCAGTGCTGCAAATTGAGAAAAGGGCTTTTATATAAGACTTAATACCCTTCGGCAGGTTTAAATGTCTTGTGTTTTGCATTTTAATTACCAATTTTCATATTAACCTGTATGAGAGTGGGTACAAGCTTCATTTACACACCAGTCATAAGTTACAGTAGTCACAATTTGATCTGATTTTTCATAGGAAACCAAATACTGAGCTTTCTAAACCTGTGGTACATCAACACCTACTGGTAAATATACTCGGTGCATAATGCATATCCGCAAAATCCATTCTGGCTATACAATGCAGTCACACTGCCATTTCTGGTAGCTATACAATGCAGATCCCTAAATTGTGGCAAATAATGCAAACTCAAAATCTGTGGTGGCTTTAAAATGCAGACCCCAGATTTGTGGTGATGACACAATGAAGACCCCAATAGTTTATTTACTGTTTGTGCTATCATGCACTGTCCCTCTAAAATGAGCACATTTTCTGTGCCTAGAAGATAACGTACTCACTAGATAGCTCTCAGAACTGTCTCCTGTTCTCATGGAGTCTGGGAGTTTGGGGGATAATATCTTGAGACTGAGAGTTAGGGGGTCAAATTTGTGAGACTCTTCATTTTTTATGAGTTACCAGCCCTGCACAAGTCTTAGCAAGCCCTGGCATCTAGGTAGCATGCTGGTGGACTTACCTTGTGGCAGCTCAACATTAGGCCCAGTGGACTCATATCAGAGCCAAACGGCATGAACAAAAGGAGGATACCGGAAAGTACCTCCAAGCCATCTTGTAAGCATTCTCTTACTAGCTATACTCAAACTTGAACTCTACAACTAATGCATTATCATAACTGTACCACCTCAATTTATTGTACAGTAGTGCCACCTTGTGGTAATAATGGGATATCTCTGCATACTTGTTGCACTACAAGCAGCATCGTGCAGTCCTGTAAAAAAAATAATTGGGCCACTAAGTTATAAAAAAAATAATTCCCCCCCGTAAGTTAACTAATAATATTTTTTGCTCCTCTAACCTAGTTATAAGGAGCACTCTCATAATTCATACTGTATTGTGCCTCCTGTTATGTTAAGAATCATCAAATATCATGCTGTTGGAGCCATCTAGCCACTCAGAAGCAGGTCTAAAAATGCAGCAGTACTTCTGCTGAATTTCTGGCGATTTTGTGGAGCGTTTGACTAAACTGCCGGTGGAATAAGTATTTAGAAACCGTCACACATCGTAGGAGATTGAATTTTGGACTCTCAAAATCGCAGGTTAATACATATGGTGTCTTGACACATAAGATCTCCGGCGAACTTGAGCAATCTGCAGCGATTTCAAATAGCTGAAAAACTTCGCACTTTGATACATTTACCCCTTGATGTTTTTGTTCCTTATTTACTATCTCTATATAATAAGTGTAAGGACTGCTAGTATGAGCACCATGGAGAGTTGTGGTAGTGAAACAGAATGTCTTTATTATGAACACAGAACACACAGATATTAAATATGTCTAGTTAATGGTTAACAGTATGCATAGACCATAGTAACAGTAGGTACCAGGCATAGCTTCCGAGTCTCCAGCCTCTGCCTCCTGTTCCGAGTCTTCAGCCTCTGCTTCTTTTTCCAAGTCTTCAGCTTCTGCCTCTTGTTTCGAGCATCCAGCCTCAGCCTCCGGTCTCGAGTCTCCAGCCTGTCTCCAGTTCCAAGCCTGCCAGCCTCTGTCTCCAGTTCCAAGCTGCCAGCCTCTGACTCTAGTTCCAAGCTGCCAGCTTGACTCTAGTTCTAAGCTGCCAGCCTCTGTCTCCAATCCTAAGTCGCTGGCTTCTGTCTCCATTCCCGATTCACCGGTTACTGTCTCTGTTCCAGAGACATTATCTACTTCTGAAGGGACATTGCCCATGCAGCCTGCTCCAGAGGGGGCACTGCCCATTTAGCTTTTTTTAAAGGAGGCTCTTCATCTACAGCCCGCTCCATCGAGGGCCCTGCCCTCCAGTCCGCTCCAGAACTGTTGTTGATGGTTCAGCCCGAGTTGCCGACTAGTCCCATTCAGCCCGAGTTGCCGACTAGTCCGGTTGAGCCTGAGTTGCCACTGAGTGCTGTCCGCTCTGAGGCTTCTCATTGTGCTGCCCAGTCCGGGCCTCCAGCCACGTCATCCGCCCAGCCCGGGCCCCCAGCCAACTCATCCGCCCTGTCCAGGCCTCCAGCCAACTCGTCCGCCCAGTCCAGGCCTCCTGTCAAGTTGTCCGCGCAGTCCGGGTATACACTAAACAAAGGTAAGGGCCAGTCAGCTGTTTGGGTAGGGGTTTGCTCTGTTTTGCCCCCACAGTCGCTGAGAGGCAGATCATGTTACCATCAGTGTTCTAGGTAAATAGTCCCTGTTGTTGGTGTTTATTTGTCTTTATTTGGTGTCTGTTCCCTACAGGGCATTGACGGTCAGCGGTCTCCGATAACTGGACTTGAGTACAGCAAGATGGTGATGAATCCCTACAAGGACAATTGGTACAAGTCTTCAAGGGTTATTGATACAACCTCACATGGAACCCTTTTGCAGATGCCCCAGTGGTTGCCTCGTGACCAGGTAAGATCTGTGCGTATTGTAATTTTCCGCCGTCTTTGGAACAATATTTAAGATCCTACAGCTCTGAATTACATGACAATTGGGTAGAATACCTGCCATGGGCGGAATTTGCCTACAATAATTCACCACACTCTTCCTCTGGTTATGCCCCATTTTTCTGAATTTATGAAAGACATCCCAAATCTGTTTCATTTTCCGATATCATCACATCCACCCACCCTGAGATCGGCACATTGCTCTTTCTCTGAAAAGAATATGGAAAAAAATAAACTTCTCATTGAAGCAAGCTGCATCTCGAGCCATTTTATTTAAGGATCACTTCAGACGTCCTTGTAAATTCAAGGAAGGGGACAGAGTATGGGTCTCCACTAAGAACATCAAGCTCTGTCAGCCTTCTTTTAAGTCCGGTCCCAGATTCATTGGTCCATTTAAAATCATCAAGAAAATTAATTCAGTTGCTTTTCAGTTGGAACTGCCCAACTCATTGAGTTGGGCATACATTTTTGAAGCCAGCTCATACATCCCGGATGTTTCCCAGGAAACAGCCAAGTAAACCTGCTCCAGTGATAGTGGATGGTCACACAGAATATGTGATCATGAAGATTCTTAAAGTCCAAAAGGGGTACAATGCCAACTCCACTACTTGGTCCACTGGAAAGGGTATGGTCCTGAACAAAGATCTTGGTCTTCTGCCGGGGACTTGCATGCCAATGACTTAAGGAAATCTTTTCATCAGAAGTTTCCTGATAAGCCTAAATTAAGGGGCTCCTTAACCCCTCGTCAAGGGGGGGGGGGGATGTTAGAAAAAGCAGATAATTGCTGTTTTCTGTCTGCTGCAGTGTTGTTTTCAGCCTGGGTGTGATAAATTGAACTCCTCTCACCTGCAGCTCAATCTGACACCTGCCCTGATTGGCTACTCCTTCTTTAAATATCTGTCAGTTTCACGGAACCTTTGCCGGTTATAGCATTCTGTTCCTGGTCGCTGATCTGCTCCTGTGTAGTGTGGTGATTCCAGGATTGATTTTCTGACTGTGTTTTATTGCTGGTGGCCCTGACCTTTTGCTTGTGACTGGGATATCCTTACTTTCTGCCATCCCTGACCCTTGCCTGAACCTTATCTCGCTGCCTGCTTCTGACCTCGGACCTCGACTTGTTCCTAACTACAGTTATCTCCTGTCATCACCTCCTATCCCACGCTGTGGTGATATTCATAAGCTTGCACTACGCTGAGTTTAAGACTTGGGGGCATCCGAGTACCTGTGAGTGCTATGAGCTCTACGGGAAAGGCGGCTGCTATAGGTGAAGACCTCTAGACCCTGTTCTGTAAGCTTATGATAATCAGCCGTTAGCCGTAACATTCAGCCGTTAGCCGCAACACTGGTGTTACATAATAACAATATCAAACTAAACAGCAAGTTCTTAGATAACAATCTTGACTAATGATACAAAATATAAACATAAAGACAGGATTCAGCACGGAACAGGATCGCGGAAATGCTTGCGTGTGAACGATGTAACAAGCAGGGTCTGAATGAAACAGGTTGCTATTTAAGGCAGCTGGCACCAGTGAGCAACAGGTAAAGACTAAATCCTAGATGACACATAAGGCATGTGACTGTAATCACTGCAAAAAACACAGCAGACTTATCTGCAGAACAGCAGCATTAAAAAAGAAACACCAAAAACACTACTTAGAAAAGCAGTTACCTGCTGTTCCTAATACAAAATATTACTTTCCCAGAAAACAAGAATAATGTTAAAAATATGAATAAGTGGTTATTGTTATTTAATCTTTTCACTTTACTAACTAGCACTTAACCCAAGACAGGCTTAGTTGGTGAATAGAGAATGGAAATTTCGCCAATTGACTGTTAGAAAAATTGTAGTGGTCAATAATTTCCAGCAGTAAGCAGTTCTGTATGAGTCGATTCTGGCTTTACCCTTGATACTATAACAAGTTCAGGTAGTGGGCAGTTGTATATTAATCTGTCTGAGATGCTCAAAGGACCAGACAAAATATAAATTCCTAGCTGCAAGAAGCAAGTTCTTGTTATGCACATTGAAAGGTTAAAAAAACATGCATGCAATAGTATTAGTATTTTTTTATTTATAAGGCACCACATGGCTTCCACAGCGCCGCACTAGTGGGTTAGAATATACCGCAAAATTACATAAGTATATCATACTTGACAACTCTCTGGGAATGTCCAGGAGACTCCCAAACTCTACGTAGGTCTCAGGCAATTCTCACGCATCCTGCCCACTTCCTGGTGAAGTGGGCAGGGTGTGAGCCTCAATGACGCGATTTGTGGAGATCCGCGTCATTTTGTCCCTGCCCCTCGTGACAAAATGTTGATTTCATCCGCCCTCCCACCACACACCCCTTCCAGGAGCTCCCGGAGATAAAAAAAAATAAAAGTTGGCAAGTATATAAGAACAATGTGCCTGAGTCATTAAGAAGAGCAAAGCAAAAAAAAGAGTAACTTTGCATAATAAACTAATTTGCACCCCTTGCATTGTAACATTGTTTGTCCAGTATCAAATGTACTCCTTTTTTGCCTTGCTCTCCTTAATGACTCAGGCCCAATGAGTATAGATAAGTAGAATAATAAATACATGGATGCAATTAACAGAAATCGCATACAATAAATGGTGTACAAAAAACAATTCAGCAGAAGACAAAACAGGGATAGGGAGGAGGACAGAGAGTGGGCAGACATGAGTCACAGAGTACAGACACTAAACATAGGGTAGTGGCACATACTATATTTTTAGATGTGTTTTTTTTATATTAAATGAGATTCTATAGAATCTATTTATTTTAAATAGACTGTTTATGGATTATTTTTTGAAGGGAAAGTTTCAGAGCGCTACATTTGTGTTGGTTTTGTCTTCTTTGAGTTTTAGGTGATCTATGACATATCACCGTATATGTGGCAGCCTTAGCTTTCCCTTTATTTATTGATATATTTATGTTTATTCATCTATACATGTATTACATCATATATACTTTGTATTCTCTCTATTCTTAGATAGATTTTTCTGCTTCTTTTTGAGCCTAGTGAATTTATTTTTTACATGTGTTTGCAATCACATAGGGGCTATTTTATGGTGTGGGGTGCCAAGTATTCTGACCAAGATACTATTTAGTCCTTCTCTGTTGGTGGAGTTTTGGATTTAATTTGTGTTATCCAAATGTGTTCTTATACAATGGTTTATTAGTTTTGCATGTAATTTGTAACCCATTTACTCTAACAATAATCTAAAAAAGTTTGGCACACAACGTATCAATAAATAATGTACCATTAGTATATTATTGCTTGTTATTTACTTTTTTCACATATATTTGGAGAGCAAAGATCACCAGAACCAAATACAGATACATTTTGGATTTATATTGCAGTACATTTTTCGTCTTTTGATTTTAGTAGATTTAGTACATGCACTGCTGGACTTCTGATACACCATGGGGTAAATGTATCAAGCTGAGAGTTTTCCGGCGAGTTTGAAAATCCAATCAGATTCTAGCTATGATTTATTTAGTACATTCTACAAAATGACAGGTAGAATCTGATTGGTTGCTATAGGCAACATCTCCACTTTTCAAACCCGCCGGAAAACTCTCAGCTTGATACATTTATCCCCATGTCTAACTCCATTCCTGGCCAATTTATGCCCCTGGTAGCTGTGTTTTTCTATGGGTGGTACACATCTATCACAGTTGGGTATATGATGAATAAACCTAACCTGTGGAGAAAAAGACAAGAAAGTAAAGACTCTAAAGTTCTCAGGGAATATGTGCCAGGGCCTAAGCGGAAGCCTCATCATGGTTTAGCCCATTCTTTTTTGTCTCTGGAGGTGATGGGAGAAGAAGATGGAGTTGGTTTGTTAACAATGATATGTTTTTGTAGACGGCCCAGTCTTTGTTATAGCGGATGATTTCTAAAGATTTAGGGGTTTATTTACTAAACTGCAAGTTTGGAAAAGTGGAGATGTGGCCTATAGCAACCAATCTAACCCTTCAAACTGGGGAAGTTAGGAGATATTCATATATTTCCAGGTCTCATATGTGTCTAAAGGTCAGTAAGATTCCAAGGATTCTGGAAAGTGGATCTGTTTGATATCAGTATATAAACTAACGATGAGCATTGGAACAGGGTGTTTCGCAGAGGTGCAAAGCTCCAGAGATATAGTATTCCTATTCTGCTTTATCTTTACCATTCTGCGGAATGGGCAATTTACTCCATATTTGTACATTTTACAGAATTCATAGTATAACTGAGTCATGATGACGATTATCAATTCATATTGCTGAGGGGTGGTTGGGGTACCTCTGGGAACAATTAAGGTAAAAAACTGCTTGCAAAACATGCAACATTTCTCAGTCAGTTGTAAAAATGTCACAATTTCTAGTATACACATATGTGTTTTATGTTGTCCTTCTTTACTGCTTTAAATGTCGTATGTTAAAATCCTGTTCCCCAGGGAAAAATCTGAACCATTATTCTCCTCACACTCTTCTACTCTCAGGGCTAGATTTACTAAACTGTGGGTTTGAAAAAGTGGAGATGTTGCCTATAGCAACCAATCAGATTCTAGCTGTCATCTTGTAGAATGTTCTAATGACAGCTAGAATCTGATTGGTTGCTATAGGCAACAGCTCCACTTTTTCAAACCTGCAGTTTAGTAAATATACTCCCACATCTCATTTTAAGGGTACATGTGATTGACCGTGGAAGATCTTGAGATTATAGTATAGCATAAAGTACATTTCAAAGTGCTGACATTATTTTTTAGTGTGAAAAAGTAACAGTACAATACCACCTCTCTTTGGAACAGAAAGGAGATTTGGTTAAGATAATATGTAAAGGATAGTCATGGTTGCCAACAGACTACTGTCTTAAGATTTCTACAATTACTAAATTATTTTTTAATATACCTTCCCATTCCTCTATCTCTCCTTTTTCCAGCCATGCCACACCACTAGCACAAAAATTCCAATTGCCAATGGCTATTTTAATAATGGTTTCTGATAATGCTTCTGCCATGCAGGAGGCACACACACTATCCCCACCAGCAGCTAAAATTTGTATTCTACTAGTTTACGTATCAATTGTTCCCCACACCATTCAGACTGTAAGGATAGCTTTACTTTTTGTTACGTCATTGTACATAATTTGTTTGTATAATTTATAGCTCTGCATAATATGTAAGCATTTTGTAAATGAAAGATAATAATAATAATTACAGAGAATATTAACATGTGAGTGCCCAGGAGCCTCCATAGGTGAAAATGTTTCCTCAAGATCAGGAGCATGAGGGTATTCAGCAGATTAGAAGAGTTGATATTATTATCTGAGCTTCTATATTCCTTTAAAAATAAATGTAGAAGCACTGAATGGCTAAGGTAAAATAGTTACTTAGAATTTGAAAGTCCAAGTGACCTCAGATGAGCCGAGATGCACTTTAATATGACAAAGCCTGTAGTTGTCATAACTTTGTGCATGTATTTTGTACACACAATACTGACATTGTTATAATTATCCCTATATACCTACCAGCCACATTAAAACCACCTCTCACCCATCGAGGTATGTACTCCACAAGACCTGTGGTATTTAGCACCAAGATGTTAGCAGCAGGTCCTTTAAGTCCTGTCAGTTGCAAGGTGGGACCTCCATGGACTCGCGTGCCCATTGTACGCGCTTTCGGTGGACAGGGGTCCGCATGAGCACTCTGACTGTTCTGCAACTATGCAGCCCCATACGAGCAAGCTGCAATGCATTGTGTGTTCTGACATGTTTCTATCATAGCCAGCATTAACTTTTTCAGCAACTTGTGCTTCTTTAGCTCTTCTGTGCGATTGGTCCAGACGGGATAGCCTTCACTCCCCACGGCCATCAATGAGCCTTGAGCGCCTATGACATTGTCGCCGGTTCACTGGTTGTCCTTCCTTGGACCACTTTTGGTAGGTACTAGTCACTGCATACTGGGAATACCCCACAAGACCTTAGATGCTCTTAACCAGTCCTCTAGCCATCACAATTTGACCCTTGTCAAAGTCGCTCAGTTCCTTATGCTTGTCCATTTTTCCTGCTTTCAACACATTAACTTCAAGAACTGACTGTTCACTTGCTGCCTAATATGTCCCTTGACAGATGTCATTGTAGCAAGATAATCAATGTTATTCACTTTACTTGTCAGTGGTTTTAATGTCGTGGCTATTCAGCCTATTATTTTAGTGAGAGCAATTATATTTTATGAATACATTCATCAAGAATACTACAGTATATTCACTAAGGAATTACACTGTTTCCTGAAAGGTTTATGTACAAGATCACATCTTTGTGTACTGGCAGGGCCATCTTAACAACATCATGGGCCCCCGGGCAAAGCAGGGCACCGGGGCCCCTAGATATAAATATAGATATATAGATGTATACAGATATAGATATAGAAAAAGATGTACTTGCTCAGTGACCCTTGTAGGTTTTTTTTGCAGGTTTTTTTCTTTTGCAGGATTATTTATTCTCATTAAGAGCCGTGCCTATGGGGCCCCCTTGCCCGTGGGGCCCCCGGGCAGCTGCCCATCGTGCCCAATGAAAAAGATGGCCCTGTGTACTGGACTTTGTGGTATAGTGAAGCACCAGAGCCAACACCTTTTTATTTGTTGTTTAGCTCCAGGATTCTGTATTGTGTGCGTTGGTTGTCAGGACCATTCCTGTCGGCAGAAGCTTAATCTGCTAGCTTTGGGGGCCCCGTTCCACTTTCGGGCCCTCCTGGTACTTCCAGGTCATGGTGCCCTGGGTGTTTTGCCCATCTGCTTATTTTCTAGAGATGGCTCGGTACTCTCCCGCCCATTTGGATTCGAAATCGAAGCAAAACGTCATTGTGACGTCGTCGGATCTCAGAGCTCGGTTCTCGCGATATTTCAAATGCATAAATAACCGCCTCCACAGCAATCCATTTGACAGAGGAAGAGAGCAGGGTCAGGTCACAGGCTGTATTAGAGTAGGGACAGAGCAATTATTGTATACCTTATTCTTTCAATTATTATTGAAATTCTGCTAGCAATTCTTTTAGCAATTGTTAGAGCAGGAAAAGAGGAGGATAGAGGAGGCATTTTTTTTAATATTTTGCACTACAAGTGCTTTGGGGTGTCTCATAATTCCCAGTGTGAAACAATAATTTTTCTGGCTGCAAAAAGTCATATTTGGCAGCACTATCTATTAAATATTTTGCACTACAAGTGCTTTGGGGTGTCCCATATTCCCCAGTTTGAAACAATATTTTTTCTGGCTGCAAAAAGTCTTATCTAGCAGCACTATCTATTGAATATTTTGCACTACAAGTGCTTTGGGGTGTCCCATATTCCCCAGTGTGAAACAATAATTTTTCTGGCTGCAAAAAGTCTTATCTAGCAGCACTATCTATTGAATATTTTGCACTACAAGTGCTTTGGGCTCATTAAAATGGATTCAAAGCAGTCCACATATGAGCAGGATCAGCAAGCAGGTGCTGGCACCAGTCCTGATGGTAGTGTTCCCAGTATGTCATCTGGTAAAGCCAATGTAAAAGTACATAGTCTTTTTAAATCAGGCCAAAAAACACACACAAAAAAAATAAGTATAAGTGTCGGGTGCAATCTACCCCCAAATAGGAAAGGGACTTGGGGCATTTCTACATCACGTACAGTCTTGAAAGGCTGCTGTTTTGTCAATTTCACGATAAGGGTAGGGTGTCGTACACAGACTGCCATCAAACTGCCTTTGTCCATTTCTATTTCTATTCTACAGTCTATAACGGCTGAATTTTTTCTATTTCAATAAAAGTGGAAGGGGGGTCTGATACAGACTGCCACCAAACTGCCTTTGTCCATTTATATTTATATTCTACAGTCTATAACGGCTGATTTTTTTCTATTTCAATAAAAGTGGAGGGGGGTCTGATACAGACAGAAACCAAACTGCCTTTGTCCATTTTTATTTTATATTGTTCAGTCTATGCAGGCTGCTTTTTTTCTATTTAACTACAAGTGGAGGGGAGGGGGGTCATAGACAGCCACCAAACTACCTTTGTCCATTTCATTTTATATTGTTCAGTCTATGCAGGCTGCTTTTTTTCTATTTAACTACAAGTGGAGGGGGGGCTCACAGACAGCCACCAAACTACTTATGTCCATTTCGTTTTATATTGTTCAGTCTATGCAGGCTGCTTTTTTCTATTTAACTACAGGTGGAGGGGGGCTCATAGACAGCCACCAAACTACCTTTGTCCATTTCAATTTATATTGTTCAGTCTATGCAGGCTGCTTTTTTTCTATTTAACTACAAGTGGAGGGAGGGGGGGGGTCATAGACAGCCACCAATCTACCTATGTCCATTTCGTTTTATATTGTTTAGTCTATGCAGGCTGCTTTTTTTCTATTTAACTACAGGTGGAGGAGGGGCTCATAGACTGCCACCAAACTACCTTTGTCCATTTCATTTAATATTGTTCAGTCTATGCAGGCTGCTTTTTTTCTATTTAACTACAAGTGGAGGGGGGGCTGATGCAGACAGAAACCAAACTGCCTTTGTCCATTTCTATTTATATTCTACAGTCTATAACGGCTGAATAGTTATCTATTTTACTAGTAGTGGAGAGGGGGTCTGATACAGACTGCCACCAAACTGCCTTTGTCCATTTCTATTTAACGTACAGTCAATGCAGGCTGATTTGTTTCTATTTAAGTACAAGTGGAGGCTGTAATATACACCCAAAGACGATGGCTACATTGCCAATAGTCAAAGATGGAAGGGAAGACAACCAGGTTTGTCTGTATAATTTGCAGGCAAGTGTTAGAATTAAGGACTGCCTACCAGGGATTAAACTGTTTTTTTATTAATGTATTAGCTTTAGAATTACCTCACTTATCCAAGAAACTTGTGGAGCACCAAATTAGGTTATTTTAGACCAAAAAAATGCTATTTTTTACAAAAATAGCAAAACAAAACCAAAACCAAAACACGCACGGGCGGTTTTGCCAAAACCAAAACACGAAGGTAATCCAGATCCAAAACCAAAACCAAAACAAGGGGGTCAGTGACCATCTCTATTATTTTCCACCGACCTTATATGTAGTGCCGAAGATCAATGGGAGTCTTGGTCCCAATCTCGGGCTTACTTCACTCCTGGCCAAGTGTGCTTTGTGTGGGCACATACCATAGAATATCCAACCTTTAGCTCTGCATTTAGCTACAGGGGCTAGCTCGAAACATCTGAGGTATGCGGTACATACCCTCATCCAGTGACCTAGCACCAAGCTCGGAACGCTGGAGCACACAAGCCAAAAGTCAAGGTTCCCTTTACTCGGAACCTGGTTTAAGCTGTGGAGTTTTTACTCTAGTCGTGGCCGAGGCAACCTTGCATCAGGCGCTTCTGGAACCCACGACAGCACACCTTGGTAACTAAAAAAAATTCTGGATAGTCTGTTTGAGAACCGTAAGTGAGGTGCTGAGATTGGTTCCAGCCATCCCATCTGTGCCTAGTAGAACATGCTGTTCCACTTGGCCCTGAAATGCAGCTTCAGGAATGGCTGTCCACTGCCTACATTTACACCATTACCACCTGAAACCTGCACCGACGTTGGAAGGTCTATCAGCTGATTCGTGACTGCTATGTAACGATCTATGCCTCTTAATTGTCCATATCTCTGCACCATCTAGATCTCCACTCCATCAAGGCCTCTGAACAATCCTGGCCTCTTGGCTTCCATCACCACTTCAACCCACCATCCTGCAACTTGGACTTCCTATCCTCCTGCAGCTTGAATTGTTCAGTCACCTTCTCCTCTGCTACCTGCCTGGCTCCCTAAAATTAATATCTTAATTGTCTCTCTTTATACACTCCCTCTAGAATATAAGTTTTCACAGACAGGGCCCTTTATCTTGTCACAGGATTCTCCACTCTCTGTCTTCCTCTTTTGTCTTTGTCATGTCTTATGCTGAATTTCTTCTGTATGCTACACAGTTTGTTCTGTTAATTGCATCCATGCATTTATTATTCTGCTAACTGTACCCTTGTACGTGTGGACAATCAGCCTCCATACACTTTATCTTCGAGAATCCTGGGTACTCAGCATCGGACGTTTGTTATTGAGTATACAGCAAGTATTGATAAATTACTATCTATTGAGTTTCTCACTACTGGTCTGATCGTAGCCTAGGACATGTGAAGGATTTTATCCATGGATCCATTCAACTGACTGTACTCCTGACCACATATGAACAGTTGTATTTTGCCATATATGTGACTCCTAACATCCCTCTACCTGGTTACTTGCAGTTTTATTACAATTGCTTATTTTCAGCTGGTACCTTGGATTACGGACTATTACCATCAAAGACACTTATCTGTGAGTTTCATAGTGACTGGGATTTCCTCTTTTATTTCTATTTTTTAGTGCATTTTTTTGACTAGGAAGGTTTTATTGCAACCCCCTTTTATTAGTGTACTTTATGGTCATTATGAACTTGGTTTCAATTGTATTATTATTATATATGTTTTTGTGTTGTGTATATCATCATTAAATATATTCTTATTTTATTTATTGTATGTCATAGACTTATGCCTAACTAAGTTCCACCATTATCTTGATATCATCATTATATCACACTAAGATGGTTCTAGCTTTTCAGCGTCTTCTTCATTATTATGGTTAGTGCACCAATTATATTAGCACTAGGTTCACTTCTGGTATGAGTGCAGTAATTTGTGTATTTATATCTGTACCCTTGTACCTGTTAATATGCATACTGTTTTCATGTTGTCTTATTTGTATTGATTAGGTCAGGCTCTACAGATTGGCGCGATACAATTAAACATTAATGATTTTGATGATGAGAATGAAGCTGTGTTTATGGTGGGGTAATCTTTTCATAATCACTTCAGGAAAGACATTACAGCAAGCCTGCCGTCAAAACACCCTATAAACAACAGTTTGCTCTCAGCTTGAATACAAATATAAATAAAGTGCCAGCAATCTCAGAAATTCATGGATGGAAATATTCACATATAATTGTGCAAATTGTAAAGAATACTGATGTCCCACAGCAAGGGCCGATGTCAAGATCACAAATCCCCTCTGGACGGAGCTGGCACATGCACCGATCCCCCATACTCGCACACCTGGGGGTAAATGTATCAAAGCTGAGAGTTTTCCGGCAGGATTGAAAAACCAATCAGATTCTCGCTATCATTTATTTAGTACATTCTACAAAATGATAGCTAGAATCTGATTGGTTGCTATAGGCAACATCTCCACTTTTCAAACCTGCCGGAAAACTCTCAGCTTGATACATTTACCCGCTGGTCTAATTCCAGCTTTGTTCACACAATATAAGGGGACATCAGGGGCAAACGCAGGATTTGTAGAGGGGGGTTTCCACACCACGCCGCCAGTGGGCGTGACCAACATGCATGGGGGAGTTGATATAATTTTAGACAGTGTTTGGCTCCTCTCCAACTCTTCCTATCCCTATAATATGCATGGGCAATGCTGCGTGCACTACTGTTAGCTGCACGCAGCTCTCCCTTTTTAAGCAGAGCTGCGTGAAGCAGGGGCAGGGTCCAGCCACCTCAATTATACAGTGCCCCAGGCTTGGAGGGGGGTTTACAGGTACTAGGAACCCCCCCCCCCCCCCCTCGGTTTGCCTATGGACATATTGCTGTGGTTAACGTGGTCCACCGCCCCAGCCTACAGCACATTTACTTATAAATACATGCACCTATTTCTTATATCTCAACTGTCCAGATTTAGGTGGGGAAGTCCCAACTCTAATGGACTGTCTTGCCACCAGAACTTGTGTATTTCTGGTGGCAAGGCAGCGGTGAATGAGTGCTGCTCTGTAAATCTGGGCTGATTTTAAGTAAGGAAGCCGCATGCTTATTTAAAAATTTAGACAATGGTGGTAAGCAGGGTGTTGGTAGCCCGGAAGACCCATCTGGCAGGGCTGTAACTAGGGCTATGCTACAGGGGCGACCGCCCAGGGCGCAACGCTGAAGGGGGGGGCGTGATTTAGGAATATTTTAGGTTCATTTGGTTAAAATTGAGGGCTAGAGGGGCAGCATTTGTCTTTCTCGCCCCAGGCGCTAGAATTCTAAGTTACGGCTTTGCCATCTGGTATTTGCCAGAACTACCAGTCCACCCCTGAGTATAGCAAGTTACAATGAGAATTGCATACAATATGCATTTAAAACAGTTTTGTCAGCAACATAAGTCTACAAAACCCATCGTTATACACACAACGTTCCTAGGACACATTCTCAAGCTCCAGGGTTATCTCTGTAAACAATGAACATATTTTTATTATCTGCTATGCGTCCTTGAACACATTTATCTCTAGCAGAATAAAATGTGCGTCACTCACGGACACAGCGAGACTCCATAACTAGTATCTGAAGAGAGCGCAGGCCATGGCCCCGCCCACAGCACAGATTGAGCCGAGCTGTCAGGGTCAGACCCACCCCTCGTTTGCTAACTCCGCCTTTCTGATATAAAACCTATACTAGCCCGTTCCCAATAGGTATCTCCTTCCGACAGTAGGCTCCGCCCGTTGGGTTAGTAGGACCTGTCTGATTCCCACCACGTGTTGGTGTTGTTCCCGTGTAAGCAGACATGGCAGAGATAGGTAAGATGCGTTACTTTCCCTATGGTCTTATCAAGGTTTCCGGCTCATTTTTCATCCATCAGTGCCTGTTATTCTGTTTTGGCTCCTCTTTCTGATCTGTTTCATGTTATTCCACTAGTCCGCTTCCTGCGACACAGTCCATCGCATTTCCTCTCCAAACTAGTCACATTCTATCAGCCTCTCGATATACACAATCTGCCCTCACTGCTTTCAGAGCCTACATTCCCCCATGTCTGCCTGTCGCGTGAAATCTCTTACTTGCTATAACTGTTTCTGCAATGTGCCTCTTCCCAGCCAGTGTTGCATGGGACAAAAGACGCCCTTAATTTAATAAAATGCATGTTTTATTACACTTATAGAGTAGGGGCGCATTGCATTGATGTGTACATGCAGTATGTATTGATTCTATTATGGCTTCCACATTTTGGTATTTCCTATTTTACTTTGCTTTAGCCTTTCTCTAAACTCTATATTATAACTATCTTCATAAGATCTCCAAATATACCTACAGAAAAAGCATTAATTTTTCTGCATTGGATCATATGAAGCTGTATATTTCCTCTTGTGACACTGCCCTGTCTATAGCATGTGCATGTTGAGTGTAAAATTGAGACCCATGACTTTTGGGTGCAAATTAATTATACTGTACCATGTGACCCTGCACAGATAGATCTTTGTGCTTTCACATGCTTCCTGGGCCTGGTTAAACATAATTCACAATAGTAATCATTCTTTATGCCATACAAAATTGTAGTGTTTCCTATGGGAGGTATAGGAGTCACTGGTATATGTAACACACTTATATTTTCTGAAAAGCTCTGTATAATATGTTGGTGTAATAAAATATAGTAATTGTTGCAAGTTAACCCTAAGATGCATTGTATATTATGAAGCTGAATCTGTGCATGGGCAAATAAACTCCCACCTGAAATTCATGAGGCTAAAATATAGGACTGTAATGTAGAAACACCTGAGGTAGGCTGGGTACTCTACAGAAAATTTCTCCTGATGTGATATAGTTAATGATTTTACCAATTACTAGGGGGGAATCAGCATGTCGATTGACCTTCAGATCTGTGCTCTTCATCTGTTACAACCATCAGTTGAAAAGATTGGCTGCACACCATAGAGATCTATGGACACTGCTGGTCCTTAGTGTATACACACTGCAGAATTGGAATCACAGTTCCATCCTTGAGGGAGATTTTTCGTTCGGTTTAAAAAGCAGAAGATACAATGTGCTTTGGAATGATAATTGCTCATTGTTGGAGCATATATACTAATGTGATATCAGTCTGAACAGTCATTTATCATGTGATTGGCTTGATAATCGGTTGAAAAACCTGTAGTGTGTACTCCTCCTAAGTCAGGGACAACAATCCTATAGAAAGCAACATCAATCACATAGGTGTGGCTTGTGTGTTAATTAAGATTACTCCAGCGCGTGGTCTGGGTATGATTGCATATAAAAATGTCTGACTGTTCTGGTTCGTATGGCAGCAAGAGGAGACCTCTGATTTTGAAAGAGGGGTGATTGTGCCATCTGTAAAGTAATCCTGAATATAGGCGTTAAATAAATACGAATTACGTGTAACCATCGAAGATGCTTATTGTGGCCCATTAGAAGCTAGTTATTGGATATTCAAATTTCAAATACATATGATCCACTTTCTGTATTTAGATCATCCAGAAATTAGACAAAATTACTGAATGATAGACCTTAAACGGGGGGGAGTGAAGTGTGATATATTGGCAATTATTGCATCTTTAAGACTTTGTTTTCCAGCTCTCTTCAGTGTTTCTGATAAGAGTGGACTTGTGGAGTTTGCCCAGCGGTTGAGTGCTCTCGGCCTTTCCTTGGTGGCCTCTGGTGGAACTGCAAAATGCCTACGTGATGCTGGACTCACTGTCAGGTATAGAGAAGTTCTAATAAGAGATGTATTTTTATTATCTAAGAAATTATCCCCTCTTTCTCCGCTAGAAGTATTCATACAATATAGCTACTGAGGAATGCACAATGCAATAAAAAAAAAAAAAATCACTTAACTGCCTGAAACTGTTAGTTAAAGGTGCTGATCCATCACTGTTAATATATTCCTCATCTGTGCATGTTGCTCCTGGTTGCCAGGAGAAACTGTAGACTGGGTTTGTGTACCCTAGTAGGACTGTCTCATTGTGAGCTTGGACTATCCATAAACTAATCCTGCTGTGATAAAGGGGCTGAACACAATTTAAACTACCTCTTTTCTGGTCTATGGCTGTTTCTGGCAGCGGAGAGTCATCCACTAATCCTGATAGATCAGCATCTGTTTCTGAATTTTTGCTCCATGCTGGTAATGGATTATCATTTTACTGTGTGCCCTATTCCATAACTAGATAGTAGGTTCTTAATATTACAGATGGACCAACACTTACTAATACACTGATCAGCTTGTTAAAGCTGTTGGGGTAACTGACTTCTCAAGGAGACCTGGGGGTAAATGTATCAAGCTGCGAGTTTTCGTTGGGTTTGAAAAGTGGAGATGTTGCCTATAGCAACCAGATAGTCGTCATTTATTTAGTACATTCTACAAAATGATAGCTAGAATCTCCTTGCTATAGGCAACATCTCCACTTTTCAAATCTGACCCCCTCCCCACTGGAGTAACAAGTCCCGGGGTTATCTCCCTGTGTGAGTATAGTTTTTATTTACAGGGTAGTTAGATTACTGCATTTCTCACGAAGTCCTTTCCCTCTGTTTTCTCATTTAGAGATGTGTCTGAGCTTACTGGCTTTCCAGAGATGCTGGGTGGACGTGTGAAAACCCTACACCCTGCTGTACATGCTGGTGAGCCCAGGGGTGGTTTTTTTTTTTTTTTTTTTGGGGGTGGCGGGTTACTCCTTATAGTGGGGGGGATTACGATTTTTTTTTTCTTTAGATCTTGGTTACTGTGTGCTTTGCATTAGGTAATGATCACTTATTAACCTCATTCATGTTTATATTATGGTATATTTCACCAATATATGTGGCTTAACAGAACTGTAAAAGTCCATCTGCACGCCCCCCTGCCTGATCAAATCCTGTACACAAAGTAGTACATTATACCACACTACCAACTATGTCACTGCTGGCCATGTGGTTTGTTCTGGTGAGCTCATGATAAGGCAGAGGGGCAGCACTCAGCCATCTGAATTTAGACACTTGTTCACGTTACGTTAGTTCTGTAGTTGGAGGAGCTAGGGGAGCGATCCACAGTGAATATTTACATACCTGCCTTGCTCACATTAACTCCAATGTACTTACTGATGACCCCACTCTCAAACTGTAAGTTGTCAACATTACAGAATTCAAGACTTCTCCCGAGCTGCCCCCCTGCACTGGAATGACCTCCCACGCTCCGTCCGTTTGTCCCCTAACCTGTGCTCTTTCAAACGGGCACTCAAAACTCATCTCTTCCTCAAAGCTTACCAGCCTTCCACCTAAACCTCTCTCCACCCTCACTCTCTTCACTTCGCTCCTCCTCAGTAGTGGGGAGCACTTGCTCCCCTCCTCCGACTCCCTTTGTGCCTGCCGTCTGTCTACCCTCCCTATAGGATGTAAGCTCGTATGAGCAGGGCCCTCCTCCCTCCTGTCTCGCTACCTTATCTTCTGCTCCACTTCAATATATTTGCCTTGCCTGGAGCCTCTGAAGTCTTGGTACTACTCGTTTATTGTTTTGTACTGTTATTCCCTGTACGGTCCATTGTTTGTACTGTGTACAGCGCTACAGAAACCTTGTGGCGCCTTATAAATAAACAATAATAATAAAACTAAAGAGTGCCTTCATTCAAATGCCATAGGAGCCTGTGGATATGATCCTTGGTTTCAGTCTAGAGTACTGAAAAGAGAATGATTTTTCTGTAAAGGCAAGTATCGCATAGACCACTAAACAAATTCTTAACTAATTTGTGGTGTTGGCTGGACTGCATTATATGTTGCCCCTTAAGTTATTTGTAATCAATAGTAATTTCATAGTCAGGAATATGTGGACAGGTTTTCTATACTTTTTATTTGGACACTTGGATACAACTGTGTGATGCAATTCTTCTTGCATGACTGGCTTCATGTTTGGCAGTTCACAAGAAGTTGCCTGGTGCTCCTCTATTTTATAACTGTGCATATAAGTACCAGGGCTCTTTACAATCGCTGTAGTAAATGTAATTTATTTTTATTTTTTATTTTTTTTATTGCATCTTTATTTTTCTTGCTGTTTGTTGCAGAACTTCTTACAGCAGAGTAAGTAAACTTGACTGTACTTGTTTCTGATCTGCTTTTCTCAGGTATCTTGGCACGGAGCACCCCTGAAGACAAAGCGGATCTTACTAAATTAGGTTTCAGCTATGTCAGGTATTCCAGGGATTTTAATATGGGGGGGGGGGGGGGTATAAATTGAGTGCGTACATTGTAGGAGTCTAAAGTGCATAAAAACCTGCATGACTGATTGCATTTGTTTTTGATAATGCTGCTGGCGTGATTGTACATTATTTGTAGTAATATACTTACTGTGACTTCTTACAGGGTGCTTGTCTGTAACCTGTATCCTTTTGTAAAGACCGTGTCTGCAGCTGGTGTCACAGTAGAGGAAGCTGTTGAGCAGATCGATATTGGTAAATGTCTCTTGTCTTTGGTGTGGAACCTCACTACCTGTTGTCTCTCCTGCACACTGCTTATTGTTTTGCAACTCTTGCATTTTCATTGTTTAATATGAGAACACATAACAGTATATGTTCATATCCTTTATGGGGGAACAGCAGGATACTTAAGAAGGTCTCATACTATCCTCATGCATTTGCTGGGCCTCCTAAATTACTTGGCTGTCTCACCGTTCAGGAGTTAATCCAACCCTTTTTTAGTGGGGAGAATATTAAATGGACATCTCAACATGCATATAAACATGTAGCATTTACTATGTGACATTTGTATAGGTTTTTAATCTATATTTCTGCACGTCTGCATAATATTTGCTATTTTCTAGGTGTATGTATATATTTTGAGTATTCGGGTGTGAACATTGATATCCTGTCAACTTTACTGCGATTAACTTTAAACTTTAGAATCCTTACAGTATAAACTGCATGGCTCCTAATTGGCTATAGATGATCACAGTAACTAAGCACACACACATGTTCTTAAGACAACAGTTTGGCTACAATCCTTTTCTCCTACTTACTGCTCCCTATAATCCACCTGCTCCTCACCAATTTCTCCAGTGCCTTTCATAGCTGATTTTTATATTTCTAATGTAGTTTTACAGTATGCACTGTGGCATGTTTTTGTTTTCTTTCCCTTCCATTTTCCTTCCCTGAATTCCTGCAAAGGCTGTCTAGATTAGGCTTTTCCATTCCAGGGTGCAGGCATACCAGGCTCTCAGAAATCCATATCCAGGACATGTAGTGCTAGGTCCCAAGCCTTGGTTGTTTATGGTCATATCTGTGCTGAAAGCCAGACTACATTATCTATGGGACAATTAAAATCTCCCTTCCGTGCTATCTGCTACGCTCCACAGTCCTGGATGTGGAGCGAGGAAATTCCTGAGTGGTCTCGTCCCCTGTGGTAGGCACACTTCCTGTCTACCTGTACTGTGCTCTTAACATTCTTCTTTTTTTTTTTTTCATATTCAATTGTGCACTTACTGTTACTACAGTAATAGTGCGCATATTTACCATTGGTATGGTAATCTATAATGCTGGTTTCTGCTCAGGAAGCCATGAGCAGAAATCTGGGTTAAAATTGCCATATAAGCAGTAATATAATTAACGCCTTTATTACCCATTCTCAAAAAAACAATCTTGCCCCACCTCACTTGCTATCTATCACCCCTTCTCTCTTCTCCCCTTTGCCCCTAAAATACTCGAGAGGATAGTCTGCAACCGCCTCACTAGGCACCTCTGGGACAGCTCCCTCCTTGACCCTCTCCAATGTGGGTTCTGCCCACTCCACTCCACTGTAACCGCCCTGGCCAAAGTTACTAATGACATCATCTTGGCTAAATCTAAGGGCTACTTCTCCCTGCTCATCCTTCTGTACCTCTCCTCTGCCTTCGAAACCGTCGACCACCCCCTTTCTTTCTATTCGCTTCTGTGGCTTGGTCCTTGTTTTTTTGGTGTACTTCCTACCTTGACAATCACTTTCTCTGTATCCATTTCTGGTTCATCTTGTGGTGCCCTATAAATAAAGACTAATAATAACGTTGCGTTGAATGTGGCTGAATTGAATTCCCTCCACAGAGATTGTGACCTGGACAGAAAGACAAGATGTCTTGGGAGGTTACTTGCACATAACATTAGGTCACGTGTATAACTTTGTTCTCTTGTTGTAATCCTGTTTTATTTGGGATCTTTCCTTTCCCTCTGCATCTGCTTGCTAATTATCTCCTGACAAGTTATGAAGTCTAGCTGCTGTTATGTGCAATGTTCAGTTATATCACAACTTGCCCATCTTGTGCTTCAGGCGGTGTAACACTACTGCGTGCAGCTGCCAAGAACCATGCCCGTGTCACTGTCCTCTGTGACCCCAGTGATTACAACAGTATTGCAGAAGAAATGGAAAAATGTGAACAGAAGGACACGACACTGGAAAGACGCTGCCAGCTGGCCCTGAAGGTGTGTAGATTTGGGGGGGGCTCAATGGGGAACATGACTGTATTGTACAAATCTTTAGAAGCATTTGTCTGTCAATCAAACACAATTACTGTTTGTGCTAATCTTCCACAGGCGTTTACACACACTGCACAATACGATGATGCCATCTCTGATTACTTCCGCAAGCAGTATAGTAAAGGGGGTTCCCAGCTTCCGTTGCGGTATGGAATAAATCCTCATCAGATTCCTGCTCAGATCTACACTCGTGGTGCACAGCTTCCTCTCACTGGTAGGGTAGTGTTTTCTCTTAAATGCTGTGTAATATCCTAACCAAGGGACAGGGATCAGTGTTTGATTATTGATCAACCTGTAGAGTTCCTTTCCAGAATGGTGTAATGAATGCAGAGAAAGGGATTAATACTCCCTAAGAAGAAATGGACTTTACACATACTGGAACATGCACACTGAAATTTTAGTAGTATTTTCACACCCTTTTTACCATTATACATTTTATGTTAAGACACCTCTGCATTTGCTGTGATTCCTAATGGGGATCAGTGATCCAGTTCTGAAAAAACAAACAAAATTATGGTTCGTAGCAATTAAAGTTGACCACACACATATTATTTTGTTTGTTTCTGAAAGCATCTTTGCATTTCCATTCAATTGCACCAAATATACATCGGATGCATATATTCAGATCCTAAAATTTCTTAATGGCTTTCTATATAATGTAATGCCTTTCTTCCTTGCTGCTCAAGCAGCAACGAAGGAAGCTATTAAACTTGAAGGATCAGTTTCCTCATATTTGACTTTCATGTGAAGTACAATCAATTTTATAACTGTCTCTTCAGCCTGAAATTGGTCTTCTAGATCTTCACAAAGATTATGGTCTACATGATGATGCTTCTTCCTCATCAGGGTTTAATGATTGTCTGTTACCTGGAGACCTTTGTGAAAGCCCATTTCAGTTCTTTTAACATTTCAAGCAGACCATCCGGACCTTGGCATTTCATGGCTGGATCATTAACACAAAGTTCTACCGAGTGCCATAGACTTCCATGGTGTTTCAGTGGGTACTCTTCGATATTGCGCGCCAGTGGGTGTTTCTTGCTAAGGCTAAGTTCTCTGTCCAAATTTCCGACCAATTCTCGCATTGCCATTTGGAACTGCATGAGTGGGATGGGGACTGTGGTCTCAAGAGGCAGTCCTTTTTATGTGCAGTTTCAAATGCACTCCATCCAAAAATACACTACTACATTTGGGGAATAGGATATTTATCTGGGTCTGAGCAACTGAACTTCTGTCTGGACCCTGAACCCCTTCTCAGGGGGTTCAGGGTCCAGACAGGCCATGTAGTGGCATAAATGTACCACCAATGAAGGGGCTTCCCGCAAATTTAATGCTGCTATGGAAGCTGTTTGGATTCTGCATTTGACATGGTACTTTCAGACCATCTCGACAATCTACATCCATGGAGTAGATCAGTAGACCATTAGGAGACTTTGGTTGTCGGCACATAGACTGTGACTATTAGTTTCTTCTTCCCGTGGTGTTGCTGCATCTCATTGACGGGCGAGTTAAGGGGCGGACTAACATAGGCTGTGTACAGTAAGGGCACCCGGTGGACACTCCAATGCTGCTGATTCAACTCCTGGGTTTCTCATAAGTACGCTTGGTTTCTGCCATATCATTTGCACCAGCAACAAAGCAGGTGTAGGTGATGACTGATGTGGCATAGTCAATGCTGAGAACACAGCAGGTATGTTTTTAATGTTCATCTGCTGAAGGAGGTGACATTGTTGCGTTTTAATATGTATATGGGGATACCCTTTTCCTACTATGCCATTGTGCTTAGAGTAAAATTATACTGAAATAAGAGTGGAGTCCAGACAAAAATGAATGTTAAAACTTCCATGTCATTAACAGAATATATTTGAAAAAGGAGAGGTTATGCCCAATGCAAAAAAGTATAATTCCTAATACTTTGCTTACAGTTAAATACCAACGTCTTCTGCAAAAATAGATCTATAAGTAAGGAGTACTAAACTATGCTGCTTATGAAGTGTAATTCGTACATAAGTTGACCAGAGGTTGGCACTGTTCACTAGGCACAATATTTTTTCATCTTCTCACAGTAGTACAGAGCTTTCTGTGTATATATGTATACTGGATCTATAATCTCGCTCACCACCTGACAAGCAGTGACAAAACAATATTGGGTAATAGAGGTGGCCCTGTGTGCCCAATTGTAAAGAACTATGGAATTTGCAGGCACTGTATAAATGATCAATATATATTTTCAAGAAAGTAGTTGTGTGCGCTAGTACTATTACTTTTAGCCATGTATTTTATTTCCAGAAAAATGTGAAATGCATTTTATGAATGTTTCCAGGTCTAGTTTATTTGCAATGTTAAATTATATTCTGTTTGGTAACCTAAACATCAGCATGACACATTGTCATTTGTATTGTCTTCTCTGCAGTGCTGAATGGATCCCCTGGGTTTATTAACCTGTGTGATGCATTGAACGCCTGGCAGCTGGTGAGGGAGCTGAAAAATGCACTAGGGCTCCCCGCAGCCACCTCCTTCAAGCATGTGAGCCCTGCAGGTAAAAGCATTAAAATCCATGGCCTAATTACTTTTATAGTTTCTTGTGTGCTTGGTTGTAGAGTCTCAACGTCAACTGCAACTTTTGATGCCAAATTAATTGGGGTGGGTTTTGTTTTTTTGTCCAATAGACCAATCAGAATTTCAAAATATCCAAAGTGCAAGAATCATGTAATAAATATTGTTCTTGCCCATATTTCTTGTTACTGACATTGTAACCTAATTTGCCACCACCAGGTGCTGCTGTGGGTGTTCCACTCTCAGAAGAAGAGGCTCAGGTGTGCATGGTGCGGGATCTTTACACAACACTCTCCCCGTTGGCAACGGCTTATGCCAGAGCTAGAGGTAATGCCTCTTTTCTGTGACTTTCTATAGAGCACAGCTTTAAAAATTCTCATGGTTTGGTAGTATGAGAACCTGTGTTCTTCCTAGGTGCTGACAGAATGTCGTCTTTTGGTGACTTCATTGCCATTTCTGACGTGTGTGATGTTCCCACAGCAAAAATAATATCTCGAGAGGTATGGGGAAATACCAGGGAGAGTAAGGTTTCTTAGATAAGTGGGGGGAGGGGGGGGGGGGGGTACTGAACTCATGGTCTATATAACTTATAATTGACCCATACCTTCTATACTCTGCTAGGTGTCTGATGGTATTGTGGCTCCAGGGTATGAGGAAGAGGCCCTTAAAATCCTGTCCAAGAAAAAGAATGGAGTTTATTGTGTCTTGCAGGTGATTTATAATTCTAGGTGCTTGAACAGTGTCTTACAACAGTCGTTTAATCCACATACACACCTAACACAAAGTGGAACCTCTCCTTTCGCAGCAAGGAAGATTCCTCCTTCAGTATTCTGAGACACACCTCTCCTAATAGGGTTAAGCTCCACCCACAAGCAGGAGAGCACTTGTAAGAAAGCTCTTCCTCTTCTGTCACTAGCTTGGCGCCAGTAGGGTTAGCTGTACAATATATATCTAAATGATCCTTTCCTTTATGCTATGATACATGATACCCCTTATGCAATCAGGCCTCTACAAAGTTTGCCCCAGCATGCACAATCTTTCAAGATTGTGGTTTTGTTTGGTTTGTTTTTTTTTTTTTTTTCCCCCGTCTCCCCTTAACTTGGCCTGTGTAGGCGCAGTACTAATTGCTGTGTACTTTCAGATGGACCCAACTTACGAGCCAGAAGGCAGTGAAATTCGGAGCATTTTTGGCCTATACCTGGAGCAGAAAAGAAATGATGCCGTTATAGATGGCGCTCTTTTCAACAACTTGGTGACTGCTAAGAAAGAGGTACACCCTTATTGCTTCTCAAATGTCCATTGTCAATGTTCAGCTCTGGAATAACAACTATGTATTGTCTCCTTTCCAGCTCCCTGAGTCTGCTGTCAGAGACTTGACCGTAGCCACCATTGCACTGAAGTATACCCAGTCTAATTCTGTGTGCTATGCTAAGGATGGACAGGTACATAAGCGGATGTGGGAATTCATATTGGGAGATTTTAAGATTACAGCTGCTAGTCTGTAAGCATAATGTACAGATCACCTTTTTATCTGATGACTGGGAAATGGGTGAGATCAAAGTGCGATCAGGAGAGCAGTATAATGGAACCTGTACCCTGCTGTTCTGTGCCAGGCTGCAAAATGTATTTCTTCAGCAGATGACAGATTATGTTGCACCCAAAATAAACAGGTCATTGAGGAAAAAAAACTAACCTCATTATATCCTCCATGCTCCCACACATAGCTTTTCTTGTCCTTACTTTTATTTTAGTCTCTTTTGGGGGTTCTTTTTGTACCACTTAGTGTAAAAACTACTTCCAGATCGCACAGTTTAAATGCAATGAGCACTTATAAGGCTGTTTTTGTTATTTTCTGGTGGAATGGACTGCCCCTAACTATTATTACGGGAAGTAAATGTAAGAGTGGATGGTAATCACATAATGGACCAATGATGCTAATATGCATAAACTCCAGTAATAGTCTGTATAATAGGATTCTGATGTCACTTCAGTGTTTTATTAGGAAAACCTGAGTATTATAAGGAATAAACCAACCCTCCTGTAAAGTATTGCAGATGTTATAGGTTACCTTGGTCATCTGTGACCTGTGGAAAAGCACTCTGAGGCCTAGTGCCTGTTATATGGTCACATTCTTCAGTGGTTTATAATATATCCCTGTCAAGTCCTGCTCACTCCTAGAATAAAGCATATATAGGCTGTTGCTTTAGCTTTATAAATTAGTTAACATGCAGTTTGTTTTTGGTTGTGTTTGTTTTTCTTCCCACAATTATATTTCATGTTTAGATGACAAAAAAAATCCAAGCAAAGCAGCATATTTGTTTTGGGGGTGTTTGTAATGTCTTGTACAAAAGAACCCCTTGGCAGGGTTTCCCAAACCCAGTCCTCAGGGCTCCCTAACAGTGCAGGTTTTCCATATCTCCTGGCTGGAGCACAGTTGTAGTCATTACTGACTGACACATTGTAACAGATCCACAGGTGGTCCTAATTATGTAACATGTGATCTGGAAAACCTGCACTGTTGGGGAGCGCTGAGAACTGAGTTTGGGAAACCCTGCCTTAAGGTAACTTTGTATATAGTAACATTTAAATTAACGTTCTTTGACAGGTGGTTGGAATAGGTGCTGGCCAGCAATCCCGCATACACTGCACTCGGCTGGCTGGCGACAAAGCTGATAATTGGTGGCTGCGGCACCACCCACGCGTTCTTGGCATGAAGTTTAAGGCTGGTATTAAGAGAGCGGAGATCTCAAATGCCATTGATCAATATGTGAGCGGCACCTTAGAAAAGGTATAAACGGCTGAATTATGTGAACAAAGCCTGTCTGTGCCAGAACATTTGAATATATTGTCTCACTTTCTGTAAAATCCATTTGTATAATTACAAGTTTTACTTTCTTCTGTGGCCTCAGGAGGAGCTAGCACAGTGGAAGTCACTGTTTGAGCAGCCCCCAGAACTTCTGACCCCTGAAGAGAAGCAAAAGTGGATCTCTACTCTTAGCGGTGTCTGTCTGAGCTCCGATGCCTTTTTCCCATTCAGAGATAACGTGGAGCGGGCACGTAAGGTGAGATCACTGGCAGGTGTGACTGGCCGTCTCGGGTTTATTAGTTCACTTAATAGTCCAATAAACCTAAGCTAGAAGTTGGCCTTTTATAAAGCGCAATGCTCATTTGCAAATGCTCAAATTGTGTTTTGTGATGACAGGCTTAATTATGCAGAAATACACAGGGGGGCTGTTAAGTTAGCAGCAAAAAATATGTGGGGGCATATTCAATTGACGGCGGCATCGCCGAAAATCCCGCGCTCAAAATATATTACCGTTAATACGGTAATATCTCGCTGGATTTCAGCTCGCAGCTCCCTGACGTAGCCAGGGATCAGAACCAAAAAGCAGACACAGGATAATGCAGCACAGGCACCAGCACACTACTCCTAGAAGCAACACACAATCACTTTCAAAAGAGGAGTGTTAGGGCAGGCTTTAAATAGTGCAGCCAACCACTCGGGATAATATGGGTAACGCCTGCAGTCACTTGTGTAATAAAGACCTGAATGAAGCTAAACACTTTTTCTTAAAAAAAAAAAAAAAAAAAAAAAAAAAAAAAATATGTATGTTTCCACCATAACCATTATGAGGTGAATCCACAGAACTAGGCGCTAGATTGACTTTCTTGGGTCTGTTTCAGGGATCCTGAAGATGAGCCTCTTTGAGGTGTGCTTTTGTGAACAGGTAGACACACTAGTAAGAGAATATGAGAAACGAACCAATAGAATGATTTTGCACTTCTCTTTATCAGGCAGGCAGAGTCTTTTGCGGTTGATCCGCAATTTTATACTTTTCCACACATTCTCTCCCCTTTATTTCGCTAGCTTTTTCTGGATTGGAGATACTCTATATTTTCATTCTGAAATAATAAAGGTTATACTTTTTTAATGATTTGTGACTCGCATCTCTTGAGTGCTCCCCTATACACTTCTCTCTGTTATCATATTCTCTGATAATTTAAGTGTGAGGGTGCACCTTAGGCAATAATATAAGTTGTATATTCCCTGAGTGGCAAGAAATTGGCCAAATATAGGGATGTCAAATGTGTTTGCTTGGTGTGGTGGTTCTTTGTCTAGATCCACTAGTAAGCCATGCAGGTGCACATGTGTTTGCAGTTCACAAATGGGACTTATGAATACTACAAATAAAAGTACAAGTTCTCATAACTTGCAATATTTGTGTACTTGCAGTTCATGCTACTGTCAGCCATTTTCTTGGAGCAAGGGGGAGGGTGTGTATGGCTCCTACTCATTGGATAATTAAGTTGACTTTAAAATAGTAGCCCTTTGATCATAATGAAGACCGTACTGTCATTATACTTAGACTTGAATGCTAACTGGACCTTGGGCACCAGGCTGCATTGATCTGCATAGTATTAGAACTTATTACTGTGAGTGCTGACCCAGAAGTCCTGGTAGTCCATAAGGTCACCACATTTTCCTGTGGGGAGGGATGTACCACAAGCTGTCAGTCTTTGTTGTGAGGTTGATTTTGGTGACAATTTTGTGCCTAATGGTCTTCATTTCTCGCTTACAGAGTGGGGTTCAGTTCATTGCTGCTCCGTCTGGGTCTACAGCTGACAAGATAGTGATTGAGGCATGTGACGAGCTGGACATTGTGTTGTCGCACACCAACCTGCGACTCTTCCACCACTAACATTCCAAGATCGTGTGGCGTCTACTAGAACTTTGTGCTGTTACAATAAAATTCTTTGTTGCATTTGAATTTTCCATTTGATTTATTTTAATCTGTTTATCTTAAACACTAAAAAAAAATATTATAAGGGCTACAATGGGTGTATAAAATTCATGCTTGCTTGCTTCACTGACAGTAATGTAAAAGAGGGTGTGATTTCTTTCACATCTGGTGTTGCATATGAGGACATAATGAACAATAGTGTAATCCTCAATTCCTAAAACTTTATAATCTGTCATTATTCAGCAAAAGAAGCCAATGAAGCAGTGTGTTGAAACATGGGTTTTTCCTTTATTAGCTTGTAAAAAAACAATTAACAGTAACGTTTACAGTTTGTTTTTTTTTTTGTTTTCTTTTGGAATTTCAGTTTTAAATTGTAAGGAGTGGAGCAAAATACCTCAAATACAACAAACACTGCTGCAGTTCACTGTTATTTGAGGACAGTTTATGCACAGCTGTTTACAAAAAAAATGTATCTTTATTTTCACACTTTGTTCAAGAGACAACAATGTAGAACATGAGCAATGAGTAATCATAGCTATTTTTAAATTGTAGGTTTGCTTGGGATCATTATCCTGTTGCATGAGCCAGATTTACTACAGATATACAATGGAGAAATGGAAGTGGCTCAATCCATGTCATTGGACTTAACTTTAAACAGTTAAAGTCCCTACCTATATTGAGTCTTGAACGCATGTATTTATATTGAGTGCTAATTTAGTATAAGGGCCAGCACTCCCTGTTGGCTACTGTTCCTATGCATGCCTCTCAAACTGAGCAACTTACATTTCTGTACAATCATTTTATTAGTTCACAAAATTCTACAATAAAGCCAAAGGAGGGGTAGTGCTAATGAGGTCAATTTATTAACTGCAGTGTGTACCACTTAAAAATAATTACATATGCAAAATAAACATTCTCAAATATAAACCTAAAGAAAACAATTAAATACCATATGTAAATATTTAATGTCTGCAGAATCTCAACCAATATAAGAGCATGTAAAATTATCATCTTGCAAAGGTTTAATAAATGAGCAACACAAAATATGCATCAAACAAAACCTAAACCCCTTCAGTAACTGTCTTTTCAAACCTACAGCTTAAAAAAACAAAAACAAATTCCATCTCCACTTTATACTACTATTCCATGATAAAATGTCTCAGCTTGACACAATGTAGTGGAGATAGGCAGTTGAAGATACTTCCAAGATAAATGAACACACTACAATTAGTCTATAAAAGGCATTAGTATATAAAACTCATGCAGTTTGAGGAACTACCACTAGATGGTAGCGGTGTTGGAGTCTGACCTATTGTCAGCTCAGTCTGGAAGTTTGCAGGGTGATACAGCCTGGTTGGTTACAAACACTGATTAGGGTAGTTATAGGGTGCAGGATCCAGGCTTAAGGAGATATATAATGGATTTAATTATTCTCTAAACCATTGGGAGCCCCTGAGATGTATATAGGGGGACAGTAAGGTAGCAGAATGGCAGTGAGAGAATGAAATGGAATGTTACTGCTCTTAAGACATCTGCGGACAGTGGCGGACTGGTCAGGGTGTCAGCTTGCCCAATGGCAAGTGGGCCCCCTTAAACATTAGACAATATGTTAAAAATGTTAATGACCTTTTAGTAGCTTGAAAATATAGTAGAAGTTCCAATATTACTGTATGCAACTAATATTTATGTTTTATTACTATTTTAATAAAATCATTTTTCAAGGATACTTTATATTTAAAAATATAATAAATAACGCTGAAAAAATAATTCCAATTCGAATTATGTGAGGCATACGTTATAGGCTCGTATCTTTCCTAATGCGACCGCGCAGTGAAGCTTAGCAGGAAATCCCAGCCTGGGATCGTGATGTGCAGCCGGAGTCAACTTTGTATCAAGTTATTGCAAAGACAGCAAATATTTTTCATTGCATCGCCCTCAGTTTGAGAGTGCTTTGTCAGGTCTTCACCTCGTGCTTGCTGTGTTTTGTGTGTTTTATAAAAGGTATGTATTTAATATTTTTTTTTATATACTGTGGCCCTATGCCCTTTAATTAAAATATAATGTATTTTCTTTCATTGTATAAAATTAGTACAAAAATACAAGGTAGTAAATATATTTAAGCTGCAGTCTCTAATAATATATACGCATAACACAAGTTCTATAAATAATTATACCTTTTATTTACTTTACCGTTAACATTACTGTGATAAAATTGTTAGTAATAGATGCATCTATAAAACATATTTCCATTGATGTGTTCTTGCGGTGAGGTCCATTATGTTTTTCTATTGTACGGTAGAAATTTGTTACAATACGCTACAACAGTTTACAAACAAAATGCAGACTTCAGCAACACACTAATAATTTATCAAATGCAAACGTACAAATAGCCAACTTATGGAAAATGCTGGATTCACCATTTAATTGTAGATGTTCAGTTTTCCCAACAAGGAGTATTTTTAATTAAGTTTTAATTTCCCTTACCAGCATGGAAAAGACCAAGCATGGTTGCAGTCTTGAGCGCTTTGGTAATCTGTGAATAGAAGGAAGGTCAGCGTGAGGTGGTTTGCAGTGAGTTTTTAATCTTGGATAAAAGATGTTGGAGAGCACTAAATACTTTTGTAGTGAAAGCATAATTTAATGGGGAAACAAGCGTGATCCCAGTAGGAGAAAGGCAGATAATGATCAAGAGGAGAGCGGATATTCTTGCAGCAGTTATTTTGAAAAGGTTGTAGGGGACAAAGATGTCATTGCAGAATGATAGAGGTTGCAGCAGCTTTCTTGGGAACTGATAATGGTATTTGATACCAACACAAAGCACAAATACAATTTGAAATAGATGCATTTGGTGAAACTGGTGAGGAATGAGCTCAGTGGGGATGCTAGGGAATAAATTGTCTGGAGTGGTCATGCAAAGCAACTGATGGTGGCCAGAGGGGTCTTGTGAGACAAAGAATGGTGAGGGGCGGCTGGATGGGGCATGCGAGGCAAAGGATGGTGGGTAGGGGGGATACAAGTCACCAGCTTTTCTCAAACATGCCTCCCCTTGCCCACTAGCTTTCTATCACATGCCAAACCGTGATAACTAGCCTGCCTATCATGCCACCCCATGCCCACCAACTTTGTGCTCAAATGCCCATCGGTTGCAAACAGTTTTTCTATCACATACCCCCTACTGCCCACAATTTTTTCCCCTTGCCCACCTGTTTTTTTTCTCCTATGCATCCTGCTGGCCAACAGCCTTTTCCTCGTGTCTCCTGCTGCCCTCCAGCATTTTTCATGCATGCCAACCCCTGTCCACAAGGTTTTCCCACACCATCCCCTCCTCATCAGATTATTCCCCACATGTCCCTCTTTTCACCAGTGTGACCCACATTAACCCTTCTTCTTAACAAACTCTCCTCCTGTACCTTTATCTACACACAAAGATTTCCAGTAGCTCAATTGCACTATATACTGTGTGAATGCAGCAGTCACATGACCTTGTGATGTCATCATGACTTCAGACTTTATCTGAAGGGGTGTGTTTGTTTTGTCCATGTTTGAGTGGGTTTCCCCCCACAGTCCAAAACATACTGGTAGGCAAACTATCTTCTAACGAATGTAACCCTAGTGTGGAATGTGGGTGTTCAGGTGATAGGGAATATAGAGATTGTAAACACAAAAGGGGTAGGGTCTGAAGTGAATGATTAAATATTTTCTGTAAAACTTAGTTGTGCTTAACTTTTACATGGTCCCACTGTCCAGCAATTAGAATTGTTTTGGATATAAAATGAATCGGCTGCAGGAGCTTTTCAGAGCGAGTTTCCATGTCAGCCAATTGCAGGGCACTAAAGGGAACCTTTTGGAGACTGAGCAGATGCAATAGCTTATATAATGAAATTGTCAATTTTGCACATAATGACAAATATTTTAACTCCTGTCATGGAAAGGGACATTTACTCCTAAAATGTGACATACGCTTTACAGGTTCCAGTATAAAAGGGAACAGTATGCACAAAATAATTTACCTGAAACTATAAAACAAAGACCCTTATGCTCATAATACTTACAGGGCTGAAGGGCATCTGCGAAATTGTGAAGATGATCACAACTCAAATTAAAATTTTTGTGATACAAATTCCATATGCCATTATAAAATAGAATTATAGTGTTTCACAACAAAGAAAAAAATATAATCCACTAGGCGCAGCGGTTCCCAAAGTGTGCGCCGCGGCGGTGCCGCGGGAAAGTCAGAAAAAAACCAAAACATAAACTCACCAACTATAGTGACAAGCTGCGTGAGAGAGAGGGAGAATGCTGGATCCCGGCGCCGCGCGGATTGGTGAGTTTATGTTTTGTTTTGTTTTTTTCTGACTTTCCCGCGGCAGAGGGGACAGAGTGAGAGGGAGTGTGGCAGATGGAGAGGATGGGGACAGAGGGCATAGAAGGGGGACAGCGTGACAGAGGGCAGAGGAGAGGGGGCAGCGTGACAGAGGGCAGAGGAGAGGGGGCAGTGTGACAGAGGGCAGAGGAGAGGGGGCAGTGTGACAGAGGGCAGAAGAGAGGGGACAGCGTGACAAAGGGCAGAGTGTCTGGATGTAGTGGGGGCATTTTTGCATACAACTAAATAAGTATTTCTGTCCTGACCTAAATACTTATTACATTTTTTGACCCAACTACTTCTAAAACAGGACTGCTCAGTAATTATTTTGGAGAGGTGCCTTGAAAAAATTATGGAGACTCTAAGGGTGCTGCGAACTGCAAAAGTTTGGGAACCACTGCACTAGGGTGTAAAAAAAATCCTTTTTTATATCTGATATTTTTGTACACATATTTAGAGTATGAAGCAAATCAGTCCTGCAAAAGTTCTGACCAAACCGGTTTAATTATACATGGCCAAAAGTATGTGAACCCCACTTTTAATTAGTATGTACAGCCACACCAATTGCTAAAAATCAACCATATAGCCATGCAATCTCCATAGTTAAACATTAGCAGTAGAATGTGTAGCACTGAAGAGCTGAGACTTTCAATCTGGCAGTTCCATTGGATGTCACCTTTATAACAAGTTAGTTCATCGAATTTCTGTCCTACTTCAACTGACCGCCAAGTGAAAATGCTGTTACTGCGAAGTGGAAACGTCAAGGTGCAACAACAGCTCAGATGCAAAGTAATAAGCCATATAAGCTCATAGACCTGAACTGCCGAGTGCAGAAGCGCGTAATATAGTCTTCTTGGCTGCAGCACTCACTACAAACTTCCAAACCGCCTCTGGAAGCAATGCCAGTATAAGAACTCAACTGCTTCATGGATTGTGGTGCCATGGTTGAGCAGTGGCACACAAGCCTCAGATCAGCATATGCAATGCCAAACGTCGACGAGAGTGGCGTAAAGCATACTGGAGCAGTGGAAACACAATCTCAGGTGTGATGAAACAGACATGCTTCACTGACACCCATCACAAATGGCTTTCTGCTAAAAGAAAAAAATTAGACAAATCCAAGCAGAAAATGTTCTTCAGCAAACATGCCCATTATGTGAAGCAGACACGTCTGGGAGTTTTTTGGCATACCTGGCATATATGCCAGGCCATATATACCTGGCAGGGCAGCACAGTGGCCTAGTGGTTAACACTTCTGCCTCACAGCGCTGGGGTCATGAGTTCAATTCCCGACCATGGCCTTATCTGTGTGGAGTTTGTATGTTCTCCCTGTGTTTGTGTGAGTTTCCTCCGGGTGCTCCGGTTTCCTCCCACACTCCAAAAACATACTGGTAGGTTAATTGGCTTCTATCAAAATTGACCCTAGTGTCTGTGTGTGAGTTTGTGTCTATATTAGGGAATTTAGACTGTAAGCTCCAATGGGGCAGGGACTGGTGTGAATGGGTTCTCTGTACAGCGCTGCGGAATTAGTGGCGCTATATAAATAAATATTGATGATATATGGAAGGTGCAAATACTGCTGTTCCTGTAATTTTAGGTCCCATCGGAGTGGAGCACTTCCTACTGCCTAATATTGCTGGGGTCATTCATGACTTCTACTGGGAGGTATATACATCTCGGGTACATTATACTGAGAGGGACCTGTCTCATTACTTAGACACAATCTATCTTCCTACTCTTATAGCTCACAGCAGATTGTTCTTGGATTCTGTTTATACTGGAAGAAGTTGCCTTAATTTCCTTTCTTAATGGAAAAGCCCTGGGTGTGGACAGCCTTCCCATTAGACTTTACAAATAAAATACTCTTTGTTATGGTCCTTAAGTTATTTGAAACCTTTAATGCTCTATTTGACTCTGGAGTTTTTTTTGTCCGACTCCATGGCTGAGGCACCGATCGTGGTCCTACTGAAACCTGGTAAGGACCCACTATATCCAGATTCGTATAGGCCTGTATCTCTCCTCTCCACTGATAAGATGTTAGATAAATTATTAGCATTTAGACTTAAAGTAATTTTGGACTTGATTAATCAGCTTAAAACTGACTTTATGTCTGTAAAGACCACATCTAAATTTATTTACTCTCATGCAGGTGACTGATTTGAGTGTACAGGAATCGGCGATAGTTACCCTTGATGTCGCTATGGCATTTGATTGTGTTGATTGGTCATATTTATGGGAGGTAATGAACAGATTTGGAATGGGTTGTGTCTATGTAAAGTGGGCTAAGCTCCTCTTTTATAACCCGGTTGCACAAGTGTCAATGGGTACGTGACCAGTCAGTTCAAAGTAGGAAGAGCCACTCAGCAAGGATGTCCTCTCTTCTTTACTTGCTTTGGTCATCGAGCCCCTTACATGTTTAATCCATAACACTCCCACCATTCGAGGGCCTAAGGACTACTATTAGGGAGGACAAAGTGGCCAATTTTATGGATTAATATGCTGCTTTTTCCATGTGACACAAGGTGCTCAAGTTGTGAATGTATTTGGCTCCTATTCAGGTTCAAAGATCAACTGGGACAAATAAATTATATTTCCATTAGGGTGTTCCTGCCCAAAATTTCCCTATAGTAGGTTCCCCCTGAAATGGACCTCCCGCTTGAAATATCTGGGTATATGGATCTCCAATGATGTATGGGATAATGTGCACCTGAACATTCAGCCTCAAATTGACTTTCTGAATTCTAAAATTCACATGTGGCAGAAACTACATCTTCCAGTGTTGGGGAGGATAAATCTTCTAAAAATGATCCTACAGCCCAGATTCCTTTATGTTTTGCAACAGGTGCCAGCTTTCCTGCCCGCCTCTCTGTTTTGCAAAATTGATCAGTTAATTTCCTCTGGTTTGGGGCGGAAGCAGGGAAAACTAAACTTGAGTGCTTAAGTCTAGGAACGCAGGTGGCTTTGCCTTTTAAAACCTTAGGTTGTATTGCTATGCCTCCCAAATAGCTCATTTAAAATTCTGAATATCAGACGCAGATTACTATGATTTCAATTGGGAATTGCTGAGGCAGGAAGCCAGCTGTCACACTCCTTTAGATTTTACCGTCTGGTGTTTGCCCTAACAAACGGCTCCCCTGCACTTACAAGCTGTAAAGATATGGAATGCTGCCCAGGTTGTGCGGGAGTGGATCCCGGTCCTCTCCTTTGAGGTCTTTCTAAATTTGCTAAACTGAAATCTTTGACTAGTCATATCTTGACTACGAACGTCCAGTCTGCTATAGGACAAATATGTTGCTAGGGTCCTCAAATCATTTGTCCAACTTACAGCAGAATTTGCAATTCAACACTATGTTTTACTGTTATTTACAATGTTAACATGCCTTAATGGCTCAATTTAAGCGAGCAATCCCTTTCCTTTAGGAAGCCCCTGTGGAATCCCTGCTCCAGCTCTTAGGTTACACAAAGCTCACTTCCTTTACCCATTTGTATTTACCAAGTGACTATGCTACTAATCACCTTGTACAATTATGTAACAAGTGGGAGTTGGATCTCAACCCTCTCCTCAACCTAAACTGCCAATTTGATGTTCCAGATCTATATTTTGCACAGAGCATACCTTACTTCTTGTAGATTGGCTAAACTACAAAGTGATCAGACAACTCACCTGCCAAAATGCTGTGACCTATGTGCCAATTTCTGGAATCTCATGGCAGTGCCCAGTAGTTGAAGTGGAAATTTAGAAGTGGCAGTATGAAAAATGTAATGGGGCTGTAAGTGAATGGAGATTTATAGGATTACAATGAAGGCAGCAGGAGAAGCGGCGGTACCACCGTATACACCCTTACTTCAACCACTGGCTGGTGGTGCCCTTGAATTAAGCACTTTTGGTCCAGAGTTATAAACAAGACTGATGTACGGGTACAGTTATTCTCACCTGGCAGCTGCCTTTTTTTGTTTGCGGTTGGATGATGTTAACATGAATACATTTATTGAATATTGTCTCTTTAACTAAGTTCTGTATAGCTAGAGTGATGTTGGCCTCTGCTAGCGCTCATGTTCAGGATTGTATTACTGTACATGGTGGGTTATGAAAGATTTGTCTATACTTTTAGGACCTGCTCCTTGAAGTATGAACGCATATGAGGCTGAGGGCTGGTCTCCTCTTTTATCTTACCCTCTGTGACTAATCCTTCTCTACTGGATTAGATCCGTGGGCACCCTTACTCCTGTTTTTGTTTCTTCTTGCTTGCATTATCTCCTTGACATGGTTTACATTTCCTGCTTTTTATTATTACATATGTTTCTTTTATTAGTATACTGTATACATGAATGTACTCGTGTTGTATTTGCTTGATACCTTTGAAACAAAGATCTCCTACAACTGTATTCTGCATAAAATGTGATGCTTGTTTCCAGCAGTTGCTGTTTTAACCGATTTTGTTATAAAACAAAAACAAACCAATCCCTTTACAATCCAGTGGGATGTTTTTGGTTTCTTTTTACGAGCTTTACTTTTCTTGTTCCTTACTGGCAGAATCAGGCTTTGTTCTTCAATTGTACAACACTGGATCATTAATATATGCCAATAATCAGTAATCATTGCTGTTATTTACATTAATATATTCACAGTTGTGTAACTGGATGCATATGAATTTTATGTTCTATATAATGTTTAATTAATGTATTTTACCAAGCCATGTTTGTGACGTTTCGGCAGGATAGGCAACGGTACTTTAGAGTTTCTAGGACTGAGTCAGAATACATTTAAATATCAGACACGTGCACCTATATTTAAGATCTTTTTATTAAAAGAGTTATCTTTCCACAGTAGTAAAAGCTTTGGCACATACAGTAAAAAAAAAACTAAACAAAAACCAACCATAATTACATCAGATTCAACTGCCATCACTTTCTAGATTTAAGAATTATTTTCCATAGTAAAGTAGAAGGAATCCACTGAAGATGCAGCGGACATTGATAAATAACAATGAAGGAAGGTCAGGTATTAGTAAGGATTGTGCGGGGGAAAGGAATTAAAATTGTGCATATGGTAAAAAGACATCAGTGTCGGAAGCAGCAAGTTTGGCGCTGCGCTGGTAACATAAAAGCAGTATTGGTCCCATCGGCTTGTGGCGTCCTTAACCCGCTGATGCCAAAGTCCCCTGCAGTTTATCAACTACTGCAATACACTGCAATACACTGCAAGATTCCCTAGACTCAGAAGGGCACTTTCACACAGGATTGTTTACCTTTAAGGATATAAAAAGGCAACATACTGCCTAGTATTAAAAACAAATTAAAATAAAACTAATTTCCCTTTTGTTTCCCAGATCAATTTAAGCAAAAAACAAAAAAAACATTACAATCATTGAATACTGAATGGCATGAAGTACTTCAGATGAGTTTCGAAGCGGTTTGTATTATCTGCCAGTCAGAGGTGGCATCCATGCTCCTCCTATCCCAATTTGCTGCTCCACTAGTGCAGCTTAATGCACACTTTGCCTGTGTGACAAGACTAATTAGCTGTTGATCCTTTTAGAATGTTCTGCATCTGCTTGAAGGCCCAGTGGAAGGAAGCACTCAATGGGACATTTCACATTCTAGATAGGAAGAGATTTTTTTTTTAAGCAAATATCTAACCATATGCTTGAAAATCAGTGCATAGTGTACATTGAGGTTTTAAAGGAACCTCTTATTAAGTGGAGCTTGGAAGTCATCAGAAATGAATGCAAGAACATATATACTGGATAATTTGTAAAATATAGTCAGTCAGTTACATAAGCACAATGCTAGATAGAGAGCTCAGTGTGTGTTTGACAAACATATAGGTTACAGTATAGTACAATCTCCCATCTGCTGTAAAATTGCTAACCAGTCTCTAGGTACTAGTGTACAGAAAAAGGAGACTGCAAATTAGCAAGTACGAAGTCACCTTACTGCAATCTGCTATTTATGGAATAGAAGGCATGCCTCAAAATTAAGCAGGGACACAATTTGAGTTGAAGTGAAGTGGACAGTAACTGAAAATAAAAGTAAAGGAGGAGGGGATAGGTACATTTATACTCTGAAAGTCATACTTGTCATCTGCATTTAAAATTTGTATAAACTTTTTTTTTTGTGTTTTTTTAAATCCACTCTTACTCAGTGGAGTTCGTTGGCAATGCCATCTTGCGTTGCCCTAATAAAGTAGTTTTGCCAGTGTATAGCAAGACCTTATCAATAGACCCAATGGTCTTATGGAAAGACTTCCAATACAAAAAAACACTGATTATTAAGGTCTATACTACTCCAGCAATACTTACGTAGTTTGAATGGAATGTTTTTGTGATCTCTGACACTGTGTGCCCGGCAGCATCAGGAGTAACTGCAGCACCTGGTCTTCGGCAGTTGTCGCAACGCCATCCCTGTCAGAACAAGCAAAAAAAATAAGTGTATTTTTAAAAGAATTGTGAATCATCCCTTTTCTAGCAGGTTCTCCTTATGACAAGTCAAGATGAGTCGCTTGCGGCTTATTTACAATGTTGGCCACCATACGATTCTCATAACAGAAAAAAAAAACAAAAAAAAAACTTTACTTCCATTTAAACACCCCGAGGCCCAATGTGAACATTAGGTTTCAATCTTAGTCATGCTGGCATACTCGAGCCTGTATCTTGGCCAACTGGCCCTATTTTACACCCTTTGCTGGATAGAAAATATTAATGCCGCATTTTAATATTTGTTGAAAGGCAAATCACTCACCTGTTGTCCTCCATAGCAGGTACATGAGCAGATAGCCCCCAGGTATTCCTTCTGCCACTGCTCCCCAACATTATACATTTTCCCTTCATCGTAGCAAGTAGCTTCATCTGTAAAAGTGATATGTACTTTAAGATATTAAGTAATCCTGCTACAAAAAGGAGTCGCTAATCTGACAGTCTACACCCCAGATGAACTCATAGAACACAGCTATTTTTATTGCACCCCTCTTAACTGGGCACAGAAGATCTCAAATACACTTACGAGGTTCACATGTTGACTTTCCACTGCCATGGCAGGTACAGCTCATCATCTGTCCATTATCTCCCTGGCGGTCCCATTTATCACCAATCCTGTGGTTAACTCCTTTGTCAAAGCACCATTCTATATAAACCAATGGGAGCAGATTAAGATATAATGTGGCTAACAAATCATGTTTCATCAGCCAGATGGTAAAGATAGATCTGACAGAATACAGTTACAGAGTAGATACATATACTTGGGTGTATGAAATCAACCCTCTCTAAAAGGCACCTCTACGTTAAGATTATATATGCATTATTAGATATAGAATCCTCTAACAAACTAGTAATTTGCAGGGAGTCCACACAGAGGAATCCGCACTTAAGACAAAAAAAAAAAAAAAAAAGTTTGCACTGTAAGCTTGGTTAAGCCACATCTCTATGATCTCCGATTTTCACAGCAGGAAGACTAAATTTACACCTCTGTAAATGGCTACTTGAAGCTAAATAATCACAGTGCTATGTACATTACTGCATGGTATTATGAAAGAAGAAAAAGAAAAAAGGAGGAAGGTTCATACTCACTTGATGAGTCACATTTAAAGTGTCCACTTCCATACCCCAGACACTTGCACAAAAGTTTAAGTCCAGACTCTGACATACGTTCCCACTCCTGACCGATTGTGTAATATGCCCCAATGAATGGGTCATAACACGCATCCTCAACAGGTTGTAGCACTCCATCAGGGACACCTGATCAAGAAAAGAACATTCAGTCAGCAGGAGACAATCTAGCTAATTAACATTTGTGATCTAACAAATTCTTATTAAAAACAAAACAAAAAGCAATTAATACCCCCCCTCAATTTAAGAATCATTAATCTCTTACCAGCATTGCCAACTGTCACCAATTCCTCCAAGATCTTGTGCCTATTTAGTCCTTTCAGTGCCTCCACAATAATATTATATGTTGCTCCACGGGTGAGACCATTCAGTGTGGCACTGGTAGAGGTACCAGGAACCTTAAACTGCAAATACATGTGAAACATTTACAGGTATGTCAAAGGGTCACATGAGAACTTGCCGTTGAATATGATATCAAAGTATGAATTGTGAATGTTGACCTAGGCAGCTAATTCAGTCATGAGAAGTCTATGGTTTAATCTGCCACTTGGACTGGACTGGGCTGTAGAAGCAGCGTTGCATCAACACTACCAATATTTCTTGGAGATATAATATTTTACAAAAATAACCTATGACCTAACTCCTAATTAGGGCTGTGAAAAAAATAAAATAAAAAGACCACCAATTATGAGAAAGGAGGATTCTTCAAATTTTTAGTGCCCAATTCCTAGGGGGTGGAGTTTTATCCAGTGTCCCCTATTCACTGAAGGCGAAGAAATTTGATTCAGAAAATCTCTCCTGGTCATGTAGGTCCACAAGTAAAAGATTTTTCCATGCCCAGTATTGGTTTATGTAGCATTAGTGACCAACAGCAACACAGAAAGTAACAGATCAGGACTATTTACTCTAAAAAGTGCATTTCAATAACCAACAGCAAATCAATTATGTTACATACAAACATAAGAACTTTACCTCTAGAGGGGCTTCATCATGACCCACAGGATGGCATGAGATAACGTATTCAGTGGTCTCCAGTAAGGGTCTCCAGGAAATTGTAGTTTGTGATGCCACCTCCTGTATTATAGTATCATTCTGTTGAGGACCAAAGCTATGAGGGTGATGTCCATTAAAGTCTTCTCTGTGCACCGGGCGTCTTGCATCTACCACTACTGGTCTTCTTGGCACAGGAGTGGTGGACACAATAGGACTTCTAGAGCCATATTCCTCAATGATTTGCCATTCTTGGTCAGTACTGGTTTGTCCTACAGAGCCTGGAAGTTTGATACCATTACCATTGTCTAACGTTGTCTGTGAGATGAAGGGTGGTTTCTCTATCTCGGAGGGTACATCAAGAATTTCGGGGCCTTGGTCAGGGTGAGGGAGGGTTACCAGAAGGGGAACCTCATCTGGCCAAAGTGTTAGGAGCGATAAAAGCAAAGCATTAGTTAAAGCAGGCAGCAGCAGTGATTCGTTGTATGCAAACAGTAGGTACTCTGGGCTTTCAAAAAAATAAAAAAAAATAAAAAATTCCCCTGGGAAAATCCATGTGTAAAGTTGAAGCTTTTAGTTATATTTATTGTAAAGTCATTGAAGCAAGGCTGATGGAGTCACAGCTGGTCATGTATTCTGTATTTCACAACTTTACACATGGATATTTTAACGATCAGGACAAAATTGTATAATATCAAACATTTTTTTTTCCAGGTGAGACATCAGCTCAGCCATAAAACGTACCCAAAGTGAAGGTAGACAGAACGAATATCAAAGCACTTCGAGGCTCTAGTGACTTCACTATGGCACAGGCTGCAAACTCATTAATAGTGATGCAGCCCATGAGTATAGGCAATAATTTCATACTTTGAATATGTAAGCCCATAATGGTTTTCAACACTAAACTTAAAAGTGAAAATCATAGTCAAAATGTAAGTTGCTTCATTATAAAAGTATTTTAGTATTCAGCAATGTGTTTCATTTCAAATAATTGGATACAAATTAACTTTTTTTTAAATCATGTGATTTCTGTTTTGTTGGAAGGAAATTCTTCATGAGATGTGTACAGGTAGTTCGTAGTACAATACATTCATGCTGAGATCGCAGAGTGCAATTTCCTTTCTTGCCGATTTTGAAACAAACATTTATGTTTATATTTTTAAAGCTATACCAAGTTATATAAACATTCACAAGTATAGCAAAAGCTACTCCTGTTGAAGCAAAATATTTTAACTGTACTTTTTCCTTTAAGTATAGATAAGCCATAATTATGTCAAATTAAGTGTCAGGACACAACACAGATTAGGTGTTTTACAATCAAATCGGATCAGCCCATCAGTTACGAAATTAATCATAAGCTGCAGTTAGGAGATGCGTTGCAGTACTTCAAAAGATATTGGTCAAAACTGCTGCTTTATAAAGTGATGACAGCAAAACATTTTCTTGTTTTAAATAAAGTAAATACACACACAAAAAAAATCCTGGCCTCTGACCATATAACTTAATACCTGTCCTTTTCCGTCCAATCAGAGGCTCACTCTTCTGGTTATTCCTCACAGCAATCACGTGAATTATGTACTCTACACCTGGCTCCAGATCTGTGATGAGGGGAAAAAACAAACAAAAAACACCTCAGTTATTGTAAGCATGTGGCATGTTGGGGAATGGGGGAGCAAGAAAAATGCTGCACTGACCAGGGAGTGATCAGCATGCTAGTGCCAACTGGCTGGATCCCTCCCAGGCAAATGAGTAGTAGGGTGAAATGGTCCAAGTTAAAAATGTATTCCATCCTTTAGACACCTAGAGAATGGTCAGTATCAATGTCCCCCATTTTACAGTTCACAATATGAACAGGAGTAAATTGCGTTGTGCTCCTTTTATTTTTCTGGGGATTCACCAGACCTTTACTGCTAAAGAGGTGTCAAAAATGAATTGGAATTTTCATTGCACACAATGGACCAGCAATGTTATATATAGCCAGCTGGAAATAAATGGCTTCCAATAAGGACCTCAGGGAAGTCGTAACAATGGCTGCACTTCAGTCCCATGCAGGGAGAAGCATAACATTGCTTGAAGGTCTATGCAATGTGTGTTCGCTAGCAATCATACAGCAGACACACTCACTAGTGATAGTGGCTTCAGTGGTCCCTGCTGGAAGGCGAATCAAAGGTTCTTTAGGTACTCCTCCAACTCTCTCATACTTAATGATGTATCCTGTAATACGGGAGCGAGGAGGCTGCCAGGAGAAGAGCAGGGAGTTGGGTGTACTGGTCAGGAAACGCAGGTTAGAAGGACTGTCCACAGCTGGAAAAGGAGACACAAAAACATACCGGATTCACATTTTAAACAAGCAAAGATAAAATTAATGAGCCCAATTAACAAAGCATATCCACCTTCATGTAGATGTCAGTAGAACCCATGCTCATGATATATTTACCTGTGGATACATCAACAGAAATAGGAGAGCTGCGCGAGTTGTCATTGATAGTGTACAGAGACACCTTGTAGTCTGTTCCAGGCTGAAGCCCTAAAAACACAATACAGAGAACTGTAGGCAAAGGAGGGACTATAGTAGACCCTGTAATACATTTCTAAGCACATCGCGGATTAATAGATGCAGCATAACTTTCATTCAAGCGTACAATTCTACCTGTGATTGTGAAAACTCTCAAATCGGGTTTAATCACTCTCTGGATGGGAGTCTGACCCCCAGTGGGAACAGCTTCAATTAGGAAGCCAGTGATTGTTTCAGTTTTTGTACGCCAGGTAATAGTAACGGTGGTTTCTGTAACATCTGTAACACGTGGACGGCGAGGGGGACTAACATCTAGGAACAGATAAAAGATGCTAGTTAGTCAATCATTGAATCAATTATGAAAATAAATAAATATAAAAAGATGGAAGTCCTTTTGATACAGTGCCATTTGAAGGCTCTTCCCAGTCACGTCAGATCTTGCTACTGGTCTGTTACTTACTCTCCTGGGTAGAAATAATGCCATACAGTGGTAGACTTGTCAGGCCATCCTTCACAGCATACACATTCACTTCATACTTGGTGGCAACCTGTTAAAAGGAATCAGATATTGCATTGTGAAATATATTTTTATTTGGCTGACCTAGATCAAATGTACCCACAACTGCTACATCTATATATATATGTAGGAGCAGAGTACTGCCCATGTTAAAGTGGCTGATCAAAGAATACTACAGAGACCATGGAAAGGGGCAGATTTCTTACCAGAACTAGAAGAGGGGACATGAAAAAAGGGATTCACGGGTTCCACTAGTGTGGGAGCCATGCACATGTAAGAATAGGAATTCTTACTTTTAGAAGAAAAAGTCTGTCAAATTGTTCAGTATACAGAATTGCTGAACAGTCTCCAAAGAGCCATGTCCAAGTATAAGTTGCCTGTTTTCCTGAGCAATATGTTTTTTGGCTTGACAAAGTTTTTATTAAGTTATTTAAAACCAGAGCACCAAGACTGGCATTGAGCAAGAAATTTGTATGCCTACTCGGATTATTATAATGAAAAATGTGACATCCCTGATTAATGCTGTTTTGTATAGAATGGCTGGAGGAGCAGATCATGGATTTCCAACTGCATTGATGGGGAAGTATAAGAGGGTAAGGATCCATGTTAGCCTGCACAATGCCAAGTCTTCAGAAACGTACCAAACTACTTCACTGAATGCTTTTTCCGTATTAGTTACCAGTAATTCAGCCTTGACATGTTCATCATTGATGTGAAAAATGTGATCCCTTTTCTATTCCCCAGTGTATGTTAAATATAGTGGTTGTTCAAAAGGTGTTAATTGGTTCGGTTTTGCAGCCGTGATGGGGTTGGTGGATATGTAGCCTACAGCACACACGCACTTGTACCCCTTTTAGAATAAGGAAATGACATAAAAGAATGACCATGGCAAAATATTGTAAAGCTTTTTCTGTTAAAAAAAAAAAAAAAAAAGACTTAAAAAGCAAAACAGGTTCTCTTCAAAACAATTTGCATACAGTGTTCGGTTGATTTAAAAAAGTTATAACTATACTTCCTGCTCACAGCTAGTACTCACCATCAGTCCAGTAATGGTGGTGGCAGTCATACCAGGTGGTAGATCGATCTCTTTCATGGGCCCAGTATTCTCCTTGGGGTTCACACGCACGCGGTACCCAGTGAGTTGGACATTAGGTGCATGCCAGCTTAGTGTAAGTCCACTTGGAGTCACTTGTGAGATCTGAAGATTTGTTGGAGCAGGAATTGCTGCAAGATTCAAAACCCATGCATTAAACATAGAATGCAGAGCTAAAAAGACAAAACTATTCTAAATGTGGAACTTGGGGACATGCATTACAGAAAAATAACATGCAGTGCAATTCTAAGTGTAACAGAACTCACATTACTAAAAGGGATTTATTATAAAACATTTGTCCTGTGCCAAAACAAAAAATGGGGATGACTATAGGGCACCACTAGTGAAAGGCATTTTATGTACACTTTCCACAGATGGTTAAAAGAAGAACAGACACACAGAACGTGCCATGCGCCCCAGATACCTGTACTGTGGACTCCAATCAGGGGCTTGCTCTCCATGTCATCGTGCAATGCCACAATGCTCACAGTGTACTCTGTGCCCGGCCTGAGGCCATGCAATTCTGCATTGTCATCATCTCCCTCTGGGGCAGGAAACAACTCTCTGATTCCATCCTCAGGGCTTGAGTAGGTCACTCTGTAACCAGTAACCTGCCCCTCTGGGATGTCCCAAGCCAGTCTAATTGAATCAACACCCACATCTGGGAATGTCAGTCCTTTGGGTCGGTCAATGTCTGTTAGGCAAATTAACCATGAAAGCAGTTAGCAGCAAAGACAAGCAGCAGAGAAGGCAGCAGGGGAGTCAAACGTGTAACACGTTCACTAACAGGAGTCGTGTGCAGTGCTTTGCTCACCCTCCTAACAGTGAACAGGTTATCCCTTGCTTAGGCATCTTAAAAGCAGCAGTTAGAGCAAAACAGCAAACCGCAAAAATTGCATTTATCCCCTCCAATTCTGACCCCACAGCACAAGACTATATCAGTCTTCTATACTTTCTGCTGTAAAGGAGATGGAAGACATCAAGAAAAGGAAGGGTTAAACATAATTTGAGTGCCACCAAATCAAATCAAAAGGCTGTTTAAATCAAGCAAACTAAACGTTAGAAACAATGGCTAAATATTTGTTGCAAGCGCCCTAGAAGAACAGGCTTGAACTTTCCAAACTGGATGAGGATCTTTGAGCATCATTAAAGATGTGATTCAGCAACAGATTTCTTGGTCAGCAATATCCAGTTGATTAAATACAGAGCAGCAAACTGCACCCATTACATGAATACATTATAGTTAATTTGTTCATTGCTGCTGTAATATTGATGCAATTAGATGTCATATTCAATGAAGCACACAGACAATTAGTTTGTAAAAAAGCAATAGCTACTACTAAGCCGAGCTTGGACTACAGTATTACAAATTTAGATATTAGCACAGTGACAGTTTAGAAGGACGCTCAATGTATTGAGACTTGGTACTGTACACAAGCTGTCATGGCTGTAGAACCATAAGCATTAGCAAGGGCATTGTTCTATTGATTAAGGCAAGCTTAAAATATATACCACAAGACTGTAAGCATCCCTAGCTGAGGGAGGAGTGGCGATGCATATTTCAGAAGACTGCTTTATTAAGCCCTGTAAGAGACTCTGTCATTTATGCCAACTGAATTGAGATATTTGGAGGTAGAGTTCTCATCCTAAAGGACTTAAAGAAAAAAAACCAAAAAAAAAAACACAGCCCCAGCAGGGAATACGTACTGGTGACAGCAGTTTCAACAAGTGGCTTGCTCTCTCCATTTGCACCCTGTGCATACACGCTCACCACATACTCAATGGTTGGTTGAAGCCCCACAATGGTCATCTCTGTTTGGTCTGTGAAAGAACAGAGCAAGTCAGTATTAGGACTCATAAAACAGTGGTACACTATAGTATTTCTTGTTTTTAAAGAGCATTGTAAGCATAAAATGCAAAAAATAACTTGTTTCAGAAACACTACTGGATGACAAAAAAATAAAAAAACAAAATACAAAAATAAACACCAACACCCCACCAAAAATGACAGTGGGTATGCCAGCACTGGAAAACGGTTATACATTTATAAATTAAGAGTGCATGCAAGTTTTTGCAGACATTAAAAAACTTACCTGAAGGTACAACATTGGAAATGGTTTCTCCATAACCACTTTTGGGCACACTGGTGACCCTATAGCCAGTGACATGGCCTGGAGATGGAGTCCACTTGACATGGATGCTTTGATCCTGGACATCGGTCACTTTCATCTCAGTAGGTTGGAGTACACCTGTAGAATAAGTGCAGCCACATTTAGAACATAGCAGCCAGGATGATGCTCAAGTTCTCCAAGGTAAATGTTTAATTGCATTGTACATTGAACTGGGGTTCACTTAGTCTACCTGTGGCATAAATGATAGAGACTGGTTTGCTGGTGGCAGGACTGTCTCCACGGCTAGTGACCGCATATACAGTAATGGTGTAGTTAATGCCTGGTTTTAGGTCCTTGATAGTTGCAGTGTTGTAACCCCCACCGACTGTAAACTCTTCAACTGGACCGTTGCCTTCTGCATAGATGACAGATGAACAGGAGTTTGAGATATAGAAATTATATATAATATATATATATATATATATATATATATATATATATATATATATATATATATATATATATATATATATATATATATATATATATATATATATATATATATATACATACATACACACACACACACACACACACACACACATACACACACACATATATATACATATACATACACACACACCAAATGTTTATTTTGCTTTAATTTATTTCATTTATTTTTTTTTTAAGACCTAATGTTAGCCTACCAGTCTCAGTAGAAGTGATTCTATAGTAGCGCACGTTGACTGCAGGTGCATCCCAGGTAATTGTAATTGAAGTTGGTGATGTAGATGATGCATGTAGATCAGTTGGTACATCAGACACTAAAATACAAAAATAATTACATTTATGGAATGTTAGAGGGGAGTGGAGAAAGCAGCAAAACAAGCCTCAACAAAAGTATATTAGGTCATGCCTACCTGTAGCTTGCTGGCCTACAAGTGGTAAGCTCTCCTGAGGACCACTGACAGCAATGATGTGCACGACATATTCAGAGCCAGGAGTGAGGTTAGTAAGGGTGATAGAGTTTCGCGATGGGGGAATTTTCTCCTCTCTGGGTCGTCCAGCTCCACTCTCCAGCTGGTACCGAACTTTATAACCAGTGATGGTTGCACGGGGTGCAATCCAGTGTACAGTGAAGGAGTTAGCTGTGATTTCAGAAAAGTCAATTCCAGTTGGGGAGTCCAAGCCTATTTTAGGAGTAGAGATACCACACACAGTTGTTTATTTGGTTATTATAATAAAGCATAACACCACATCAACAGTATCAGTATGCTCCCATTGGGAATGAGATACATTATCTTTGAAAGCAATACTGATGGTTTAATGCTCCAGTTCACATGCAACCATTGATACAGGTAATGGTTTAGTGTTCGCTGATCTTCTGGATAACTATGCAAGCAAATGTGCTTCAGGAGCTTGTAAAATAACAGGCTCCCTGGTTGTGAACTTTATGAAACACCCAAGAATTACTTAGTGTCAAGACAAAATGGGTACAGAGAAACATTGCATTTGTGGATTTAAAGAATAGAAAGAAACCTTTGTATAAAGTCAGATTGTATAGTAATTTTTGTTCCTTAGTAAAGGTTGAAGACTATAAATAGTGAAACATTCTGGGCAGAAAAATAAACCAAGTAGTATCTAAAGAAATTCAGACGATAACGCACATTGCGATCATTTTAGGAAAATGGTTATGCAATACACTGGAATGTTTGTCCAGATTCAAGTAAACACCAACAACCTGGAACCTTTTTATTTCTATAAACAAATAAAATATAGATCGGGGCTTAAACTAACTAGACTTCTGGTTGAAATGCAGGAATCTACCGCTCCCGGGAATAAAACTCCCGGTTAGGAGCCAACATCAGTTACATGTGCTTTCTACTGTTCAAAGGAGGTCGACCGGCCAACTAGATCAGTGCATATTTCAAACAGAGGCCGTAGTTACCACATCAAAGCAATTCCTAGGGCATGTGGGCAGATTAACCCTGGATACAAATTCTAAACCCAGAAAATTCCTTTAACATCCTGCTGAAATGTTTCAGTCTTTCAAATAAAACATCCATTTTTAGAATTCAGTTTCCATTTAGGGCTCCAATGTGCATTTACTTATAGCTTAAAAGAGGGACATGGAGGGATATTGATATTACATTATTTTAGTAATTATTGGATTTGGTGTTCTACTACTGAGTGTTCATCTAGGAATTAGCATATGTTTTGACAATTTAATGATTCAGAACATAAATGGTATTTTTGTTCCAATAACCTCCACATAAAAAAAAAAAAAAAAAAAAAAAAGTATAAAGAAAAAAAATTAAACTGACCACTCTAAAATCCTTTATTTTAAACATTGGCCCTGCTACAAAAACTTTACAGCAAAATTATCATCCATATTTTGTCCAGAAACAGGAATTGCCTAATGCAAGAAGATCAGAATACTCACTAGTTCTTTGTACATCGGTAAGTTCAGCGCTCTCCCTTTCTTCATAAACAGAGTAAACATTAACCCGATACGCCGTAAATGGCAAAAGATCTACAAACAGAAAGGGATAGGTTTACATGCATCAATATTAACATTTAGAATGAACAGCACTGGAGAGGGACTGTAAACACCACTTCAGGCAGGAACTGATGTGATTGCACATTCTAGTTCCTCTACCACACACATACTATGGTTCATTTCATCAGAAGTCAATTATCCAGCCAGTCATTTTTGACCAGTGGGAGGATGGTGCCTTGGTCAAAGCAGACCCCATGGCCACAGCACTGAGGCAGCAATTTCAAGATTAACTTGAAACTAATGATACACATTGGTAAATCTGAGGTGGTTTCAAGATTAGGGGTGGGGGCGAAAAAAACAAGCGCACTAGTATTGAAAGTGTAGAGGCAATTAAACAGGTTTGTTTTTTTTGCCCTGCCTCTACTTGTCAACCCCATATATTGTAATGACAGGATTGGCCACAGATTTTAAACTTGCTAAATATAAAAAGGTTAACGCAAGAAATTATAAATTAAATAAACCCAGTAACTTTCAGTTGCAATCTTACTTGTTAGGACAACCATGTTGTCTGTTGGAGAGATTGTTAGTTCAGTAACATCATCTGGCTTCTTCACGGGGAAATAGCGCACAAGGAAGCTGGACAGTTCCATAGACGTTGGGGGAGCCCAAGTGACGCGCATGCTGTCTGGACCAACATTGGTGAATCTCAAGTTTGTTGGGGGTGGAACAGCTAGAACAGGCAGCATTGAAATATAAGGTTATGCAATAAGTTAATATTCCAGACAATATCCATGCACAGGACAATACATGCTTTTACAGTAATCCCAGTAGTCAAATACTGACACAGCAGTTGGAAAGTGGAAAACAGTGCTACATAAAGTCATTACATTGGCGTGCAAACATTTTTGTTCGATTAAATATTAAACGATAACTTGAATTTGGATTGCCGAGAAGGAGGCCAACAGAGGGTGAACTATTCTGTGGCACCCTACTTTTTTGAGCACATCTAATCTCTTAATGAGTATTTAATGGTTTAATTATTGTACAACCACTTTTTCAACCAGCATTCATAAATCTATTGAAAAATAAGGAGGTGAAAGTGGTTTTGTGATGCTGGACTAAATGCACAAAGTATTCAGTCTATAAATATAATCCTGCATGGCGCTTTGGGCTGTAGATATAGAACGACTATAAACATTACTCTAAGAAATGGAGCAATGGGATCTCATTATTGAACTCACAGTTAACAGACTGAGAAGCCCTTAGGTGTTGCAATGTGAGGATAAAAATGCATCAGCCAAGCAGAGATTTACAACTCATTCCCATACTAATTGTAAGTCCTGTTTCTCTTAAATGATTTACATTTCAATTAAAAAACAGGAAATGCAATTTCAAAAGACTGTTAAAACTTAAAGTTCAATTTTTATTTTTTTTAAATAAACTGCATATCATGGAGTTTGCATGTAGAGTAAAATATCCAATTAAAATACATTTTCCAGCAGATTGATATCCATCCAATATATGTTGCAGATCGCATTATTCCAAAGAGTCGCATGCACTGCAGAGGACGGACTGCACTGCAAATGCTTCACCAGCAGTAAATAGACAATAATGCAATATAGAAATATGACTAATTTGTAGAACATCTGGATTAGATAGCAGCCAACTAGTTTTCAAAATAAGGGCTCTGGCATTCATTTTAGAACATTAATCTGATCCAATTATTTTATTTTATTGCTTAGATATACATGTGCAATACTTTTACAGTGTAAAAGCATCCTTAAACTAGTAGTACAATAAAACAGCTTGTGCAGTCATTTACTTACAAGCTAATTTGCAATACTATGCTCTGCTTGCTATAGTGAAAGCTAATCTTCTACAGAGTCCCATGACACGCAAGGCTGCGCCCCACATCGGAGTCTACCCAGCTGGTGAACACATACAGCAGAGTCCTGCCTCTACGAAGGGTCAAGGATTGTACAATCACCCGTCTGTTGCACGATTGTAGTCGGGGCGCTCTCTCCGCCGTTAATGAGCGTTATCACGCTGATCTCATAGTCAATGCCGGGCTCCAGTCCAGAGACCCTGTAATACCCCTGTGAGGGGTGCACAAACTCCTCGTAGACGGGGACAGACTCTCCTGCAGCCACCACCGTGATTCGGTAGCCAATAATAGTGGAGGAATTAAGGGGTGTCCACCTCAGATCAATGCTTGAATCGGTTACATCGACAAACTTTAGGTCAGTGAGCTGGGGGATCTCTGGCAGGGCGACGCAGGGAAGCAAAAAAGGGTTGAGGCAGGGGAGGAAGCAAAGCATGTCAGTCAAAGTTTGCATAAATTACAGGTAATTACTAGAAAGCAACACAAATTAAAAGCATTTGATACTCAAAGTGTGTCTGATTGAATTAACACAAGAGTGGAATTGATGCTTTACTGCCTAAAGATTTGCAAAGCCTGTTCATTATCTCCATGCAATGAACATATGAAACCAATATGCAATGTAAGCAATTGGTTTTGCAGTGTTTATTCTATATGAACAACGTGCTGCAATTAGACAAGAGTCAGTTTGGCAGGACAGAAGGCTTCTAATGCTAGTTTAAAGTGTGACCATCCCCTACACAGTGAAAGCAGCCTTGTTGTGAAATAAACCAATATTCAGCCTATCCATTAGGAACTAATGATCTAACTGAGGTTTAGATCCTCATCAATACTGGTTCAGTCAACAAAATGCCCAAATCCACTGCAAGTAGGTGGGTGCCAATTTTTTTCAATTGGCAAAAAGATTGCTGAATTTACTAATCCTCTATAAAAGTCTGGTGGGGGTCCCTCTGCTACACACCCTTCTACAGTACTGTGAGGACCCTGGATGAAAATGACCTCTACAAAAGCATGAACCATCCGCTGTACAAGCCACAGAATAGTTGTGAGTCTTAACCACAGCTGCTGCAATGCTTTTGCACTGTGATCACACGATACATAAAATCCCAAGATCAATAGTAACCCCACCAGGACATACAAGTCAAAGACTGTCAGTCATAAAAGGCAGTAGCCTACACAGAGGCTAAAATTCTCCTTTACAGACGTCTCCACAACAGAGGAAGAGTTTAAAGGGGAAATATTCCCAACTGAATAGAGAGTTATAGAAAACTGCAGCTCTGTTTAAAACATCATTGTGGCAAAATTCAAATACCTGTTATGGTGATGTGGTATATGTACCGAAAGGGATTTAAAAGACCATAAATAAAATTTAACATTTCTGCTCACTTAGGAACTCCATGCAACACTTGCAGGTGGATAGAGATTATATATTATAGTATATATCTATCTCTGATTATTCACCTTGTTGAACAGTGACTGTCAAAAGCTGTTCTGCATCTGCCAAGCAAGCTGTGTAGACAACTGATGCAGCAGGTGAAATGCTTTAATATATCAACTAAAGAGTGATTGTTACAAAAATGTCCAGACACACGTTGGCACATTTCAGTTTAGAGAAGTGCAGCAGCAATAAGGCACTTTCGGCAAAGATTAGTAAGGTATAAATCAACCGTTAAAAGGACAATGCTACCTGAACAAACACCCCCCCCTTTCCACGTCTCACCAGCATTCTAATGTTTCTTGATACCCACATTGACCACTGTGGGAAGGGGAGGCCCACACAACACTAGTCAGTTTGCCACTCCTCTACAGAGGCTCAAACAATAGGTTGCATCTACATCTATAACAAGTCAAATGTGTGAAACTATAGTAATTGAATAAAAAAATTGCACCTCCCAATACCCTGGTTCCTACACCCTTCCTCCTACTGTTGTAAAGCTGGTGACACAATCACTACTACAGTCTACAAATACAAAAAAGATTTACAATCACATTTTTATGTCTGATAAGGAGGGCACATTTGCAAAGCTGCTGGTCTCAGAAAGACAACATTTTGTTATGAGAATTTGCTACCGTATCAGTCTTGTATCACTTTGAAAGTGCCAATATATTTGTGGCCAGTTGCAAAGATACAACACATATTAAGCAAACTGACAAAGCATTGGGCAAAAAGCAATTGATGAAATGAAAAAAGCAGCACAAGGAGTTTGTTAATATCTGCAGTGACAGACGAATCAAGACTGAGGCGTTTCTTGTTAGGAGCTGCAGTAAACAAATCCCATCAATCCCAAGGGCTATTTTCTAAGTAAATACAAAAATAAAGTAATTCAGGGCAGTGCATCATTACCTTGAGTAATTATTTTGGATAGAGGTACACTCTCCTCATCTCCTTTAACTGCATACACGCTGATATTATATTCCACACCAGGATTCAGAGTCTCAAAAATGAAGGAAGTCTGACTTGCGTCAACGTCTTCCTCGCCGGGCAATGCGGCCAGTCTGTCTGTGGGTGTGGATGTTATTCTGTAGCCTGTAACACCTGTGGGGGGGGGGGGGGGGGGAAGAGAGAGAAGGGTAAAGACATTTCACACATCAAGTCTCAAACATAAAAATGCAACCTCTAACAGTTACATAACTTGGAGTAATATTTAGCAACAGACTGCCGTCACCAATTAATATTTCCATTTCTATTCCATAGGTCCACAAAAAAAACCCCACAAGTTTCAGGAAAGAATCAATTTATGGAGGCACCACACAGATTCTACAGTGCAGTGCTGACAATATAGAAAAATAGATGCGTACCAGATACATCATACACACTACATATACACACACGAGAACAATTGCATCAGTAGGGATATGATAAAATAGTAACGGCCAGAAGACATTGCAGAATACACCTTTCCCTGGGACAGGAGACAGAAGGAAGAGGGCAGGGACCAAAAAGATAGGATGGGTGATGGGAAACAAGTGGATGGGTCAGGTGGAGCATGAGGGGTTAACTTAGGATGAGCCTGGGTAAGAAAACTGGAAGAGGAGAGTTTTAAGTGAGCACTTGAATGATTGGAGGTTGGTCAGGCAGGGCATGGCGTACTAAAGATGAGGATCAGCGCAGAGGGAGTATAGGGTAGTGACGAGGCGATGTACAAGGTCCTCATTATTTTCAAATACTAATCTGCTATTATAAAATGTGTGTAAATAGAACAGAAGAGCACTTCATAGCCAAAACTAAACCCATTACCTGGAGATGTACTTCTGTCCCAAAAGATTTTCAGAGTGACAGAATCTGGCCTTGTGATCAAGCGCAGGTTGGTTGGAGGGGAGAGAGCTGTAACAAATTAGCAAGATTGTTAAGTCTTTAAAGTGTCAGTATTTGAAGAGATTGTAGAGCAAAGTGCAATAAAGCAAGCAGTGAAAACCAACTTGGAGCAATATGACCAAACATGAAACCAGACCACCAACATGGCCATTTTTCCTTTATTTTGTATGTATAGGTCACCATGAGTAAAACCTGCTTTTTGGCATGTCTAGCAGACTATGGCGAGACAGCCTTAATTGTTACACTATGCAATCAGCCTTACTTTAGCTTCTCAGCCAGGAGCAGTTAACGGTTGTAATTCCCTGTAATAAAGTGTAAGGATGTGGAGGGAACGGTAGAAAAGAACACGCTCATCTATGAAAGCAAACAAAACAAACCACAGTACTAAGCAGAAAGCAGTTCAGGTTTTTACAGGGAATTGTACAGTGTTTACAATACAATTTCCCATCCACAGGCATATATAGACATGGGAAGAGCGTCACAAGCCAATAAACCCTACCAATGTGTTTTTTGGACCATGAGAAGAAACCCTCACATACGCATATAACATACCAACTCCACAGATTGAAATCAAACCCGGGGTTCCAGCACTGGGAGGCAGCAATGCTGACCATTGTGCCACCCTAATCCATGCATTCGTAGCTCAAAACAAAAAGTGAATTAAGGAGCTGGACTGCTAAATATTTTTAGCTTATATTGCCTATTCATGGATTGAACTATGCATGTATTTCTTTTGTATATATTTTTAATTGATGCATTATCTTTAACACCAATAACATTTATGATTTAACAAGTCACTGAAGCTGGCAAGGTCATATACACATTTTTAACCCAATAAGTTATCCTTTTGTGGCTATGCAAGAAGTATGTCAACACTGTTGCTACAGCATTATGCATAACGGGACCAGGTTTCTGACATTTGACATTTGATAGACTGCAAAAGATGTTCTGTCTTAGAGTAGACCAGTGTCCAAAAAATGTCTGGCTACACCCGCTGTACAGCTTAAGCTAAAAAATTTAAATAAAAATAATTAAATATCATTCTTACGTGTTGTAACAGTCTTTGTGATGGGAGTTTCGCTCTCTTCACCATCTTTAATTACAGAGATGCTGTAAGAATACTCCACTCCTGGGGTGAGGCCAGAGATCACAATGCTACCAGATTCAGAGATCACTTCTCTGGGTGCTTCTCCACCTTGACTTGGACGCACATCCAGCTGGGGGGGGGGGGGGGGGGAATAAAAATAAATTAAAAACACTTTTAAACATTAAAGGAATTTTCCTTTACACCTACGATTTTGAAGATAGAACGCAATACTCACCACCCTCCTGGACCAGAAAGCATGAATACAAGAAGCATTGTGTAAGTATTGCAAAGAGCTTACAATAGGTAACATTATGACATTCCAAAATTACTTTTTATGTATGTATATATGGGCTTACAGTAAACTTACGATATTGGTTTCAGAAATACTACACTTTATTTCAGTATACAAGATGTTTAGACACAAGGCACAAACACTTTTTGGGAATCCCTCTTATTGCAGATCTTTACACTTTATAGTGAGCTAGCTCGCATGACATTAGACAGTTAAGCCTTAAACCACCTATCCTGGGCCTCATATGCAGCTTATGAACTTGGACCGGCTCCAAAATGCTATAGAAACATCATAACCTATTTCAAGCAAACACATTATTTACCTTGAATCCAATTCTTGGCACAGGAGTCCATGTTATGACTATGGTGGTCTCTGTAACCTCTGTGTTATAGGGAGGAATTGATCCAACAGGTTCCACTAAAAGAAATATTACATTACATTACATTAATACATATATAAATTGGGCATACAATATGTACGTGAAAAAAAAATAAAAATGAAAATTTTTATATAAATATATATATATATATATATATATATATATATATATATATATATATATATATATATATATATATATATATATATAATTTTTTATTACACACACACACACACACACACACACACACACACACACACTACAAACAGCAATTATTTGCAGCCCTCAATATCTACAGACCGCAAATATTTATGCAATAAACTGTTCTTCTTGCTACAAGAAGGCCAAAACATAAACATCTGTCTGTAAAGACCCTGTATGAAGCACACTGCAGTTTAAGCCAGGATAACTCTAGACTATTTATTACAGCCTGTCCTCAGAAACTTGTTCCAGGAGTATCTGCTCAGAACCGCTCACAGGAGGTTAGTTCAAAAAGACAGCATTTGCCTGAACATACATCCTGCAGACTGCTTGAAGTGGTTATGCAGCCATCGCCAAGTTCACAAAATATTCTGCTATGGTTTTTGCATCCAACAGACCTTGCAACTATGTAACCTGCAAAGCTATTTGAAGTAGTAAAGTGGTGTTTAAATATATACACTCGATCCTTCCAGCTACAAATTAACAAATTAAAGCTGAATAAAGTGTGATGTGTGTTTCTGGTGAGATGACAAGAAAGGACTGGAGAATTCCTAGCTGGACAGTGATACATTCCTAGAATACTGAATGGCTTAACCTATTCAGGGACAATCTAAAATAGCAGTGGTAAGAGATAGGAGGCAAGTAAGCAATTCATAAACTGGGCACTGGCGATGCTGTGTGGTTGCCCTGAAAGATTTTTCTGATTAATGCATACACAGAAAGAATGTGTGAACAAAACATTCCAGTTTCGTTTATGAAGTGTTGTTTGGCTCTTGTGAGTGAACATCATACATTTTCCTGGAACGTTATTGCCATGTCTACAGACTGAAATATACACTTAGAAAAAAACAAATTTGTACAAAATTATTCTGCTTGACCAAAAGAACCACCATTGGTTAGACATGTTCTTCTCTGGTAGGAAAGAGGAAAATTTAAGATCTTTACGTACAGGTTGAAAACACTCCTGTAGATGGGATACTCTGCTGGCCCCCTTTGACGGCCACCAAAGAAACAGTGTATTCGGTGCCAGGCTGTAGGCTCTGAAGTTTATAACTTCTGACAGTGGGACCCACTTGAAACTGGCTAGGCTGCCCTCCACGGGTCTGACCCACAGAGAGAAGATAGCTGTCAATGCGAGAACGGGGAGGAGTCCAGACAATGAGGACTGAAGATTCCGTCAAGTCCTTGAACTTCATGCTAGTTGGAGTGTCCAATTCTAGATGGAGGAAAAAAAAAAAAAAAAAAAAAAAAGTTACACATTTACAGTGTAATATTTTGTCAGGGAGCAAAAAGAAATACTGCATCAAGAACACACTGTTTGAAACAAGTTACAAGGAGCCTAAATGTCTGGAGGCTCAAACACAAATTGTAAATATTCATTCAGAAGAATACACCCTGCTGATAAGAGGAGCAGACATGTTGGGTTTGCAGAGAATCAGTGGTAGAGACTGCAGGCCAGGATGACTGGTTGTGATCAAATACACAGCTCCTGGTTCTCCCAATCAGCCAGGAACTTTACACGGTATCGGAAAAGTCTGTTGGTATTTGTTGTGCAATATTGTGTATAATAGGTTGATGTTTAGGATGTAAATAATATTTTGCACATGTACATTTTGTGCAATGCAGGAAACTGCAAAAAAAAGTAATTTGACAGCTTTTGGTCCTGGTTCCAACAGAAATTTGCCCAGCACCAACTTAGAGAGCTACCAGAGTGGAATTACTGAGAATTGAACTTACTAGTTGGGAACTCGCCCACTAGAGGCTGGCTCTCTTGCCCACGGTTGACTGCAAAGACTTCAAATCTGTAGGTGGTTCCAGGTTGCAGATTAATGACCTCTGCAAAGGTGCTTCTGCTCACTGGCAAATTCTGAACTTCACGGCCTGAAGGTTTCACTGGCGTCACCACAACGCGGTACCCAGAAACCTCACTTGGGGGAGCATTCCACGAGATAGTGATTTTTACATCAGATACCTCAAGCAACTGCAGATCAGTGGGTGATGAAACAGTCACTGCAACAGAAAGAAACACATTAAAATACTTATTACATATATTATACACATCCATACACACACTCATTGTACCTACAATAAAAATGGAAAAATAGGAAGGCTTGTAATCTTGCATTTTGTGCATGCAGGCACCTCAACCCATCAGCATGTTGCAATAGAAGTTCAATCTTAAAATATATTTACAGAACACTGTCTAAACTTATGGGAACTAAAATAGGAAAAAAAAAAAACCTACATTTTTAGACAAGTTAATTAGTCAGTATAATAATCTTTCCATAGCAATAATCCAACCTCTGTTGTCAGCCTCATTGCCAGTTACAAGATCTTTAGTTCTAAACAGTGAGCCAAGACTCAGACAAGCACTCATCTCTTTCCCCCTCGCCAAGAACTAAGATAACCATTCATTTTACAAGGATTTTCCCTCCATTTCACTACAAACTCATATTAAAGTGCAAAAAGTTCTTGCATTTCTCAGCCACCACAAACACATACAGGGACAGGAAGCCAAGGAGAGTTGGGGGCAGGTAGCCAAATGTAATAAGGAATTGAGGTTTCTACGGAGCTGCGCTTCCAGAGTCTGCGTCAGACATTTGAGGAAATTTACACAATAAATGCAGAGACATTCAAATGTAGTGTGCCAGGAAAAACAACCAATCCTTTGTGGGCAAACACCAGTGGGTGGAATATTCTATCCATGGAGGCTACTATCTGTGCATTCAGGATTTAACATTAGACATGAGGAACTCCCTGGTCTTTTACCGGTTTGTGGAGTTCCAGTGGTTTCCTTCTGGATGATAATAGGTGTACTCTCTTGGCTGTCTTCTACGGCATAGATGGTTATGTTATATTCAACACCTGGGTAAAGGTCAGTGAGAGTCACTGAAGTAGCAGTATTTGGCAGGATCAGTTCCGTGCTAGCTCCTTCCACCGTAGGGGAATAAACAATTCTGTAGCCTGTGGAAGATTAAACACAGTCAAAGCTATTCAAAATATTTGTTTCAGAAGAGCAGATGCTTCACTAAAAACATTAAATACACAAGATTATTCTATGACTAGGTTTCCAATTGCCTCACCTGTGATGGGAGCTCGAGGTTTGGTCCAGCTAATCAAAAGGGATGTGTCATCAACGTTTTCTATATTATATTCTGGAGGGGTATCTGGTGCTAGAGAACAAAACAAAAATGAAGTATTAAAAACAGACATTATAGACCCCCCAGCTTCACTTTTGATGCGACAGATTCTGTCTACTAATTAGAACGGTTTTAAAAAGTATTAATCCATGATCCCATCAATTCTCGATCCCTCAGCTATCAGGTAAGCTCTTACATGTACGGTTTTAGCACATAGTAGCCAGCACTATTTGTCACACTTACCAGTTGTCTGAGATGTGGACAATATCAGGCTCTGTTCTCCCTCCTGAGTGATCTCGTATACGTTGATATTGTATTTACGGCCTGGTAGAAGGTCTGGAATGCTGACTGATGTGGCAGTATTGGGAAGTTCTGAACAGGAGAGAAAGTTTGAGTAGACAGTCACAAGAAACCTAATACAAGAAATTAAGATTCCTTGGGTTTTTTTCTTGTAACATCTGACCAGCTTTCACACAAAGAACGTCCTTAACAAAGTCAAGACATGGTATACCAAGATCAAATTAAAAAATAAATAAAAATATAATGATGGATCAAAAACCCCACAGCCAGGTAAAACACTCTGGTTCAATATAAATTCTAAAAATTATAGCAAAGATGTTAGACTTTGACAAGATGTGAATGTATCATTAAACAAAGCCCTTCTGTAAGGCAAATGGAAAGGAGAAAGAACAATGTTAGTACACCTTTACATCTCTCCCACAACTATGAGATTAGCTCTACCAACCAACAGCTATTCACATTATTGGTCTAGCTGCAATACTTGGTCAATACTTGCAAGCACTCACCCAAGTAGCGCTTCTCATCTCCCTCCTCACTAAGCTCATATTCCACACGGAATCCAGAAACTGTGTCAGATGCGGAGACCCAAGACACCACAAAACTGCTAGAGGTGATCTCAGTCACAGACTCTGAAGTGGCCACCAATGGTGGAAGACGAGTAGTCTCTCCAGTCTCTGTGTGAGCTGTAAAAAATAAAATAAAAAAAGTTTGAACAGGAGCTATATGACACACAACCCATGTGAATGTAGTTTGTATTATACATCTATATCAATCATATATTGACACATTACTTAACTGCACCAATATTTATTTATTTTTAGTTGGGAAGAGTGTTCAATATGGAAGCTCTAAGGATAAATAACTCCCTTTACTAGAGCTTACAGTCTAAAAAGTGTGTGTGTGTATGGATGGAACAGTGCAAATGATAAATGTCCATTTGAAAAACCTGGATACCTATAGTCAGCTGTCATTTGCCTTATACAGTGGACTTTAGAAATCGTCTGTGTTGCTATTATTTGGGGTTCCTGTTTGATTCAACTACCCAGTGGCCTTATACATAGGAATAAGATAACTTTACATATAACAAGTGGTTCATGGCTGCCCAAGATCTGTACTTGGATAACTGCAACTAAGAGGCAACATATGAAGTAGTCCATAAAACATAAATCTCTTACCATCATTTGGAAATTGGGGAATTAATAGAATAGCAACTGAAGAGGTTAACTGAATTATTTCACCCACATAACAGCTTCTCTCCAGCCATTCACTAACAGTATTTTTTTTCTTTAAGCTGGCTTAGCCCATTATCTACAAAGCAAACATTTAGACAGACCCTATCTGTGACAGATTTAATGGACCAAAATTCCTTTCCTAAAGCTATAAAATTACTCAACTCTTTGATGGTTGCTTTATGTAGCCAAGTGTCACATAAAATCAGTCTTCAACCCAAGTAACTTCTCACTGACCTACAGACAAAGTTATATCTGTACGCTCTTCAATAAAAAGAGGAGAGCATAAAGATGGCCATACATGCTGTGACTGGATCACTTTAAATAAATTTATATTATAAGTTATTTATAAGGAAATAGCGCAGCTCACTTATTTATAGAATTGCAAATGTACTTATTTTTGATATTGTGGGTATGTTGGTAAAATATCTTATATCTTTTCTAGAGGAAATGCATGATTCCAGAGGTATATATATCTGATACAATAAACCTTTGTGGAGGAAGTCTTGTGTATCGTGATGTGGGGAAATGACTTGTTTTTTTATTTTGTACCTTTCTTTGGGAATGTGTATTCTACAACTGTCTGAAGAAAGGACCTATGTTAATCTCATGTTAATTAGACCTTTTGATGTGTGAGGGTCTAGCACCTGAAGGCACACAAGGTTTAATTAGACTGCTATTAGATTTACAGTGATCCAAAATAAGATGCAGGAAATCACAGCAAGTTATAGGATATAACAGATAAATGTAAATATTGTTAGCTTTGCATTGCATGTAAATCCATATTGGGTAAACAAATTGCATCCAGAGTCTAAAAATAGCTCAGACCTCAGTGGGCAGGCTTACCCTTAGAGGCGGTGTTAAAATCTGTATAAAAAGCACTGTCTTGTATTGACATTGTCCTTGTTCCATCTGACCTGCTCCCTGGTACCTTCAACCAGGATGAGCAAACATTACTTGCTTCAAAGACCTGCTTGGAAAACTGCTCTATCCCTGTGACCTACATATTAGACCCAAAATCTAATCTGTTCCTGGCTGTCTGAGGTTTGGACCCAGCATTCAGTACCACCGCTCTGCCCGCTACCCAGCAGCTCTGGCCCGTGTGATAGGCCAGGAAGGGGGGGGATCCATCCACAGCAACGCTGATCCATAGGAAGAGGTCAGGAGTACCAGCCCAAGTACACCAGTGACGGGGTACACCTGCAGCGTCAGTTACCCAGTAGAAACCCGGTTCTGGATGTTGCTAAGGAGTCCAGTGGTGGCAGCATTTGTAAGCCCCTTCTACTGCCGTGAGAGGGCGCATTTGGGAAAACGAAAGGGAACGGTGGCAAAGTAAGACAAACTGGTTCACAGCAGCAACAGACAGAGTGGCATAGGTAGTCCATCCTGTCACACATGCTCCATGCTCTTAATTCACAGTATGTACGGCCCCAAAATGACACTGAAGTCAAAACAGACAGGATCACTTTTGGGCATGGTGACATATGCAATTGGAAAATGGTTGGCCTGGATTTGATTATTATCTGACAGCACTAATACCACCCCCCACCCCCTCCCCAAAGTTATCTGGAAGAGATACTGCTGCATGGCCCAAGTGCCTACTGGCCAGCTATCATTTTGACCAGTTGCTATATGCATATTTGGTTAGGATAGGAATCCTGTCGCTCAGGTCAAGCTGTCTGTGTGGCACGTTTAAACCATGCAACAAGCAAGATTTGAGAAATTTGCCTGGGGGTTCCATGCAGGTCACATGCATATTGAGGGCTACTACTTAGACATCAATGCCCTATGGTTAACCTACTGTTTCAGTGAGTTTCCAGCCTCCATACTGTAGTCTTACAAAATAAAACACACATACAAGATATAGCATACAGTACTCACTTCCCAATGTGGTGGAGGTAGTAGTAAAATCAAATCGTGTGACCTCCTTTCCACCGTACTGCAGAATGCTGATAAGTTGTCCCTCATAAACCACTCCAGGCTTTAAACCTGAGATTGTATATGAATTCAGGTGCCCTGGAACAGTTGCTTGTTTCCAGTTAACTTGTTTGTTTTTCTGAAGGAATAAAAATAAAA